>NC_081359.1:44720529-45320529 GCF_030684315.1 Stegostoma tigrinum
GTTCAGTCTGTGTGCATGTCTCTCTCTCTCTCTCTCTCGTTCAGTGTGTGTGCATGTCTCTGTGCCTCGTGCTCTCTCTCGTTCTGTGTGTGTGCATGTCTCTCCTCTCGTTCTGTGTGTGCATGTCCTCTCTCTCTCTCTCTCTCCTCCTCTCTCGTTCTGTGTGTGTGCATGTCTCTCTCTCTCTCTCGTTCTGTGTGTGTCTCCCTCCCCTTTCTCTCTCTCTCTCTCTCTCTCGTTCTGTGTCTGTATGTCTCTGTCTCTCTGTCTGTCTGTCTCTCTCTCGTTCTGTGCGTGTGTATGTCTCTTGTTCTGTGTGTGTGCATGTCTCTCTGTCTCTCTCTCTCGTTCTGTGCGTGTGTATGTCTCTGTCTGTCTGTCTCTCTCGTTCTGTGTGTGTGCATTGTCTCTCTCTCTCTCTCTCTCTCTCTCTCTCTCTCGTTCTGTGTGTGGTGCATGTCTCTCTCTCTCGTTCTGTGTGTGTGGCATGTCTCTCTCTCTCTATCTCGTTCTGTGGTGTGTGTATGTCTCTCGTTCTGTGTGCATGTGTCTCTCTCTCTCTCTCTCTCTCTCTCTTTCGTTCTGTGTGTGTGCATGTCTGTCTCTCTCTCTCGTCCTGTGTGTGTGCATGTCTCTCTCTCTCTCTCTCTCTCTCTCTCTCTCTCTCTCTCTCTCTCTCTCTCTGTCTCTCTCTCTCCTCTGTCTCTCTGTCTCTCTCTCTCTCTGTCTCTCTGTCTCTCTGTCTCTCTGTCTCTCTGTCTCTCTGTCTCTCTGTCTCTCTGTCTCTCTCTCTCTCTGTCTGTCTCTGTGTCTCTGTCTCTCTCTCTCTCTCCTCTCTCTCTCTCTCTCTCTCTCTCTCTCTCTCTCTGTCTCTCTCTCTCTTTCTCCCTCTGTCTCTCTCTCTCTCTCTGTCTCTCTCTGTCCTCTCTCTGTCTCTCTCTGTCTCTCTCTGTCTCTCTCTGTCTCTCTCTGTCTCTCTTTCTCTCCCGCTCTCTCTCTCTCTCTCTGTCTCTCTCTCTCTCTCTCTCTCTCTCTCTCTCTCTCTCTCTCTCTCTCTCTCTCCCTCCCTCTCCTGTCTCTCTCGCACTGTGTGTGTGTCTTTCGACCATAGCATGTGAAACCAAAATTGGAAGACGTTCCAACATAGTCTCAATCAGGAAACTTAACAAATAAGGAAATTTAATTCATATTCAAAAATTTCTCTGCCTGGCTGAATGGCAGCTTTGCTACTGTTCAAGTGTCAAGCTTTGACCCAAATGCTTGAAAGATTCACACTCACTAGTACTGATTTGTGACCTGTCTCATCACAGGTATTGAATTCTGAGATTTCATACCAGCTGCCTGTTTGAATGATGCTGTGAGCCCAGTTTTTTAGCCAACCTGATGGTTTAAGGTGCTAAATTGGGGGAAGGCTAATTACAACAATATTGGGCAGGAACTGAAGAGTGTAGATTGGAGGCAGATGTTCGAGGGCAAATCAGTATTTGGTATGCCTGAGGCTTTTAAATATAAATTGAGAGGAACTCAGGACCGGCATGTTCTTGTAAGGAAGAAGGATATGTATGGCGAGTTTAAGGAACCTTGGATAATGAGACATACTGTGAGCCTCGTCAAAAAGAAAGAGGAAGCATTTGTCACGCCTAGGAGGCTGTTAGCACATGATGTGTGGAATACAAGGAAATTTGAAAGAAACTTAGCAAGGAGCCAGGAGGGCTAAAAGGGGTCATGAAAAGTCATTGGCCACCAAGATTAAGGAAAATCCCAAGGCTTTTTACAGATATATAAAGAGCAACAGAGTAGCCAAGGAGAGGGTTAATCCACTCAAGGACAGGGAAAGGAATTAATGTGTGGACCCAGAGGAAATGGGCAAGATATTAAATGCATACTTTGCATCAGTATTCACCATCGGAAAGGACTTAGTGGATGAGGGGTCCAGAGAAGGGTGTGTAGAGAGTTTGGGTCATGTTGAGATCAAAAGGGAGGTGGTACTGGGTGTCTTGAAAAACAATAATGTAGATAAGTCACCAGGCCTGATGGGATATACCCCAGAATACTGAGAGAAGCAAGGGAGGAAATTGCTGGGGCCTTAAGAGAAATCAAGGGGAGGCCCCAGAGGATTGGAGAATAGCCAATGTTGTTCCTTTAAGAAGGATGTCATGATAATTCAGCCAATTACAGGGTGGTGAGCTTATGTCAGTGGTAGGGAAATTATTGGAGAGGATTCTTTCTCTACTTCTACTTGGAAATAAGTGGGTGTATTAACGAGAGGCAATATGGTTTTGTGAAGGGGAGGTTGTGTCTCATTAACTGGATTGAGATTTGAGGAAGTGACAAAGATCGATGAGAGTAAGGCAGTGGATTTTGTTTGTGTGGTCTTCAGTAACGCCTTTGGCAAGGTCCCTTGAGGCACATACAAACAGAAGGTAAAGTTGCATGGGGTCATAGGTGAGCTCGTAAGATGGAAAAAAAACTGGCAGAGGGTAGCAATGGAAGGCTGCATTTCTGAATGGAGGACTATGACTAGTAACGTTCCTCAGGGATCAGTATTGGGACCTTTGCTATTTATACTGTATATAAATGATTTGGAGGAAAATGTAACAGAGATAGTTGGAACTGCCGATGCTGGAGAATCTGAGATAAAACAGCGTGAAGCTGGATGGAGGAAAATGTAATTGGTTTCATTAGTAAGTTTGCAATTGAAACAAAGGGTGGAATTGCGGATAGCGGAGGACTGTCAGAGTATAGGGCAGGATATAGATTGGTTGGTGACTTGGGCAGAGAGATGGCAGGTGGAGTTTAATCAGAAAAATGTGAGGTAATGCATTTTGGAAGGTCTAATCCAGGTGGAAAATTATACAGTAAATGGTAGAATCCTTAAGAGTACTGATAGGCAGACGGATCTGGGTGTACGTATACACCGGTCACTGAAAGTGGCAACACAGGTGGAGAAGCTAGCCATAAAGGCACATGGCATGCTTGCCTTCATTGGCTGGTGCATTGAGTTTAAAAGTTGGCAGGTAATATTGCAGCTGTTCAGTTCTGGTCAGCACACTACCTGAAGGATGTGGTGACTTTGGACAGGGTACAGAAAAGATTTACCAGGACGTTGCCTGGTACGGAGGGCATTATCTGTCAGGAGAGGATTGGGAAACTTGGGCTGTTCTCACTGGAATGATGGATGTTGAGGGGCTACCTGATAGAAGTCGACCAGACTATGAAGGGCATGGACAGAGTGAATGGTCCAAAGATTTTTTCCAGGGTGGAAGAATCAGTTTCTAGGGGGCGTTCTTTTAAGGGGCAAGCTTTAAAGGTGATGTACGAGGCAAGTATTTTTTACGCAGAGGATGGTGGGAGCCTGGGACTTGTTGCTGGGGGAGGTAGTAGAAGCAGATACGATAGTGACATTTCAAAGAACATCTTGACAAATGCATGAATAAGTTGTGAATAGAGGGATGTGGTCCCCGGAAGGGTAGGATGTTTTAGTTTGATGGGTAGCGTGCCGGTGCAGGCTTGGAGGGCTGAAGGTCCTGTTCCTGTGCTGTAATTTTCTTTGTTCTTTGTTCTTTATCTATTAGCCATAACTAGTAAGAGAGAATAATTGATTACTTACTTGCTACTCATGGAATCATATAATGCACAAATTCCACTTAGTATTTGCTTATATAGTGCTTGCACTTCAAAAATAAGTCACAAGGAAGAACTTTCGCTGTCATGAGCAGTGTTGAAGAACTATACAAGAAAATTAGTTTGATTCAGTGAATTATTCATCTTTTATTTGTTTAAGTTCTTTTCATATTATTGTGTTAGTGTGTGAAGTAGATATGTTTAAATTGCATTGCAAGTTCAGTTATCTTTATATTTTTCAATTTGTAGTTGGTTAAACCCACTGTTTCGCATTGGATACAAAAGGAGATTAGAAGAAAGTGATTTGTACCAAGTGCTTCCGGAAGATGGTTCTGAGAGGCTAGGAGAAGAACTGCAAAGGTATTCCTAATTTATGCATTTTTTTGCGTTTTTTTAAGTGAATGCTGAATATACACAAGTGCAATAAAAACAGAAGTTGCTGGAAAAGCTCAGCAGTTCTGGCAGCATCTGTGAAGAAAAAAAATAGTTAACGTTTTGGGTCAGGTGACCCCCCTTCCTCAGTTCTGAGAAAGGGCCACCAGTCCCAAATTGTTAACTCTCACATTTTATTTCTTCAAAGATGCTGTCGGACCTGTTGAGCCTTTCCAGTAACTTCTGTTTTTGTTCCTGATTAACAGCCTCTGCAGGTTTTTTTTTGGTTTTTATACAGAAGTGCGAGTGGTTAACATAATTATTCCACTGGCGGTTTTGTGTGCTGTGCAGTAACAGATGGTGACCCCATATATATTTGTAGGTTAAATTCATGGAAGGTTGAATATCAGATGACATTAATAACAAATCTGGCTCAACTGTGTTCTGAAGTTAGAAAATGATGACTTTGGAATTGCAGTAAAACTACTATTTCCTTCCACGCCACTGGCATTTATTTGAAAATTGAACATTTTTCCTTCAAGTCTCCAGCTGTGCTGGACATTTTGGACAATTACTTAAATCTATTTTATCTTCTGTGTATTTTTACACATTGCACAAAAGTAGGTAGTAGCAAGACTATCTCTGATAATATGACATCCTACGTACTCCAAACATTAAATTTACAACAACTTCTGTATGTAAAATGAATAAATAACACTCGAACCATTATGAATGCGTTGGAACTTCAAGTGATTACATATTTTATACTGACCTTGACCAAGTTCTGTTTTTCAGAACAGACCAACCTCAAACTGACAATGTTTAGATTACCTACAGTGTGGAAACAGGCACTTCAGCCCAACAAGTCCACACTGCCCCTTGAAGCATTCCACCCAGACCCATCCCCCTATAACCCACACACCCCTGAACACTACGGGCAAATTTCCCATGGCCAATTCACCTAGCCTGCACATCTTTGGACTGTGGGAGGAAACCGGAGCACCTGGATGAAACCCACGCAGACGCGGGGAGAATGTGCAAACTCCACACAGACAGTTGCCCGAGGCTGGAATCGAACCCCGTCCCTGGTGCTGTGAGGCTTCAGCGCTAACCACTGAGCCACCGTGCTGCCCTAATTCTGGAGTGTTTGATTTTTGTGAGACAAGGCTGCCAGCCCTGGCACATTGACATCAGAAGCATCAATGCCATATCCAAATGCTTGATGGATTGAACTTTCTTTCGCTGAACAGAAATATCAAGAGGATTTATAACCATCCACCCAACAGTTGGCAGAAAGAGGGATGCTATAAATTTAAAGCTACATAAAACATTCCCTACCCATATTATAGAGTTGTTTGCATTATGTGCCTATGTCATAGGAACAGGGTTGGGTCATTCAGCCCTATGCTCCTATTCCAGATTATGATTGATCTGTGATCTAACTCTGTATACCTGCCTTTGGCCCATATCCCTTAATACCTTTGCTTAACAAAAAAAAACTATCAGATTTAGATTTAAATTTAACAGGTGATTTCAGCATCCATTGGTATCTGTGGAAGAGAATTTCCAACATCTACCACCCTTAGTGTGTAGAAGTGTTTCCTAACATCGCTCCTGAATGGTCTGGCCCTAATTCTCAGACTATATACATTCTAGGTCTAGAATCTCCAACCAGTCTAATAGGTTATTAATTAGAAATAGTTTGTTTTTCCATGTTGTCTTTTCCTGTTGATATCTTGAAGACTTCAATCAGATCACTCATTAATGTTAAAACAGTGTAATGTTTCCTCTCAAACCCTGAAGCCCAACTATCATTTTTGTAAACCTATGTTGTACTACTGGGAAGGCCAGTATATCCTTCCTAAAGTGACATGCTCAGATCTACTCACAGTACTCCAAGTGCGTTTAATCGAAGTTTTGTAAAGCTGCAACATGACTTCTGCATGATTGTAGGCATCCCTGCACTACTTTACTGTAGTTGTGTAGCCTGCATTCCATTAACTTGGTTATTTTCTGTACCAGTTGGTGACATTTTAAAGACATGTGCATCCCTGATGAAGGGTCTAGGCCCAAAACATCAGCTTTCCTGCTCCTAAGATGCTGCTTGACCTGCTGTGTTTATCCAGCCCCACACCTTGTTATCTCAGATTCTCCAGCATCTGCAGTTCCTACTGTCTCAGGATCCAAACAAATATAAGGTGCTTAATACAGAACTAAGTTAAGTGCAACATAGAAAATACAGAGATCTGCAAAAGGGAATAAGAGAGGTACAAAGGGCGAATAAAAATGGAGTCGTGGTTAACATTGAAAAGAATAGCTTAACTCTTACTTTTCACTGGATGCTGTACCGACTTTCAAGACCCACAAGTTGTGCTTCACGGGAAATGTTATCACTTATCACTTAAAAGCTACAGCTTAAAACAACTGCTGAAGGAAAGATGAAATGGTCTTCTTGAGATATAATGGAAGTTTTGGCTTCAGAAAACAGGCAAATCCTGAGCTTGTGAACCCAAATTATTCAGCTGCCTGTGAAACAATCATGCCATTGTTGATAGGCAAGGGCTTTTGTCATCAACAATTGATGCAAGCCCATGGACTTGTAAACTACTTGTTGCCAACCAGCTATGTCTGTACACATCCTGTTGTCTCCAGTTCATCTGCAACCACTTCAAGCCCTCCTTGTTCAAGCAACTGTTTACACAAAAATAGAAGTTGCCTGAAATTGCTTAGCAGATCTGGCAGCATTCGTGAGGAAAAAATCAAAGTTAATGTTTTGGGTCCGGTGAATCTTACTCTGAACTGATGGTAGCAGGAAAATGTCAGTTTGTAAACAGAAAGTTGCAAGGGGGATGGGGTAGGTGTAAACAATAGGATGCAGGATTGAGCCCAAAATGAGAGAAGAGCAGTTGGATAGACAAAGGCATCATCCTCCGACACTTCCGCCATCTACAACCCGACCCCACCACCCAAGACATTTTTCTATCCCCACCCTTGTCTGCCTTCCGGAGAGAGAACTCTCTCCAGGACTCCCTTGTCCACCCAACACTCTCCTCCAAACCCACCACACCCTGCACTTTCCCCTGCAACCGCAGAAAGTGCTACAGCTGCCCCCACACCTCCTCCCTCACCCCCATCCCAGGCCCCAAGATAACTTTCCATATCAAGCAGATATTCACCTGCACATCTGCCAATGTGGTATACTGTATCCACTGTACCCTTTGTAGCCTCCTCTACATAGAGGAAACCAAACGGAGGCTTGGGGACTGCGTTGCAGAACACCTCGGCTCGGTTCGCAATAAACAACTGCACCTCCCAGTCGCGAACCATTTTAACTCCCCCCTCCTATTCCTTAGATGACATGTCCATCCTGGGCCTCCTGCAGTGCCACAATGATGCCACCTGAAGGTTGCAGGAACAGCAACTCATATTCCGCTTGGGAACCCTGCAACCCAATGGTATCAATGTGGACTTCACAAGCTTCAAAATCTCCCCTTCTCCTACTGCATCCCAAAACCAGCCCAGTTCGTCCCCTCCCCCCACTGCATCCCAAAACCAGCCTAGCTCGTCCCCACCTCCCTAACCTGTTCTTCCTACCTATCCCCTCCTCCCACCTCAAGCTGCACCCATTTCCCACCTACTAACCTCATCCCGCCTCCTTGACCTGTCCATCCGCCCCAGACTGACCTATCCCCTCCCTTCCTCCCCACCTATACTCTCCTCTCCACCTATCTTCTCCTCTATCCATCTTCAGTCCGTCTCCATCCTCTCCCTATTTACTTCATCAGAGAGGGGGATGGGGAGAGGGTTCTGAAGGGTCAAGGCCCGAAATGTCAGCTTTTGTGCTCCTAAGATGCTGCTTGGCCTGCTGTGTTCATCCAGCTTCACAGTTTGTTATCTTGGATTCTCCAGCATCTGCAGTTCCCATTATCTCGGATAGGCAAAGGAGTTGATAATCTGGCTAGGAGGGTAAATAGCTGTTTATGGGGACTGTTAGTGACTAACAATAGGTGGCATGTAATGGCAGGCTATGTGATAAATCCAGGCTTGGTGTGTATGATAGGGGGCTAGGACATGGGAGAGTTTAGGCTCTAAAATTATTGAGTCAGGAGGGCTGCAGGGTACCCAAGTTGAAAATTTCATTATTCATTAACAGGATGAGGGCGTCATTGGTTAAGCAGCATTTATTGCCCAACCCTAATTGCCCAGATGGCATTTAAGTGTCAATCATATTGTTGTACACCAGACACACATTGCCTTGCCTCCCCTGTCCACCTTCTGCAGGGACTGTTCCCTCCAGAGCACCTTGTTCCCTCTTCCTTCATCGTGACGCAGCCCAAGGTGTAATATCTGGCCATTTACCTCCTCCCTCCCCAGTATCCAAGGGCCCAAACATACCTTCGAGATGAAGCAACGCTTCACCTACACTTCCTACAATGTAGTCTACTGCATTTGCTGCTCACAAAATGGTCTCTTCTACATGAGGGAAACGAAGCATAGACTGGACAACTACTTCATGGAACATCTACATTCTGCTTGTAAAAAAGATCCTGAACTTCCAGTTGCCTCTGGCTTGCTGCCGTGCGCCAGCGAATCTCAGTGAAAACTGGAAGAACAACAGCTCATTTTCCACCTGGGGACCCTGCAGCCCTCCTGATTCTGTAGGGAGTTCAATAATGTTAGAGCCTAAACTCTCCAATGGTCTAGTCCCCTATCCCACGCACCAGGCCTTGTTATCATATAGCATACCATTACACATTACGAATTGTTAGTCAAAAACAGTCCCCATTAACAGATATTCACATTCCTAGATAATGAAATGTGAGGCTGGATGAACATTCACAAGCTCGAACAGTTCATCCACCTCACCAACACCTTCCACCCCAACCTTCAGTTCACCTGGGCCATCTCTAGCACATCCCTCACCTTCCTGGACCTCTCAGTCTCCATCTCAGGCAACCAGCTTGTAACTGATATCCATTTCAAGCCCACCGACCCCCACAGCTACCTAGAATACACCTCCTCCCTCCCACCCTCCTGCAAAAATTCCATCCCCTATTCCCGATTCCTCCGCCTCCGCCACATCTGCTCCCACGATGAGGCATTCCACTCCCGCACATCCCAGATGTCCAAGTTCTTCAAGGACCGCAACTTTCCCCCCACAGTGGTCGAGAACGCCCTTGACCACGTCTCCCGCATTTCCCGCAACACATCCCTCACACCCCGCCCCCGCCACAACCCCCCAAAGAGGAACCCCCTCGTTCTCACACATGACCCCACCAACCTCCGGATACAACGCATCATCCTCCGACACTTCCGCCATCTACAATCCGACCCCACCACCAAAGACATTTTTCCATCCCCACCCTCGTCTGCTTTCCGGAGAGACCACTCTCTCCGTGACTCCCTTGTTCGCTCCACACTGCCCTCCAACCCCACCACACCCGGCACCTTCCCCTGCAACCGCAGGAAATGCTACACTTGCCCCCACACCTCCTTCCTCACCCCTATCCCAGGCCCCAAGATGACTTTCCACATTAAGCAGAGGTTCACCTGCACATCTGCCAATGTGGTATACTGCATCCGCTGTACCCGGTGTGGCTCCCTCTACATTGGGGAAACCAAGCCGAGGCTTGGGGACCACTTTGCAGAACACCTCCGCTCGGTTCGCAATAAACAACTGCACCTCCCAGTCGCAAACCATTTCCACTCCCCGTCACATTCTTTAGATGACACGTCCATCCTGGGCCTCCTGCAGTGCCACAATGATGCCACTCGAAGGCTGCAGGAACAGCAACTCATATTCCTCTTGGGAACCCTGCAACCCAATGGTATCAATGTGGACTTCACCAGCTTCAAAATCTCCCCTTCCCCCACCGCATCCCAAAACCAGCCCAGTTCGTCCCCTCCCCCCACTGCACCACACAACCAGCCCAGCTCTTCCCCTCCACCCACTGCATCCCAAAACCAGTCCAACCTGTCTCTGGCTCCCTAACCTGTTCTTCCTCTCACGCATCCCTTCCTCCCACCCCAAGCCGCACCTCCATCTCCTACCTACTAACCTCATCCCACCTCCTTGACCTGTCCGTCTTCCCTGGACTGACCTATCCCCTCCCTACCTCCCCACCTATACTCTCCTCTCCACCTATCTTCTTTTCTCTCCATCTTCGGTCCGCCTCCCTCCCCTCTCCCTATTTATTCCAGAACCCTCACCCCATCCCCCTCTGTGATGAAGGGTCTAGGCCCGAAACATCAGCTTTTGTGCTCCTGAGATGCTGCTTGGCCTGCTGTGTTCATCCAGCCTCACATTTCATTATCTTGGATTCTCCAGCATCTGCAGTTCCCATTATCACTCACACATTCACCCTCCTAGCCGGTCGTTATCACCTCCTTTGTTTATCCATCTGATCTTCTATCTATCTGGGCTCTATCCATTTATCCTATTGCTTATACTGTACCCCACCCCCTCCCTATTTTCTGCGTATGAACCAATGTTTTTCCCCTGCCCTGAGGAAGTGTCACCGGGCGTGAAATGTTAACTGACTTTTTCTTCACAGATCTGCCAGAACACCTGAGAATTTCTAGCAACTTCTGTTTTCGTCCCTGATTTTCAGTATCCTTGGTTCTTCCGGTTTTTATTTAGCTGTTTACGTAATACTCACCATTAGTGACATGCAACAATTCTTTATAATACTGGTTTTAAAACAGTTCCTTCTTATTTCAGCTTTCAATTGTAAAAAAAACACAAAAATAAAGCGGGGTTAAAATTGTTTCAGAGATACATTTCTGAAGAAGGGTCTGGGCCTGAAACATCACGCTTTCCTGCTCCTATGATGCTGCTTTGCCTGCTGTGTTCATCCAGTTCTACACCTTGTTATCACAAAAATCAAGTGGCAGTCTTTACAGTCTTCATCAAAGAAGCAGATGCTGCTATTGGAACAATAAAAGCAGAGGAGTAATCGTATTGGATTAGATTTTTAAAATGCTTGAAGAGTCATTTGGTCTGGATGAAACGCATTCTGAGTTACTTATAATTATATTATAAATATGTGTTTATTATTTATATGTTACGTTGTATAAATTATATGTATACAAATCAGCATTCTCTTCGCAGCATGCATATACAGTAATCAGCATTTGTTTATACATTTCTCAGTTAAAGAGCGCAATACTTTGGAAACATGAAGAAAAACACATCGTTTGAATGGATAAATTATTCTAATACAAAAAAATTCCCCTTTGGCATACATGTTTCTAACTCTTTAAAATGATCAAACTTTTGTCAGAAAAGGTGCAGATTTCTTCAAATATACTTTGTTTACAGATCACACCACATGTTATGGACTAATACATTACTGCACAGCACCTAACTGTAATGCTTTTGTGAAGGATGCAACTTATCTAGATATTGTAACATACAAACAACAATATGGTTTGTAATTCTACAAATAATATATCCACCTTAAAAGGCATTTCTTGATTCTGCATACAATAAAAAGCCCCAATTATAAATGCTTTCCACACTGTAGGGAATCTAATCTATGCATTAATCTGGCAGCCTATGAGTGATTTTATGCAATGAGGTGTTTCTCTCTCCATTTCCTCCAAGAAAGACATGATGTGAAGGCACAGAGAACTGAATTAGAGAAAATTAAGTAAAACCAAGGCGTAACATCAGCAGGTTGTGAGTATGCCTGCTCCCACCCCTGTCCTCACCTACTCCTTTAAAGGACTTTAATGAATCAGGTGAATTGTTACAATGAGTTTCTACAGTGATTTCACAGGCACCATTAGATTAATTTTTAATTCCAGATTGCATTAATGAGATTCAGATTTCACCATCTGTCATGGTAGGATTCAAATCCATGTCTCCAGAGGATTAGATCTGGGGTACCAGTCCAGCAACATACTTCGAGTGCAGTTTCTCCTGAATTCCTGCTTGACTTTTAAGTCACTATCCTAAATTTAGCATTTCAAGAGGCAAAACCATCTCTGTTTATCCTGTCAAATTCCTTCATAATTTAAGTTACCATTGTCATTTTTAAGAAAGCCCTGGTTTGTTCAGTCTTTCAGTTGTTCAGATTGATGCCAGGTCCCCCTTTCCAGATAGGCAGAAAGTTAGTTGTGAAGATGACATTAGAAGTCTACATTATGGTCATAGAAACGCCAGGTGAGAGAGCAAGGATCTGGCCAAGGTAGGAAATTGCAAAGTTATTCGTTTTGGTAGAAAGGATTAAAAAGCATGCTATTCTAAATAGTGAGAGGCTGCACAACTCTAGGATGCAGAGACATCTGAGAACCTAGTGAATGAATAACAAGGTTAGTATGTAGGTACAGCAAGTAATCAGGAAAGCTAACAGAACGTCATGCTTCATTGTGAGGGAAATTGAATGGCCAGAGTAAGGAAGGCTATGCTTCAGGACAGTGGTGAGACCACATCTAGAATACTGGTACAGTATCGGTCGTCATGCCTATGGAAAGGATGTTAATGCATTGGAAGCCGTTCAGAGTAGGTTTACTAGACTAAAACCTGGAATGAGTGAGCGGATTTCCTTATGAGGAAAGGCTAAATTGGCTAGCCGCCTTGTGTTCAGAAGAATCAGGGGTGACTTAATTGAAGCCTCCTCAGATCCCGAGGATACTTACCAGGAGGATGTTGAAAGGATTGCTTTCACTTATAGAAGAATCTAGAATTAACAGGATGCATATTTAAGACTAAGATGAAGAACAATTTTTTTCTTTGAGGGTCAGGAGTCTTTGGAATTTCACAAAAAGCAGCGAATGCATAATCTTGAAGTATTGTTAAGGCAGAGGTAGACAAATTCATAATTACCAAGTTTTTGAAAGATTATCTGAAATATGCAGGAACATAGAGTAGACGTTTAAGATCATCATCAATCTGATTTTTTGAATGATAGAGCAGGCTTAGAAGGCCAGGTTACCTCCTGTTGTTTCTTGTTTGCACGTACGTGCGTCCTTTTTCTTTGGTCTTTGCACAATAAGATTTATTTGAGCTGTGGAAATGTTCCTTTAGTGAACATATGACACCTGATGTTACTGTCTTGACCCTGCCGATTTTTTTTAAAAAAAGTATTAAAATGGAAATTCTTCACTGGGAAAGTATTGGAGTAATGAGCTGGATTGCTTGGATTGTTCTTTGGTAAACATAAGGGAAGCTGCCTTATTCTCCTTTTTAAAGGGCACCTTGTGTGATTGCAGTGTACTGTATGTTTCAGAAAACCCTTGAATTGGCGTCTTTGACCCAGGTGTTCTTGTCACATTTTCACTTGTCCAATTTCCCATCAGACATCATCGGACACCTTCAGTATTTTGTGACAGCAGCTTATGATTTTGGTTATCTTCATGGTTTGAAATTACAGCTGTCAATAAAATGTTTATGTTGTTTGAGATTTACAGGTATTATTATTCTTTTCTGTCTCCCTTGTGTGCTGTCCCTTGCCTCCTGCCCCTCATCTGCTCCACTGTGCCCTCCCCCACCAACCCATCCTTACTTCCATGCCCTTCCTCCCTCCGCCTCTGTTAGGCACTGGGATGAAGAAGTCCGGAAAGCACAAAAACAAGCTCGAGTTCCCCATCTTACAAAAGCCATTTTGAAATGTTTCTGGAAATCATATATCATTTTAGGTGCATTCACATTTTTAGAGGTAATCTTTTTGTTAAATAAGTTTATTTGTTCAAGAATTGCAAAATTGTTTTCCTGCCCTGATGGAAATTCAGTTTGACTGCTAATTTGTCAGGTCAATAGCACAGTGTGATTGCCCTAAAGAAGAAGTGTTGACCACTTACGACCCTGAGAGTTGTGCTGTTTCATAGCCTCTTCTTTGGTCACCCTTGGTGTGCCAGCATTTGCTAAGTTGCTCCGGTGTAATGTTTTCAAGAAAAGCATTTGGTGGAAAATACAATCTGATAATATCCAAAATCTGTATCTCTTCCAGTTTTACTTTCTTGCTTATTTCAATTCTGCTGCGAAGTATTAGAGAGTACAACACAGAAAAGTGCTGTTTGGCCCAACAGTTCTGTAGTAGTGACTATGTTTACGCAAGCATAATTAACTAAATCATCTTCTCCAATTGATCTATTATTTCCTTTTCCCTCTAATTAATTTAAAATATTCCATCCATTTCTGCTTTTACCTGAGTTGAGATACCAAGAAGAGAAAACCAACATAATGGTACAGGACACAAATGTTGAGAGTGGAGAAACCAATATGAAGTGGGAATTGCAGAGACTTAAATTGTGTTTTACTAACCTAAAAATGACAGGAGAATAGATGGGTTACAGTTAGGGGGAGGAAAGGGGACAGACAGACAGTGCAGAGATCCCCTGTGGGCATTCCCCTCAGCAATAAGTATACCGTTTTGGATACTGCTGGGGGGGTTGACCTACCAGAGGAAAGCCATAGTAGTCAGTTCTCTGGCACTGAGCCTGACACTGTGGCAAAGAAGGGAAGGGGGCAGAATAGAAAAGTACTCGTGGTAGGGGACTCGATAGTTAGGGGAATCGACAGGAGATTTTGTGGGCAAGATCGGGATTCCCGGAAGGTATGTTGCCTCCCTGGTGCCAGGGTCCGGGACGTCTCCGATCGGGTGTATAAAGTTCTGAAAGGGGAGGGTGAACAGCCAGAAATCGTGTTACATATTGGCACAAATGATATAGCCAGAAATAGGTTTGAGGATATAAAAAGTGATTTCAGGGAGTTAGGATGGAAGCTGCAGAGCAGGACGAACAGAGTAGTGTTCTCTGGTTTACTACCGGTGCCACGAGATAGCGAGGTGAGGAACAGGGAGCGGGCGCAGCTGAACACGTGGCTACGCAGCTGGTGTAGGAGGGAGGGTTTCAGATATGTTGATAATTGGGATGCCTTCTGGGGAAGGTGGGACCTGTACAAGAAGGACGGGTTGCATCTGAACTGGAAGGGGACCAATGTCCTGGGTGGAAGGTTTGCTCGAGTAGTTCGGGAGGGTTTAAACTAGTATGGCAGGGGGGTGGGAACCTGAGCTGTATACCAGAGGTGAGTGTTGATGCAGGTGAGGCAGTAGCAAGAGGTAGACCAGCTAGTGGGAAGGATTTTCCTGGGAAGGAACCAAGGGATCGGTTAAAGTGTGTTTGCTTTAATGCAAGGAGTATCAGGAATAAAAGTGATGAACTTAGAGCATGGATCAGTACCTGGTGCTATGATGTTGTGGCCATAACAGAGACATGGGTTTCTCATGGGCTGGAATGGTTGCTGGATATTCCAGGGTTTAGAACATTTAAAAAGAATAGGGAGGGGGGAAAAAGAGGAGGGGGTGTAGCACTACTAATCAGAGAGGGTATCACAGCTACAGAAGCTTCCATTGTCGAGGAAGATCTGCCTACTGAGTCAGTATGGGTGGAAATTAGGAGCAGCAAGGGAGTAGTCACCTCGTTAGGGGTTTACTACAGGCCCCCCAATAGCAGCAGGGAGATTGTAGAAAGCATAGGTCGACAGATTTTGGAAAAGTGTGGACGCAGTAGGGTTGTTGTAATGGGTGACTTTAACTTTCCTAATATTGATTGGAACCTCCTTCGAGCAGAAGATTTGAATGGAGCTGTTTTTGTAAGGTGTGTTCAGGAGGGTTTCCTAACGCAGTACGTTGACAGGCCGACGAGGGGAGAGGCCATTCTAGACTTGGTGCTCGGAAACGAGCCGGGGCAGGTATCAGATCTTGTGGTGGGAGAGCATTTTGGTGATAGTGACCATAACACTCTCTCATTCTACATAGCTATGGAGAAGGAGAGGATTAGGCAGAATGGGAGGATATTTAATTGGGGAAGAGGAAACTATGATGCGATTAGACACGAGTTAGGAAGCATGGACTGGGAGCAGTTGTTCCATGGTAAGGGAACTATAGACATGTGGAGATGGTTTAAGGAACAGTTGTTGGGAGTGATGAGTAAATATGTCCCTCTGAGACAGGCAAGACGGGGTAAGATAAAGGAACCTTGGATGACGAGAGCGGTGGAGCTTCTAGTGCAAAGTAAGAAGGTAGCTTACATAAGGTGGAGGAAGCTAGGGTCAAGTTCAGCTAGAGAGGATTACATGCAGGCAAGGAAGGAGCTCAAAAATGGTCTGAGGAGAGCCAGGAGGGGGCACGAGAAAGGCTTGGCAGAAGGAATCCGGGAAAACACAAAGGCATTTTACACTTACGTGAGGAATAAGAGAATGGTCAAAGAAAGAGTAGGGCCGATCAGGGATAGCATAGGGAACTTGTGTGTGGAGCCTGAGGAGGTAGGGGAAGCCCTAAATGAGTTTTTTGCTTCTGTCTTTACGAAAGAAACGACCTGTGTAGTGAATGAAACCTTTGAAGAGCAGGTGTGCATGCTGGAATGGATAGAGATAGAGGAAGCTGATGTACTGAAAATTTTGTCAAACATTAAGATTGACAAGTCGCCAGGCCCGGATCAGATTTGTCCTCGGCTGCTTTGGGAAGCGAGAAATGCAATTGCTTCGCCACTTGCGAAGATCTTTGCATCCTCGCTCTCCACTGGAGTCGTACCTGAGGACTGGAGAGAGGCAAATGTAATTCCTCTCTTCAAGAAAGGAAATAGGGAAATCCCCGGCAATTATAGACCGGTAAGTCTCACGTCTGTCGTCTGCAAGGTGTTAGAAAGGATTCTGAGGGATAAGATTTATGACCATCTGGAAGAGCATGGCTTGATCAAATACAGTCAACACGGCTTTGTGAGGGGTTGGTCATGCCTTACAAACCTTATCGAGTTTTTTGAGGATGTGACTAGTAAGGTTGATGAGGGTCAAGCTGTGGATGTGGTGTATATGGACTTCAGTAAGGCATTTGATAAGGTTCCCCATGGAAGGCTCATTCAGAAGGTCAGGAGGAATGGGATACAGGGGAACTTAGCTGCTTGGATACAGAATTGGCTGGCCAACAGAAGACAGCGAGTGGTAGTAGAAGGAAAATATTCTGCCTGGAAGTCAGTGGCGAGTGGGGTTCCACAGGGCTCTGTCCTTGGGCCTCTACTGTTTGTAATTTTTATTAATGACTTGGACGAGGGAATTGAAGGATGGGTCAGCAAGTTTGCAGACGACACAAAGGTCGGAGGTGTCGTTGACAGTGTAGAGGGCTGTTGTAGGCTGCAGCGGGACATTGACAGGATGCAGAGATGGGCTGAGAGGTGGCAGATGGAGTTCAACCTGGATAAATGCGAGGTGATGCATTTTGGAAGGTCGAATTTGAAAGCTGAGTACAGGATTAAGGATAGGATTCTTGGCAGCGTGGAGGAACAGAGGGATCTTGGTGTGCAGATACATAGATCCCTTAAAATGGCCACCCAAGTGGACAGGGTTGTTAAGAAAGCATATGGTGTTTTGGCTTTCATTAACAGGGGGATTGAGTTTAAGAGTCGTGAGATCTTGTTGCAGCTCTATAAAACTTTGGTTAGACCGCACTTGGAATACTGCGTCCAGTTCTGGGCGCCCTATTATAGGAAAGATGTGGATGCTTTGGAGAGGGTTCAGAGGAGGTTTACCAGGATGCTGCCTGGACTGGAGGGCTTATCTTATGAAGAGAGGTTGACTGAGCTCGGTCTCTTTTCATTGGAGAAAAGGAGGAGGAGAGGGGACCTAATTGAGGTATACAAGATAATGAGAGGCATAGATAGAGTCGATAGCCAGAGACTATTTCCCAGGGCAGAAATGGCTAGCACGAGGGGTCATAGTTTTAAGCTGGTTGGTGGAAAGTATAGAGGGGATGTCAGAGGCAGGTTCTTTACGCAGAGAGTTGTGAGAGCATGGAATGCGTTGCCAGCAGCAGTTGTGGAAGCAAGGTCATTGGGGTCATTTAAGAGACTGCTGGACATGCATATGGTCACAGAAATTTGAGGGTGCATCCATGAGGATCAATGGTCGGCACAACATTGTGGGCTGAAGGGCCTGTTCTGTGCTGTACTGTTCTATGTTCTATGTTCTATGTTCTAATGTAAAGGCTGAGATTGAGAAGACGTTCCAGCCATGAGATCTTGAAAGAAAACTACTTTAAAGCAGGTTTTAACCTGGCCTAATTTCAATCTTCTCCTATTTTCTTTTCCCCCATATCTTCATGTATTATTTCTATCCAAATAGTCATCCAATGCCCTCTTGAATAGTTCAAATAAATTTCTCTCCTCCATGTTTCTGGGAAATGCATTTTGTACCATAAAAGTTTATTCTTTACGTCTTATTTGTTGCTTTTGCAAATCATTTTAAATCTTTCCGTGAAGGTCTAGATCCTTTTTATGATTGGGAGCAGTTTCTCCCATCCACACTGTCTCACCTGTTCATGTTTTTCAAAATGTCTATTGGATCTCCTTATATCTGCCTTCTATCTAAGGAGAACTGTCCCAACTACTTCAATAACTGAAATCCCTTTTCCCTGGAATGATTCTTGTGAATTGCATCTGTGCACTCTCCAATGCTTTCACATCCATCTGATAATGTGGCACTCAGGACAAGTATCTTGTGCAAGTTGAATGTCACCTTTTCAATCTTGAACGATACACATTTGCTAATAAAGCTGAGCATATTTTCCTTAATTAATTAATTGCTCTGCACATATCCTGCCACCTTTATTAACTTGAAGACAAAAACACCCAGGTCCCTCTGTTCCTGCATTCTTTTTGAATTGTATTCCCTATTTTGTATTGTCTTTTAATGTTCTTTCTGCCAAAATACATCACTTTCCACATCATTGCTTTGACCCTGTTCTACCTATCTACCCACTTTGGTTTGTCTGTCTTCTAGTGTTCCGCACTATCATCCTGGTTTGCTATTCTTCCAAGTTTGGTACTATATTAGAGAAATTGAGGGAGGCACGTGTAGGTATAGACAGAGAGCTAGGATTGAGTAAATCCCTAGATTCATGTATTAATTTTCAGATGTGATGGAAGAGGGATTGAATGAAACAAAAGATTATTCCATTGAGAAAAATGAATGTTCCCTGAAAATGGTCTCTTCCAAGATACAAATGTGGACGGGGAAGTGCAAGAAAAATGTTTTGTAAATGTCCCTTGAAATGTACAGTTGGTGAAACTGAAGTAGGAGAATAGAAATGTTAACTAGTAAAAGAAATCAGTGACTATTAATAGCATTTATATAGTCAGAAGTAATTGTGATCAGAGATAAAGGGAACTGCAGATGCTGGAGAATCCAAGATAACAAAGTGTGGGGCTGGATGAACACAGCAGGCCAAGCAGCATCTTAGGAGCACAAAAGCTGACGTTTCGGGCTAGACCCTTCATCAGAAAAGGGGGATGGGGAGAGGATTCTGAAATAAATAGGGACAGAGGGGGAGGCGGACTGAAGATGGATAGAGGAGAAGATAGGTGGAGAGGGGAGTGTGGGTGGGGAGGTAGGGAGGGGCTAGGTCAGTCCGGGGAGGATGGACAGGTCAAGGGGGCGGGATGAGGTTAGTAGGTAGGAGATGAAAGTGCAGCTTGAGGTGGGAGGAGGGGATAGGTGAGAGGAAGAACAGGCCAGGCAGGCGGGGATGAGCTGGGCTGGTTTTGGGATGCAGTGGGGGGAGGGGAGATTTTGAAGCTTGTGAAATCCACATTGATACCATTGGGCTGCAGGGTTCCCAAGCAGAATATGAGTTTCTGTTCCTGCAACCTACGGGTGGCATCATTGTGGCACTGCAGGAGGCCCAGGATGGACATGTTGTCTAAGGAATGGGAGGGGGAGTTGAAATGGTTCGCGACTGGGAGGTGCAGTTGTTCACTGCGAACCGAGCGTAGGTGTTCTGCAAAGCAGTCCCTAAGCCTCTGCTTGGTTTCCCCAATGTAGAGGAAGCTACATTGGGTTCAGCGGATGCAGTATACCATATTGGCAGATGTGCAGGTGAACATCTGCTTGATGTGGAAAATCATCTTGGTGCCTGGGATGGGGGTGAGGGAGGTGGTGTGGTGGCAGCTGTAGCACTTCCTGCGGTTGCGGGGGAAAGTGCAGGGTGTGGTGGGGTTGGAGGGCAGTGTGGAGCGAACAAGTGAGTCCTGGAGAGAGTGGTCTCTCCGGAAGGCAGACAACGGTGGGTTGGGAAAAATACCTTCAGTGGTGGGGTCGGATTGTAGATGGCGGAAGTATTGGAAGATGATGCGTTGTATCCGGAGATTGGTAGGGTGGTATGTGAGGACGAGGGGGTTTCTCTTTTGGCGGTTATTGCAGGGGCAGGGTGTGAGGAATGAGGTGCGGGAGACACGGTCGAGGGCATTCTCGACCACTGTGGGGGCATGTTGCGGCCCTTGAAGAACGAGGACATCTGTGATATGCGGGAGTGGAATGCCTCATCCTGGGAGCAGATGCGGCGGCGGCGAGGGAATAGGGGATGGAATTTTTGCAGGAAGGTGGGTGGGAGGAGGTGTATTCTAGGTAGCTGTGGGAGTCGGTGGACTTGAAATGGACATCGGTTTGTAGGTGTAATTGTATTTGATTTTGTCTTAGAAGTAGAAGACTTTTTGCAAATATTGTGTTGCTGTTTTTTTTTGCACCTGTTCCAAAATTTGAAAACTCAATGAAATGTTCTTTTTCTTTTAGGAAACGATCAGAATTGTTCAACCTATCATATTAGGAAAAGTTATTAATTATTTTGAAAACTACAGTCCAGATGATGTGGAGGCTTACAAAGTTGTCTTTGGCTATACTGCTGGTATATCACTTTGTACTCTATTTCTAGCAATTCTGCATCATTTGTATTTCTTCCATGTACAAAGGAGTGGGATGAAACTAAGAGTAGCAGTGTGCCATATGATTTATAAAAAGGTAAGGATTTTACTCTTGATAATTGGCACAGTGATTGGGATGTAAACCTTAGAAATGTTGAAATTTTTATTGAATCACTGTGTTGCAAACTATGTAAGAACAATCGTTCTGTGTATAGTGAACTATTTTTGAAATGTACTAACAGTTGTGTGTCAGGCAAACCTTTATGTTTATAACCATGTATTGAAATTGTTCATTAATTTTCTTTCCTCCCAAACCAAGCAAAATTTTAACTTAATTGTTTCAAAACATATTCAGGTTCTCTAAAGTAATTTGAAGCTCCACTTTAGTAAACTGTCACGACTATTGCATTGATTTTGAAGTTGTGTCAGATGCATTTTGATTGAGATGTGCTTTCGGCCTCCTCTGGAATTTCCTCCATACCCTGTCTAATGCTCTACCTCCCTTCTTTCGAGATGTTCCTTTGAAAGAGAAATTTTAAAGTGTTGTAATGCAGAAGGCCATTTGACTCATCATGCCTGTACTGGCTTGGTAAATGAACGTCATTACCCAGTGCCATCTCCTGCTTTTTCCCATACTCTTGCACCCTATTTTTATTCAAATAATCATCCAATGCCCTCTTGAACGTCTCAATTGAACTTGCCTCCACCACACTTTCAGAATGTGCATTCTATGCCCTAAATACTCAGAGCAGAAATGGTTTTTCTTCTTTTACCCTTGCTTATTTTTCAGATCGCTTTGAATCTATGCCGCCTTGTTCATGTTTCTTTTATGAGCAAGAACAGTTTCTTCCTACCTAACAATCCACCCTATTCATGATTTTGAAAATCTCTAGCAGATCTTTTCTCAGCCTTTTCTCCAAGTAGAACAGACCTAGCTTTTTTAGTATATCCCCATAACTAAAGTTCCTCAACTGTAGAAACATCGTAAACCATCCTCTCCAGTGTCCTCACATTGGTCCTATAATGTGGCTCCCAGAATTGCGCACAATAAATCTATCTCTTCGATCAACCTTGTGACCATCTGTTTTAACACTAAGCCACATATGTTTAGTTTTGCTTTTGAATGCTTCTGTGAAGTGTCTTGGAATGCTTTATTAAATGAAAGAGACTGTATATGTATATTTATGTGGTTGACAACAATAGGGTAAATCAGGAATCATTTGTTCAATTTTGAAGTCACCTTTGACAGTTAATCTACAGTTCTTCATACTGTGCGCAGTATTACTACAACATGATGAAAACTTGATTTTTTAAAAATAGAAAGTGGAATTTTTGGCTCTATGCACTTTAGAAGTAGACTATTATTTTTGCTCACTTTTAACATTTTAATTTAAGTACAATATCATGTAATATTATGCTTTGTATTGTCTGCTTGAATTGGCCAGTTCTGAAGTAGATTATGAGGGAGGCTATGGAAATTGAAAGCATCTGGCCTGAAAAATTCACAGCTGTGAGTTTAAGGCATACACTTAAATTAAACTCTTCGTTTTTATTTTCTGTCTCCAGAATGTGTGTTCAGTCATGAATACGATCTTTGCTTATTGAATTGAAATTTAGGCTCTGACTGAAGCTTGGTTCATGGGTGCTCTCTGGCTTGGTACACATTCCACCACTAACATTATCTGAATTGCTGTGTGAGCAGTGGATCTATTAAGCATCTCAAATTGCCCCAGTCTTCTTTCTTTTCCTTTTAAAAGACTAGTGACTGGATTTGTAGTTTGAAATCCAAGCCAATTCTGGGTCCTGGCACTGTGCAATGTGTTTCAGACATGTTCACACGGTTGTTTAAGTGGCTAGATTAATAAAATGCCAGCAAGTGTGATCACTAGTGAAAGACATGCGGCTGGTTAGGCCACACTTGAAGTTAGGGTTAGGGTTAGGGTTAGAGTTAGAGTAATGCATTCAATTTTGGTTGCCACATTACAGGATGGAAATAGAGGCTTTGGAGAGGATGCAGAAGAGGTTTACTAGGATGCTGCGTGGATTGTGAGCTATGAAGAGAGGCTAGAAAAACTCAGGTTGTTTTCTCTGGAGTGTCGGAAGTTGTGGGGTGACATGATAGAATTATGAGATGCATAGATAGGATTGACAGTATGAATCTTTTTCCTAGAGTTGAAATGTCAAAGAGGCGTGCATTTAAGGTGAATGGTAAAGTTCAAAGGAAATGTGACGGGCAAGTAATTTTACACAGAGTGGTATGTGTTTGGAATGTGCTGGCAAGGGTTGAGGTGGAGGCACATATGATAGGGACGTTTAAGGGACATTTAGATATGCAAGGAATGTAGGAATATAGACTAAAGGCAGGCAGAAGGAAGTAATTTAATTTGCCATCATGTTTAGCACAACATTGCGGACCAAAGGGCCTGTTCCTATGCTGTACAATTTTATGTTGTATGAATTTTGAGGATTGAGAACTCTTGCAAGACCTTTTCAGAATTGATCTACATCAGGAGCTTTACAGGCCAAGATGGGTGGTGCTGACTCTTGGTTGTTTCCGGGGCGGGGCGTGGGGGGAGGCGGGCAGCGGGGGCAGTGGTGGGCATGGTGTCCTTCAGAATAGAAATTGAAATTTGAAATTATCACAGCTTAGTGGCTGATCCCTGGAAAGCGGGCACAATAAGTGGTCAAGGGACCTCTACCCCCTCCCACCTGAATACAAGGGATGCTGGTTTGATTTTTGAGTGTGTCGAGGGTTATGGGGACTGTTAGAAAAGTGGAGCTGAGACCATAATCGGGGTCACCCATAATGTTATAGACCAAACCAAACCTTTTCAAACTGTTCAGAAGATAGCCTATATCCTCATATTTTCTTATTTTAGAGGTAAATATAAGGTGTTGCTTTCCAGGTGCAATTTAATTGGACAAACTTCTGGATTCAAAGCAAATTCATCGTCTATACTTAAAATACAACAAAAGAACGAAGGAATTGAATAGCGTAACTCTATTGGAAAACTTAACAATAATTGATGCAGTAACTATTTCTAATTAACTGTTTTGAATATCAGGTCATCCCCTAAACACACGTTTGGTAATAGGCAAATTCAGAAAACATACATGCAATTCTCCAATTCAGGAGGAAAAACACCAAAAGACAATTCTGAGAGAGAGAACTCCAGCCTTCACTTCTAACCAGGAGGGGGGAAAAACAGCTTTCACTTCTTCAAGACCCCACAGCAACTGCTACTGAAGGCTAAAACTAAAAATCCTTGTTCTGTGGGAGCTTGACCCCACCTATTCAGGTTGACTCTATTGCTCTAATTTGGGGAAAACCCACCCAAGGCCTCTCAAACTTTTATTTTATTGGATTAAACAGACTGTTTGCCACCTCAATCTTAACCTTTCTTGATTTAATAAACTAACCTGCCTGGAAGTCAGTGGTGAGTGGGGTTCCACAGGGCTCTGTCCTTGGGCCTCTACTGTTTGTAATTTTTATTAATGACTTGGACGAGGGAATTGAAGGATGGGTCAGCAAGTTTGCAGACGACACAAAGGTCGGAGGTGTCGTTGACAGTGTAGAGGGCTGTTGTAGGCTGCAGCGGGACATTGACAGGATGCAGAGATGGGCTGAGAGGTGGCAGATGGAGTTCAACCTGGATAAATGCGAGGTGATGCATTTTGGAAGGTCGAATTTGAAAACTGAGTACAGGATTAAGGATAGGATTCTTGGCAGCGTGGAGGAACAGAGGGATCTTGGTGTGCAGATACATAGATCCCTTAAAATGGCCACCCAAGTGGACAGGGTTGTTAAGAAAGCATATGGTGTTTTGGCTTTCATTAACAGGGGGATTGAGTTTAAGAGTCGTGAGATCTTGTTGCAGCTCTATAAAACTTTGGTTAGACCGCACTTGGAATACTGCGTCCAGTTCTGGGCGCCCTATTATAGGAAAGATGTGGATGCTTTGGAGAGGGTTCAGAGGAGGTTTACCAGGATGCTGCCTGGACTGGAGGGCTTATCTTATGAAGAGAGGTTGACTGAGCTCGGTCTCTTTTCATTGGAGAAAAGGAGGAGGAGAGGGGACCTAATTGAGGTATACAAGATAATGAGAGGCATAGATAGAGTCGATAGCCAGAGACTATTTCCCAGGGCAGAAATGGCTAGCACGAGGGGTCATAGTTTTAAGCTGGTTGGTGGAAAGTATAGAGGGGATGTCAGAGGCAGGTTCTTTACGCAGAGAGTTGTGAGAGCATGGAATGCGTTGCCAGCAGCAGTTGTGGAAGCAAGGTCATTGGGGTCATTTAAGAGACTGCTGGACATGCATATGGTCACAGAAATTTGAGGGTGCATCCATGAGGATCAATGGTCGGCACAACATTGTGGGCTGAAGGGCCTGTTCTGTGCTGTACTGTTCTATGTTCTATGTTCTATGTTCTAACCAGGACGAAGTACATCTCTTAAAGCCAAAGCATCATCACACTTCCTCCCCACCCCCAGCCTCAACCCCTACTTAAAAAAAAAATCCATCAATATATAAAGTTGGCTTTATTTTTAAAAGCATTTGCCCGTGGGCTATTAGTTTACGACAGTACGTACATGTTACATTAAGCATGCAAACATTCACTACTATAGTCCATTTCAGTCCATTTTCCTTCTCACCTCTGTCTTTCTTCATGAAAATCACAACAATACATTCGGAATTACTTTCTCTTGTCCTGCCACATGCATAATTTTCAGTTGAATAGCTGCAGTTATAAGCTCCATCTAAATAGTTTGAAAATTTTATCCTTAATTTTTTTCAGAATCTTTAAGAGATCATGATCAGTATAACAATTGTCAGAGACACATTACTGGCCGTATAAATGTTGAAAATGGCGCAATGGCAACACCAAGCTCAAGGTCTTCTCAATTATGGAATATCTGTATTGACGATTATTCAATTTCTGGAAAAATAACCAAAAGTTGTTGTCTTGTAAGACTGCAGCAGCATCACCCACATCACTTGTATCGATAGTTACCTTGAATGGTTTTGCATAATTAGATGCGCCTGACACTGGGGCAATGGTAAACACAACTTTCAGGTTGTCAAATGCCTTCTGACATTCCTCCGCATGCTGACATTTTCTGTGCTTTTTCAATAAATCAGTCAGTGAAGCAACAGTTCTCACTTGGGTAAGAAATTCTGATTACAAACTACTCAGTCTTAGGAATCATAGTACACTTTCCTGTTTGTCAATGGGATGGGAAATTCTTCCAGAATCTTTGTTTTCACATCCCATTGAGCCATTTTCCATTGTCCAATTACTTGACCCAGGAATGTGACTTGGTCTTTTGAGAACTCACTATTAGCCATGTTTAACACTAAGCCTGAAGTCAATTGAACAATTCCAACTGATGTTCTGAATGTTCCTTCCATGTGTGACCAAAAATTGCCTAGTTGTCTTTGTACACCACACAGTTGGGTAATGTCAATTTTATTGGTTAATCTTTGAAATGTGGGTTGTGCATTGTTAAACCCAGTGACATGACTTTAAACTCATATAGCCTGGTCCGTGTCACAAAAGCTAAAATTTCCTTTGCTGTTTCAGATAGAGTATCTGCCGAGCAAGTCCAATTTAGAAATATAAATTGCTTGTCTTACCTCATCAATCAGTCTTCCAAACATGGAATAGGATATGAATCAGATTTAGTAAATGCAGTGACTTTGCGATAGTCCTCTCATAACCCTTAGGTACCATTTGGTTTTGGCACTATTACTACGGATGAACTCCAGTCACTACAACTCATTTTGATTAGATTATCTTTGAGCATGTGTTCAACCTCTATTTAAACCTGTGCCAGCTTCTGAGGGTTAAGTCTATAAGGATATTGTTTAGTTGGAACAGCATTTCCTATACCTGTGTCAAGCGTAATTAAATTAGTAATTTCCAGCTTATTCCCATATATGTCACCATCTGATTGTAATGATTTCAGGTCATTTTGATTTTCTGATGGAAGGTAACTCAATTATTTATCTCAATTTTTGAGAACTTCCTCATTATCCAGTTTAATTAGAGGAATGTCCAATTCAGAATCTACTGAACTTGGTTCTTCTCTCTGTTGAAACCAGTACCAGGTTCTTCTTTGACTTTCCTTCCCTTTCAAAGAGGCATTTCACAACATACTCAGATTTTTTTTCTACCTGCCATTCTCATCAAATAATTCACCTTGCACAAACTCCTTTTGATTTGATGAGGCCTGCTAAACCTTGCTTTTAAAGGTTCATTTACCACTGGAAGTAGCAATCACACTTTATTGCCACAAGTAAAGTTGTAAATTTGTGATTTCTTGTGGGGTCCCTGCTTCATCACATGTTATGCTACTTTTAACTGCTGTCTAGCCAACTTATTCACTCTATATGCGCTTTCCCCAAAATTTGACACATAGTCCAAATGAGAGGTCTGTGAACTCTGACACTCCAGTTTCTACGTATTTCAGTGGTCCTCTCATCTCATAACCACAAACTAATTCAAATGGACTGCATTTTGGAGATTCATTTGGTGCATCCCTAATTGTAAACAGTACAAATGGAATTCCTATTTTCCAATAATCTGGGATAATCTTGACTATAAATCCTCAACATGGTCTTTAAAGTTTTATGCTACTGGTCTAATGCTCCCTGCGATTCTGGATGGCACATAGTGGATTTGAATTATTTTATTCCTCGGTTATCCGTGACTTCCTTGGACAATTTTAACGTAAAATTTGACCCTTGATCTCATTGTATCTCTATGTGTAGTCCATATCAATCTGAAAAAAATGAGTAACTCATCTGTATTCCTTTTAGCCATGATACTGCATAATGGAATGGCCTCTGGAACTCTAGTAGACACATCCGTTATGGTCAACAAATACTGATTTCCACCATTTGTTGTTAATGTATCCAATGCAGTTAATTAAGACTCTTGTGAAAAGTTTCTCAAATATGGGAATGGGCACTAAAGGTGCTGGTTTTATCAGTATCTGAGGTTTTCCAATATCCTGATGTATAACATGTCTGGCAAAATTCAACCAAATCCTTAAGCAGTCTAGGCCAAAAAAAAGAATGTTTTTGTATTTTGGCTCGAGTTTGTCTTCCTCCCAAAAGATGACATACTGATGATTCATGTGCTACCCACAACATCACCTTTCTCTAACCCACCTGTAATACGACACAATGAACTATTGCACATTTCTCACCCACACCCCGAATATGTGCTGGTCTGTATTTCCTGATCAGGACTTCATTTTTAATGTTCTGGGATGCACTCAGATTCTTCTTCTGTGTGTGCTTTTTGATACAACTGCTTTATTTTACATCTTTCTGTTATAATTCATCTAATTTCTCTGAACAAAAAATATCTACTTTGTCCTCCACCTGTTCCTTTTTTTTTCCTCTCAACTGTAGTGTCTGACAAATTAACTTCAACATCCTTATCTTTATCCGTCGATTTCTCCTCCAGCTTCAACCTGTGGCTTTGCTTTGTTACCACATAGCCAGGAAAATTCCCAGGATATATGTTCTGTTATAGTTCAGTTGCCTGATTTTCCACTGGCTTTTCCACTGCAGTGGGCATCACTCCCACCTGTGATCCAGCTATGTCAGGACTGAGAATAAACTCTATTCCTGGAACCAAAAATTTCTTTATTACTCTTACCACCATTTCTCCACATTTCACCAGATGCTCTAACTTGGCATTATGTAATGGAATGCTGCTCTTTTCACCATGAATGCTCCTGGCAATACTCCTGAATTACATACCTTCTTATCTGCCACCATCAAATATGACTTGCTCCCTTATCTCTTAAAATTTAATTTCTTTACCTGCCCCTCCTGGCATACGTGAGTAAACCTTACCCTCCCAAGTCAATTCTTTAAAGAGATCTGGTATTTTCTTTTCAACTAACCCCTGACCAGGTTGTACATTCTGTCGCAACTTTTTAGCTTTCACTGCGTTTTCCTTTACCACGTAAACAAACTTCATTGGCTTACCCTGTTTTCCCACATCTGTCTTTCCACTGCTTTTTCTAAACCACCAACAGTGCGACTTCATGTGGCCTACTTTATCGCAGTGAAAATATCTGAGCTTTTGTACTTCTTTTTCCCCTTCATGGGGTTTCTTCTTACTCTGGTTGTTTTCACACACGATCTGACGGTTTCTCTTTTTCCCAATTTCTGTCCTTCACAGATTAAAATTGAAGTTGGAAGCCAAACTTTGGTTTATGAACCAATTCATAATCATCTGCCATTTCTGCTGCTAATCTTGCAGTTTTAGCTCTCTGTTCTTCTTCATGAGTTCGCACTACTTCAGGACATGAATTTTTGAGCTCTTCCAAAATAATCATCTCTCTAAGAGATCTGTGCTTGATCTATTTTCAATGCCCTTAACCACCTATCAAAATTACTTTCTTTGATCCTTTCAAACTCTAGATTCCTGAAACATATTCTATAACCTTTTGGCACTAGCTGATATGCACTTAAGAT
This sequence comes from Stegostoma tigrinum, assembly GCF_030684315.1. Lineage (NCBI taxonomy): Eukaryota > Metazoa > Chordata > Chondrichthyes > Orectolobiformes > Stegostomatidae > Stegostoma > Stegostoma tigrinum. The sequence continues at coordinate 44,749,716 of NC_081359.1, forward strand.
GGCATTTTTCACCTCCTGATACTCCCTAGATACCTTCTCTGATAGTGATGCAAATACATCACGTGCTCAATTTAGCAACATTGTTTTAGATCAGTCATATCCATGTGACCACCAGCCATATCATTTTTTTAGCCACTTTCTCACATGAAATGAAAATGGCTTCTCATATCTTTCTCATCAAATTTAGGCAACACTTGGATGTATTTGAACAGATACCTACCAGCCCTTTGGCTACAATGGAGTTGCTCTCCACCATTGTGCTCATCAGTAATCCAATCTTTCATCTCTATCTCTGCCATTTTAAGCTGCCTTTGAGTTTTCAGCTCCATCCTCTGAACTTTAAAAGCTCTCTCTTTCTTCCTTTCTTCTGCTAGGGCCTTCCTACCTTTTTCTTTTTCTTCTTCCTCTCCTTTGAATCATAATTCATATTCTTTCATTTCCTTTTCTCCTTGTTTTTCTTTTGTCTCTAACACAAGTCTTGTTATTTTCGATTGAATTTTAGCCCTTACCAAAGTTCCCATTGCCATACTGTAAATGTTGTGTGATTGCCATAATTATTTTGTGGTGGCACGGTGGCTCAATGGTTAACACACCTACCTCACAGGACCAGGGACCTGGGTTCAATTCCTCAGGTGACTGCCTGTGTGGAATTTGCACATTCTGCCCATGTCTGCATGGGTTTCTTCCGGATGCTCCAGTTTCCTCCCACAGTCCAAAAATGTGCAGGCTAGGTGGATTGGCCATGCTAAATTGCCCATAATGTTCAGGGATGTGTAGCTTAGGTGAGTCATGGGCGATGGGTCTGGGTGGAATGGCCTGAGGGTCGGTGTGGATTTCTTGGGCTGAAGGTCCTGTCTGAGGGGGACCCCAGTTTGTGTACCTTGGGGAATCTGTAGAATTAGGGTGTGTTGGATCCCTCTGGCTTCCTTTTATGGTAGTATGTCTTGCTGATGTCTCCTGAGTTGTGTAATTTCTTCAGGGTCATTGTAATCCAGTTCCTTAACTGTGGTAACAAGGGATAGAGCTGGATGAACACAGCAGGCTAAGCAGAATCAGAGAAGCAAGAAGGCTGACGTTTCAGGCCTGGACCCTCCCTCTGATGCTGTTTGGCCTGCCATGATCATCCAGCTCTACACCTTGTTATCTCAGATTCTCCAGCATCTGCAGTTCCTACTATCTCCTTAACTGTGGTGTTTGCTCAGTCGCCATCTTGTGGTAGGTGTCAGTATCTGCTAGAAGTGCATTACCTTTCTCAATTGAGGATGACTGTCATGCGTCCTTTGTGCACTGATAAGATTACAGTGTTTCACAGTTAGTAGCAACTGCGGATACTGGAGAATCTGAGATAACAAGGTGTAGAGCTGGATGAACACAGCATGCCAAGCAGCATCAGAGGAGCAGGAAAGCTGACATTTCAGGCCTACTCCCTTCTTTTGAAGAAGGTTCTAGGCCCGAAACATCAGCTTTCCTGCTCTTCTGATGATGCTTGGCCTGCTGAGTTCGTCCAGCTCTACACCTTGTTATGTCAGATTACAGTGTTTCTGTCTTTTTTGAGTCTTTCCAGGGTTTTCCTCTCTTTTGTGTTGGATTTGTTCGACTTTGCTGTTTTGCTGTGTTGAGACTATCATCTGTCTCATGGTCCATTGTACTACCGTGAATTGATTACTCTTCAGTGCCGATTCCAGCATGGCCAGGAAGTCAGTTGTTTTGGCGTCTCTGTAGTTGTAATTCAGTCTACATTTGAGGAAGGTCTTTTCAGTGTCAGTAAGTGGTCGGCCCAAAATGTTTTTAATTCATTAATGTGAGTTGTCAGTGTCGTTAATGTGGGTGATTTCAGGCAGTTTTTCTTAAAGGGCCATTCTTTACCTTGTTCTAGTCTTTGCTATTGTATGCGGATGGCTTGCTCCAGTGGGGATATCCATTCCTGGCCAGTTTTGTTGACGACAGAGTCTTTTGGCATGCAGTTTCCCACTCACATTTGGAGGGTGGTTGTGGGCATCGTTGATCATAACCCTTATCATTCTGCGGAGGTTCTGTTCAGCTGTCCTTCACCCCAGCAGAGGCAATAAACAATTAGTGGGACAGAACACTGATGCTTCACCAGAGGTGCACTGACAGTTCAACCCAGCAGGATGACGAAACGTTTCCGACCAAACCTACCAGCTCGGCAAGCAAGTCTACAACTTCATCCACAAACGAGCTACAAATCTTCTCAAACGCCAAAACTTTGCCATGCTTGCTTTTGTAAAACTCCTGAAATGACCTCTTTCACCTCAGGAAATTCCTTATTTTCCAAGGTACACCCTGTTTAAACCAACCAAATTCAACACCCAAAATAAAAAGCACTAACACTTAGCACTCGCTGCCTTTGAGTCCAATAATCCTAAACCCAACCTAGAATTAGAGAGTTTGATGCTCGATTTGCCTTGAATTTGTTATGGACCAGACCAAACCCACGCAAACTGTTCAGAAGATGGTCTAGACCCTGAACTTTGCTGTATTAGAGGTAAATATAAGGTGTTGCTTTCCAGTGGAATTTGATTGGCAAAACTGCCGGATTCAAAGCAAAACACGTTCTATTCATCAACTATGGTTAAAATATCACAAAAGAAAGATGGAATTGGAATAACAACTCTATTGGAAATCTTAACAGAATAATAGAGTAACTATTGCTGATTAACTGTTTGAATTACTCTATATCCCTCCCTCCCTTGCATATTGGTGCACTTTTCCAAAACTCTCTCAAACACCCCTAATTGTATCTGCTTCCAGCACCGTCCTGTCAATACGTTCCACTCCGGTACATCTCCAATGTCCTTGTTTCTCAAGGACCGCAATTCCCCCCCACTCAGTGGTCAAGAACGCCCTTGACCATGTCTTCCGCATTTCCTGCAACTCATCCCTCACACCCCCTCCCCGCAATAGCAACCAAAACAGAATCGCCCTTGTCCTTACGTACCACCCCAACCAATCTCCGGATCCAACGCATCATGCTCCAACACTTCCGTCATCTACAATCCGATCCCACCACCAAAGACATTTTTCCCTCCCCACCCTTATCTGCTTTCCGGAGGAACCACTTTCTCTGTGACTCCCTTGCCCGCTCCACACTCCCCTCCAGCACCACCACACCTGGCACTTTTCCCTGCAACCGTAGAAAGTGCTACACCTACCCCTCACCCCCACCCAGGCCCCAAGAAGACATTCTACATCAAGTAGATGTTCACCTGCACATCTTCTAAAGTGGTATACTGCATCCGTTGTACCTGTTGTGACCTCCTGTACATGGGGGAAACAAAGTGGAGGCTTGGGGATCACTTTGCAGAACACCTACGCTCAGTTCGCACTAAACAACTGCACCTTCCAGTTGCGAACCATTTCGACTCTCTCGCCCCCATTTCTCAGATGACATTTCCCAGGGCAGAAATGGCTAGCACGAGGGGTCATAGTTTTAAGCTGGTTGGTGGAAAGTATCGAGGGGATGTCAGAGGCAGGTTCTTTACGCAGAGAGTTGTGAGAGCATGGAATGCGTTGCCAGCAGCAGTTGTGGAAGCAAGGTCATTGGGGTCATTTAAGAGACTGCTGGACATGTATATGGTCACAGAAATTTGAGGGTGCATACATGAGGATCAATGGTCGGCACAACATTGTGGGCTGAAGGGCCTGTTCTGTGCTGTACTGTTCTATGTTCTATGTCCATCCTGGGCCTCCTGCAGTGCCACAATGATGCTACCCGAAGGTTGCAGCCCAATGGTATCAGTGTGGACTTCACAAGCTTCAAAATCTCCCCTCTCTCACCACATCCCAAAACCAGCCCTGCTTGTCCCCGCCTCCCTAACCTGTCCGTCCTCCCACCTATCCCCTCCTCTCACCTCAAGCCCCACCCCATCCCCTAACTACCAACCTCAACCTGCCCCCTTGACCTGCCCGTCCTCCCTGAACTGACCTATCTCCTCCCTACCTCCCCACCTACGCTCACCTTTACTGGTTCCCCACCTCTTTGACCTGTCTGTCTCCTCTCCACCTATCTTCTCCTCTATCCATCTTCTATCTGCCTCCCACTCTCTCCCTATTTACTTCAGAACCCCCTTCCCCTCCCCCATTTCTGAAGAAGGTTCTGGGCCTGAAACGTCAGCCTTCCTGCTCCTCTGATGCTGCTTGGCCTGCTGTGTTCATCGAGCTCTATAACTTGTTATCCCGACCTGAAACATCAGCTTTCTTGTTCCTGTGATGCTACCTGGACTGTTGTGTTCCTCCAGCTCCACACTGTTACCTCTGACTCCAGCGTCGGCAGTTCTGACTATCTCTCAGGCATGGCATATGCCTTTTTTACCACCTTATTTATCTGCATGACCAGTTTCAGAGAGCTGTGGATTTGAGCCCCAAGATCCCTCTGTACATCAGTGATGTTCAGGGTCCTGCCATTAACTGTATACTTTTCCTTAACATTTGATCTCCCAAAGTTCACCACCTTACACTTGCCCTGATTGTACTCCATCTACCATTTCTCCACCCATATCTGCAGCTAATCTACATCCTGCTGTACCCTTTTCCAACCTCTACACTGTCTACAACTCCACCAATCTTTGTATTGTCTTCAAACTTACTAACCCATCCATCCACATTTGCATCAAAATCATTTGTATTATCACAAACAGCAGGGCCCCCAGTATGTATTCTTGTGGAACATCACTCATCATGGACCTCCAGCTTGAAAAACACCCTTCCACCACTACCTATGGCATGCTAGCTTTGAACCCATGATGCTAAGTCACCATGGATCCCATGCATCTTAATCTTCTGGATGAAATTACCGTGAGGGACCTTTTCAAAAGTCTTATTAAAATCCATGTAGACAACATCTACTGCTCTACCCTCATTGATCATCTTTGCCTCCTCTTCAAAATATTCAATCAATTTCATAAGATGTGACCTCCCCTGCACAAAGTTGTGCTGACTGTTCCTATCAGGTTATGCTTTTCCAAGTGTGCATAAATTCTATTCCCAAGAATTCTCACTAACAGCTTCCCAAGCACTGCCTTGAGACACATCAGCCTATAACTTCCTGCTCATTGCTATTTTCCTTCTTGAATAGAAGAAGAACATCAGCTACTCGCCAGTCCTCCGGGACTTCTCCAGTGGCTAATGATACAAAGATCTTGGGCAAAGCCCCAAAAATCTCTTGTCTGGCGCCTCTCAATAACCTGGGGTGGTAGCCCCAGCCCGTGGGGATATATCCACCGTAATGCTCTTGAAGAGACAGAACACCGCTTGTTTCTTGATCTCAAAATGCCGTCTCATATAAGCATGCTCCACACAAATCCCACTATCCTCAGTATCCTTCTCCTGGTTTAGTACTGACACAGTTCTCTTGTAAGATCTCACCCACATCTTCCGCCTCCAAGCACGAGTTCCGTCCTTTATCCTGGAGTGGTCCCACCTTATCCCTAGTTACCCTCTTGTTTTTAATGTGTAGAATGCCTTGGGAATCTCTTTAACCTGACTTGCCAAAGTCATTTCATGGCCCCTTCTTGCTCCCCTAATTTCCTGCTTGAGTTCTATCCTGCTTCCTTTGTATTCCTCATGGGGCCTGTCTGATTTTAGCTTCTTAAACCTTACATATGTTGCTCTTTGTCTTTTGACTAAATTCATAACCTCCCATTAATCAAGGGTCCATTACCTTGCTGTCCTTGTCCTACATCCTTACTGGAACATGACCAACCTAGGCTCACATCAGCAGGTCTTTAAACAGTTCCCACATGCCAAATGTGAACTTGCATGATAACAGCTCCTCCCAATTAATACTCCCCAGCTCCTGCTTAATCCTGATGCAATTTGCCCTTCCCCAATTTCATACCTTGCCACGAAGTTGTGACTTATCCTTATTCATCGCTATCTTAAAACTTAAGGAGTTACAATCATTGTTTCCAAAATGCTCTCCCACTGAAAGGTCAGTCAACTGGCCGGGCTCATTAGGCAGTACAAGATACAGTATGATTCCTCCCCTAGCTGGACTATCCATGTACTGTTTCAGGAAACACTCTTAGATGCAGTTTACAAATTCTGTCCTGTCTAAGCCTCTTGTTCTAAGGCAATCCCAATCAATATTGAGGAAGTTAAAGTCATTCACAATGAGATTTGTTCCTCACTGTCTCAGTGCCTGTAGTATAATCCAATCAGAGTGATTGCACACATCTTATTTTTGAGCCCTACTCTTATTGCTTCAGAGGATGAGCCTTACAGCATGTCCTATTTGAGTGTAGACGTAACATTCTTCCTGATTAGTGATGCAACTCCTCCACATGTTCCATTGAATCCCTCCTTATTGAAACAGGCCATTTGGCCCAACAAGTCCACACTGTTCCTCGAAAGTGCATGCCACCTGGAGTCACCCCCCCCAACCTATCCCTCTGACCCCACTTTTCGCATGGCTAATGCATCTAACCTACACATCCGGGACACTATGGTCAAATTTATCATGGCTAACCCACCTAACCTGCACATTTTTGAATTTATCTTGCTCTCTATCTCATCTAAAACAAAGAATCCTGGCTAAGTGGTTTGCACTGCTGCCTCACAGTACCAGGAACTCAGGTTCGATTTCACCCTTGGGCAACTGTTTGTGTGGAGTTTACATGTTCTCCCCATGCCTGCGTGGCTTTTCTCCCACAGTCCAGAGATGTGCAGGCTAGGTGGATTGCCCATGCTAAACTGTCCATTGTGTTCAGGGAGAAGCAGATTGGATGGGTTGTAGGTGAATGGGTCTGTTTGGGATCCTTTGAGGGTCGGTGTGGACTTGTTGGGCCAAAAGGCCTGTTTCCACACTGCGAAGATTCTATGAGCTCTATCTATGAACATTGAGCAGCCATTACTGACCATCTCTCCAATAAGTCTCTGTATTGGCCACAACATCACAGTGCCATGTGCTGATCCAGGCTCTAAGCTCTGCCTTACCTATAATACGCCTTGTTTTTGAAATGAGCACACTTCAGCTCATTTGTACCATTGTATTCATTTACCTGTCTCTCTGCCCGTACTTTCTTTCTGATTTACTGGTCCTAACGTATACTTTCCTCTCAAGACCTCTACTTGCTGAACTACTGCTCTGGCTCCTACCCCCCGCTTCCCTACAGTAGCATTCGTGATCCTCCCTGTCAAAAGACAAATCTAAGAGAGGAAGAAATATAGCTTTCAACTCTAATGGAGAAGGTGGGGAGGTGGGGAAAGCGGCTTTCACTTCAAGACTTCAACAGCAACTGAAGATTAAAACTTATTTTCAAGGGATGACCCCATGCATTCAAGCTGCTTCAAAAAAAGAAACACAATGTCAAGACCTCAGAAGCTGCTTACTTTATTGGCTTGAGCAGACTACTTAAAACTTCTGCCTCAACCTTCCTCCATCTGACTCAGTCAAAGACCTATTTCTGCTCCTAATTTCATTACTTCTAAAACTGCTGAACTGGGATGTCATCATTTAAAAGGATACTGGTATAATCGAAAGGACAAACAGGTGGGCAGAGATGGCAGGGTTGCCTTGTTAGGAAGAAATGAAACAAAGTTAATAGTCAGCAGCGATTATAAAGTTGGATGGCATAGAACCTGTATGGGTAGAGATGAAAATCCGTAAAGGAAAAAGAACACTGAGGGAGTTAGGAATAGGTCTCCTAGTAGTCAAGAAGTGGGGCAGGAAATAAATTGGGAGATCGAAAAAGCATGTATGGAAAGCACTATTGCAATAATCATGGAGGATTTCAATGTACAGGTGGACTAGGAAAGTCGAGTTGGTAGTAGCTCCTAGGAAAAGGAATTCGTCTAATATCTATGAATTGGTTTTTGGAGAAGCTGTTGTGGATTTTGGTGATGTGATGAGGCAGACTTAGTTAGGGAGATGAGGTAAAAGAAGCCCTAGGTGGCAGTGACCATAATATGATAGAATTTGCTATGCCATTTAAGAGGGAGAAGCTTGAATTAGATATAGATGGTATTATAATTGAGTAAAGAAAACTGTAAAGATATGAAGGAGGAACTGGCCAGAGTTCACTGGAAGGGGAACTTAACAGGGAAGGTAAAAATCAAAAGAACTGCAGATGCTGTAAATCAGGAACAAAAACAAAGTTGCTGGAAAAGCTCAGCAGGTCTGGCAGCATCTGTGGAGGAGAAAACAGTTAACGTTTCAGGTCTGGTGACCCTTCCTCAGAACTGATGGTGATTGGGAAAATGTTAGTTTATATGCAGAAAGTAGGTAGGTGGGTGGGGAGGGAGTAAACGGTAAGATGGAGCCCAAAGAGAGAGAAAGACAGTTGGAAGACAAAGGAGTTGCTAACGATCAGGCTGGGAGGGTGAATAGTTGTTAATGGGGACTGTTAGTGACTAACAACGGGTGTGTAGTGCCAGACTATGTGGTAACAAGGTCTGGTGTGTGGGGTGGGGGGCTGGGAGGCTGGGACATGGGAGAGTTTAGGCACTAAAGTTATTGAACTCAAAATATTGAGTCCGGAGGGCTATAGGGTCCTCGAGTGGAAAATGAGGTGTTGTGCCTCCAGCTTGCGTTGGGCTTCACTGGAACACTGCAAGCCAGAGACATAGATGTTGGCCAGAGAGCAGGGTGGTGCACTGAAGTGGCACTTTGTTTTTGTTAACAGGGAAGGTATTAGATCAGCAGTGCAGGAGTTTGAGGGTAATTCGGGAAGCACAGCAGAACTTCACCCCAAGGAGGAAGAAGTATGCTTATGGGGAGGATGAAGCATCTGTAGTTGACAAGGGAAGCCAGGGACAGCATAAAACAAGAAGAGGCATCAGTCTTCATAGTAGAAAACACTAGTGGTATACTAAACTTCAAGACAGTGAGGTGACAGAGGTGAGTGTAGTGGCCATCACCAAAGACAGCCTGCTGGGGAAGCTGAAGGATCTGAAGGTGGATAAATAACCTGGACATGAAGGACTGACCTCCAGGTTCTGAAAAAAGATGGCTGAGGAGATTGTTGAGGCATCGGTGGTGATCTTTAAAGAATTGCTGAAATCAAGGAGGGCTGGAAGATGGCTAACGTACCTTTTTTTTTGAAGGCAGAGAGAGGCAGAAGTTGGGAATCTGGACTGGTTAGCCTGACCATGGTCTTTGGCAAGATTGTAGAGTCCATGATTATTGATGAGATTGTGGAGTACTTGGAAGTGCATGGTAAAGCAGGGCTGAGCCAGTATAGTAACAAAATGTGGAGCTGGATGAACACAGCAGGCCAAGCAGCATCTCAGGAGCACAAAAGCTGACGTTTCGGGCCTAGACCCTTCAGATGAAGAGTCTAGGCCCGAAATGTCAGCTTTTGTGTTCCTGAGATGCTGCTTGGTCTGCTGTGTTAATCCAGCTCCACACTTTGTTATCTTGGATTCTCCAGCATCTGCAGTTCCCATTATCACTGAGCCAGTATAGTTTTGCCAAGGGATGGACTTCTTTGGGAAGGAAATGAACAGGTTAGACAAAGCAGAGTTAGTGGACATGATATATTTGGATTTCCAGAGGCTTTTGACGAGGTTCCATGTAGCACGTTTCTGATAGTGTGGTATGGATTACATAGAACATAGAACATAGAACAGTACAGCACAGAACAGGCCCTTCAGCCCACAATGTTGTGCCGACCATTGATCCTCATGTATGCACCCTCAAATTTCTGTGACCATATGCATGTCCAGCAGTCTCTTAAATGACCCCAATGACCTTGCTTCCACAACTGCTGCTGGCAACGCATTCCATGCTCTCACAACTCTCTGCGTAAAGAACCTGCCTCTGACATCCCCTCTATACTTTCCACCAACCAGCTTAAAACTATGACCCCTCGTGCTAGCCATTTCTGCCCTGGGAAATAGTTTCTGGCTATCAACTCTATCTATGCCTCTCATTATCTTGTATACCTCAATTAGGTCCCCTCTCCTCCTCCTTTTCTCCAATGAAAAGAGACCGAGCTCAGTCAACCTCTCTTCATAAGATAAGCCCTCCAGTCCAGGCAGCATCCTGGTAAACCTCCTCTGAACCCTCTCCAAAGCATCCACATCTTTCCTATAATAGGGCGCCCAGAACTGGACGCAGTATTCCAAGTGCGGTCTAACCAAAGTTTCATAGAGCTGCAACAAGATCTCACGACTCTTAAACTCAATCCCCCTGTTAATGAAAGCCAAAACACCATATGCTTTCTTAACAACCCTGTCCACTTGGGTGGCCATTTTAAGGGATCTATGTATCTGCACACCAAGATCCCTCTGTTCCTCCACGCTGCCAAGAATCCTATCCTTAATCCTGTACTCAGCTTTCAAATTCGACCTTCCAAAATGCATCACCTCGCATTTATCCAGGTTGAACTCCATCTGCCACCTCTCAGCCCATCTCTGCATCCTGTCAATGTCCCGCTGCAACCTACAACAGTCCTCTATGCTGTCAACGACACCACCAACCTTTGTGTCATCTGCAAACTTGCTGACCCATCCTTCAATCCCCTCATCCAAGTCATTAATAAAAATTACAAACAGTAGAGGCCCAAGGACAGAGCCCTGTGGAACCCCACTCACCACTGACTTCCAGGCAGAATATTTTCCTTCTACTACCACTCGCTGTCTTCTGTTGGCCAGCCAATTCTGTATCCAAGCAGCTAAGTTCCCCTGTATCCCATTCCTCCTGACCTTCTGAATGAGCCTTCCATGGGGAACCTTATCAAATGCCTTACTGAAGTCCATATACACCACATCCACAGCTCGACCCTCATCAACCTTTCTAGTCACATTTGAGTATTTGCCAGCTGGCAGAAGGTAGATAGTGGGGATAAAGGTGTCATTTTCAGGATGACGGTGACTAGTGGACTTCAGCAGGGTTCAATGTGGAAAGTGTGAGATTATACAATTTTATTAGGAAAAGTAGAGGTCTAATGGATTGGTGAAGCCAATTTGATGGACTGAATGACCTAATTCTGCTCCCATACCTGATGGTCATATTGCCTAAAAGCAGTGTATGAATTTAATACAGTCCCTGCCATGCTTCAGTGGCATCAGAAGTGACAACTTGCAGACATCTTTATGATACCTGTGGATTACTTTTTTTTGTGGAGTGGAATCTGTGAATTTGAAAACATCGTAATCAATTGGCTGAAAGCTGAATGCAAAGTTGGCAGTCAGTCTTCTGAGGCTTCTAAGTACTTTGAATTGGAGATCAGGCCGAACAAATCGAGTGTTACAATTTCTTTTCGTATATGTTGTTGTTAGTCAAAATGACATCTCATTGAAGAGATACAGCAGTTTCCAAAAGTGTAATGGAGGAATTGTGAGGTCTAATTGGATGACTAAATTGCCTGAGGACCCAAACAAGGCCAGATCCATTTATGAAATATTAGCATTGACTATAACATCTTTGAAATATGTTACAGAACACTGTTTGAAACTTTCATCACTGTGAGATCCCAGAGCATGAAAATTCTTGTTCTTAGTAATACGTTTTCAGTTATACAAATCTTAGTTGTTGGACGGCTTATAATTTTTCCTTACAGGAAAGGAAAGTAAATTTTGTTCCTTTGCTTGAGTAGCTAAAAAGATCAGAAGGATAGTAAAAAGTAACCTTAGTGGTAGAGACACCCACTCTTGCTGAGAGGGTAGATATAAGTGCTTCTTGTGAAAATAGTGGAAGAAGTTCTAAAAAAGGTGTGCAGCAGCAATACCCATTAAATGCCACAGTAGAGTTAACTCACCATGGAATGACATACCCTCATCAAAATGTGTGAAAGAGAAGAGACTGAGGATCGATATTACAGTTTTAAAACCGTGCAGAAAATTTTGAATTGAAAAAAAGTGGATTTCAGTAATTAGCTAACTGATTTGTTTAACAAGTAAGTTGTAAAACAACTGGACATACCGGAAAAGGGATGTTTAGGGCAGCAAGTTGGGTCAGTGGTTAACACTGCTGCCTCACAAGACCACAGACCCACGTTTGGTACTAGCCTTGACTGCCTCTGTGGAGTTTGCTCATTTTCCGTGTGTCTGCATGGATTTTTGGGGTTACTGCAGTTTCCTCTCACAGTCCAAACATTCAGAATCGATGGATTGGCCATGCTGAATTGTCCGCTGAATCCAGGGACAGATCGGCTTGGTGGATTGGTCATGCTAAGTGCAGGGTTAGGGTATGGGACTGGGTCCGAGTGGGATGCTTTTCAGAGGGTTGCTGCAGTCTTGATGGGCCAGATGTCCTCTTTCTGCACTGTAGAATTCTGTGGTTCCATGATAGAACTTCAATGTTCAGAGACAAAACAGGAATATGACCTGCTGTCATTTTTATTATAGGTTGATTTATCTTAAAAGAAAGGATATGTGGGAATCAGTTAAGGACTGAGGGAATGTCTGAGCCCTAATCGAATGGGAAACAGATGATGGATATTGATATTTCCAAATCAACCTGTCCAGAGTTGATATTCTACATTCCTGAAGCAGGTGGGACCTGCTAAACTTCTTGATCGAGAGATAGTGAGAATGCCACTGTGCCTCAAGAGCCCCTGGTGATGGATATATTGTTCAATAGTTAATTGGGTTTGAGTTGACTGCATAAATTGGAGGGACTAGCTATCAGTGGGTGTGAGTTTTATGGTATATACTTAACTGAAATAAATCACTCAGATGGGGTGGTACAGTGGCCCAGTGGTTAGCACTGCTGCCTCACAGTACCAGGGACCCGAGTTTGATTCCACCCTTGGGCAGCTGTCTGTGTGGAGTTTGCACATTCTCCCTGTGTCCGCATGGGTTTCCTCTGGATGCTGCGGTTTCCTCTCACCGTCCAAAAATGCGCAAGCTAAGTAGATTGGCCGTGCTAAATTGCCCATAGTGCTCAGTGGTGTGTAGATTAGGTGGGTTACAGGGGAATGGGTCTGGGTGGGATGCTCTGAGGATCAGTGTGGATTTTTTGGGCTGAAGAGCCTGTTTCTACACTGTAGGGATTCAGTGGTTAATGATCTATGATATTGGTTGTTGACTGAAGGAAGCATAATCCTCTCATCGCAGGTAATATTAAGGAAACTGGGGAGGCTGGAGAAATATTGCTGATGCTTTGTAGAATTTATTTTCTATTCCTTAAAATGAGGCAATCGAGCTGTTAACATTTCAGACTGATTAGCCAACAGTTGGATTTAAAGTACACAATTGAGCCAAGCTACATTCCTTTTTTTTAAACTTTAAAATTCCTGGTGCCTCAGGTGATGTTTGAGGGTTTATTGGTCAAAATATTCCAGTTTACAGTTGTTTATGAATGAAGAAGTCCACAAATTTTAGATCATAAGCCACCCCAGTAGTTATGAACTGTTTGCTGCCAGTATTTAGGATACTAAGTAACTCTCATGCAGATCATGGTCAGCTATAACTTGATTGCATTTTTGAACCTATTTGTTTGTAAAACATTCTGTCCTGTATGTTAGATAACCAAGTGTACAGCTGGATGAGCACAGCAGGCCAAGCAGCATCAGAGGAGCAGGAAGGCTGGCGTTTCGGGCCTAGACCCTTCTTCAGAACCATGACCTATTTCTGAAGAAGAGTCTAGGCCCGAAACGCCAGCCTTCCTGCTCCTCTGATGCTGCTTGGCCTGCTGTGTTCATCCAGCTCTACACCTTGGTATCTCAGATTCCCCAGCATCTGCAGTTCCTAATATCTCTGTCCTGTATGTTGTAATGTATAAGTGTTTTAAGTGTTGAAATGTTGAGATGTTGAGCATACTTTGGGTTTTTCATACAAATTTAATTGCTTTACAATATTGCCAGTAATAAAAGGTGAATGGAAAACTGGTGTTTCGACCCAAGTGAAGTATAATAAATCAACCTATTTTAAGTATTTGCATTCACTGCAGATCAAGAAAATTGCTATAATTATGTGATTTCTTATGTCAGTCTTTTTATCTTCAGGCACTATCGTGAAAGTAGTAGTGTTAGATAAACTAATGAACTAAGGCCAATAAGTCCCTGGCCCTGGATGTGTTGCATCCTAGGATCTTAAGAGGTAGCTACAATAGTAGTAGATACATTGATTGTAATTTTTTCAAAATTCTTTACGATCTGGAGAAATACTAAAGGATTGGAACATGGCTAATATGACACCACTTTCAAAAATAATGGGAGGCAAAGAGTGGACAACTGTAGGCCAATTAACCCAATAAGCGTTGTTGGGAAAGTATTGGAATCAATTATTAAGGAAGTAATAGCAGAACTTTTGGAAAATCATCAGTTAATCAGGCCAAGTCAGACTGTCTTCATGAAAAGGAAGTCATGTCTGACTGATTTATTAGAGTTTTTAAAAGAAGCCTCAACCGAAGTTGATAGAAGGAAACCAGTCAATATGTTATATTTGAACTTCTGGAGGGTGCTTGATAAGGTAACTCTCAAAAGGTTAAATCGTAAGATAAGGGCACATGGTGTTAGAGGTTTTGTGTGATAGCATGGGTAGCAAATTGTTCACAGGCGGGAAACAGTTAATGGGGATAAGAAATTCCTTTTCGGTTAGAAACCCATGGCCAGTGGGGCTCCAGAGGGAGAAGAGGACTGACCACAACAGTTTGCAATATATGTTAATAACTTTAAGGAAGAAAGTGAACATACTGTTGTCAAATTTGCAGATATTTATTTATTTATTTGTTTGTGAGATGTGGGCGTACCTAGCTGGCCAGCAGTTATCGTCCATCCCTAGTTAGAACATAGAACATAGAACAGTACAGCACAGAACAGGCCCTTCAGCCCACGATGTTGTGCCAACCATTGATCCTCATGTATGCACCCTCAAATTTCTGTGACCATATGCATGTCCAGCAGTCTCTTAAATGTCCCCAATGACCTTGCTTCCACAACTGCTGCTGGCAACGCATTCCATGCTCTCACAACTCTCTGTGTAAAGAACCTGCCTCTGACATCCCCTCTATACTTTCCACCAACCAGCTTAAAACTATGACGCCTCGTGTTAGCCTTTTCTGCCCTGGGAAATAGTCTCTGTCTATCAACTCTATCTATGCCTCTCATTATCTTGTATACCTCAATTAGGTCCCCTCTCCTCCTCCTTTTCTCCAATGAAAAGAGTCCGAGCTCAGTCACCCTCTCTTCATAAGATAAGCCATCCAGTCCAGGCAGCATCCTGGTAAACCTCCTCTGAACCCTCTCCAAAGCATCCTCATCTTTCCTGTAATAGGGCGACCAGAACTGGACGCAGTATTCCAAGTGCGGTCTAACCAAAGTTTTATAGAGCTGCAACAAGATCTCACGACTCTTAAACTCAATCCCCCTGTTAATGAAAGCCAAAACACCATACGCTTTCTTAACAAACCTGTCCACTTGGGTGGCCATTTTAAGGGATCTATGTATCTGCACACCAAGATCCCTCTGTTCCTCCACACTGCCAAGAATCCTATCCTTAATCCTGTACTCAGCTTTCAAATTCGACCTTCCAAAATGCATCACCTCGCATTTATCCAGGTTGAACTCCATCTGCCACCTCTCAGCCCATCTCTGCATCCTGTCAATGTCCCGCTGCAACCTACAACAGTCCTCTATGCTGTCAACGACACCACCAACCTTTGTGTCATCTGCAAACTTGCTGACCCATCCTTCAATCCCCTCATCCAAGTCATTAATAAAAATTACAAACAGTAGAGGCCCAAGGACAGAGCCCTGTGGAACACCACTCGCCACTGACTTCCAGGCAGAATATTTTCCTTCTACTACCACTCACCGTCTTCTGTTGGCCAGCCAATTCTGTATCCAGACAGCTAAGTTCCCCTGTATCCCATTCCTCCTGACCTTCTGAATGAGCCTTCCATGGGGAACTTTATCAAATGCCTTGCTGAAGTCCATATACACCACATCCACAGCTCGACCCTCATCAACTTTTCTAGTCACATCCTCAAAGAACTCGATAAGGTTTGTGAGGCATGACCTGCCCCTGACAAAGCTGTGTTGACTGCATTTAATCAAGCCATGCTCTTCCAGATGGTCATAAATCCTACCCCTCAGAATCCTTTCCAACACCTTGCAGACGACAGACGTGAGTCTTACTGGTCTGTAATTGCCGGGGATTTCCCTATTTCCTTTCTTGAAGAGAGGAATTACATTTGCTTCTCTCCAGTCCTCGGCTACGACTCCAGTGGAGAGCGAGGATGCAAAGATCTTCGCAAGTGGCGATGCAATTGTATTTCTCGTTTCCCAAAGCAGCCGAGGACAAATCTGGTCCGGGCCTGGCGACTTGTCAATCTTAATGTTTGACAAAATTTTCAGCACATCAGCTTCCTCTATCTCTATCCATTCCAGCATGAACACCTGCTCTTCAAAGGTTTCATTTACTACAAAGTTCGTTTCTTTCGTAAAGACAGAAGCAAAAAACTCATTTAGGGCTTCCCCTACCTCCTCCGACTCCACACACAAGTTCCCTATGGTATCCCTGATTGGCCCTACTCTTTCTTTGACCATTCTCTTCTTCCTCACATAAGTGTAAAATGCCTTTGTGTTCTCCCTAATCCGTTCTGCCAAGCCTTTCTCGTGCCCCCTCCTGGCTGTCCTCAGACCATTTTTGATCTCTTTCCTCGCCTGCCTGTAATCCTCTAGAGCTGAGCTTGACCCTAGCTTCCTCCACCTTATGTAAGCTACCTTCTTCCTTTTGACGAGAAGCTCCACCGCTCTCGTCATCCAAGGTTCCTTTATCTTACCCCTTCTTGCCTGTCTCAGAGGGACATATTTATTCATCACTTGCAACAACTGTTCCTTAAACAGTCTCCACATGTCTATAATCCCTTTACCATGGAACAATTGCTCCCAGTCCATGCTTCCTAACTCATGTCTAATCGCATCGTAGTTTCCTCTTCCCCAATTAAATATCCTCCCATTTTGCCTAATCCTCTCCTTCTCCACTTGAGAAGCTGATAGTGAGCTGCCTCCTTGAGCTGCTGCATTTCACCTGCTGTGAGTTGACCCACAATTCCATTAGGGAGTGAATTTTGATGCAGCGACAGTGAAGGAGTGGCAATATATTTCCAGGTCAGGATGGTGAGTGGCTTGGAGGGAACTTGAAGGTGATGATATTCCCGTATACCTGCTTTCCTTGTCCTTTCAGATGGAAGTGGCCATGGGTTTGGAAGGTGCTGTCTGAGGATCTTTGGTCAATTTCTGCAGTGCCCCCTTTAGATTGCAGCTACGGTGTGTCAATTGTGAAAGGAGCGAATGCTTGTGCATGAAGTGCCAATCAAGTGGGCTGCTTTTTCCTGAATGGTATCACACCCATCCAGGCAAGTAGGGGATTATTCCATCATACTGCTGACTTGTGCCTTATAGATGTAGACAGGCTTTGGGGAGTAAGGAAATTTTTCACTCACTGTAGTATTCCTAGCCTGCAACCCTACTTCTGACCTTATGATGGAGGGAAGGATGAAGCAGCTGAAGATGGTTGGGCCTTGGACACTACCCTGAGGAACTTCTGCAGAGATGTCCTGGAACTAACCATGATCATCTTCCTATGTGACAGATATGACTCTAACCACTGGAGAAGTTTCCCCTGGATGCTCATTGATTCCAGTTTTGCCAGGACTCCTTGATGCCACGCTCAGTTAAACAGAGCCTTGATATCAAGGACTGTCACTCTCACCTCACCACTGGAATTCAGCTCTTTCTTCCATGTTTGAACCAAGGCTGAATGAGGTCTGGACCTGACTGGTCTTGGCAGAACCTAAACTAGGTGTCGGTGAGCAGGTGTTTGATAACGCTGTTGATGCCATCTCCTATCACTTTACTGATGACCGAGAGTAGACTGATGGGGTGTTAATTAGCTGGGTTGGATTTGTCCTGCTTTTTATTTACTGGGCATAGTTGGGTGATTTTTCACATTGTCGGGTAGATAGCAGTGCTGTAACTGTAATGGAACAGCTTGGCTAGGAGAGCATTTAGTGTTGTTGCTGGAATGTTGACTGGACCTGTAGCCATTGCAGTATCCGATGTCTCCAACCATTTCTTGATATCACGTGGAGTAAATTGAATTGATTGAAGACTGGTACCTGTAATGTTAGGGACCACTGGAGGAGGCCAAGATACATCATCCACTTGGCACTTCTGGCTGAAGATTGCTGTGAAAGCTTTAACCTTACCTTTGCACAGATGTGCTGGGCTGTTCCGTCATTGAGGAGGGATGTTTGTCGAGTCCTCTAGGGAGTTGTTTAATCATCCATCACCATTCACGACTGGATGTGGCAGGACTGCAGAACTTAGATCTGATCTGTTGGTTGTGGGATTGCTTAGCTCTAGCTGTCACTTACTGCTCATGCTGTTTGGCATACAAATAGTCCTTTATGGTGTCTTCACCAGGTTGACAACTCATCTTGAGATATGCCTTGTGCTGCTCCTGGCATACCCTCCTGCACTTGTCATTCAACCAGGGTTGATGCCCTGGCTTGATTGTAATGGTTGAGTGGGGAATATGCTGGGACATGATCTTACAGATTGTGCTGGAGTACAATTCTGCTGCTGTTGATGGTCCACAGTACCTCATAGACGCTTGGCCATGAGTTACTGGATCTGTTCAAAGTCTGTCCTATTTCGCACAGCGATTGTTCCATGCAACATTATGGAGGTTATTTTTAATTTGAAGGTGGGATTTTGTCTGCACAAGGACTGTGTGGTGGTCTCTCTGACTGATTCTGTCAAGGGCAAATGCCTGTGCAGCTGGCAAAGTAGTAAGGATGAGGACAAGTATGTTTTTCCCTCTTGCTACATCCCTCACCCAGTCTAGGAGCCATGCCTTTTAGGACCTGACCAGTTTGATTAGTAGTACTGCTGCCAAGCCACTCTTTGTGGTGGAATTGGACACTGAAATCCCCCACCCAGAGTATATTTTGTGCCCTTGCTTTCCTTAGTGCTTCCTCCAAGTATTGTTTGACGTGGAGGAGATTGGATTCATCAGTTGAGGGAGGATGGTACATAATAATCAGCAGGAGGTTTCCTTACCCATGTTTCATCTGAAGCGATGAAACATGAAGGGGCCCAGAATCAATGTTGAGGACTCCCAGAGCAACTCCCTCTTGACTGTGTACCATTGTGCTGTTACCTCTGTTGGGTCTATCCTTGTGATGGGACAGGACATATCCAGGGATGGCAATGGATCTGGGTCATTTTGTGTGAGGTATAATCCTGTGAGAACAACTTTTGTCAGGCCATTGCTTGACTAGGCTGTGAGACAGCACTCCAAGCTTTGGCACTAGCCCCCAGATATTAAGAAGAACTTTGCAGTGGCGATAGGGATGTTTCTGCAGTTGTCTTTTCCAGTGCCTAGGTCATTGCCAGCTGATCCATCTGGTTTCATTTCTTTGAAATTTTGTCGAGATTGGTATAACTGAATGGCTTTCTAGTCTGTTTCAGAGGCCAGTTGTAAGTCATCCACATTGCTGTGGGTCTGGAGTCGCATGTAGGCCAGATCAGGCCAGTATGGCAGATTTCCTTCCCTGAATGACATTAGTTTTTTTGACAATCGACAATGATTTCATGGTCACTAGTAGATTCTTAATTCTAGCTTTAAAAAAAATTGAATTCAAATTCCACCATCTGCTGTGACAGGATTTGAACCCGGCTCCCCAGAACAATACCTGGATCTCTGGATTAATAGCCTAGCGATTAATACCACTAGGCCATCACCTTTGATGACAAAAAAAGTGAAAAGGCAGATTGTGAGAGGAATGCAAACAGTTTAGAGTGAGATATTGATAAGTTAATTAATCATAGAGTCCCTACAGTGTGGAAGCAGGCCATTTGCGCCATCAATTCCCTACCAACCCTCCACAGAACATCTCACCCAGATCCACCTAACCTGGACGCTATGGCCAATTTAGCATGGTCAATCCACCAAACCTGCATTTCTTTGGATTGTGGGAGGAAACTAGAGCACTTGGCAGAAACCCATGCAGATACAGGGACAATGTGCAAACTCCACACATTGAACCTTTGGTCCCTGGAGCTGTGAGGCAGCAGTGCTAACCACTGAGCCACTGTACCTCTCAGTAAGTGGGGAAAATCTTGGCAAGTTCAGCACATATGGGAAAATATGAAATTGTTCGTTATGGAAGAGAGGCCAAAAGAAGAGATTTTTTTTAACATAGGGGAAAACTGCAGAAAACGTCAACCAAAGGAATTTAGGGATACTTGTGCATGAAACACAGAAAGCTAACTTGCAGGGGTAACAGGTAATCAGAAAGGCTAATGGAATTTTGGCCCTGAATTCAAGGGGGTTAGAATATAAGATTGGAGACATTTTTACTCTAAGTGAAAGAGATGCCATTATCTTAGAGTCCTATAGCATGTAAACAGGCCATTCGGCCCACTCATCTATTCCAAACAGGTTTCCTAAACTGAACTAGTCCCATTTGCCTGCATTTAGCCCATGTCACTCAATGTTTCCTTCCCGTGTACCTGTCCGAATGCCGAATAAATGTTGTAATTATACCAGACTCTACTCTTTCCTCTGGCAGCTTGTTTCATATACACACCAACGTCTGTGTGAAGAAGTTGTCCCTAAGGTCCCTTTAAAATCTTTTCCCTCTCTCACTTTAAACCTGTGCCCTCTCGTTTGTACTCCTCTATCCTGGGGAAATATTTTGGCTACTTACCTTATCTATGCATCTCCCTTAGATGAGATAATTCACCTGTAAGTGGTGGAGATTCCCAGCATGTGCACTCCTGGTTTAAGTAGCAGCATTACTGGTGCCATTGTGTTTGAATATGACTTATTTTAGGCTGCTCAAACCTTGGAACTGATTCTGTTATTCCTGAAGTTCAATAAAAAGTACAATGCCAGAGATAACAAGGTGTAGAACTGGATGAATACGGCAGGCCAAGCAGCATCAGAGGAGCAGGAAAGCTGACGTTTCGGGCCTAGACCGTCCTTCAGTTCTAGGTCTAGGCCCAAAACGTCAGCTTTCCTGCTCCTCTGATGCTGCTTGGCCTGCTGTGTTCGCGAGTTTTGTGCTGTGTTCATTCAGCTGTACACCTTGTTATCTCAGATTCTCCAGCATCTGCAGTTCCTACAATCTCTGAAACAACGTCAGAGAGCTGTTTGATATTACAGAATTTGAACTTGGTTGTCATTATCATTCTTGGTACGGCCAGGATTAATTAGCAAATGTTATCCAATGCAGAATCAAATTTAACAAATTGAGCTTTGTAAGTGCTGCCTATTTGGGTTTGGTCAGTACCTTGCTTATTATAGACAACTCAAGGATGTACAGTTTGATGTGATTTATCAGTCTTTGAGATGTTTGGCTGACATTCCCAATGTCTAATTGGTATTGAAATTGATATGAGACAAAAAAAATTGCAGATGCTGGAATCCAGGATAGACAAAAAGGAGATTTGAAGAACACAGCAAGCCAGGCAGCATCTGGAGGAAACGAGCAGTCAAGTTTCGGGATTAATCTGCTTCAAATTGACATGCCAGATTGATTACTTGCATGACTGGCTAAATATATTTTCATCTTAACATCAGCATCCTATTAGTTGTGATTATATTGCTAAGAATTACTCTGACGTCCGAATTAAGCTAGTCAGGCTCACAATCTAGTGCGCTGCTAGTACTGGATATCACAGTTATAATAAACAGGATCCTCTTCTTTTCAGATACAACATGTTTCTACATTGAATCTGTTTAAAACAAACAAAATAAGTGATACCCATTCTCTGGTTCATTGGCACAGCCCACAGGGATCGGAGTTCTCCTGCATATTTTAAATTCATATAAACTTTGACAATTAACTGTCAGCCATCATCTAACTGATGCATTCTCCATGGCAATGCCTCTATCAATCAGAATCTAATTTTCATGCTGTTGTCCCCTTTTATATTGGTGTTCTTGCAAATATTCTGATGGACGCAAGACAAAATTTTGACTATTCTTTTTTTCAACACACTTTCAAAAGCACACTGGGGGTGTGCCTGATGGTTTTACATCTTATCCACCTGATAATTGTACCCAATATAATTGGAATCTCTTGGAAGAATCCAACTGAGGGCTGGGAAATAATAAAGCTTTGCTTGCCAAACTTCTTTTTGACTTTGCACTGTTTGATGTTTCTAATAGCTAAGACTGTCATTTCAAAGATTCAAATGGTATGTTTAATAAGGTGATGTTTTTAGAATCTTGCATTGGAAATGTTATGTACTTAAGATACTTAAATTTCTTTTTCTTATGCAGTCGTTTGAAACTGTCTTTTGCCTGATTCTTTCAATTGCAGTGCATGGGAGTATGTCTCCTGATAACATGGAAAACTAAAATTGTATATTTAACTTAGTCTAATGTATCCAATTTGATTCATGAGCCAAGCAATACTTGTTACTTATGAACTGCCATTTGAAATTAATTCAGAGTAATAACTTTGTATGTTTCAGGCACTTCGTCTCAGCAACGTTGCATTGGCAAAAACAACAACAGGTCAGATAGTGAACCTGTTGTCAAATGATGTTAATAAGTTTGATCAGGTAATGTGTACTATGGGATAATTGGGGGAGTGGATAGGGCTGCAAAGAGTCACCATTCGCACATTTACATTCATTCTTGTTTTCTTCCACCTCTAACCCTGTAAGTGCAATCAATATTCCTGTCTTTCCTTTAAAAATGCATTTATAATTTAGTACAATGAGAATGCCATAATGAATGATTTTATTTAAGAAAATGACAAAGCATAAACTAAATCAGTGACCCATTATCACATTCCTCAACAGTGTGAGCCAGACAACTTATAAAACATTACCAAAAGCAGAAGTTGCTGGAAGACCTCAGCAGATCTGGCCACATCTCT
The DNA here is from genome assembly GCF_030684315.1 of Stegostoma tigrinum. Classification (NCBI taxonomy): domain Eukaryota; kingdom Metazoa; phylum Chordata; class Chondrichthyes; order Orectolobiformes; family Stegostomatidae; genus Stegostoma; species Stegostoma tigrinum. Next base: position 44,772,526 of record NC_081359.1, read on the forward strand.
TAAAAGAAATCAGAGTTAAGGTTTTGAGTGATTTGAAACGTTATCTCTGATTTCTCTTCACAGATACAGCCAGACCTGCTGAGCTTTTCCAACAATTTCTGTTTTTGTTTCTGATTTACAGCATCCACATCATTTGGTTTAAAACATCAAATCATTGATAAGTTGGGACTCTGTCTTAAATGGCCTACTCCACATTCCTAAATGTCCAGGCGAATCGAATCCCTACAGTGTGGAAACAGGCCCTTCAACCCAACAAGCCCACACTGTCTTTCAGAGCATCCCAACCAGACCCATTCCCCTGTAACCTATAGGCAGAGTGATGGTGGTATAGTGGTGAGCACAGCTGCTTTCCAAGCAATTGACCCGGGATTGATTCCTGGCCATTGCAGGGCTGTGCTTTTGGGTGGCTTGGTGGCTCCATGGTTAGCACTGCTGTCTCACAGCGCCAGGGACCCAGCCTTGGGTGACGGTTTGTGTGGAGTTTGCACATTCTCCCCATGTCTGCGTTGTTTTCCTCCAGGTGCTTTGGTTTCCCCTCTCAGTCCAAAGATGAGCAGGCTAGGTGGATTGGCCATGCTAAATTGCCCACTTTGGATATTAACATCTGAGGAAATAAATTTTCCATGATGTTTGTGACCTCGAAATTTTTTTTTGAAAAGATTGCAATGAGTTATGCATCTGAAACTTGCATTCATTCTAAATGTTGGGTGTTTTCAGGAAAATTCTTCTCAGGATAGCTTGAGTCTGTAACCTGATACAAAAACTTAAATGTTTCACCCAATATATTTTTATTAGGGGGAATCAGAATCCTCCTGCTGGTTTTAAGTTTAAAAATAGCTTGGGAATTAGCTGTTAGCCATCATCTGGTGTCTTTTCCACTGTAATGACTTTACCAGTCATGCATTCTCTTACCATGCTGTTATTTTCCTTTACATTGGTATTCTTGAAAATGTACTGACACGTTCAAGATAACATATTGATAGTGTCAGCTTTTTCCTGAAATACAGTGCTAAAATGTAATCTTCAGCCATGTTTGAGTGTTAAAATTGTGTTTTTGAATGTTAGTGCATATGTTGTTAGCTTACCAAACTGTATCTCTGTTACAATATATTGTGTGTGCAATTTTTCTCTTCACTCCTAGATCTTGCCAAAAAAAATTTAATGTTGCTTATATTTTATCCCAACAATGTTACAGCTAACCATATTCCTGCATTTTCTATGGGTTGGACCGTTGCAGGCAATTGCAGTGGTAGCACTACTCTGGCAAGAAATAGGACCATCTTGCCTGGCTGGAATGGGTATACTACTTATTCTGCTGCCTACACAGACAATTTTTGGAAAGTGGTTTTCAGAACTGAGGTATGATCATTTTACAAAAGCCTAAATTTGAGAGTTCTGGAGGGAATTATTAACTTGATTTTAAACCTGCTTTTGTTCAGATTATTTCCATATTTGTGCGATAGTTTTGCTATGGTTCTATTTAGATTTAAAATTTCAACTTCAATCTCAGATTTTGTTTTGTATGTTTGTTCTCTGATTTTGGGTATTGCTGGCAGGGTCAATGTTGATTGCTGAGTCCTTGCACTCATAAGTATGATGGATTATCAACTTCTGCACTCCTTATGGTGAAGGTGCGCACTTACTAGCTCATTGGAGTACAGAGTTCCAGAATTTCATCCCAGCAGCCATGAAGGAGGAACACTGTGGAATTTGTGGAATTTAGGGAATTCACAGAATCTTTAGTGGGCTTGACCAGGTACATGTGGAGGGGTTGTTGTTCTCCCTTATGGAGGAGTCTAGGACAAGAAAGCATAACTTCAGAATGAAGGATTGCTCATTTAATACATAAATGAGGAGGAATTTCTTGCCTGATGGAATTGATTCTTCATTTTTTTTTGCCATAGAGGGTTGTCAAGGCTTGGAACTTAAGAATATTCAAAACTGAGGGGGAAGGATTTTTAATTGGTAAGGGCTTTGAGGATTATAGAGAAAAGGCAAGAAAGTGGAGTTGAGGGTTATCAGATCAGCCATGATCTTATTTGATGGTGGAGCAGACTTGGCAGCCTGAATGGCCTACATCTGCTCCTATATCATGTGCTCTAATGGATGTATTAGTAATTTAAGGGTCTCAGAAAGAGAAATACAGCTAGTGTTGGTTGAATGAGTTATAAATTGTATAGTTAAAGCAATAAAGTTTACGTGCTGGTATTATTGCTACAGTGTTAATTCAGTGACCCAGGTAATATTCTGGGTTCCCACTGTGGCAGATGAAGTTTGTATTCAATACAGCTGTAGAATTAACAATTGAATGGTGACCGTGAAACCATTGCTGATTGTCAGGAAAAGCTGATCTGGCTCACTAATGACCTTTTGGGAAGGAAGCTGTCATGCATAACTGCTCTGGCCAATTAAGGATAGGTGACAAATGTAAGTCTTGACAAGAAACCTTGCTTAAAAAAAGTTGTAAAGGTTGTGGAACATATTTAAAAGTGTTTTACCTGGAGGATTTGGGTTATAAGGAGAGGCTGGATGGGCTGGGACCTTTTTCACTGGAGTATCGGGGGTTGAGGGGTGACCTTATAGAGGTTTATAAAATCATGAGGGGCATAGGTAAGTTGAATAGCAATGTTTTCCCCCTAGGGTAAGGAAGTTCAGAACTAGAGGGTATAATATTAAAGTGACAGATTTAAAAGGGACCTGAGCGGCAACTTTTTCACACAGGGTGGCACAGTGATTAGCACTGCTGCCTCACAGTACCAGGGACCCTGGTTCGATACCAGCCTTAAGTGACTGTCTGTGTGGAGTTTGCATGTTCTCCCCGTGTCTGCGTGTGTTTCCTCCAGGTGCTCCGGTTTTCTCCCACAGTCCAAAGATGTGCGGTTTAGGTGGATTGACTATGCTACATTGCCTGCCAAATTGCCTGTAGAGTCTAGGGTGGGAAATGCAGAGGTAGGGTGTGGGGCTAGGTCTGGGTGGGATGCTCTTCGGATGGTCGGTGTGGACCCGATGGGCAAAATGGCCTGCTTCCACGCTGTAGGGATTCTATGATTCAATGACATAGTCGTTCAAATGTGGAATGAGCTGCCAAAGGAAGTGGTGGATGCAAGTACAGTTACAACATTTAAAACCATTTCGACAGGTGCATGAATAGGAAAGGTTTAGAGGGATGTGCGAGTGGGACTAGTTTTAGTTTGAGTAACGTGGTTATATGGATGAGTTGGACCAGAAGGTCTGTTTCCATGCTTTGTGACTCTGATTATAGTCTGTATAAATGAGTTGTTAGATATGTAGACCTTGTAATGTAGAGCCAGTGCCAAACTCAAAAGTCTCTGGGCACAATGGAGGATTTATTTTGACACAGTTACTTTACACTGAAAATAAATGATCCCCAACTTGTCCCCTTGAAGTAGCACTGCAACTCCAGTATCACCAGTACATGAACTGGTTTAAACAGTTTAACATAATTTGCTGCTAAACTGGGTACAGTAATCAGGACAGATTTCAGATTGTTCAGACACTCTAGCAATCTTTTCTCCATTCAAGTTTCTTGTTTTTACTTAACAAACTTGTCAGAGGCACAACACCAGAGCTGAAATTCAGACTGAACATCTGGGAAAATCTACTGATACCAATATATTACAAAACTTCCCACTTTGTCGTAGGCATGGGAAACTCAAAGATAGCCCATGTTCTCACTTCTTTAAATACGACTTGGCTTTGCTGTAAAGTGTGGCCCAAATAAATTATTACTGTTTAATCAAATTCAATTTTGGTCAAATTTATGACCAGTTTGGCTCTTTGTAATTAATTAAGCAACTTAATCGTGCGTTGCGAAATACTCTTTACAGGTTGCACTGAATGGATTGGGCATCAATGTAGACAATGTAAATACATAACCCTAATGAAGATTTTTTTGGTTATCTGTTGCAAAGTTGCTGGTGCAGTCTTAGTTCCAAACAATATAAACTTACATAGATAAAGTCCGTCTGGTGTTACAAAAGCTGAACTTTTTTCGTTGCGTCATAGAATTCCTACAGTGTAGAAACAGGCCATTTGGTCCATCACGTCTACACCAACCCTTCGAATAGCATCCCACCCAGACCCATCCTCTAACCCTATGTTTCCCATAGCTGACCCACCTATAGAGCAAGTTAGCACGGCCAATCCACCTAACCTACACGTCTTTGGACTGTGGGAGGAAACAGAAGCACCTGGAGGAAACTCATGCAGACATCGGGAGAATGTGCAAATTCTACGCAGTCGCCCAGTGGAATCGAACTGGGTCTCTGGCACCGTGAGGCAGCAGTGTTAAACACTGAGTCACTCTGCCTCCCACATCAGTCTATAAAACTTCTTAATATCTTTTAAACAACTCAGTTTTCTCAAGCAAATCATGCATGGGTGGGAGGTGGTGATTAGAGAGCATTTTAGGAGAGAAAGTCTGCCAAAAGTACTCCCCACTTTCTCCTGGGTCCTGAGAACCCCACTGCCCCACATTTCCTGGGTCTCAACCTTGAATCCTCTAACTCTCCTGGGTCCCTAATCCCACCACTCTGTCCTTGATCATAAACACTACCCTCTTTCCTAGGTCTCTGTTTCTCCCTCTAAGATCTTGGACTGTGTTGTGGGAAACTGTTTAAATGTACATGAGTGATTTAAAGTGGTGAGGAATATACGTGTTCTGGTAGCTCAACAATATACTATTAATCTTGATGATAAGATAAGTCAATAATGTTGTGGTACAGAAGTCTGTAGGTGACAGTGATCACAACATGATAAAATTCTATATTCAGCTTGAAGTGGAAAATTATGGATTGAACAATAGTGCAGTAGAAGGGATAGGATGATAGTTGGTCAAAGAGAGCTGGTAAGCAGATTAAATGGTAGGGTGGTATTATTTCAGTGGCAAACTTTTAAAGAGATGTTTAATAAGTGTCAAAGATTATCCCAGTAAGAAAGGGAGGCTCTTTCAGAAGGATGCATCCATCCATGTCTAAATGAGAAAGTTGAAGGTAGCATGAAATTGAAAGAAGCACTAAAAATCTACAAAGACTTATTGATAGCTTAGAAGGTCATTCAGATCTTATGAACCAGCAAAAAATGGCTGAAAAGACAATAAAGAGGAAGAAAATAAAGTGTGGGAGAAAGCTATCTATGTAGGCCACTCAGACCCTTGAGCTAGTTCACCATTCAGTGAGGTCATGGCTGATCTGTGACCTAACTCCATTTACCTGCCTTCAGCCCATCTCCCTTAATATCTTTTGCTTGACAAAAAAAAAATTTCTGATTTTTAAAAAAAGTAATAACTGATCTAACATCCACCTACCCTGACATTTTCTGTCTTGAAGACTTTGATCAGACCACCTTTCACCTTCTAATTTCTGCAGAAAATTCTAATTTGGATAATCTCTCCTCATAATTTAACCCCGCAAATCCAGATATCATTCTTGAGCCAAGACCAGTATATCCTTCTTATGGTGTGGTGCTCTCAGTCCCTCAAGTGGCGTCTAACCAGGGCTTTGTATAACTGCAGCATCCTTGTACTCCTATCCTCAAGTTATAAAGGCCAGCCTTCCATTAGCTTGCTTGATTAACTTCTGCACCTGTTTGTGACATTTTAAAAATCTATGAACCTGCAGCCCTCCGCTGTCTCTTTGGACATCCACTGTATTTGATTTCATACCATTAATAAAGTACCCTGATCTATCCTTTCTTGGTTCAAAATGGATAAACTCACTCTTGCATATGCTTATGTCTGTTCACTAAGTCTGTCAGTATCTCTGTAATTTTATATTATCATCTACATTAACTATAATGTCACTTCATTTTCTGTCATCAGCAAATCAGCAGTGAATGAATAGTTGAGGCTCCAACACAATGCAAGTTTCTACAAGTAATGAAATAGGGAAAGAGGAACTGTAACAAAGGTTGGTCCTCTACACAGAGAGAGACTGGAGTAATGGAAACAATGAAATGGAAGAAGCACTGAAGAGGTTTCAAGTGGTCTGAAAACTAATGGATCTGAAGGCTGAAATGTACCCGGGTTTTAAAATAAGTAACTGCAGAAATCAATTCATCATAATCTTTCAAAATTGTTTAGCTTCTAGAAGACCCTCACTGGATTTGGTAAATAGCTGATGTTAAACCTTCCTTCAAACGAAGAAGAGGCAAAAAACATCATGAGGTGATAGTGAGTCTTTAAAGGATATGGACAGTTTAAGTGAGTTATTAGAAATTTGTCTGATGCCATATAATGTGGAAAAATATAAACTTGTCAACTTCAGCTAGAAGAAAAGAAAAGCTGATTTTGGTGGCACAGAGGGATTGAAGTTTTCTTGTACCTGAATTTCATAAAATTAGCACGCGTGTGCAGAAAATGATTAGGAAGGCAAATGTTGGTATTTGCCGCTAGGCAATTAAATATAATAGTAGGGAAGCTTTACTGCATCCATACAGTGTGTTAATGAGACCACATCTGAAGTACTGTGTACAGTTTGGATTTGGTTGTTGTAATAACAATTCAGTTGCATTGGAAGTAGTTAAGAGAATGTCCAGCGCATTCCTGAATTGAAGTGTACCTCTTATGAAGAAAGGTTGAACACTTGGACCTTAGGCATTGGAATTTTGAAGTATGAGAAGTAGTCTTTTGAAGACTACAAAATTGTAAATTGGATAGTGGAAGCATACTTTCTGTTAGGGTGAGACTAGATCAATAAAGCAATGTTTAAAAGTAAGGCTGTGTCTCTCAAGATGATGAGGGGCTTTATTTTTTGAATACTTTTACTGGCACAGACTAATGACCTTCAAAGTTAATTGACATAAGTTTTTAAAAGTTGAGGGAATTGGGGATTTATGGTGGCGAGTGAAATGCCGAGGACTGTCATGAAAGTGGAGTTGAGATCCCAAAAAGTTCAGCCATAACCTTATTGAACAGTAAAGAGGCCTGAAAGTGTTGAATTACCCTGTCCAGCTGTGAAGTCTTATGTTTCTGAATTGCTATAACTTGTGACAAAGTTGTCACTTTGAGAAGTGTTATTCACTTCATAATCATAAAGGCATTTCATCAAGTACCACATCACAAATATGATGGAAGAATTGAAGCCTGGTGGTGGTGACCTCAGACACAGTGTGGTTGACCTCGTGGTGCAGTTGTAGTGTCCCTATCTTTAAGCCAGAAGGTCCACATTAAATTGTCATCTGCTCCAGAGGTGTTTAATAATATCTAAGAAAAACATCTGTTAGAAAATAGACAACACAGTGTGGAGCCAGAGGAACATAGCAGGCCAGGCGACATCACAGGAGCAGGTAAGTTGACCTTCCTTGAGAAATGAGGAGGGGGAACGGAGCTCAGAAATAAATAAGGGGGGGTGGGCTGGGGAAGGTAGGTGGGTAGGTGATAAGTGAATGCAGGTAGGAAGTGGGATTGCTCAGGGGGATGAGTGGAGCGGATAAGTGGGATAGAAGATGGACACGTAGTGTCAGGTCAAGGAGGCGGGAATGAGAGGGAGGATTGGACATGGGATTAGGCCGGCGGGGGCTGTGAGGTGGTTTAAAACTGGTGAATTATATGTTTGGGCCATTGGGCTATAGGCTCCCAAAACAGAATATGAGGTGTTGCTCCTCCATTTTACATATGGTGTCATTATGGCACTGGAGCATATGTCACCTAGGAAATGGGAATGGGAGTGTAAGTTAAAATGATTGGCGACTGGAAGGTGTTGTCATTTGTCGCATACAGAGCGCAGATGCTGTGTGAAATGGTCCCCAACGCTACGCTTGGTCTCACCGATGTAGGGGAAGCCACATCAGGAACAATGGATACGATAGACCAAGTTGGCAGATGCACATGTGAACCTCTGTTGGATATGAAAGGTTTACTTTGGGCCTTGAATGGAGGTGAGGTGCGAGTTGTAGTGGCAGATGTAGCACACTCTGCGGTTGCAAGGCAAGTTGCCGGGGGAGGTGGGGTTATTGGAAACGTAGAGCAGACAAGGAACCATGGAGTGAGCGGTCCTTACAACAGGCCGACAGGGATGGGGAGGGAAATATATCATTGGCTGTGGGGTTGGATTGTAGGTGGTGGAAATAGTGGGGAATGAAACACTGGATGTGGACGTTAGTGGGGTGGTATGTGAGGACCGGGGGATTCTGTCTGTATTTTTGTTGGGGGGCATGGGGTATGAGCACAGAAATGTGAGACATGCAAGGGATATGGTTGAGGATGTTTTTGATCACTGGAGGGGGGAGGTTGCAGTCCTTGAAATAGGAGGACATCTGGAATGTCCAGGACTGGAACGTTCCATCTTCAGAGCACGTGCAGTGGAGGTAGAGGAATTAGGAGTAAGGGATCACATTCTTGTAGCAGGGTAGGTGAGAGGAGATGTAGTCCAGGTAGCTATGAGAGTCAGTAGGCTGGAAATAAATGCCATTGTTAAGGTGGTTACCAGAGATGGAGACAGGGTGGTATTGGACATTGTCCACTTGAATTTGAGGTTGTGTTAAAGATTTTCGTAAAGTTGATGAACAGTTCAAGCTCCTCGTTGGAGCATGAGGCAATGCTAATACAGTCATCAATGTAGCGAAGGAAGAGGTGGTGGATAGTGCCACTGTAACAGCAGAAAAGGGACAGTTTCACATATCCTACGAATAGGCGTGTATACCTTGGATCCATGTGGGTACCCATGGCTACCCACTTTGCCTGTAGGAAGTGGGAGGAGTTAAAGGAGAAGTTGTTCAGATTAAGGACAAGTTTTGTTAAGCGGATGAGGGCGTCGGTGGAGAGGGACTGGTTGGGCCTGAGGGAGGCCTTTTAGTCCATTTGCATGGGGAATACAAGTATACAGTGATTGGATGTTCACAATGAAGATGGCATGTTGGGTGCTAAGGAATTGAAAGCCCGGGAGGGCGTGGGTGGTGTCCCGGACATGGGTGGGGAGTTCCTTGTCTGGGGGAGAAAGGCAGAGTCAAGGTAAGTGGAGATGAGCTCAGTGGGGCACGAGTAGGCAAAGACAATGTGTAGGTCGGGACAGTAAGGTTTGTGGATTTTGGGAAGGAGATAGAAACGGGCAGTGCGGGGTCAGGAATGATGAAGTTGGAGGCTGTTGGTAGGATGGCCTAAAAGCCTTCCGTTGCTTCCTCTCCAGCAGGTCCAGCCAGTCCCTCTCCATCAATACCCTCATCTGCTTAACAGAACTTGTCCTTACCCTGAACAACAACTCCTTTAACTCCTCCCACTTCCTACAGACTAGGGGGCTGGCCCTGGGCACCTGCATGTGCCCAAGTTATGCCTGCCTCTTCGTAGGGTATATGAAACAGTCCCTTTTCTGCTGTTTCACTGGCACTAACTACCACCTCTTTCTTTGCTACAGTGATGACTGCATTGGTGCTGCTTCATGCTCCCACGAGGAGCTTGAACAGTTTATCAACTTTATGAACATCTTTCACTGCAACCTCAAATTCACCTGGGCCATCTCCGATAACTCCCTCCTCTTCCTGGACTTCCCCAACTCCCCCTCTGTTAAATGCCTCAACACTAACATTTATTTCAAGCTCACTGATTCCCATAGCTACCTGCACTACTACACCTCTCAGCCACCCTCCTGCAAGAATACAATCCCTTACTCCCAATCTCTTTACCTATGCGGCTTCTGCTCCCAAAATGAAACGTACCGCTCTCAGATGTCCCAGATGTCCTCTTACTCCAAGGACCACAACATTCCCTTCCTGGTGATCAAAAATGCCCCCAACTGCGACTCGTGCATTTCTGCCTTGACACCTCCTAACCCCAACAAAAATAAAGACAGAATCCCCCAGTCCTCCTATACCACCCCACCAACCTCCACATCCAGCATTTCGTTCTCTGCCATTTCTGCCACCTAAATCCAACACCACTACCAAAGAAACATTTCCATTCCCACCCGTCTATCTTTCGTTGGGACTATTCACTCCGTGACTCCCTCTTCCGCTCCACACTCCCCACTACCCCGCCACTTGGTGCCTTTCTCTGCAACTGCAGAAAATGCTACACCTGCCCCCACATCTTCCCCCCCCGCCCCACCTCCATTCAAGGCCCAAAGCAAACCTTTCATATCCGATAGGGGTTCACCTGTACATCTGCCAACTTGGTCTACTGTATCCATTGTTCCCAATGTGGCGGCCTGTTCATTAGTGAGACCAAGTGTTTCATGCAGAATATGCACCCTGCATGTCAGAAACGACAACACCTTACAGTCGCCAACCATTTTAATTCCCCCTCCCACTCTCTGGGTGACAGGCCTGGGATGGATATCGTCCAGTGCCATGATGACACCACACGTAAACTGGAGGAGCAAAACCTCATATTCTGCTTCAGGAGCCAACAGCCAAATGGCCCAAACGGAGAATTCCCCAGTTTTAAAATCTCCCCACCCCTGGCCTCATCCCATGTCCAACCCTCCTTCTCATATCCCCGTCCTTGACATGGCTCAACCTGTTAATTTTCTCTCCCATCTAACCACCCTGCCCATCCCACTGACCAATTTGCACCACTCCCTACCTGCATTCACCTATCACCATGCGACCTACTTTTACCAGCCCCGACCCTCCTCTCTCTATTTCCCAGCTCGCATCCCTCTCCCCATTTCTGAACAAAAGTCCTGACCTGAAATGTCAACTTTCCTGCTTCTGTGATGCAGCCTGGCCTGCTGTGTTCCTCCAGCTCCACACGGCGTTGTGTCTGACTCCAGCACCTGCAGTTCTCGCTATCTTTGGTTGATTAGAAAATATCTAGGAACAAAACTGTGGTCTCTGGCTGATGTGCCACAAAGGATTCAGGATGAAACAGATAAAACATGTTCTCCCACACATAGAAAGCACAATCTAAATGGGCTCTCATGCAGAAGTAGTATCCCTACCTGTGAGCCAACATGTTCATGTGCCACCTGCTCCAGAACTGTGTAAAAATATCACTGCACAGGCTGATTAGAAAGTATCTAAAACTAAAGGAGAACGCTGTCCTTCGCAGAAGAATCAATGCAATTATATTCAGAGTGGTAATGACAGGTGATTCTATAATTAAAGGTGCAGAAAGCATCCTTTGTAAGAAGGATTGTGAGTCACTGATGGTGTTGACCTATTGTCATCAGAAGGGACATCTGAAACTGGCTCAGAAGGATATTGGAGTGTGAGGGGGAGGATCCAGTTCTTATGGTGCACGTTGGCACTAACAATATACAATATACCACTCCATACCCTTACTACTATCTGAGTAAAGAAACTACCTCTGACATCTGTCCTATATCTTTCACCCCTCAATTTAAAGCTATTCCCCCTCGTGCTCGCCGTCACGAAAAAGGCTGTCCCTAATCACCCTGTCTAACCCTTTGATTATCTTATATGTCTCAATTAAGTCACCTCTCAACCTTCTTCTCTCTAACGAAAACAGCCTCAAGTCCCTCAGCCTTTCCTCGTAAGACCTTGCCTCCATACTAGGCAACATCCTAGTAAATCTCCTCTGCACCCTTTCCAAAGCTTCCACATCCTTCTTATAATGCGGTGAACAGAACTGTACGCAATACTCCAAGTGCAGCCGCACCAGAGTTTTGTACAGCTGCAGCATAACCTCCTGGTTCCGGAACTCGATCCCTCTATTAGTAAAAGCTAAAACACTGTATGCCTTCACAGCCCTGTCAACCTGTGTGGCAACTTTCAAGAATCTGTGTACATGGACACCGAGATCTCTGTGCTCATCTACACTACCAAGAATCTTATCATGAGCCCAGTACTTTGCATTCCGGTTACTCCGACCAAAGTGCATCACCTCACACTTGTCCGCATTAAACTCCATTTGCCACCTCTCAGCCCAGCTCTGCAGCTTATCTATGTCTCTCTGTAACCTACAACATCCTTCGTCACTATCCACAACTCCACTGACCTTAGTGTCGTCTGCAAATTTGCTGACCCATCCTTTTACGCCCTCATCCAGGTCGTTTATAAAAATGACGAACAGCAGTGGACCCAACACCGACACTTGCGGTACACCACTAGTAACTGGTCTCCAGTATGAACATTTTACCATCAACCACCACCCTCTGTCTTCTTTCAGCAAGCCAATTTCTGATCCAAACTGCTATATCTCCCACAATCCCATTCCTCCACATTTTGTACAATAGCCTACTGTGGGGAACCTTATCGAAAGCCTTGCTGAAACCCATATACACCACATCAACCGGTTTACTCTCATTTACCTGTTTGGTCACCTTCTCAAAGAACTCAATAAGGTTTGTGAGGCACGGCCTACCCTTCTCAAAACAGTGCTGACTATCCCTAATCAAATTATTCTTTTCTAGATAATTATAACTCCTATCTCTTATAACCTTTTCCAACACTTTACCAACAACAGGGAGATTGAAGAAAGCATAGGTCGACAGATTTTGGAAAAGTGTGGACGCAGTAGGGTTGTTGTAATGGGTGACTTTAACTTTCCTAATATTGATTGGAACCTCCTTCGAGCAGAAGATTTGAATGGAGCTGTTTTTGTAAGGTGTGTTCAGGAGGGTTTCCTAACGCAGTACGTTGACAGGCCGACGAGGGGAGAGGCCATTCTAGACTTGGTGCTCGGAAACGAGCCGGGGCAGGTATCAGATCTTGTGGTGGGAGAGCATTTTGGTGATAGTTACCATAACTGCCTCACATTCTACATAGCTATGGAGAAGGAGAGGATTAGGCAGAATGGGAGGATATTTAATTGGGGAAGAGGAAACTATGATGCGATTAGACATGAGTTAGGAAGCATGGACTGGGAGCAGTTGTTCCATGGTAAGGGAACTATAGACATGTGGAGATGGTTTAAGGAACAGTTGTTGGGAGTGATGAGTAAATATGTCCCTCTGAGACAGGCAAGAAGGGGTAAGATTAAGGAACCTTGGATGACGAGAGCGGTGGAGCTTCTAGTGAAAAGGAAGAATGTAGCTTACATAAGGTGGAGGAAGCTAGGGTCAAGTTCAGCTAGAGAGGATTACATGCAGGCAAGGAAGGAGCTCAAAAATGGTCTGAGGAGAGCCAGGAGGGGGCACGAGAAAGGCTTGGCAGAAGGAATCCGGGAAAACACAAAGGCATTTTACACTTACGTGAGGAATAAGAGAATGGTCAAAGAAAGAGTAGGGCCGATCAGGGATAGCATAGGGAACTTGTGTGTGGAGCCTGAGGAGGTAGGGGAAGCCCTAAATGAGTTTTTTGCTTCTGTCTTTACGAAAGAAACCAACTTTGTAGTGAATGAAACCTTTGAAGAGCAGGTGTGCATGCTGGAATGGATAGAGATAGACGAAGCTGATGTGCTGAAAATTTTGTCAAACATTAAGATTGACAAGTCGCCAGGCCTGGACCAGATTTGTCCTCGGCTGCTTTGGGAAGCGAGAAATGCAATTGCTTCGCCACTTGCGAAGATCTTTGCATCCTCGCTCTCCACTGGAGTCGTACCTGAGGACTGGAGAGAGGCAAATGTAATTCCTCTCTTCAAGAAAGGAAATAGGGAAATCCCCGGCAATTATAGACCGGTAAGTCTCACGTCTGTCGTCTGCAAGGTGTTAGAAAGGATTCTGAGGGATAAGATTTATGACCGTCTGGAAGAGCATGGCTTGATCAAATACAGTCAACACGGCTTTGTGAGGGGTAGGTCATGCCTTACAAACCTTATCGAGTTTTTTGAGGATGTGACTAGAAAGGTTGATGAGGGTCGAGCTGTGGATGTGGTGTATATGGACTTCAGTAAGGCATTTGATAAGGTTCCCCATGGTAGGCTCATTCAGAAGGTCAGGAGGAATGGGATACAGGGGAACTTAGCTGCTTGGATACAGAATTGGCTGGCCAACAGAAGACAGCGAGTGGTAGTAGAAGGAAAATATTCTGCCTGGAAGTCAGTGGTGAGTGGAGTTCCACAGGGCTCTGTCCTTGGGCCTCTACTGTTTGTAATTTTTATTAATGACTTGGACGAGGGAATTGAAGGATGGGTCAGCAAGTTTGCAGACGACACAAAGGTCGGAGGTGTCGTTGACAGTGTAGAGGGTTGTTGTAGGCTGCAGCGGGACATTGACAGGATGCAGAGATGGGCTGAGAGGTGGCAGATGGAGTTCAACCTGGATAAATGCGAGGTGATGCATTTTGGAAGGTCGAATTTGAAAGCTGAGTACAGGATTAAGGATAGGATTCTTGGCAGCGTGGAGGAACAGAGGGATCTTGGTGTGCAGATACATAGATCCCTTAAAATGGCCACCCAAGTGGACAGGGTTGTTAAGAAAGCATATGGTGTTTTGGCTTTCATTAACAGGGGGATTGAGTTTAAGAGTCGTGAGATCTAGTTGCAGCTCTATAAAACTTTGGTTAGACCACACTTGGAATACTGCGTCCAGTTCTGGGCGCCCTATTATAGGAAAGATGTGGATGCTTTGGAGAGGGTTCAGAGGAGGTTTACCAGGATGCTGCCTGGACTGGAGGGCTTATCTTATGAAGAGAGGTTGACTGAGCTCGGTCTCTTTTCATTGGAGAAAAGGAGGAGGAGAGGGGACCTAATTGAGGTATACAAGATAATGAGAGGCATAGATAGAGTCGATAGCCAGAGACTATTTCCCAGGGCAGAAATGGCTAGCACGAGGGGTCATAGTTTTAAGCTGGTTGGTGGAAAGTATAGAGGGGATGTCAGAGGCAGGTTCTTTACGCAGAGAGTTGTGAGAGCATGGAATGCGTTGCCAGCAGCAGTTGTGGAAGCAAGGTCATTGGGGTCATTTAAGAGACTGCTGGACATGCATATGGTCACAGAAATTTGAGGGTGCATACATGAGGATCAATGGTCGGCACAACATTGTGGGCTGAAGGGCCTGTTCTGTGCTGTACTGTTCTATGTTCTATGTTCTATGTTCTAACTGAAGTAAGGCTCACTGGCCTATAATTACCATGGTTCTCTCTACTCCCCTTCTTGACCAGGGGAACCACATTTGCTATCCTCCAGTCTTCTGGCTCTATTCCTGTAGACAATGACGACTTGAAGATCAATTCCAAAGGCTTGGCAATCTCCTCCCTGGCTTCCCAGAGGATCTTAGGATAAATCCCATCGGCCCAGGAGACTTATCTATTTTTATACTCTGTAGAATTTCTCATACCTCTTCCTTGTGAACCTTAGTTCACAAGTACCTAGTCTAGTAGCCTGTATCTCAGTATTCTCCTCGACAACATTGTCATTTTCTCGAGTGAATACTGTCGAAAAATATTCATTTAGTGCTTCCCCTATCTCCTCTGACTCCACACACAACTTCCCACTACTATCCTTGATTGGCCCTAATCTTACTCTCGTCATTCTTTTATTCCTTAAATACCTATAGAAAGCCGTAGGGTTTACCCTGATCCTATCCGCCAACAACTTCTCATGTCTCTTCCTGGCTCTTCTGAGCTCTCTCTTTAGGTCTTTCCTGGCTACCTTGTAACCCCCGAGCACCCTAACTGAGCCTTCACATCTCATCCTAAGATAAGCCGCCTTCTTCCTCTTTACCGGAGATTCCATTTCCTTCGTAAACCACGACTCCCGCACTCTACAGCTTCCTCCTTGTCAGACAGGTGCATACTTATGTAGGACACACAGGAGCTTTTCCTTGAATGAGCTCCACATTTCTAATGTGCCCATCCCCTGCAGTTTCCTTCCCCATCCCATGCTCCCTAAATCTTGCCTAATCTCATCGTAATTGCCTTTCCCCCAGCTATAACTCTTGCCCAGTGGTATACACCTATCCCTTTCCATCACTAAAGTAAACATAACAGCATTGTGATCGCTATCACCAAAATGCTCACCTACTTCCAAATCTAACACCTGGCCGGACTCATTACCCAGTACCAAATCTAATGTGGCTTTGCACTTGTTGGCCTGTCTACATACTGTGTCAGGAAGCCCTCCTGCACACATTGGACAAAAACTGACCCATCTATAGTACTCGAACTATAGTGTTCTCAGTCAATATTTGGAAAGTTGAAGTCCCCCATGACAACTACCCTGTCTGTCTCACTCCTATCGAGAATCATCTTTGCTATCCTTTCCTCTACATATCTGGAACTATTCGGAGGCCTATAGAAAACTCCCAACAGGGTGACCTCTCCTTTCCTGTTTCTAACCTCAGCCCATACAACCTCCGTTGACGAGTCCCCAAACATTCTTTCTGCAACTGTAATACTGTCCTTGACCAACAATGCCACACCTCCCCCTCTTTTACCATCTTCTCTGTTCTTACTGAAACGTCTAAATCCCGGAACCTGCAACAACCATTCCTGTCCCTGCTCTATCCATCTTTTAGGGAGATGGTCATTGTCTAGTCTTTGTGTGACATGAACGTTACTTGCCATTTTTTCAGGCCAAGCCTCGGTAATATCCAGGTCTTATTGCATTTAAACATGGACTGCTTTATGGATCGTTCCTTTGAAAATACCTGACTCCAGAAAAAGAAAATTAGAGTGAGCTGCTAGCATCTGGAATGCATTGCATGAAAGCATGGCAACAGCAAATTAGTAGTAATCCAGAGAGCCGACTAATCCTCATGTGACCCAAGTTCAAACCCCAATGTGGCAGCTCGTGAAATTGAATTGAGTTAATAAATCTGTAATTGATGGCTGGTCTCAATGCGAACAGCCATGTGAAATATCATTCATTGTTGAACAACCCTTACTGGTTCACAATTGCCCTTTAAGGAAGAAAGTCTGTCTTTGTTACCTAGTCTGGCCTATGTATGACTCCAGACCCACAGGAATGTGTTTGACAATTACCTACCTTTGAAATGGTCTAGCAAACCACTCAGTTTAAGGGCAGTTAGTGATGGACAACAAATGCTGACCTTGCAAAGATGCCCATATTCCTGAAATGTTGCAAAAATGTCTTTCAAGTATGTTCTCATTGGTAATGGAACTAATTCTTTGTGCGTGCAAAGAGCTGGTACCAGGCATGATAGATTAAGTAGTATTTTTTACTGCATTTCCTCCATTGTAAAGTCAAAAATGAGGATATTCATTGGCACAACGGTAAGCACCCATTTGTGATGCTTGAGATACTGGACACAAAATCACAAAATTATTATAGCCTATTTGGCCCATCATGTTTCTATGTGGTGTAAATCTAGTGCTAATCTCCTGCCTTTACCCTGTATCCTTGCACCCTATTATTAGCCAAATAAATACCCAATGCCCTCTTGAATGCCTCAATTGAACCTGGCTGCAGCACCTTTCCAGGCAGTGCATTTCATACCATAACTTGTTGTGTGCAAAAGATTTTCTTTGCATTACCCTTGCTTCATTTGCACATCACTTTAAATCTGTGGCTCCTCCCCTTTGTTACTTTTATAAGCACAACCAGCTTCACCCTATTTAATCTATCAAGCCCTCTCATGATTTTGAAATATACAATCAGGTCTCTTCTTGGCCACCTTATCTACAGCTTCAACAACAGTTCCAACTTCAGCTCAGGATAGATGCAAGTTTCTCACACCTGGAACCATTTTAGTAAATAGAAGCAGTCTCTGTCCAGATGCAGCAAGATCTGTGCAACATCCCAACTAGGGTTTATAGATGGAAATTACATGTGCCACAGATGTGATAGGAAATGACTATCTTCAACAAGAGAGAATCTAATCATCACCCCTTGGTGTGTTGTCTTGTTACTATTGCTGCTCCCAATGTTAACGCATTAATGTTTGGGTGTTACTATTGACCAGAAACTCTTGAACTAACCACATAAACACTGTGACTACAAGAGCAGGTCAGAGGTTAGAAAATCTGTAGTGTGCAATTCTCATTCTGTCTTTGGACAAAAGTGGTAAATTGAGGGAAGGGTAACTACCACAATATTGGGCAGGAATGGGGAATGTGAATTGGGGGTAGCTCTTGGAAGTTAAATTCACACCTGGAACAGTGGGATTCTTCTAAAAGTCAGATGATTAGAGTTCTGGACCATCATGTTCCTGCAACAGTAAAGGATGAGGACAACAAGAGAAATTGGGAACTTAGTCAAAAAACAGGAGGCATGTGTGAGGTTTAGGAAGCTGAAAATGGACCGAGCCCTCTAAGTATAAAAAAAATTACAGGAAAGAACTCAAACAAGGAATTCGGAGGGCTAACAGGGTCTTTGGCAAACAGCATTAAGGAAAATACCAAGATGTTTTGTACCTATACAAGGACACCTGACTTGGAAATGTGTCATTGTTCCTTTATTATCATAGAATCATGCAGCATGGAAATGGATCCTTTGGTCTAATTAAAATACGCAGACCAGGTTTCCCAAATTAAACTCATCAAATTTACCTGCAGTTAACCCATATACTTTTAAACCTTTCCTATTGAAAACCGTTAGCTCAGGACAAGGTCAAAATCCTAGAACTTCAAATTATATTGGTGATATCATGTGTGTTTTTCTTTAGCAGAGGTATTCAACGATTTTTGCCTTTTCTAATATAGATTTTGAAGATTAATGACTTTTACAACGAATTTTGAAAACAAGTGTGATTTACTAAGTTTTTTTTTCCTGACTCCTTTAGAGGCAAGACTGCAATACTGACAGATAACAGAATTCGTATAATGAATGAAGTTATATCAGGAATGCGAGTCATCAAGATGTATGCATGGGAAACACCCTTTTCAAATCTAATTGCTCAAGTAAGAATGTAAGTTTTTCTTGGAAACCACATACACTATAACCTCATGTCTGTAATGGGTGGGATCAAACCATTTCTAGATCTCACATTTTTCTGCTTTGTAATGTGGGATTGTGTTTCAAATAACAAGCGAAATCAGTGAGTGGTGAAAATAGCCTCTTAATTCAGCATTCACAGAAGCACAGTTCGAGGTGGTAATGGAATTCCGAAGTACAGTTCTTACAGTAGCCTCTATACACAGTTCTTACGTATATTAAAATTCTATCACTATGGTGTTACACAGTTTTATCTATTGTACACAGATGTTTGTTTGACATCTGTCCTAAACATTTGCTAAATATTGGCTGCTACTCTGATTAACATGCCTGCCTAGTCTGCTTGCATAATTAAGAGGCGTTGGTCCTTTTTTTAAGTTAGTAAATGTTAGTAAAAATACTAGACCTATATGATCTAAATTAGTTAGAAATCATATGTGCACTAAATAAAGGTAGAAAGGATATTAAACTGATTATTGCAGCTGGGCCATGAGATTTTATTTATTATTTGCCAGCATGAGTTTCATTCATTCATGCAGTTTCACAGAAGTGCTATTTTGCTAGTAACTTTCTTAAAAGGAACAGAGGCCCTTTTCAGTATGTAATTAACAGGGAAATTAGGAACTGCAGATGCTGTGTTTCTCCAGCTCTACACCTTGTTATCTCTTGGCTGCTAAGGGTCTGATTAACATTATAATCTTTCTATAGTTTCAGGCGTGTCGTGGAGACACTATGGCGGTGAGGGTATTGTTTCTGAATAGGTTAGTCAACTTTTTGATAATAATTCAGAGGTAGCTTTTGATGTAAGTCTGATAAGGGTTGAAGTTGTGAAGAAGCAGTAACGGATTTTGATGGAATGTTTAATTTAGTCTATCTTGCAATCGTAAAATGACGGTTTTATGAATGAATGGAAACACATTATGGTAAACAGTGAGTTAGTAAAGGTTTATGAACGAGTGAATGAGAATGCATTATTAGTAAACAGAATGAATGGGAATGCAGTATTAATGAATACAGCTGGCGAGTGAGTTAGTAAGGAGACCTATAATACAGTATCTCAAAACAGCATAATGTTAAAATGCCTAGGTATAAATATATGAACTGCAAAACAACAAAACACGTGAGATAACAACGTGTAGAGCTGGATGAATACAGCGGACCAAGCAGCATCAGAGGAGCAGGAAAGCGGTCATTTTGCTAGGCCTGAAACGTCAGCTTTCCTGCTCCTCTGCTGCTTGGCCTGCAGTGTTCATCTAGTTCTACACCTTGTGATCTCAGATTCTTCAGCATCTGCAGTTCCTACTATCTCTGCAACAAAACATATGAAACCAGTTATAAATATGATGGAAGTATTTCTCCAAATACTGTATTTTCCATGTTTCTGCTGCAAATGTACTGTACAGAAATCATGCCCTGAGTTGCTTGGGCCTGTACAGAAAGTTTCCAGATGATTTTTGTTTCCAAACAATGGATGTTTGATTTGGTGAGGTTACAATATATTACCATTTACTCATTTAGTAAATATGCACTGAAAACCCAGGTCATTTTATAAGTGTCTTTTATAGTGTAACTTATCTGACAGATGTTTTTAATATTGATAGTCCAGGAAGTGACATTTGTATTAGCTGGATGAACACAACAGGCCAAGCAGCATCTCAGGAGCAGGAAAGCTGACGTTCTGGGCATGGACCCTTCATCAGAATTTTTTTTTCTGATGTTGGGTCTAAGCCTGGAACGTCAGCTTTCCCGCTACTGAGATGCTGCTTGGCCTGCTGCGTTCATCCAGCTCCATACCTTGTTTTTCTCGGATTGTCCAGCATGTGCAGTTCTTATATATCAGTGGCATTTGTGTTCCTGATTTTTACATGGCAAGCCAAATTTAAGTGAAATAAAAACATCCTGTTAGTGAACTGAGAGAGAGAGAGAGAGAGAGAGAGAGAGAGAGAGAGAGTTCACAGATGAATACATTGGGCCAGAATTTTTCACCCTGATTCTCTATTGACAAATGTTGCCAAACCTCCTCCATCATGTTTCTATTTTTATTTCAAATTTCCAGCATCTGCAGTTGTTTTGCTTTTATTTATGCATATACAGGGTGTGTGTGCATGGCACCAGTTAATGGAATTTGCATTATTAAAAGTTTGGGCCACATGTCAGGACAATAGCAACTATGATCTTTCTTAATCTTCAATTCTGAAGTTCCCAACAGTGGTAAGAAATAATTTGAGAGAACTGAATCTGAAGTTAATTAGTTTCTTGACTTCAGATCTCAACTGTTATAAAATATGATAGTCCATGTTACCATATGATAGTAACCAATTGATAATGTCCTTCTGGAAGCCTTCACAACTCTTTCAAGTTGTCAACGTATGTTATTTTTCTGGAAATAGTATGTAATTTCATAAAGACATTTTCCCTCTTCTCCTTTCTGTCCTGTGACCCCTTCCCACTATATTCAATGGACACCTTCTTTCACTGGAAATCTTAGGAAGGACAACACCGAAGCCAACTTTCAAGGAAAAGGAAGTTACCATTGTATGTTAGTAGAGAAAAGGCAATTCCAATGTTTTCGTCAGTTTTTTTTTGTCTAACGGCACAGTGGCTCAGTGGTTAGCTCTGCAGCCTCACAGCGCCAGGGACCCGTGTTTGATTCCAGCCTCGGGTGACTGTCTGTGTGGAGTTTGCATATTCTTCCTGTGTCTGCATGGGTTTCCTCTGGACGCTCCGGTTTCCTCCCACAGTCCAAAGATGTGCAGGCTAGTTGGATCGGCCATGCTAAATTGCCCTTAGTGTTCAGGGGTGTGGGGGTTATAGGGTCTGGGTGGGATGCTCCAAGGAGCGGTGTGGACTTGTTGGGCCAAAAGGGCCTGTTTCCACACTGTAGGGAATCTAATCTAATCTGGAACTGAATTTTTGCCATGGATCCATTCTCAATTAAATGTGCAATCTGTGATTCAAAGAGAGGAAATACATGAGTTACATTAATTTTTTTTAAATGAAAACCAGAGCCCCTCAAATTACATTCATTCACAGATAACAAGGTGTAGAGCTGGCTGAACACAGCAGGCCAAGCAGCATCAGAGGAGCAGGAAAGCTGACATTTCAGGCCTCGACCGTTCTTCAAAAATTCACATTCATTCACAGCTCTTCTGCTTGTAATGACAAAAAACAAAAACAACGTGCTATTCATGCTGAAATGCTGAACATCAGTAGAAGTGTTTGTAGAGAGAAAAGCAGTTAGTGTTTCAGTTTGTTTTTTTCCGGAAGAAGGGTCCCAACCCGAAATGTCAAACTTTCCTGCTCCTCTGCTGCTTGGCCTGCTGTGTTCATCCAGCTTCACACTGTGTTATCTCACTGTTACAGTTTGTATTTCATTTTCATCAGAACTGACAAAAATTAGCTATGCAATAGGTTTTGAACCTGAACAGAGTCAAGGAAATGGAGGGAGACGCTCAAAAGAAGAGTCATCAGGCTGGAAATATTAGCTCTGTTCCTTTTTCCTCAAATGTTGCTAGAACTGCTGAGTTTCTCCCGCATCTATAGTATTTTGCATTCATTTCCAGCTTTTATTAGAGGGAAACATAACAAAGTGACGAGTCTTGAAGTATCACTGACCAAAACGGCTCGTCCAACTCAGACAAAATAATCTTGCCTTGAGAAGGTAATGTCCTGGTGCGAATACTTACTGATGGTGTTGGGGATAGCAAGAACTGCATGTGCTGGAGCTGGAGCAACACAGCAGGTCAGGCAGCATCAGAGGGTAGGAACGTCAAGTTTTTTGGGTTGGGACCCTTCAAAACTGGGGAGGGGGAAGGCAGCTAGGAAATAAATAGAGGGAGGGGGTGATGGATGCAGGTAGGGAGTAGTCAGTTGGATAGGTGAAAGGGAAGATGGACAGATTGTGTAAGATCGACGAGGCCAGAGAGAGGATAGGTGGGGAAGGGGAGAGATAGGTGGGGTGTTGATAGGTGGATGCAGGTAGTGGGGATTGGTCGGTGGGATGGGTGGAGCGGATAGGTGGGAGAGAAGATGGACAGGCTGTGTCAGGTCAAGGAGGTGGAGATGAGAGGGAGGTTTGGATATGGGATGAGACCAAGAGTGAGGAGATTTTACAACTGGTGAAGACTGTATTCAGGCCATTGGGCTGTAGGCTCCTGAGGGGGCAATATGAGATGTTGCTCCTCCATTTTGCATGTGGCATCATACTGGCACTGGAGGAGGCCCAGGATGGACAGGTCATCAAGGGAGTGGGAGGGGTAGTTACAATGGTTGGTGACCAGAAGGTATTGTCAATTATTGTGTACGGAGTGCAGATGCTCCATGAAACGGTCCCCGAGTCTGCACTTGGTGTGACTGATGTAGAGGAGGCCACTTCGGGAGTAACGGATACAGGATACCAGGTTGCAGGATGAACTCCTGTTGGATATGAAAAGTTTGCTTTGGGCCTTGTATGGAGGTGAAGTGGGTTGTGAGGCATGAATCTAGTAATTTCACGGTCGTGTCCTTATTGATGTTGGTGACCTGGGTTGTCTGCTTACTTGATTCATCTAGCAGTGTGGCAGTTGTTTCTTTGGCTAGGTTGATGTTGAGGCAGTTACCAGAGATGGAGAAGGAGAGGCCCAGGAGTGGGGGCAGGTATCAAAGATGGTCTAGGTGAATTTGAGGTTGGGATGAAAGGTGTTAGTAAAGTTGATGAACTGTTCAGGCTCCTCATGGGAGCACGAGGCAGTTCCAATACAATCATCTAATACAATGCAACGGAGGAAGAGGTGAAGGATGGTGCCGGTGCAACATGTAGAAAAGAGACTGTTCCACTTACCCTACAAAGAAGCAGGCATAGCTCGGATCCATACAGGTGTACATAGCCACCCCTTAGTGTGTAGGAAGTGGGAGAAGTTAAAGAGAAGTTGTTCAGGGTAAGGACAAGTTCTGTTAAGCAGATGAGGGTGTCGTTGGAGGGGGACTGATTTATATCTTAATGCCAAACCTATTTGGAATAAGGTGGACAAACTGATGGTGTCAGTCGAAGTAAATGGATATGATGTCATGGCTATTGTGGAGACATGGTTACAAGGAGATTGGAACTGGGAACTTAACACTTAAATATTTTACCTTACAGAAAGAAGGGAGAAGAGGAAAAGGTGGTGGGGTTGCACCGTTCAGAGATGAAACTTGGACAGTTGAGAGATAGTCTACGCTCTGGTCATTTAGAGATGCAGGTAAATAACAGCAAGGAAAGAAGACATTGGTAGGAGGTGTGACGAGCCACAGTAGCCACCCTGTTGAAAATGATACAAACCAAATTATACGATTGTAAAAAGGATAGAACAATAATTTTGGATGACTTTAATCTTATTGATTGGGCCATTCAAATTGGAAAGGGTGGTTACGACACCAATTCATAAAGTGCATATGGTTTCCAAGAGTGTTATGCCATTCAGCCAACAATCAAACAGACTATCTTGGATATGGTAATGAGAATGAAGCAAGTTTAATAAATGTCCCCAAAGTAAAAGGTTCCCTTAGAAGAAGTGATCATAACTTGATAGAATTTAATATTGAGTATGAGAAACTTGGGTCAGAAAATATGTGTTTAACTTAAATAAAGGGAACTACAATAAAATGAAGATAAAATTAGCTAAAGTAGATTAAGCAGATAGATTAGAAGGAGAGATGGTAAGCAAACTGTGACAGGACATAAGCGGGTAAGGAGATTTAAAAAGAATTCCAAGTAAGTAGGCAAGATTCTAAGAGAGAGATAAACCTTAGCTATCCAAGGAAGTTAAGGAAAGTATAAAGTTGAAAGAAAAAGTATACAAGGAGACAATAGTTAGTCATAGCTCCTAAGGCTGAGATAAATTCAGAATCTAGCAAAACAGGATGAGAGGCAATAAAGAGAGAAAATAAACTACAGGGACAAACTAGTGAAGTATATAAAAAGTGACAGTTAGAGCTTCATTTATGTAAAGGAAATGGGAGATGTAAGTAAGCATCGGTCACTTAGAAAATGAATCTGGCAAGATAGTTATGGGGAGCAAGGAAATGGCAAAGGAATTAAGCAGATATTTTTCATCAGTCTTTGCAGTAGAAGATAATTCTAAAATTCCATTAATACTAAAGCGTACATGGGAGGAACTAAGTACCATCACTAGAGAAGTGGTATTAGACAAATGAAGTCTAAGTCTGTGGAACATGGGGCTAAATCTGTGGAACATGATAGCTTGCATCGTAAATAAGTAGCTTCAAAATAATAGATGCATTGGCAGTAACTTACCAAAATTTCTTGAATTCAGTTTCAAAGTCTCCCTACCCCCGGCCTTATCCCACGACGAATCCTCCTGCTCATTCTTGCCTCCTTGACCTGACACAACCTGTCCATCTCTGTCCCAGCGATCTGCTCCTCCCACTTCATCGACCAATCCCTACCACTGCCTACCCCTGCACTCACCTCAACCATCACATGTACCTTCCCCAGCCCCACCCCTCCTCTCTCTTTTTTTCCCAGCTCCCTTTCCCCTCCCCATTTTTTGAGGAAAGGTATAATTTCTTTGGAGGCAGTTCTGAGAAGGTTAATTTGGAAGATCTCCGGTATGGAGGAATTGTCTTAGGTGCAAAGGTTAAATACTCACTAGGGTTTAGAAGAATGAAAGTCTCATTGAAGCATGTAGGATTCTTAAGGGATTTGTGTATATTAAGGCTGAGACACCAAATTCTTGAGCAGTAGGGGAATCAATAATGGAAGAAGGGCAGGAAAATAGATGTGAGGAATGTTATATCAGCTGTGATCCTTTTGAATGCTAGAGCAGGCTCGAGTGGCCACATGGACTACTCCAACTCCTATTCGTATTTCATGTGATCTTTTCTCATTTGGGGGAAAATGCTTCCTCCAAGAGGACATTCAGTATCTGGAACCTGGAAGGATAGTAGAAGTAGGAACCCTCAACAGTTTAAAACCTGCTTGAAAGTGCATTTGAAGTGGCATAATCTGTACAGAAACAGAGAAAGAGCTGAGTATAGTTTGTGATGGGGTCAGAGACTCTGATATTCTCAATTTTGATTGGAGGACATTTCCGCTCCGGTATTGGACGTGGGCAAGGTAAAAAGCAAATCATAAGAAAAGGATGGGCCATAAGTAATGAGGTCAATGTGTGATCAATGTATTGAGAAATCTGAGGGACCTTAGGATTGTATCACTGATTAATACATGGATTAGAAATATTAAGAAGGCACGGATAGACCCTCAGGGTACCAGAGGTAACTGCGGTAGCTTCTAACATTACAATTTAGTAGATAGGATCGAAAGTAGACACGTGGTTTCTAGATAGCGTTGAGAGGTTTTGGAGGAGGATGACTACCAAACAAGAACACTGAAATAGAAGGAATTGCCGATGCTGGAGAACCTGATACAATAAGGTGTATAGCGAGATGAACACAGCAGGCCAAGCAGCATCAGAGGAGCAGGAAAGCCCTTGTAAGTTCACCTGCTCCTCTGATGCTGCTTGGTCTGCTGCGTCCATCCAGCTCTACACCTTGTTATATAAGAATACAGAAAGATTGTTTAGAAACATTAAGAGAAACAAAAAAAATGTAGGAGCAGGAGCAGGCCATTCAGCTTTTCAAGCCTGCTCCAGCATCTAAGTTAATAATGGCTGATCATTCTGCTTTCTCCGCATACCCTTTGATCACTTTAACTCCAAGAAGTATATGCAAATCCTTGTTGAAGACATTCAATATTTGGGTCTCAACTTTGTGGCAGCAAATACCACAGGCTCACTACTCTCTGGATGAAGAAATTTCTCCTCTTCTCAGTTCTAAATGGCCAACTGTGACCCCTGATTCTGGGCTGGTTGATCATCAGAAACATCCTTTTTGCAATTACCTTGTCTAGTACTTTTGGAATTTTGTAGGTTTCTAGGAGATCTCCCCTCATTCTCCTAGATACTAGATCATGGAAAATCATAAAATCCCTACTGTGTGGAAACAGGCCCGTCGACTCAACAAGTCCATACCATCCCTCAGTATCCCACCCAGACCCATCCCTCATAATGCACCTAATCTACACATCCCTGAGTACTATGGACAATTTACCTTGGCCAGTCCAGCTAACCTGCATACCTTTATACTTGCCCTGCTGATCAGTTTATTACTACTTTATGGTTCCTGCCATCCCATGTGTTTTAATTTTATATGCTGGTGTCTTATGTGAGACCTTTTGAAAGCCTTCTGAAATTCTAAGTGAACCACATTTGCTGACTGTGTGTCCCACTATCTCAATTAGTTATGTCCTCAGAAACTCTAGTTGTTTTGTTAAGCATGTCTTCCCTTTTGTAAATCCATGCTGACTTTGTCCAATTAAGTCACTGTTTTCCAAGTGCTCTGATTAAATGTTTCACAATGGAATCTAGCATTTACCCCACAACCAATGTCAGGCTAACTAGTGTGTAATTCCTCGTTGTCTCTCCACCTGCCTTTTTAAACAGTGGGGTTCCCTTAGCTGATCTCCTGTCCATAGGAACTGTTCCAGAGCTAGTAGAATCTTGGAAGATGACCACCAATGCATCCACTAAAAGGGCTACTGCCAGAAAGCCTCTGGGATGTAAATTATCTGGCCTTGGGGACCTCTCAGCCTCTAATCCTATCTATTTTCCCAACACTGTTTCCTTACTAATACTGACTTCTTTCCATTCTCCCCTCTCACTAGACCCCAATGTCTTTCTGACATTATTTGTGTCTTAATTTGTGAAGATGCAACCAAAGATGTGTTTAATTGCCATTTCTTTGTTCCCTGTCTTAACTCCCCCTGATTTTGACTGTATGTCCAAGCCCGTCATGCTGTAATTTGTGATTTTGGTTAGGCCATTGCAGTCAATGACATGAATAGAAACTTGACTTTTTGAATATGAGGTGATTAGAAAAATTGCATTTAGAAAATTGCCTCGTGGTCAAGGGGAAAGGGTTGGATTTTCAAGATGCATTATTTTGTAAGGATCAAAGGGATCAAAGTTAGATTATTGGAGGCATGTGGGATGTTGATAGATATGAAAGCTTGAGAGGAAAGATGACTGCTCAAATTCTAAGCAATCAAGCGGATGAAGAAGGCAAGTTGAATTGCAGAAATTTAGTGAAAACTGGATTGAGAAAGCAGTTGGTCTCATGGTCAAGATGACCTTGGATAGGTCATAAGGAGAGGTAGAGAAACCAGAGAAAGATTTGAGTTAAAGATTTGGAATTGGAGTAAGTTTGATGTGGTGGGATGCAGAAAACAGGATGTTTTAGAGCTAACTGGTTTGTTTCATTCTTAGTCATAAAGAAGTTAATTAGCTCCTTGCATGTAGTAGATATAGCAGGAGAAGGATTTTAGCTCACTGGTTCTCATATTAGTAGGACCCCTTGTCAAATTGATTCGTACTCACGGACTTCACCAATCTAAATTATAACACTCAATTGTCAAGTGAACAATAATAATTTCAAGAAAACAGACATTTCCTTACAGCTTTCATTAAGATGGGCATGCTTGCTTCTAACCACAGAAACTGTATACCCTTCGTGCAACGTTTGTTAATGAAAGTAATATATTGTTTTTCACTCCTAGATAATCTGGTAGTTCATCTTCATAGACCAAACGGTGCTGTGGACAGTCTTGTATTTTTGTACTCATTCTTAGGTATGCAGTACTCGTATAGTTAATAAAACTACTTTCATGAGGATGACTGAACTCACTTGGCACCCATATTATCTTTGTCATCTGCATTGTGATTTTCATGCTGCTGTCAGTGTGCCCCTCTCCAGTTTGAGAGCTGACTATGCTGCACGTGTGGAGACTATATTATACTCTCAACATCTGAGTTGTGCCAAGCCCACCACTAGCCATCATCAATCTTGACCACACAACCCTGGGCAGCCATTTGTCTGTTGTCCATTGAGGAGTTTTCCATTTTTTTTGCGTATCTCTCCAGACCCAAATTTGACATGCACTGTTTTAATTGATGGGTGGTAGTGGGGAAGAGAATCCAGGAATAATCTTGGTGGACAAGATTAAAACAGGATTTGGTAGAAAAACAGGTCTGGCACCATCTGTGGAGAGAAAGCAAAGTTATCATTTTGGCTTCAGTGATCTGTCTTCAGAACTTTGACGCCCAGGGTGAAACTGGAGTAATGACTAGATTTTGGTAGAGTTGAGACGAGTGTGATATTGTCAGCTCTGCCAATGAATATCTAAACCAACTGTCTAGCATAAACATGTGAGTTTGCAAGTCGTGTACTTAAGGCAGGTGTCTGCAACTTTCAGCTCCTGCAGAACTTCTCATATAACTTCTGCCTTTAACAATCTTTAGAAATCTGGAATTAAGAGTCTAATGATGACCGTGAATTCATTGCCAATTGTTGGAAAAACCCACCTGGTTCACTAATATCCTTTAGGGAGGAAAACTGTCATTCTTGCCCAGTCTGGCCTACATGTGACTTCAGACTGACACCAATGTGATTGACTCTGAGCTGCCCTCAGGACACTTAAGGATGGGCAATAAATGCTGCCTAGCCAGTGTGCTGTCTTCCCATGAATGAATAAAGAAAAGCAATCAAATCCAATCTGGTAATTGTATTGCTTATTTCATTTGTTAAACTTGTGTTAGCATTTGTACATAAATGAAAATCATTCACTGAACAAGTTCTTCTTGAAAATCTTGAAAATATTGTTCAGCTATATCTTCTAGTTGTCATTATTATTGGCATTTGAGAAATACCATTGAAGTTATATATTGTGTTATTGACTAAATTCGAAAATGGCATCTCATGATAAAGATTTATAGTGTATAATCATTAATAGCTTAATTGCTGATTTACTTAAACATGTAACAGCCTTTTCTGTTAGCTAATGCAGCACAATGTTCTGAAAGTCCTCTTTGGTGAATTCTATGAAGTCAGTTTGGAGGCTCAAAAAAGTGTCTTGGCTTAGATGTGGCATGAATGGAAGGAGCCAGGAACTTTTTACAAAAAAAACCCTAATTGAAACAGTAGACTTGGCTCAGAGTGGCAGATAAAATGCACAAGCAAAATCGATTTAGATGACACAGGATTGTTGGAGTATTAAAGAGACCTGTCGTGGCCATAAACATGAAAAGGTTTTCTTTGATCCGGCTGCCTTATATCAAATAGATGAGGAAATAGTATTTAAGCTCAGATTTGCAAATGATCATTGAGTTATAACAATCTTCTGAAGCACTTCAGCACTCCAGCTAGAAAGATTCTGGAATTTAGCAGGAGCTGCCTTTTGTACAAAGCATGCATTTTCCCTCTTGGATTTGGTACCTTAAAGCCAACCTTTGGTGTGTGCTGATCTCCTGATGTTTTCTGAGCTACTTGGACCACTAGTAGTGCTGCAAAACCTGCAGATTCATTTTCTGAAGAAGGGTCCTGACTCGAAACATCAGCTTTCCTGCTCTTCATCCAGCTCTACATCTTATTATCTGCAGATTCCTTTGTTGTCCTAAAATACAGAAGAGTTATCTCTTTCAAATTTACATAGAGTTCAAATCACAGTTGAAAGATTGTTTTGGAAACTTTATTCATCTGAATGCGACATAGATTCAGTATAATTAGGCTTTACAGTTTGGTAGCTATTGATCTGTACTCAAACAGGAGGGCTTTTAAACGTTCCCAATTGTAACTCAATGTTTCTACCATTCAGTCAGATTTTCATCTACAGTGACTTGAGTTATCTTGACCATTGTTGTGAAATTATTAATCATCTTCCTACACCTGTTGGATGCTAGTAATTGTGATCCCTGTTACAGTACTTCCCACCATGTTTGGACTGATGGCCTTTCAAGCTTGGACTGATGGCCTTTCAAAATTCAGGTCCAGCTGTCTTTCCAAAGTTTGTTCAGCTAGTAAGGCAATTTTACAGATGTGTTTGTGAATGTGGGAGCATTTCCTGCTGGCGATTTTTTTTGCTTGAGGTTGCTG
Organism: Stegostoma tigrinum; assembly: GCF_030684315.1. Classification (NCBI taxonomy): domain Eukaryota; kingdom Metazoa; phylum Chordata; class Chondrichthyes; order Orectolobiformes; family Stegostomatidae; genus Stegostoma; species Stegostoma tigrinum. The sequence continues at coordinate 44,803,178 of NC_081359.1, forward strand.
CTTTCGTTTGTAGTGAGCTGCTGTCCAAGATCAGAGGTGCTGCCACAAACAAAAGTATTCATACCATTTAGCATATTCTGTTACTGGTGCTAATTTAATGGAAAGCATTTTACTGCTGCTAGCTTTGTCACACCACAAGTAAGGTCTAGAGAAAGTCAGTAGACTAGAGACAATTGTGTGGTTAGACAGAAATCCCACTCCACTATTAATCCATAAATTGGAGTGAATTCTAGGCTAAACACATCAAGAAGCTTCTCCTTTCTTCCATGAAAAATCAAATTGATATTGATGGAGTGAAAATATCAATTATGAGTCCTCTTTTTGAAAATTAATTTTCCTGCTGCTGAAAATGTTTGTTTGGTTGGTTACGCGTTCAGGTTGAATTGTAATTTTCTTCTCACCTTGAAGAGATGCATTGCGATTTTAAGTGTAGAAAAATGTTGACGAGCTGCTATGTAATCAAGATAATAAGTGGTTCTTTTATAATTGCACTCACATATCAGCCTCTGTCTTGGGATGAATTGTGATAAGGAAGGAAGTTGTAAGAAAACAAAAGGAAAAATGTTGTAGTCTTGGAGTATTTCAGCATTCAAAGTTAATCTAACGTTTGACTTGGTCTAGACTTGCTCGCTGAGCCGGTGTGTTTGATTACAGACGTTTCATCACCCAGCTAGTCTTGTGCGATTGATAAGCAGGAAGGCATTATCTACATAGCAGATCCAGAGTTTGGGTTGTATAGTGGGGAGCACTATCTGTTCTAACCTTTGCATCACTTCTTTTGCTATCGTTCCTGATATTGGGGTTCAGTTGATTGTTTGACTGTATGGTTGTTGAGAGGGGAAGTGGTTTGTGAGGCACAGATCCAGCAGTTTCAGGGTGCTGCCCTTGTTGATGCAGTTGGTGTCGTGGATGTCTGCCTATCAGGTTCTTCCAGCAGTGTGGAAATTGTCTCTTTGGCTAGGTCAATGTTTATGGATGTAAATAGTGCTGTCACGTCAAAGGATATCATTATCTTGCCGTCTTCAATTCTGGTGCCCTTGATAATCTTGAGGAATTCTTGGGAGGAGTGGATGGAGTGGGTAGTGTTGTCCACTAAGCACTTCAGTTTCCATTGTAGTTCTTTGGCTACTCTGTATGTTGGCGTGCCTGGTAGTGAGACAATAGGTCTTGGTGGACCACTGGTTGGTGTAACTTAGGGAGTCCATATACTTCCTACATGAATGCCTCAGAAAACAGGTGTTACCACAGAGTTTAAAATATAAACCAACAATCCACAGGCATGGAGAATAGCTGTGCAGAGCGACTGCAGAATGTTAAGGGTTATGATGAATGATGCCACTAACTGCCTCCACAAATATAAGCAGGATATAGTGTGCCAAAAAAATCTGTACTTCAATGCAACCAACCAAGAATGGACAACCGCACTGGAACAAGCCATCACCATACAACAACAAAAGACCAGAACAAAGAAAAGAATAGTCTTACAAGAAAAACTGTCCAAACTTGCCCACAGACAATACAGAAACATGGATTAAGAACATCTTAGACCGACCGCTTACAGATACTGAGAAGACCGTCCTAATACATGGATTGAATTATAAGTACAGAGATGCCAAAAAACTGACTTCCTGACTGCACTAGAATTGACACTAAAGAGCAACTGAATCACAGAGGAAATACAATAGTCCATCAGACAGATGATAGTCCCAATACTTCGCAGAAAAGGTAAATAGAATACATTTAATGCAGAAGAGATGAAAGCCCTGGAAAGATTCAAGAAAAACAAAAAAAAATCATAATCTGACTGGCAGACAAAGGAGTCAGGATGTGATCTTAATGGACCCCAATGGAGAAAGCTAACGCATTACTCGCAGATACCAACACCGATGGTGATAGATGCACCTGCACAGTTAGAGAACTGGATTACATTACAACAACCCGGAAGAAATTACACAACTCCAGGAGATGTCAGCAAGACAGACTACCAAAAAACAAAGCCAGAAGGATCCAACACCCCCTGCTTCTTTGGACTCACTAAGGTACACAAATCAGGGGTCCCCCTCAGATTCCAACATATAGACTAGCCAAAGAACAACAACAAAAACTGAAATACTTAGTAAACAACACTACCCACACCACCCATTCCTCCCAAGAATTCATAGGAACATAGAGTCCCTACTGTGTGCAAACAGGCCATTCGGCCCAACAAGTTCACGCTGTCCCTCCAAAGAACATCCCACCAAGCATCATTCCCCTAATTTCCCATGCCTAACTTACCTAACCTAGACACTCCTGAACACTGTGGGCAATTTAGCATGGCCAATCCATCTACCTGCACAACTTTGGACTGTGGGAGGAAACCGGAGCACCTGGAGGAAACCCACGCAGACAGGGGGGAGAATGTGCAAACTCCACACAACCTGAGGGTGGAATCGAACCTGGCACTGTTCCCTGGCACTGGGCCACCCTCAAATTCCTCAACATCCAGAACAGAAGAGGAAGAGATAATGAAGTTATGGCACTATTTATATCCATAAAAAATGACCTAGTCAAAGAGACAACTGCCACAGTGCTGGATGGATCAGGAAGGCAGACACTCCACGATATCAAACAAATCAATGGAGCATCAATGGGATCCCCAATATCAGGACTGACAGCAGAAGCGATAATGCAAAGGTTAGAATGAACAGCACTTCCCACTATCCAACCTAAACTCAGGGTCCACTACGTAGATGACACCTTCATGATTATCTAGTGCACAAGACCAGAAGAAACCTACTGACGCACAAACAACATTCTCACTGGAATGAAATTCACAAAAGAAGAAGAAAACAATAACTGACTACCTTTCCTAGACATAACGATAGAACATAACAACAACAGGAAACTTCAGATCAGCATATACAGAATACACCAACAATCACTCCATCACCCATAAACAGAGGTGCATCAAGACGTTATTCAAATGAGCCATAGCACACTGCAACAATCTGGAATTGTGCAAAGCGGAATAGGAGCACTTATACGGAATTTTCAAGAGGAATGGATACTCAAAAAGCACAATTCACCATTACCTCCATGACACACCACAACAAGAAGACACGCTACCGCCAGACACACGAGTCATCCTACCATACATCAGAGACGCATCAGAAATGACCACAAGACTACTCAGACCCCTAGGTTTCAGGGTAGCTCACAAACCAACAAAGACCCTGCCACAACTACTGACGAATGTAAAATGTAAAGAAGTCCATACCCACAACTGATAAAACTAATCTTATGAAAAATACTATGCAAGGACTGTGAGAAACATTATATAGTCCAAACTGGAAGAAAAATGACAATTAGAATACACAAACACCAACTAGCCATGAAGAGAGACGACCAGTTCTCACTGGACTTAATACATGGACAAAGAAGGATACAAATTCGACCTGGACAACTCGTCCATAATAGCACAAGCCAAACAGAGACATAACAGGGAATTCCTGGAGGCCTGGCATTCCAACCAGAACTCCATCAACAAACACATTGAACTGGACCTGATACACAAACCACTGAGAAACAGAAACAGTGGTGCTAACCACCCCAGCAAACCGAAGCATATAAATACCAAGTGTGATAGAACACCAACGCTTCACCAGAGGTGCAATGATGGTGTTACCTAGCAGCGTGATGAAACCTCTTTAATTAAACACACCAGCTGTTTGAGCAAGTCTACAACATCATCCACAACACAAACTACAGATCTTCTCAAAAATTTTGAATTTGACATGTTCATTGAATTTTTCTGGTGGTGGGGGAGTTACCAAAAATTTAGGAATATTAACAATTAATATTTTACTTTGTATATCTGCTGGAAAGTAAATTTTATTTGTATTAGCAAAGAAGTTATTACCATATATAATGGTTTAAAAGTCAAGTTTTTAAGACAAAATGTCAGCAGTTAAATTGTACATGAATAATATTTTTAGAAGGATTTTGTGCTTAAGGGATCCCACTCTTGGCCCTGTCCTGGAGCAATGTTTCCTGCTCCTGAAGATGACATCCTGCTTGTGGCTTCCCTCGCTCCCCCTTGTCACTTGCCTGGCCACACTGGCTGATGCATCCTTCCAGGTTCATTCAAGGAGTCAAAGAAATTTCGTCATGAAAACACGGCTAATTCCTGAAAACAAAATAGAAATTACTGGGAAACCTCAGTAGGTCTGGCAGCATCTGTGGAGAAAACTCAGAGGTAATGTTAGCTTTGATATCTTGCCACAGATGCTGCCAGATCCACTGAGATTTTAAAGCAGTTTCTGCTTTAGTTTGTGTTTTCCAGCATAGGTTCTTTCCAGGTTCTTTTGCTTTTTGGCCTACTTCTGGAGAATCTTGCCAGATGAAACCTGAGAGGTGAAGTGTGGCAATAGTCAGTGTTGCAAAATTCCATTAATGTTTTACTGATGGTTTTTTTTTCCATGTTGCAGTTTCATCTTGTCATTGTACTTCCATGGTTTTCATTGTGTTATTTACTACTCCAGTTGTGTGATGAACATTCCATTTCCGTTGATATTTTCTAGTTCAAATTTCCAAATCAGTAGTTAGTCATAACTATTACACGGAAATAATAACTCCCATTTCAGGGCGTTTTCATTTGGTCAAGTGTAATTTATGGTCTTGATTCTCATGCTGACCACTGTTTTCACAAATGGCTTTTATTTATAGACTTGATTTACTTCTCCTTATTCCTCAAAAACTAGGATCAGCTAATGCACAAGATACATGAAAGGTGAAGAATTTTTTTGGGTCAACTGTTATTCAAGTATATATAGTCATCATATGTCTATTAAATACTAATCTACTGAAACTCAGTAAGACTAAGGTTGTTAAAAGATTGTATTTTTGATAAAGTATTAATGGAGGACATTGGATGAATGTTTAACCTAAAAACAAAACCTCTTTTCAAACGTATTGTGAGACCATGACAAACGGTAGTTCTATTCTGCATTTCAGGAAGGAGATTGCCATGGTTCTACGAAGCTCTTATCTACGTGCCTTGAACATGGCCTCGTTCTTTATTGCAAGCAAGATGATATTGTTTTTTACATTCCTGGTGTATGTGCTGCTTGGCAACACTATAACAGCAAGTTGTGTGTTTGTCACAGTTTCATTGTACAGTGCTGTGAGACTCACAGTAACCCTGTTCTTCCCAGCAGCTATTCAGACAGCTTCTGAGGGATTAATCAGCATAAGAAGGATAAAGGTATGTAGTAGTATCGAAAAATAAATTTGTTTTACTGATTTTGTTTCCCTTGGCAAGGAAGACCTATTACTTTGGTGTAATTCTAAACTTTTGGCCAGGAACATTAGTGCAAGGAAATGGAGCTCTTTGTTGGTTAGGATATTCAGTACCAGCATTAATAAAGACAATGTAATTGCTATGGAAATTATAGGTTACAGGAAGCAGTAAAATAACTGTTGATAACTTTGGCATTAGGCTAGGCTATTCAACCCATTTGGATAATGGCTAATCTGCACTTTCATTCTATTAACCTCTTGTTTGCATACCACTTGATACCCTTATGTAACAAACCAACTGGATTGCATACTCCTTCATATCTATACCTAACAATCTGCCTTGATTCCATATCCCCTACCTATCAACCAACCTATGCCCCTTAATACTGAAACCTATAACTTAGTTTTGTAATTTTAACAGATTTTTGAGGGAATTGTTCTGGATATTTTCACTATCATTGCACAAAGAGATAATTTATGACATTGTCCCTGAATAACTTAGCTTCAGTTGTAAGGTTTTGTTCTGAAGGAAATAATTTCTGTCTACCCTATTAAAACATTTAATTAAATTCAACACCTCTGTTATCTAACAACACAACCTCCTGTACTCATGGCAATAGAGAACTAACCTTCGTAGATTTCAAAGAACAAAAAACAAAGAAACCTACAGCACAGGAACAGGCCCTTCGGCCCTCCAAGCCTGCGCCAATCAAGATCCTCTGTCTAACCTGTCATCTATTTTCTAACGGTCTGTGTCCATTTGCTCCCTGCCCATCCATGTACCTGTCCAAATATATCTTAAAAGATGCTAACGTGTCTGCGTCTACCACCTCCACTGGCAATGTGTTCCAGGCACCCACCACCCTCTGTGTAAAGAACTTTCCATGCATATCTCCCTTAAATGTTCCTCCTCTCACTTTGAACTCATGACCCCTAGTAATTGAGTCCTCCACTCTGGGGAAAAAGCTTCTTGCCATCCACCCTGTCATCTGACAGTCCCCTTCACTATCAGCTGCTCCACCAATCTTAGTGTCATCTGCAAACGTGCTGATCAGACCACCTGCACCTTCCTCCAGATCATTTACATATATCACAAACAACAGTGGTCCCAGCACAGATCCCTGTGGAACACCACTGGTCACAGGTCTCCAATTTGAGAAACTCCCTTCTACTACTTCTCTCTGTCTCCTATTGCCTAGCCAGTTTTTTATCCACCTAGCTAGCACACCCTGGACCCCATGCGACTTTACTTTCTCCATCAGCCTACCATGGGGAACCTTATCAAACGCCTTGCTGAAGTCCATGTATGTGACATCTACAGCCTTTCCCTCATCAACCAACTTTGTCACGTCCTCAAAGAATTCTATTAAGTTGGTAAGACATGACCTCCCTGCACAAAACCATGTTGCCTATCACTGATAAGCCCATTTTCTTCCAAATGGGGATAGATCCTATCCCTCAGTATCTTCTCCAGTAGCTTCCCTACCACTGACGTCAGGCTCACCGGTTGATAATTACCTGGATTATCCTTGCTGCCCTTCTTAAACAAGGGGACAACATTTCATAGAATCCCTACAGTGTGGAAATAGGCCCTTCAGACCAAGTCCACACCAACCGTCAGAGCATCCCACCCAGACCCATCTTATCTACACATCCCTGAACACTGTCTAATTTAGCAGAGCCAATCCATTTAGCCCGCACATCTTTGGACTGCGGCGGTGTCGGGGAGGAAACTTGAGCACCCTGTGATACAGTAGTCTAATTAGCCATGGTATCACTCTGATAAATACACACTATAATCCTTCCAAGGCCAATTTATTCTTCCTGAGATGAGGTTGCTAGAACTAAATTAGAGACTTCTGTTGGAATTGAACCACAGTGCTCTCTACAACTGTAATATAACTTTCAGTCTCTTTTCATTCAAAGACCAAAAATGAAGGCTAGCAGTTTATGTGGCTTTTAAATTATTTGTTGTCATCCACTTGTTTTCAAGTTAATGTGAATCAACCCTGAAATTTTTGTACAGCTCCATAGTTCTATTTCTTTTCATTACGGAAATCTTCTTTAATCATTAATCCTGTACTTCCGACATTGCACTTGCCATTTTCCAGTTTAACCTGCACACAAATAATTTAACAATGTCCCTTTCCAGTGTCTTGTTCCATTTATGCAATGCGCTATTTATCCAAACTTTGTCAGCAATCGTCCTTTCCTCATCCACTTTAGCCAACTTACAAAGGAATGAGGCTAACTGCCTTTATTTAAGTTTGGTACTATTGTTTCCATTCAAAGTTTTCTCACTTTCAAACAGAATTCTAAATTCTACTGTGTTGTTAGGCTTTCCTCAGGAATTATTTTACTCTTGAGATAATTTAGTATACCTGTCTCGTTACATATTAACAGATCCAGAACAGCCCCCTAGTTGGATCCACAACATATTGTACTAGGAAGTTTTCTGAAGCATAATCTGAATTCTTCCTTCTGCTTCTTTTGCCAGTTGGTTTTCCCAAGCTACATCAAAGTTAAAGTCATCCTTGATTCATGCATTTCTATATAAATGTGTCCTTATTACCTCCAGTTTTCTTTGCACCCCCTGCCACCAACCCCGGGGCCTGAGGTATATCTGCTGTTGGAGACCTGTGGACTAATCCTGCCAGTGTCATTTCCCTCTTGTTATTTCACACCACAATTTGCATATAAATAAAACAAAATTTAAAAAAGTTTTATTTTTGGTCACTAAAATGCTGTAGCTCCCATGTATTGATTTTTGAATTTCAGTGAATACAATTTTCTGGATTTGCTTTATTTTCAGTTGATGTTTTGAGATTTACAAAAATGGCTTTCCTTCCTCAAATGTGTTGTTTCTGCGCTGTCTAAATAGTTTACTTGCCAATTTATTAAGTGATTGTAAACAAATATGTTTAAGCCTAAGAGAGGATAAAGTACTGAAACAGAAAATAGGAGCAGGAGTAGACTATTCTGCCTTTTGAGACTGCTCTGCTATTCAATAGGGTCATGGCTGATCATCCAACTCAGTATCCTGTTTCCCTTGCCAACCCATTTGATTTGATCCCTTTAACCTAAGGCTATCTATCTCATTGAAAATATTGTATTTCTGTCAGTGCAGTCTTTGAGCAGAAGGACATCTTCCATACTGCATAATTCCATGGTTCAGTGTTTTGTCTCAGTTGCCTTCTATGGCAGAGAATTTCACAGGCTCACCACTCTCTGCATGAAAAAAATGATCCTTATCTCAGTCCAAGTGGCTTATCCCAACTTCTCAGACAGTGACTCCTGGTTCTGGACTCCCTGGTCAACTGGAACATCCTTACTGTGTTTACCCTGTCCAGTCCTGTCAGCATTTTGTAGATTTGTAAGATGCACAATTAATTTGTTGGAATGATATCAGAAATCTGGAACAATTAATCAAATGATAAAATTAGAAAAGTAGTGATTGTTTCCAGAGTAGAGTACATCAGGGGAATTTTAGTAGAACAGTAAATATGGTTTTAATGAAATAAGTAAGGAGATATTTCTCCCAGTAGGTCAATTGTCTGTAAACAACAGAATTGGATTCAGGCAATAAGCAATTTAAAAAGTTAAGATGAGTATTTTTAATGCAGCAATCAATTATGATCTAGAATGATCCCTACCTCTCTCTTCTCTCGTTCCCCAATTTTCTTCTCCCTTTCCACATTTCCTATTCTCCCTCTCTCTTCTCCACCTGTACCCACTTCTCCCCCACAACTCCTTTCCCCCATCTCCCTCCACCTGTGTGTTTGAGCACTCTTTCTCTTCCAAAAACAGGACTTTCTCACCAAGGAATGAAAGGAGCAAAAATCTCACCTTAAAGCAATGAAAGTAACTCCAGCTGTGGAACAGCCATTGAGATTTGGGTGGTAAAAGGAGGAGTAAGATTGGTTGGGGACCAAAATGTTCATTTACACCTGGAAGCAGGTTGCATGACTGACGTGTTAAACGAATGCTTTGCATCTGTCTTAGCAAAGAGAGGGATACAATCCAAGCCATGGTGACAGAGAAAATGCATCCAAGGATTTTTAAGAAAGCCTATATGGAAATTTCAGGGGTACCAGCCACAATCTTTGTCTTTCCTAGACTTGCTGAGGTGCAAAAGACTGGAAAATCACACATTCCAGCCTTGCTAAAGAAAGATTATAAGGATAAGCCCAACAATCACAGATGTGTAGGTCTAACTTTAGCGTTGAGGAAGCTTTTAAACACAATTATTTGGCTTAGAATCAGTGGGTACACTGTAAAAGATGACTTGATTAGGAAGTGTCAACATGGATTTCTAAAGGGAAAATAATGTTCAACTAACTTGCTGAAGCTTTCCAAAGAGGTGACAACCTTGATGAAGATAACACTGTTGTAATAGTCTACGTAGACATTCGGAAGGTGTTTCATACAGTGACACATGACAGACTTGCAATGTGAGCCATAGGACATGGAATAAAAGGATCAACAGCAACATGCACACAAAAATTGGCTGAGAGTGAGGAAGCGGTAATGTTTTTCATCATCACCATCATAGAGTCCCTACAGTTTGGAAACAGGCCCTTTGGTCTGACAAGTCTACACCGACTCTCACAGCATCCCACCCAGACTCATCCTCCTATAACTCACCTAACCTACACATCCCTGAACACTATGAGAAATTTAGTTTGGCCAATGCACCCAGCCTACACATCTTTGGAGTGTGGGAGGAAACTGGTGCACCTGGAGGAAACATGCACACATAGGAAGAACGTGCAAACTCCACAGACAGTTGCCTGAGGGTAGAGCCAAATCCAGGTCCCTGGCACTGTGAGGCAGCAGTGCCAACCACTGAGCCACCAAGCTGCCCCTGTTCAATGGATATGTTTTGGACTGGAGGAAGTTCCATCGTGGAGTTCCCCGAAGGTTGGTAGCGGGACACTTGCTGTCCCTAATATATAGTAATGTTCTAGATTTTGGTGTTCAGGGCAATCTTAGTGTGCAGTTGGCACAAAATGTCGAAGAATTGTAAATGCTGAGGAGGTCAGTTTGAAAGTCTAGAAGGACATAGACAAGTTGATGGAGTGGGCATATAGGTGGCAGCTAAGTTCTAATGCAGAGAAGTTTGAGGTGGTGCTTTTATAGGAAGGATGTGAATGCATTGGTCAGACGCAGAAGCCATTTGCAAGAATATTCAAGGCATGAGAAACTTCAGTTATGAGGATAAATTCAAGAAGCTGAAATTCTTCTTGGAGAGAAGACTGTTGAGAGATCTGTTGGAGATTTTGAACATCCTGAGCAGATTAGATAGCGGAAATAGAAGTTGTTCTGACTTGCAAAAGGGGCAACAGCAAGAAGGCATAGATTTGAAATGATTTGCAAAAGGAAGCAAGGATGAAGTGAGGAGAAACTTATTCATACATTGAGTAGCTAAGTATGGGATGCACTGCCTGTGAAGGTGGCAGGTTCAGTTGAGGCATGCAAGGGGGTTTGGATGATTATTTAGATAAAAATAACATGCACGGGTATGGGGAAGAAAGCAGGAGAAGTCATGATGCCTGTTTAATGAGTCGGTGCAGATATAATGGGCTGAGTGGCCTGCTTCTTTGCTACATCATTGTGAAATTCTGGTTCCATGACCGTGACATCATGGCAGCATCCCATGCCATCCTATCCTATTAATTTATTCAGTTTAATTATGTAAAATGTTTCATCCATTGCAAAATAATACATGATTAGTGTCAGTTTCCACTTACAAGTTCCATATTTAAAATATTTCTGTAACCTATTTCAGAGTCTGAATCATAAAGTCTACAGCATGAAAACAGACCCTTTGGCCGAACTTGCCCATGTTGCCAACTTTTCACAATTAAAGTAGTCCTACTTGCCTGTGATTGGTCCATATCCCTCCATACCTTCCCATCCATGTACCTGTCTAAATGTTTCTTAAATGATGTAATTATACTCTCTTGAGCCGCTACCTCTGGCAACCTGTTCCAGACTCTAACCAGCACCTTGTGAAAAAATTGCCCCTCTGGACCCTTTTGTATCCACCACCGCCCCCCTCCCCACCTTAAAGCAGTTGCTTCTCATTATAGGCTTCCATACTATGGGGGCACAAAAACTGTCGGCTATCTCCCTTATCTATGCCTTTCATGATTTTATAGACTTCTAGAAGTACACACTTCAGTCTCTGACACTCTAGGGGGAAAAGGGTCCCAGCCTATCCAGCCCAGGTAGGATCCTAGTATAAACCTTTTCTGCACGCTTTCTAGTTTAATTTCTATTGTAGGGCAACCAGAACTATTTGGTATCCTGTTTCCTCAATATTAATATTTTTTGCTTTGCTGTTAATTTTGATTTTATTTGTTTTGTTAATAGAGATTCTTGATCCTCGAAGAAATTAAAAAGCCCAAAGAGAGTGTGCAGAACAGTGAAAAGAATAATTCAATCCATGTACAAGATCTCACGTGCTTCTGGGACAAGGTAAACTAATTATCTAATATGCAGGCTCTTTTAGTCTCAATGTTTTTATACCCTAAAGTATGTTTAATATTGACATTGTTCTGAATGATGAGAGGATGTTCTGGTCTCAAATGGTAAGAAGTGAGACATGAAGAAACCTCCTAACCAGCAATCCAGAACCCATGATATATTCAATCACTGCTAAGATTTTCAAAACCTATAGGCAATCTGAGACAGGAGAATCTGATTTGCTTGTCATTTACTCGCTTTCAGCCAAGTCACCATGAACTGTGAAAAATCTTTGGATACAGTAAATGTATTTGAAGTTCACAGCACTTTTCAAAATCATGTATTCTTACAGATGATTCGTAGATTAAAAATATAAAATTAAAATACTGCAGATGCTGGAAATTTGAAGTGAAAGGAAAATTGCTGCAAATTCATGCATTCTTCAGGACACCACTTTATCCATCTGTCCAGATACTTTAAGGGACCAGCATACGTGCACACCAACATCCCGTTGCTCACTATGCCTCCTAGGGTCCTACCATTCATCATGTATTGCCTTGCCTTGTTTGTTCGGCACGAGTGCATTATCTCACACTGAATAAGATCAAATTTCATCTGACTTTTCCATCTAAATCCTGTCTTAAGGCTATCGTCACCACTTAAAACCAAGTGGGCAGCTTGGTGGCTCAGTGGTCAGCACTGTTACCTCACAGGGACCTGGGTTCAATTCCACCCTCTGGCAACTGTCTTTGTGGAGTTGCAAATTCTCCCTGTGCCTGCACATGTTTCTTCTGGGTGATCTGATTTTTCCCATAGTCCAGGGGTATGCAGATTAGGTGGATTAGCCATGCTAAATTGCCCATAGTGTCCATAGGTTAGATGGATTAGCCATGGGAAATGCAAGGTAATGGGGATAGGATAGAGGGGTAGAATGCTGTTTGGAGGGTCAGAGTGGACTCAGTGGGCTAAATGGCCTGTTTCCACATTGTAGGGATTCTATCAGAGACCAGCTCTTTATTGTCTGAGAATGTACTGATCAACTCTCCAACATCCAAGTGTTAATTATTCATATAAATCACAAATAACAAGGGCCCTAATGCTGATCCTGGTGTGACCTCATTAGATACAGACTTCCAGTTGGGAGAGGGCCTCTCAGCCGTCACACTCTGCTTCTTGCCACTCAGCCAGTTGCCAAATTTTCTTGTGCGCATTGGCTGTTACCTTCGCTATCGGTGTCCCATGTGAGACCTTTTCAAGAGCCATACTGATAATGGGAACTGCAGATGCTGGAGAATCCAAGATAACAAAGTGTGAATCTGGATGAACACAGCATAGCCAAGCAGCATCTCAGGAGCACAAAAGCTAACGTTTTGGGCCTAGACCCTTCATCTGATGAACGGTCTAGGCCCGAAACATCAGCTTTTGTGCTCCTGAGATGCTGCTTGGCCTGCTGTGTTCATCCAGATTCACACTTTGTTATCTAAGAGCCTTACTGAATTCCAAAAGTACAAAGGCAGTTGGGTGACCGTAAGGAAAGGGAAGGGAAGGAAACAGACAGTGCAGAGATCCCCTGTGATTGTTCCCCTCAACAATAGTATACTGTTTTGGATACTATTGGGGGATGACCTACTAGGGGTAAGCCGCAGGGCCTGGCTCTGTGGCTCAGAAGGGAAAGATGAAGAATAGGAGAGCAATTGTAGTGGGAGATTAGAGGCAGTTCTGTGAATATGAACGAGACGAACGGATGGTATGTTGCCTCCTGGTTGCCAGGGTCAGTGACGTTTCGGAAGGTGTCTTCAAGACCTCCTTAAGGGGGAGGGTGAGCAACCAGTAGTTGTGGTAAGCATTAGTACCAACAACAGATGTAGAAAAGGACTGAGAATGTGAAAAACAAGTACAGGGAGTTAGGTTGGAAGCTGAAGTCCAGGACAAACAGGGTAGCTATGCCTGGATTACAACCAGTGCCACGTGATAATGAGGTAAGGAGAGAGAGTGCAGCTAAACACGTGGCTACAGGGCTGGTGTAGGAGGGAGGGCTTTCATCATGTGGGTAATTGGAGCACATTTTGGGGAAGGTGGGACCTGTACAGGAAGGGCACAAATATCCTGGGAGGGAGGTTTGCTCGAACTGTATGGGATGGTTTAAACTAGATTGGCAAGGCGTGGGGAACCGGACTTATAATTCAGAAGATGAAGTACTTAGCCTTCCAACTGACACAACAGGGAGTGAGGATGTTAATAAAGAAATGTGGTAGATGGAGTATAATTGTGGACCCGGGGACGGTTTGAATAGTGTATACATCAATGCTAGAAATAGCAGAAATAAGGTGGATGAACTTAGAGCTTGGGGTGGTACTTGGAACTATGATGTTGTGGCCATTACAGAAACTTGGGTATCTCAGGGAAAGGAATGGTTGTTGGAAGTTCCGGGATTTAGATGCTTTAAAAGAAATAAGTAAGCCGGTAAGAGAGCGGGAGAGCGGCATTGCTAGTCAGGGCTAGTATAGCAGCTACTGAAAGGCAGTTTGAGAATGATATGTCTACAGAGTCAACATGGTGTGAAGCTGGATAAACACAGCAGGTCAAGCAGCAGCAGAGGAGCGGAAAAGTTGACATTTCTGGTCGAGACCCTTCTTCAGAAATGGAGGAGGGGAAGGGGATTCTGAAATTAATAGGGAGATCGGGGAGGCAGACAGAAGATGGATAAAGGAGAAGATAGGGTGAGAGGAGACAGACAGGTCAAAGAGGTGGGGTTAGAGCCAGTGAAGGTGAATGTTGGTGGGGAGTTAGGGAGGGGATAGGTCGGTCCAGGGAGGACGGACAGATCAAGGACGCGGGATGAGGTTAGTGGGTAGGATGCTTAGATAAGGTTGAAGAAACAAGAATTGGAAAATAGAGGGATACAAGTTAGCTAGGAAGGAGCTGAAGAAAGGGTGTAGGAGAGCTATAAGGGGGCATGAGAAAACCTTGGCAGATAGGATCAAGGAAAACCCCAAGGTTTTTTACACATATGTGAGGAATAAGAGGATGACCTGAGAAAGGGTAGAGCCGATCAAGGATTGCAAACGAAAATTGTCTAAGGAGCCTGAAGAGATAGGAGAAGTCCTTAACAAATACTTTTCTTCAGTATTCGCAACTGAGAGGGACCTAGTTGTAGAGGAGGACAGTGTGAAACAGGCTCGTTGCCTTGAGGAGGTGGATGTTAGTCAGGAAGATGTACGAGGAATTTTGAGGAATGTGAAGATAGATAAATCCCCTGGGCCTGATGGGATTTATCCGAGGATTCTATGCGAAGCAAGGGAAGAGATCACAGGACCTTAGGTGATGATCTTTTGGTTCTCACAGTCCACGGGTATAATGCCAGAAGATTAGAGTGTGGCTTGTTCAAAAAATGGAATAGGGATAACCTCAGAACTTACAGGCCAGCCAGTCTTTCTTCAGTGGTGTGCAAATTATTGGAAAGGGCTCTGAGAAATTGGATTTATGAACACTTGGATAGGCACAGTTTGATTTGTGATAGTCAGCATGGGTTTGTGAGGGGTAGATCGTGCCTCTCAAACCTTATTGAATTATTTGAAGAGGTGACCAAACATGTGGATGAAGGTAGAGCAGTGAATATGGTATACATGGATTTAAGTAAGGAGATTGATAAGGTTTCTTTAAGGAGGCATGGGATAGGGGGAAATGTAACAGATTGGATTCAGAATTGGCTGACCCTTGGAACAAAGGAAGGTAATGGTTGGAAAATCATCACCATGATGCTCAGTTATGAGTAGTCTACCACGAGGATCTGTTCTGGGTCCTCTTCTATTTTGTGATTTTTGTAAATGATTTGGATGTAGGAGTGGAAGGGTCCATTAGTAAGTTCACGGACGATACAAAGGTGGGTCGAGTTGTGGATAGTGCGGTGGGCTGTTCTAGGTTACAAAGGGACATTGATAGGATGCAGAAGTGGCAGATGGAGTTTAACCCCGAAAAGTGTGAGGTGATTCATTTAGAAAGGACAAATTTCAAAGCAGAATACAGGGTTACGGAAAGATTCTTGGCAGTGTGGAGGAGCAGAAGGACCTCGGGCACTTCTCCACAGTTCCCTGAAAGCTGCCACCCAGGTAGATAGAGTTATTAAGAAGGTGTGTGGTGTGTTAGCTTTCATTAGTAAGGGATTGACTTCAAGAGCTGTGAAGTTATACTCCAGCTATACAAAACCCTGGTTCGGCACATCTGGAGTATTATGTCCAGTTCTGGTCACATCGTTACTGGAAAGATGTGGAAGTGTCGGAAAAGATGCAGAGGAGATTTACCAGAATGTTGCCTGGAATGGAGGGAAGGTCTTATGAGGAAAAGTTGAGAGAGCTAGGGCTTTTCTTTTTAGAATGACGAAGAATGAGAGGTGACTTGATAGATGTATACAAAATGATCAGAGGTACAGACAGAGTGGCTAGCCAGAGACTTTTTCTTAGGGTGGAGGTAGCTATTATGAGGGGGCATAGTTTTAAAGTGAGTGGAGGTAGATATAGGGGAGACGTCAGAGGTAGGTTCATGACTCAGAGAGTGGTCAGGATGTGGAATGCATTGCCGGAGAGGGTAGTGGAGTTGGACTCATTAGGGGCATTTAAGTGGCTACTAAATAGGCAGATGGATGATAGTATAAGGTCGGGCTGGAGGTTTGATAGACCTTAGGTTTAGGGTAGAAGTTCAGCACAACATTGTGGGCTGAAGGGTCTGTACTGCGCTGTACAATTCTGTTCTACGTTCTCAATAGGTTATGTTAAAAGCATTGTCCTCGTTTACACAGCCAGTCACTCCTTCAAAATTTCAGTTAAATTGATCATACGTCAGCTCCCCTTAATAAAACCTTGCTGACTGTTCTCGATTAAATCTTGTCTCCAAATTAATTCTGTCCCTCAGAATTGCTTCCAGTAGTTTCCCCACCGTCAAAGAACAAGAACAAAGAAAATTACGGAAAAGGAACAGGCCCTTTGGCCTTCCAAGCCTGTGCTGACATGCTGCCCATCATAACTAAAACCACCCCCCCCACCCTTACAGGGACCATATCCCTTTATTCCGAACCTCCTCTTGTGTTTGTCAAAACATCCTTTAAAAGTTACTCTCGTATCTGTTTCCACGACATGCCCCGGCATAGACTTCCAGGCACCCACAACCCTCTGTGTGATAAAAATTGCCTCGTACATCACTTTTAAACCTTGCCTCTTGCATCTTAACCCTCTGCCCCCCTAGTAACCGACCCTTCCACCAGCCTTTGTGTCAACTGCAAACTTATCAATCAGACCAGTTACATTTTCTCCAAATCATTTATATATATTACAAATGGCAAAGGCCCCATCACTGATCCCTGAGGAATGCTACTAGTCCATAAGACATAGGAGTGGAAGTAAGGCCATTCGGCCCATCAAGTCCACTCCGCCATTTAAATTATGGCTGATGGGCATTTCAACTCCACTTTTCCTGCACTCTCCCTGTAGCCCTTGATTCCTTCTGAGGTCAAGAATTTGTCGATCTCTGCCTTGAAGGCATCCAACGTCCCGGCCTCCACTGCGCTCCGTGGCAATGAATTCCACAAGCCTACCAGTCTCTGGCTGAAGAAATGTCATCTCATTTCAGTTTTAAATTTACTCCCTCTAATTTTGAGGCTGTGCCCACGGGTCCTAGTCTCCCCGCCTAATGGAAACAACTTCCTAGCATCCACCCCTTCTAAACCATACATTATCTTGTAAGTTTCTATTAGATCTCCCCTCAACCTTCTAAACTCTAATGAGTACAATCCCAGGATCCTTAGCCATTCGTCATACGTTAAACCTACCATTTCAGGGATCGTCCGTGTGAATCTCCGCTAGACACACTCCAGGGCTAGTACGTCCTTCCTGAGGTGTGGGGCCCAAAATTGGACACAGTATTCTAAATGGAGCCTAACTAGAGCTTTATAAAGCCTCAGAAGCGCATCGCTGCTTTTATATTCCAACCCTCTTGAGATAAATGACAATATTACATTCGCTTTCTTAATTACGGACTCTACCTGCAAGTTAACCTTTAGAGAATCCTGGACCAATACTCCCAGATCCCTTTGTACTTCTGTTTTGTGAATTTTCTCACCATTTAGAAAATAGTCCATGCCTGTATTCTTTTTTCCAAAGTGCAAAACCTCACATTTGCTCATATTGAATTTCATCAGCCATTTCCTGGACCACTGTCCTAAACGGTCTAAATCTTTCTGCAGCTTCGTCACCTCCTCAGTATACCTGCCTGTCCACCTATCTTTGTATCATTGGTAAACTTCGCCATAATGCCCCCAAGTCCCTTCATCCAGATCATTAATACATAAGGTGAACAGCTGTGGCCCTAACACTGAACCCTGCGGGTCACCACTTGTCACCGGTTGCCATTCTGAAAAAGAGCCTTTTATCCCAACCCTCTGCCTTCTGTCAGACAGCCAATCCTCAAGCCAAGCCAGTAGCTCACCTCGAACACCATGGGCCCTCACCTTGCTCAGCAGCCTCCCGTGAGGCACCGTATCAAAGGCCTTTTGGAAGTCTAGATAGATAACATCTACTGGGTTTCCCTGGTCTAACATACTTGTTACCTCTTCAAAGAATTCTAACAGGTTTGTCAGGCACGACCTCCCCTTACTAAATCCATGCTGACTTGTTCTAATCTGACCCTGCATTTCCAGGAATTTAGAAATCTCATCCTTGACAATGGATTCTAGAAGTTTACCAACTACCGAGGTTAGGCTAATCGGCCTATAATTTTCTATCTTTTGCCTTGATCCTTTCTTAAACAAGGGGGTTACAACAGCAATTTTCCAGTCATCTGGGATTTTGCCTGATTCCAGTGACTTTTGAAAAATCACAACCAAAGCCTCTGCTATTTCCTCAGCCATCTCCCTCAGAACTCTAGGATGTAGCCTATCGGGGCCAGGAGATTTATCAATTTTTAGACCTTTTAGGTTTTCTAGCACTTTCTCTTTTGTAATGCCTACTGTACTCAACTCTGCCCCCTGGCCCTCCCTAATTGTTGGCATACTACTCATGTCTTCCACTGTGAAGACTGACACAAAGTACTTATTAAGTTCTTCAGCTATTTCCTTATCTCCCATCACTAGCCTTCCAGCATCAATTTGGAGCGGCCCAATATCTACTTTTGCCTCTCGTTTGTTTCTTGTGAATTGAAAGAAGCTTTTACTATCATTTCTAATATTACTAGCTAACCTACCTTCATATTTGATCCTCTCCTTCCTTATTGCTCTCTTTGTTATCCTCTGTTTGTTTTTGTAGCCTTCCCAATCTTCTGATTTCCCGGTGCTCTTGGCCACTTTATAGGCTATCTCTTTTTCTTTGATATATTTCCTGACTACCTTTGTCAGCCATGGCTGCCTAATACCACCCCAGATAACCTTTCTTTTCTTTGGGATGAACCTGTTTACTGTGTCCTCAATTACACCCAGAAACACCTGCCATTGTTGCTCTACTGTCTTCCCCGCTCGGCTCTGTTTCCAGTTGATTTTCGTCAATTCCTCTCTAATGCCCCTGTAATTACCTTTATTTAGCTGTAACACCATTACATCTGATTTTGCCTTCTCTCTTTCAAACTGCAGACTGACTGTACCATATTATGAACGCTGCCTCCGAAGTTCCCTTACTTTAAGGTTTTTCATAAAGTCTGGTTCGTTACAAAGCATTAAGTCCAGAATAGCCTGCTCCCTTGTGGGCTCCATCACAAGCTGTTCCAAAAAGCCATCCTGCAAGCATTCCATGAATTCCCTTTCTTTGGACCCACCGGCAACATTATTCACCCAATCCATCTGCATATTGAAGTCCCCCATGATCACCATGACCTTGCCTTTCTGACATGCCTTATATATTCCTCGGTGCATCTTGCGCCTCTGGCCCTGATTACTGTTAGGAAGTCTGTACATATCTTCCATTATAGTGTTTTTGCCTTTGTAGTTCCTCAATTCCACCCACACAGACTCCACATCTTCTGACCCTATGTCATTCAGTGTCGTAGATTTAATTCCATTCTTAACTAACAAGGCAACCCCACCCCCTCTGCCCACCTCCCTGTCTTTTCGATATGTTGTGAATCCTTGGATGTTTAACTGCCAGTCCTGAACTCCCTGCAACCATGTCTCTGTGATACCTACCACATCATAATCATTCAAGAGGATTTATGCTGTTAATTCATCTACTTTGTTGCGAATACTACGAGCATTTAGATAAAGTACCTTAATGCTAACTTTCTTATCATTATTAGAGAGGTTAGAAACCCCAAGATGTCTTAAGCTATCCTTCCTTTTTGCTGTATTCCTAGTCTGCCTCGAGCTTAAATCCACCTGTACACATGCTATTTTGTTGCTTATCTTTCCATTTAACTCCATACTCCCTGTCTCTTTCACTTTACCTTCCCCCCCGACTTGGAAGTTTAAAGTCCTACTGACCTCCCTATTTATCCTTTTCGCTAGAACACTGGTTCCAGATCAGTTCAGGTGGAGACCGTCCCAACAGTACAGATCCCCCCGGTTCCAAAACTGATGCCAATGCCCCATGAAATGGAATCCCTCTTTCCCACACCAATCCCTTAGCCACGTGTTTACTTCCCTAACTTTCTTTTCCCTATACCAATTAGCAAGTGGCTCAGGCAGTAATCCGGAGATTATGACCCTTTGAGGACCTGTACTTCAATTGCTTTCCTAGTGCTTCATAATCCCTGAACAGGTCCTCTACCCTAGCTTTGCCTATTTTGTTAGTCCCAACGTGGACCACAACAACTGGATCCTCCCCCTCCTGCTCCAATATCCTTTCAAGCCGGTTGGAGATGTCCCGCACCCTGGCGCCGGGCAGGTAACACACCATGCAGGACTCCTGATTCGGCTTGCATAGGATACTATCTGTCCCCCTAATAATAGAATCCCCTATAACAACTACCTGTCTTTTTGCTCCCCCCCTCTTGAATTCTGCACCACGGTGCCGTCATCAGCTGGCTCATCCTGTCCACAGTCCTTTTCCTCATCCGTACATGGAGCAAGAATCTCATACCTGTTGGTCAAGGTCAAGGGC
Organism: Stegostoma tigrinum; assembly: GCF_030684315.1. NCBI lineage: Eukaryota > Metazoa > Chordata > Chondrichthyes > Orectolobiformes > Stegostomatidae > Stegostoma > Stegostoma tigrinum. Next base: position 44,824,000 of record NC_081359.1, read on the forward strand.
TGAGGCTCCTGCACTCCTGAACTCTGAATCCCCCTACCTGCCTCACTTACAGTCACACCTTGTCCCTGAACACTTTCTGAATTTGAGTTATTTAATCTACCGGGCATGACTGCCTCCAGAAACAAGGTGTCCAGGTAACTCTCCCCCTCCCGGATGTGCCGCAGAGTTTGAAGCTCAGATTCCAGATCATTTACTCTGATCCGGAGTTCTTCCAGCAACCAACACTTGCTGCAGATGTGGTCGCTGCCGTTCACAATGGGATCAGCCATCTCCCACATCATACAGCAACAGCACATCACCTGTCCGGCCATTACTACTTATTTAGTTAACTTTTACATCTTATATATTAAATCCTTTCTAGTACTTCTCTGCTACACTCTTTCAATTAAGCAATTAAACTTTTAATCAATTACACAATACACAAGGATATAAATTGAAAAGCCTTACCTTAACAACACACGAGAGTCCTTCTCGGTTAGAGCTCCCGCTCTTTCTGCTGCTGGAACAGGAATGGAGGGCTCCGCTGGTCAAGGTGGTTATTTGCTAATCTTTAAAGCAGAGACTCACCCACCTGTTAGCCTCTGATCGACGCTCCCGCTCTTCCTGCTGCGAGTCTGTGGACTTTTAATTAGGTTAGAGCAGGAGGGAGGGAGGGAGGCCCTACTGTGTAGGACCTGGGGCTTCGAGGTAAGTGCTTAAATAACGGTCACTTACTTTCCCAACTGCCTCTCTGCTCCGACTTCACTTCCACCCGGCTCCTGCCTCTCTCTGCTGAAGAAAAAGACAAAGTCAAAGCCCACCATTCAGAAACGCAGTCTTCTGTATCAATCCACCATCAGGGACCTTGTCAAAGGCCTTACTGAAGTCCGTGTGGACAACATCCTCTGCCCTGCCCTCATTGATCATCTCCGTAAATTCCTCAAAAAACTCAGCGAAGTTAGTGAAACACGACCTCACCTTCACAAAACCATGTTGCCTCTTGCTAATATGCCCATTTATTTACAAGTGGGAGTAAATCCTGCATCAAAGAATCCTCTCCAATAATCTCCAATCACTAACATAAGACTCACTGGCCTGTAATTAGCTGAATTATCCTTGCCACCCTTCTTCACCCATCCTACTGTATGACTATGACGCGCTGTAATGTTGAAGCTATACACAACTTTGGTTAGGCCACGGCTGAAGTACAATATGCAAGCTCTGTTCACAACATCGTGAAAATGTTCTGGACGGGGTGCAAAAGAGGATGTTGTCTGGGATGGAACATTTCAGCTTAAAGAGAGGCTGAATAAGTTTAGGTTTTCTTCTTTGGAACAGGGAAGGTTGATGGGGGAGACCTGATAGTAGTGTATAACACTGCAGGATACGGACAAGATGAACAGGAAACAGCTGCTCCCTTAGTTGAAGGGTCAATAACCAGTCAGTGTAATTTTGAAGTGAAAGGCAGGAGATTTAGAGGGCATCTGAGAAAAATCTTTCTCACCGAGAGAGTGGTGGGGTCTGGAATGCTTGCGTGGCATTGTAGTTGAGGCGAAAACCTCTCAATGTTTAAAAAGTACGTGAAAGAACACTTGAAGTTTCTTAACATTCAAGACTATGGGCCTAGTGCAGCAATGTGAGACTGGTGTCATTAGTGGTATATTTTTGGTAGACAAACTCTGGCTAAAGGGCTGCTTCTGTGCTGAAGATCCTGTGTAACAATGGCCTGTATTTTCCAGTCAGCAGTAGCGCTATGTGCACTGCTGCTGTCATGCAATTTTTCAAGATCTGATGATATAACCCGTTCCTTCTGAGATCTTCGGATTATGGCTCTAGCAGAAATGGACAGTGCAGGCGTAGCCTAGAGAGTGGAGCATTGCACAATGTCCTGCGCCATTCATGACTCCCCAGCTACTGAAGCAGTCCATGTTCACATGCAACAAGATCTGAATAATATCCAGGCTTGGGCTGACAAGTGGCAAGTGACATTCGTGCCACACAAATGCTATGACCATCACAAATAAAAGACAATCTAACCATTGTCCCTTGATGTTCAATGGTGTTACCATCACTGAATCCCCACTATCAACATCCTGGGGTTTACCATTGACCAGAAAATCAACTGAACTCACCACATTAACACAGTGGGTACAAGAGCAGGCCAGAAGCTGGGAATACTGCGGTAAGTAACTCATCTGTAAGTGACTCCTCAAAGCCTGTCCACCATCTACAAGGCAAAAGTCAGGAATGTGATGGAATACCTCCCCACTTGCCTGGATGACTACAGCCCCAACAGCACTCAAGAAGATTGACACCATCCAGGACAAAGCAAGCCGCTTGATTGACACAACATCCTCAAACATTCACTCCCTCTAACACCGACATTCAGTAGCAGCAGCGTGTGCTATCTACAAGATGCCCTGCAGAAATTCACCACAGATCCTCAGACAGCACCTTCCAAACCCATGACCACTTCCATCTAGAAGGACAAAGGCAGCAGATATATGGGAACACCACCACTTCCAAGTTTCCCTGCAAGTCACTCACCATCCTGACTTGGAAATATGTCACCATTCCTTCACTTTCGCTGGGTCAAAATCCTGGAATTCCCTCCCTAATAGCATTGTGGGTCAACCCACAGCAGGAGGAATGCAGCAGTTCAAGAATGTAGCTCACCACCACCTTCTCAAGGCCAGTTAGGGATGGGCACGAAATGCTGACCAGCCAGCGACGCCCACATCCCACAAAAATGAATAGCAAGAAAAGGAAGGAGGCAAAAATTGGTTAACTACAGGCTAATTAGCCTGACTTGTACCATTGGAAAAATATTAGAATCAATTATTAAGGAAGTAATGGCAGAACATTTGAAAATTAAAATCTAATTGAACAGAATCAGAATAGTTTTATGGAAGGGAAATTATGTTTGATTTAACTTATTAAGTTTTTCGAGCAGATAGAGAGAAACTAATAAATGTGTTGTTTTTGGACTTCGAGAAAGTGTTTGAAAAGGTACAAAAGGTTAAGTTATAAGATAAGAGCCCATGGTGTTGGAGGTAATACGTTGGCATGAACACAGAATTGGCTAATGGGTAGGAAACAAAGTGAGTGGAGATAGGGAGATGGAAAGGACTGCAGATGCTGGATGTCACAGTCGATACAACGTGGAGCTAGAGGAGCATAGCGAGTCAGACTGATGAAGGGTCCTGACCCAAAACATCAACTTTCCTGCTCCTTGGATGCTGTCTGACACGCTGTGCTCCTCCTGCTCCGTATTGTATCAATCAAGTGAAGATAGGGGTTCTTTCACAGTTTTGTGACCTGTTTACGGGTATTCCATAGGGATCAGTTCTGAGACTGCAACTGTTTACAATACATATTAATGATTTGGAAGGAGGTGAAAGTACTGTAGTCACATTTGCAGATGACAAAAATAGATGAAAAGGCAGGCTGTGACAGGGGTAAACACAGTTTATATGGAGGTGTTGATAGGTTAAGTAAGTGGGCAGAAAGTTGGCAAATGGGAATGTGGATAAATAGGACAAATGTTCATTTTAAAGGGAGAACAAAATAGCAGTATTATTTCAAGGAGAAAAACTGCAGAAAGCTGCAACACAAAGGGACTTGGGGGTACTTGTGTGCGAAACACAAATAGAAAACACAAAGGTAGCACACAGGCACAATAGGTGATTGGAAAGGGTAATGGAATGTTGGACCTTATTTTAAGGGGGCTCAAATATGATGTTGGGCATGGGAGATTTGGGATAATAAGAAAGGCTGGATAGGTTGGGACTTCTTTTAAACTGGAGTGTAGGAAGCTGAGAGGAGACATGATAGAAGTTTATGAAATAATGAAAGACACAGATAGAATTAATAGGGACTGCCTTTTCCCGAGGATTGGGGACTTTCAAGACTGGGGTGGGGGAGCACATTTTTAAGGTGAGAGGAGAGAGATTTTAAAAAAGACACAAATCAATATTTTTTACACACAGCATGGTTTGTGTGTAAAGTGGTGGATGTGGGTACAATTACCACATTAAAAAGACATTTGGATAGGTGCATGAATTGAAAAGTTTTTGAAGGTTTTGGGGGCCAGGAACAGGTTGGTGGGACTACTTTAGTTTGGGATTCTGTTGGATTGGTTGGACTGAAGGGTCTGTTTCCATGCTGTATGACTCTGACTCTGAGAGTAGAGAAATATTACTGCAGCTGTAAAAGGTCTTGATGCGACCATCTCTGGTATACTGTGAGCCTTTGGTCCATTTATTTAATCAAAGATATCATTAGAGGCAGTTCAGACAAGGTTCATGAGGATGATTCCTGGTATGGAGAGATTATCTATTGAATAAAGGCTAAACAGAAACGTTATTGTTAGGGGGTGTGACAGAGTAAATTCTGAGAGGATTTCCCTCATAGGAGATTCAAGGATGAGAGGGCATAGTGTCAGAATAAAGGGCCACCAATTTAAGACTGAGATGAGGAGGAATTTGTGCTGAGAGCTGAGCGCCTTTGGAACTCTTTTCGCAGACAGATGTGGGACAGAGCCCTTGTACTTATTTAAGGCTGAAATAGATTCTTTATCATTATGGGAAACAGGATTACAGGGAAAAGCTGGGAAAGTGGACTTGAGTATCAGATCTGCCATGATTCTGGTGAATGGCACAGCAGATTCAAGAGGCCAAATGGCTTGTTCCTGTTCCTATTTCTTATGATCTTATGGTATTATTCAAATGTGATGGCCCTTCCTACGCTAGGCTTAGTGCATGATAAAGGTGAATTAATAGCATGTCTAGCTGAGTGTGAAAAAGGCTGAATTGTGTTTACATTAATGCCTGATCTGCAGCTGAACAGCCTTGTCAATGTGATTTCTGAAGCTGGGAGATTGTCACCAGTTGGGAAAAAGCACTGATACTTCAGCCGCATTCTTGGTGTTAACACAATCATTAATGGTAAATTAATATGGATAGTAAAAGATTAGTGATGGATACTGTAGGCCACAAAGAAAAAGCAGGTTAAACTGCTTGCTGAAGCAAAGCATATGGCAGAGTTACTAAATGTACTTCTGTCTTTAGCAAATTCAAGGATGGTGACAATGGCTCAGATGAAAATGTAGGTGTTAAGCAACTGAGCAGTATAGTGATAGATAAAGAAAAGCTGCTGAAAAGGCTGGCAGCAGCCCTGATAGAGACATTGCTAGGCCCAGATGAGATGCATTCTAGATCCTAAAAAACTTAAAAGAGCAAATTGTGGAGCTGTTGACAGAAATTTTCCAAGTCTTTCTAACGTAGGGTTAGTCCCAGGGTACTAGAGGATCGCAAATATGACACCAATGTTAAAGACAGGATCAAAGGATAACTCACGAAATTACAAATCTGTCAGCTGGATGTCAATAGTGTGAAAGCTGATGGGCGCCATAATGTGAAATAAGGTAAATGTACACTTAGACAAAAGTGAATTGATACTAGACAGTGAGCAACGTTTTGTCAGGGGCAGGTCATTTCTGACAAATTTAATTGAGTTATTTGACAAGGTGACACAAGCAGTGGATGAGGGTAGTGCTGTTGATGATGTATAGTTTGGACTCTCAGAAAGCATTTGATACAGTGCCCTAGGCTCATTAGCAAATTTGAAATGGCTGATGGGTTCTTGGCAACATGGATTAACAGTTGGCTCAAAGATGGGAAACGGAGGGTAAGTATAGATGGGGATTTCTCAGATTTGAGATGAATTGATATTGGTGTTTACCAAGGATTGGTTGGAGTTGTTGGTTCGCTGAGCTGTCTTTTTTATGCAAACGTTTCATCTCCCTCCTAGGTGATGTCACCAGTACTGTGTAGCCTCCATTGATGCACTGTTGTTCTGGTCTGTCATGGTGAACAGTCTTTTTTCCGGTTTTGTACCATAGTGGTTTGTAGATGGATCTATTTCAACATGTTTGTTAATTGCATTGGTGGTTCAAAACCAGGCCTCCAGGAATTCCCGTGTTTGTCTTTGTCTTGCTTGTGCTGATGCTTTGTCCTAGTCAAATTGGATGCCCTTCTATGTCAGAATATATTGAAACAAGGGAAAGTTGGTTGTGCCGTTTTTCTGTGAGTTGGTGCTCATGTAGTCTGATGGTGAGTTTCCTGCCCATCTGTCCTACGTAGTGTGATTCTCATTTGGTGCAGGGTATTTTATATGTCACATCTATCCTGCTGATTGTAGGTATGGGATCGTTTGTTTTTGAGAGTAACTGATTAAGTGTGACTGTTGGTTTGTGTGCAATCCTCATTCCAAGAGGTCATAAGAGCCCTGTAGTCAGTTCTGATGCATTTCTAACACAGGGTAGGGTGGCCAGTGTTCTTTGAGGTGTTTTGAGATACAAGGAAAGACTGGTGAATTAGACTGATTTTTCTTGGATCATTGAAGCAAGGTGGCTCAATGGTTAGCACTGCTGCCTTTCAGCACCAGGGACCCATGCTCGTTTCAAGCCTTGACCGACTGTGTAGCGTTTACACGTTCTTTCTGTGTCTCCGTCAGATTTCTGTTGGATGCACTGGTTTTCTCCCATGGTCTAAAGATGTGCAGGTTGGTTAGATTGGTCATGCTAAATTGCTCCATAATGTCCAGTGATGTGCAGGCTAAGTAGTTTAATTATGGTAAATGTGGGGATAGGGGTAGAGTTTGGGTGGGATGGCTTTGGAGAATTGATACAGACTTGAAGGGCTGAATGGCTTCTTTTCACAATGTTGGGATTCTATCGTTAAGAGGTGACCGTATTGAGATTTTAGAAATTATGAACAATTTTGACAGCGTGAAGAAGGATATTCTGTTTCCACTAATTGGTATGCCTGGGGGTTATAATTTCAAGATTGTCAGTAAGAAAGTTCAGGGTGAGAGGAGGTGAAACTAATTTACTGAAAGTTAGGATTTGGAACCGGCTGCCTAGGACAGTGGTGGAAGTTTCAAAAGTGAGATGGATATATATTTGAAAGTGATGAATTCAGAGAGCAAAGAGGTATAGTGGGAGAATGGGACTGGTTAGGTAATTCTTTCAGGAGTCTGTAAAGACAAGATGGTTTAAATGGTCCCTTGCTGTTGTGTAAAATTCTGACTTCTGAGAGTTATGATGATTTAGTTGAAGGACTTGAAGTATTGAATTTACTTGTCTGGACTCAGATTAACTGAAAAAAAGGTTTCTGTACTGAACTAGAATTATTTATATTAAAAAAATCACTTCTAACCACATGCAAACACAAATATCAACATATCGCCCTCCTAGATATATTTATAACCCTTTTCTTAAAATGTCCCATGCATATAGACACATTGGGAAACATAGTTAATGCAATCAGTCCATGTGATCCAGTGAAATCTTGCATTTGCTTTCCAAGACGTTCTGTTCTGCAGTGTGGGTGGGCACACAAATTGTCAAGACTTTCAGTCACTGGTTAGAGGTAACAGTTAACCAGAGCTGATATGGTAGAATAACTGGCAGTCTGTGAGGCTGTCTCCTGGATCTCTTTTCTGCAGCCTGGAGGCTTCTTTTTCTGTGTCATTCACACCCAAACTTTTCACCTGCCCACGGGCCAGTGACTATTTTGTCATGACTTCTGCTATCCACAACAGGTACCAACTGAATGAATAAATCAGCAAATTGTCACTGGGTGAAGCTCTCTCTGTGTGCATACAACCTCAATGCAGTGGAGTTTTGATCACTTCCCCCACTGTTTGAGCAAAACAACAGTGTAAACGCAACTTGTGATAAGTTCGAATAGCTTGTTTTTAAAAGCACAGCAAGTCCTTTCACAGTTTTTGGCTTAAGAGAGCCCTTTTACCCATTTTAATGTAGAATCCAAAATAAATAAAAAAAAAGATCTTTACAAGATATTGGACATTATCCGTTCCTCCTGCTTTCCTACTATTGCAAATTAAAATGGAATTTGTACAGTTTTGACAGAAGGTTTTCTTAGGAATTAGATAGTGCCAGCAAAGACAATGCTGGTATAGATCTTTCCCCATTCTGATTTGTTATTGCTTGTGTTTCTCTAGCATTTGCTTCTTGTGTCTATGCTTTTGTTTAAAAAAAACTATGTGTAGAAGTAGAGCTTCACCGAATTATTTTTGAAAGGACTTGTCTCTATTAAGCACTGTGATTGCATCAGGCAAATTCTAAACTGTGCACATCATACATCAGGCATTAAATTATGTCAGATTTTTAAACCCTGTGAAAAGTTAATTGTCACGTGATCCCTTTGCTAAATTTAACAAAAGTTTTTGTTTTTGCTGTCCTATGAAAGTAGATTGTGGGACAAGTAGGTATGGTCTTGTTTCACTGCTTTAATCAGATCTGCACAAATAGAATCTCCATTAAAGTGATAGTGTTTTGAAAGTTAACAAATGTGATCAACTTCGTCAGTGAGAAAAATGGTTTCAGTTAAGAATTTGATTTTGGTTGCTTCCAGTAGGTGTCAGACTTTTATCCTGACAAAATGAAACTGTTATTAGTTGCTTGCACTGTAATTCCTAAAGGTGTAAATGCCAAAATAACCACATTCGAAGAACATAAGGAACAGGATTAAATTATTCAATCCTTCATGTCTGCACTGTTGGTGAACTGTATCACGGCTGATGAGTTTATAACTAATCTCAATCTGTGTGTATTCCTTCAAAGGTTTTTGACAAAAGCACGGTGACTCAGTGGTTAGCACTGCAGCCTCACAGCACCAGGGACCCGGGTTCAATTCCTGCCTCAGGCAACTGTCTGTGTGGAGTTTGCACATTCTCCCCATGTCTGCATGGGTTTCCTCCCACAGTCCAAAGATGTGCAGGTTAGGTGGATTGGCCATGCTAAATTGCCCGTAATGTTCAGGGGTGTGTGGGTTATAGGGAGATGGGATGCATCAAGGGGCAGTGTGGACTTGTTGTCACCACACTGTGGGGAATCTAATCTAATGTGATTGATAAGCTAGTTTAGGAAGAGGCGATATTATTTTGGGAGTTCAGAGTAAAACAGTAGTTACGCTAGTCAAACATGGGGTTAGACATTGTATCCAAGCTTGGTGATCTCTAAACTGCCTGCTTATTGTAAGACAACGACCACTTAATTAGCATTTCTTTATTTGAATCCTTGTATTTTAATTAAATTCCATTGAATTTCTACTTATAGAACATGAAAATTAGAGCAAGAAAATAGCACAGAAAGTGCATATTCATCTCATCAAACATTGCAAGAGCAATGTTTTTCTATCATAGCTGTATTTGCTCAATTGTTGCAAGTTATTTTCCCACTGGGGACTTGTCTAATTACCTACAGACAGTGATGTTTAAAATGATACTCACCACTCTTTTAGATCATGCATTCAAGACCTTAACTAGCTCCATTGGGGAAAAAATGCTTCTTCCAGTTGCCTTTGTTTTTTTGACAATCTCCTTAAATTTTGTGGGAATAATTTCTATTGTTGCTTTCTACACCCTGATTTTGAGCACCTGTATTAAATTCCCTGTCAAACTTCTCTAAGGCAAAAAAATGCCAGCTTGTCCAATTATACAAATGATTGAAGTCCCTCATTCCTGGAATCATTTTCATTCTTCCCCACACCCTGTTTAAAGCTTTCAAATTCCTGCTAAAGTTAGGTGCCCAGGATAAAAGAATGTGCTCCAAATAACAAAGAACAAAGAAAGTTACAGCACAGGAACAGGCCCTTCGGCCCTCCAAGCCTGCGCTGAATGAGATCCTCTATCCAAACCTGTCACTTATTTTCCAAGGATTTGTATCCCTCTGGTGCCTGCCCATTCATGCATCTGCCTAGATGCATCTTAAATGACAGTGTTGTGCCCATCTCTATCACCTCCGCTAACAACGCATACCAGGCATCCACCACCCTCTGTGTGAAGAAGTTTCCACCCATATCTCCCTTAAACTTTTACCCCCTTACCTTGAAATCGTGACCCCTAGTAATTGAGTCCCCTACTCTGGGGGAAAAAGCTTCTTGCTATCCACCCTGTCTACACCTCTCATGATTTTGTCGACCTCAATCAGGTCCCCCTTCAACCTCCGTCTTTCTAATGTAAATAATCCTAATCAACTCAACCTGTCTTCATAGCTTTTCCATTTATAGTATTGTTCGCTCTTGAGTTACATCTTCCAAAATGCATCACCTTGCATTTTCCTGGATTGAATGCCATCTGCCATTTCTCTGCCCAACTCTCCAATCTATCTATATTCTGCTGCATTCCCCGACAGTCCCCTTCACTATCTGATACTCCATCAAACTTAGTGTCAGTGGTCCCAACACGGATCACGGTGGAACACCATTGGTCATAGTTCTTCATTTTTAGAAACTGCCTTTCACTACAACCTTCTGTCTCCTGTTGCCCAACAAGTTGTCTATGCATCTAGCTAGTACACCCTGGACCCCATGCGACTTTGCTTTCTCCATTAGCCTATTGTGGGAACCTTCTCAAACGCCTTACTGAAGCCCATGTGTATGACATCGACAGCCCTTCCCTCTTCTATCAACTTTGTCACTTCCTCAAAGAATTCTATCAAGTTGGTAAGACATGACCTTCCCTGCACAAAACCATGCTGCCTATCAGTAATAAGCCCATTTTCTTCCAAATTAAATAGATCCTATCCCTCAGTATCTTCTCCAGCAGCTTCCCACCACTGACGTCAGGCTTACTGATCTATAATTACCGAGATTATCCTTGCTACGCTCCTTAAACAAGGGGACAACATTAGCAATTCTCCAGGTCTCTGGGCCTCACCTGTGCTCAAGGATACTGCAAAGATATCTGTTAAGGCCCCAGCTATTTCTTCCCTCGCTTCCCTCAAAAACTTGGGATAGATCCCATCAGCACCTGGGGACTTGTCCACCCTAATGCCTTTTAGAATACCCAACGTTTCTCCCCTCCTGCTGACTCTAGACTAGTCAAACATGTATCCCGACCCTCAACATCTGTCATGTCCCTCTCCTTGGTGAGTACCGATGCAAAGTACTCATTAAGAATTTCACTCATTTTCTCTGACTCCTCACATAACTTGCATCTTTTGTCCTTGAGTGGGCCAACGCTTTCTCTAGTTACCCTCTTGCTCCTTATTTACAAATAAAGGGCTTTGGGATTTCCCTTAACCCTGTTTGCTAAGGATATTCCATGACCCCTTTTAGCCCTCTTAATTCCGCCTTTCAGATTGATCCTACTTTCCTGATATTCTTCCGAAGCTTCGTCTGTTTTCAGTCACCTAGACCTTATCTATACTTCCTTTTTGCTCTTTGCTAGTCTCACAATTTCACCTGTTATCTATGGTTCCCAAATCTTGCCCTTTCGATCGCTCATTTCCACAGGGACATGTCTGTCCTGCACTCTAAACAACCTCTCTTTAAAAGCCTCCCACATATCAAATGTGAATTTACTCTCAAATAACTGCTCCCAATCCACATTCCCCAGCTCCTGCTGAATTTTGCTACAGTTGGCCTTTCCCCAGTTTAGCACTTTTCCTTTAGGACCACTCTTCGTCTTTGCCCATGAGTATTCTCTAACTTATGGAATTGTGATCCCTATTCCCTACTGAAACTTCAACCACCTGGTTGGGCTCATTCCCCCACACCAGGTCCCGTGTGACCCCTTCCCGTGTTGGACTATTTACATGCCGCTCTATGAAAACCTCCTGGATGCTCCTTACAAATTCTGCTCCAACTGAACCCCTAAAACTAGGTGAATCCCAGTCAATGTTGGGAAAATTAAAACCTCCCACCCACCACCACCCTGTTGCCCCTACAGCTTTCCATAATCTGTCTACATATTTGTACCTCTATCTCATGCTTGCCGTTGGGAGGTCTATGGTGCAGCCTCACTCTTCCTATTTCTGAGCTCTGCCCATATTGCCTCACTGCTCGAGTCCTCCACAGTGCCCTCCTTCAGCACAGCTGTGATATCCTCTTTGACCAGTAGTGCAACTCCTCCACCCCTTTTACCTCCCTCTCTATCCCACCTGAAGCATCTATATCCTGGGATATTTAGTTGCCAATCTTGCCATTCCCTCAACCAAGTCTCAGTAGTAGCAATAACATCATATTCCCAGGTACTAATCCAAGCCCTAAGTTCATCTGCCGTACCCAATGCACTTCTCACGTCAAAAAACATGCACCTCAGACCACCTGTCCCTTTTGCGTTAGTCATTTGCTGTCTGTCTCCTCTTCCCCTTAGTCATACTGACTTCATTATCTAGTTCCTTACAGGCTTTAGTTACTACCTCCTTACTGTCCAATATCCTCCCCATTTGATTCCCATTCCCCTTCTGCGTTAGTTTAAAACCTCCCCAACAGCGTTAGCAAAAGCACCCCCTCGGATATTGGTTCCAGTCCTGCCCAGGTGTAGACCATCCAATTTGTAATTAGATTATCTTCGATTCCCTACAGTATGGAAACAGGCCCTTCGGCCCAACAAGTCCACACCGCCCCTTGAAGCATCCCACCCAGACCCGTTCCCCTATAACCCACATACCCCAAACACTACGGGAAATTTTAGCATGGCCAATCCACCTAACCTGCACATCTTTGGACTGTGGGAGGAAACTAGAGCACCCAGAGGAAACCCCCACAGACACGGGGAGAATGTGCAAACTCCACACAGACAGTCACCCGAGGCTGGAATCGAACCCAGGCCCCTGGCGCAGTGAGGCTACAGTGCTAACCACTGAGCCACCGTGCCGGCCCAAAATAGTCCCACCTCCCCCAGAACTGGTCCCAATTTCCCAAAAATCTGAACCCCTCCCTCTTGCACCATCTCTCCAGCCACTCATTTATCCTTCATTTCTACCCTGACTTGCGCGTGGCACCGGTAGCAATCCTGAGATTACTATTTCTGATATCCTACTTTTTAACTTGGCTGCTAACTCCCTAGATTCTGCTTGTAGGACCTCATCCCATGTATTACCTATATCACTGGTGCCTACATGCACCATGACAGCTGGCTGTTCACCCCCCCCCCCCCCCACTTCAGAATGTCCTACAGTCGATCTGAGGCATCCCAGACCCGTGCACCTGGGAGGAAACATTCCATTTGGGAGTTTCTCTTTCAACCACAGAACCGCCAATCTACTCCCCTTGTAGTCTAATCCCTTATGACTATAGCCCTTCCACTCTTTTTCCTGCCCTTCTGTACAGCAGAGCCAGTCATGTTGCCATAAACCTGGCAAACAAAGAACAAAGAAAATTACAGCACAGGAACTGGCTCTTCGGCCCTCCAAGCCTACGCCAATCAAGAACCTCTGTCTAACCTGTCATCTATTTTCTAACGGCCTGTGTCCATTTGCTCCCTGTCCATCCATGTACCTGTCCAAATATATCTTAAAAGACGCTAACGTGTCTGCGTCTACCATCCCTGCTGGCAACGCATTCCAGGCACCCACCAACCTCTGTGTAAAAAACCTTTCCACGCATATCTCCCCTAAACTTTCTTCCTCTCACTTTGAACTCATGACCCCTAGTAATTGAGTCCTCCACTCTGGGGAAAAAGCTTTTTGCAATTCACCCTGTCTATACCCCTCATGATTTTGTAGACTTCAGTTAGGTCCACCCCTCAATCTCCGTCTTTCTAATGAAAATAATCCTAATCTACTCAACCTGTCTTCATAGCTAGCACCATCCATACCAGGCGACATCCTGGTGAACCTCCTCTGCACCCTCTCCAAAGCATCCACATCCTTTTTGTAATGTGGCGACCAGAACTGCGCACAGTACTCCAAATGTGGCCGAACCAAAGTCCTATACAACTGCAACATGACCTGCCAACTCTTGTACTCAATACCCCGTCCAATGAAGGAAAGCATGCCATATGCCTACTTGACCACCCTATTGACCTGCATTGTCACCTTCAGGGTGCAATGGACCTGAACACCCAGATCTCTCTGTTCATCAATTTTCCCTAGGACTTTTCCATTTACTGTATAGTTCGCCCTTGAATTTGATCTTCCAAAATGCATCACCTTGTATTTGCCCGGATTGAACTCCATCTGCCATTTATCTGCCCAACTCTCCAGTCTATCTATATTCTGCTATAATCTCTGACAGTCCCCTTCACTATCAGCTACTCCACCAATCTTAGTGTCATCTGCAAACTTGCTGATCAGACCACCTACACCTTCCTCCAAATCATTTACATACATCTCAAACAACAGTGGTCCCAGCACAGATCCCTGTGGAATACCACTGGCCACAGGTCTCCAATTTGAGAAACTCCCTTCTACTAGTACTCTCTGTCTCGTGTGCCTAGCCAGTTTTTTATCCATCTAGCGAGCACACCCTGGACCCCATGCTACTTTACTTTCTCCATCAGCCTGCCATGGGGAACCTTATCAAACGCCTTACTGAAGTCCATGTATGTGACATCTACAGCCTTTCCCTCATCAACCAACTTTGTCACGTCCTCAAAGAATTCTATTAAGTTGGTAAGACATGACCTTCCCTGCACAAACCATGTTGCCTATCACTGATAAGCCCATTTTCTTCCAAATGGGAATATATCCTATCCCTCAGTAGCTTACCTACCACTGACGTCAGGCTCACCGGTTGATAATTACCTGGATTATACTTGCTGCCCTTCTTAAACAAGGGGACAACATTAGCAAGTCTCCAGTCCTCCGGGACCTCTCCCGTGTCTATGGATGCTGCAAAGATATCTGTTAAAGCCCTCGCTATTTCCTCTCTCGCTTCCCTCAGGACCCTGGGATAGATCCCATCCGGACCTGGGGACTTGTCCACTTTAATGTCTTTTAGGATACCCAACACTTCCTCCTTCCTTATGTCAACTTGACCTAGAGTTAGCAAACGTCTATCCCTAACCTCAACATCCGACATGCCCCTCTCCTTGGTGAATAGCGATGCAAAGTACTCGTTAAGAATGTCACCCATTTTCTCTGACTCAGCGCAAAACTTCCTTTTTTGTCCTTCAGTGGGCCAATCCTTTCTCTAGTTACCCTCTTGCTCTTTATATATGAATAAAAGGCTTTGGGATTTTCCTTAACCCTGTTTGCCAGCAATGTCTCATGTCCTGTCTTTGCCCTCTTAATCTCTCTACTGCTGCCTTCCCCTGGTGAGCCATTGCTCCCAACATTATCCAAACCAGTATACCTGTTTTGGAGGGAGATGACCGCAAGGGACACCTGCACTGCCTTCCTGCTTTTTCTCTGCCTTTTGATCACCCATTCCCTTTCTCCCTCAGCAATCCTAATCTGTGGTGTGATCAATTTGCTCAACGTGCTATCCATGACTTCCTCAGCATCCCGGATGCTCTCAAGTAAGTCCATCCACAGATCCAGAGCCATCATGAGGTCTAATCGAGCTGTAGCTGGACACACTTCCTGCACTCATAGGACTCAGGGACATCAGCCATGTCCCTGGGCTCCCACATTTAGCAAGAGGAGCATAACATGGGTCAGGGATCTTTTGCCGTTTTTACTCTTAAAGCTTAGCTTAGTCCTACTATAATATCATATAATAGATAAATGAAATGAAAAAAAATTTACCAATCGCCCTACTGACCAGCACATAATTTTAAAAAATAAGAAAAAGAAAGTTGAAGCCCAATCGCTATTTTTGTTGACATAAAATTTATTTCTTTGTGCCTCTATTAATAGGGCTCAGGATCCTCCATGCTTTTTTAACCACTTTCTCAATCTGACGTCCTCTCTTCAACAATTTCTGCAAGTATGCTTTCAGGTCTTCTTGTTACTGCTACTATTGCATTAAGTTACATCAGCTCTGTGTCTGCCATTCCATGAATTTATCTGTTTTCTTCTCACAATTTACTATATTTCTAAATTGTACCACTTGCAAATTTTTGAAATTATCCTGTCATTAATTTTAGGAAGAGCAGAGTTCCTAGTATAAACTCCTGAGAAACACAAGCGTACTTTCTTCCTGTCCAACAAAATAGCAGTCCATTATTGCTATTTTTCTTTATATTGGACAGATAGGCAGATCATGGGAAAATAGAATTTAACCTTGGCGAGTGTGAAGTGAGGCAATTCAGAAGAATTAACAAGTTGAGAGTACTCAATGAGTGGCATGGCAATATGAAGCTCAGAAGGACCTGAGAGTGCTCGTCTACAGATCCCTAGAGGCGACAGATTCGGTTTATAGGGTAGTTAAGAAGGCACATGGGACACTTCATAGTATCATAGAATCCCTACAGTATAGAAACAGGCCATTCAGCCCAACAGGTCTACACTACCCCTCCAAAGAGCATCCTACCCAGATCTGTCCCCCAACCCTGCATTTCCAATGCCTAACACACCTAACCTAAACATCCCTGGCCACTATTGGCAATTTAGCATGGCCAATCCACCTAGCCTGCACATCTTTGGACTGCGGGAGGAATCCAGCGCACGCAGAAACAGGGAGAACATGCAAACTCCCTACAGACAGTCGCCTGAGGGTGGAATTGAGCCCAGGTCCCTGGCGCTGTGAGACAGCAGTGCTAACCACTGAGTCACCGTTCCGGCCAGGTAGGGCATCTTGTCGTCTCTGGGTGGGTTCGGACAACCAACTTTCTGGTTAACAGCTGAACATGCTAACTGGTTGTGCCACAGAGACTGTTTTTATAATTTGAGCATAGATTTATAAGAGCAGAGAGGTTATATTAGAGGTGTACAGGACTTTGGTTAGCCACAGCTGGAGTAATGTGTGCTGTTCTGGTCACTACAGTGTAGGAAGAATGTGATTGCACTGGAGATTCGCCAGGATGGTGCCTGGAATGGAGGATCTTAGCTATGAAGAGAAGCTGAATAAATCTTGATTGTTTTCTTCGGAGCAGAAAACTTTGAGGAGGGATATAGAGGTGTACAAGATTGAGGGCAATGGACAGGATGAATAGGAAGCAGCAATTTCCCTTAGTTGAAGGATTAGTAATAAGGGAGCATATAGAGTCAGGTATCACAGAACCAGACCGTTTGATCCAACCAGTCCATGCTGAACATAATTTCGAACTAAACTAGCCCTTCTGCCTGGCCCTGGCTCATATCCCTCCAAACCCTTCCAATTCATGTCCTTTTCCAAATATCTTTTAAATGTCTGTTATTGTATCCACATCCGACAGTTCCTCAGGAAGTTCATTCCACACGCAAACTACCCTCTAAAAATCAATTTAGAGAACATAGAACAGGACAGCACAGAACAGGCCCTTCAGTCCACGATGTTGTGCCGACCATTGATCCTCATGTATGCACCCTCAAATTTCTGTGACCATATGCACGTCCAGCAGTCTCTTAAATGTCCCCAATGACCTTGCTTCCACAACTGCTTCTGGCAACGCATTCCATGCTCTCACAACTCTCTGTGTAAAGAACTCGCCTCTGACATCCCCTCTATACTTTACTCCAACCAGCTTAAAACTATGACCCCTCGTGTTAGCCTTTTCTGCCCTGGGAAATAGTCTCTGGCTATCAACTCTATCTATGCCTCTCATTATCTTGTATACCTCAATTAGGTCCCCTCTCCTCCTCCTTTTCTCCAATGAAAAGAGTCCGAGCTCAGTCACCCTCTCTTCATAAGATAAGCCCTCCAGTCCAGTCAGCATCCTGGTAAACCTCCTCTGAACCCTCTCCAAAGCATCCACATCTTTCCTATAATAGGGCGACCAGAACTGGACGCAGTATTCCAAGTGCGGTCTAACCAAAGTTTTATAGAGCTGCAACAAGATCTCATGACTCTTAAACTCAATCCCCCTGTTAATGAAAGCCAAAACACCATATGCTTTCTTAACAACCCTGTCCACTTAGGTGGCCATTTTAAGGGATCTATGTATCTGCACACCAAGATCCCTCTGTTCCTCCACACTGCCAAGAATCCTATCCTTTATCCTGTACTCAGCTTTCAAATTCGACCTTCCAAAATGCATCACCTCGCATTTATCCAGGTTGAACTCCATCTGCCACCTCTCAGCCCATCTCTGCATCCTGTCAATGTCCTTCTGCAGCCTACAACAGCCCTCTATACTGTCAACGACACCTCCAACCTTCATGTCGCCTGCAAACTTGCTGACCCATCCTTCAATCCCCTCATCCAAGTCATTAATAAAAATTACAAACAGTAGAGGCCCAAGGACAGAGCCCTGTGGAACCCCACTCACCACTGACTTCCAGGCAGAATATTTTCCTTCTGCTACCACTCGCTGTCTTCTGTTGGCCAGCCAATTCTGTATCCAGACAGCTAAGTTCCCCTGTATCCGATTCCTCCTGACCTTCTGAATGAGCCTACCATGGGGAACCTTATCAAATTTGCCCCTTGTGTCTTTTGTAAATCTCTGTCCTCTCGCTTTAAAAATGTGTCCCCTAGTCTTGAAATCCCCCATCTAAAGCAAAAGATAATTACCATTATTTCTATCTATACCCCTTATTATTTTATTACCTTCTTTAAGGTTTCCTGTCAACCTCCGACACACCAGTGAAAAATGTCCCATCCTGTCCAGCCTTTCTTGTTTGCCAAACCTTCCATATCTAGCAACATTTTGGTAAATCTCTTCTGAACCCTCTCCAGCTCAATAATATCATTGTTATAACTGAGTAACCAGAAATGGACACAGTATTCTGAAAGAGGCCTCACCAATGTCCTGCATAACCTCAACATGACTTCCCAACTCCTATATTCAAAGGACTGAGCAACAAATGCAAGCATACCAAGCACCTGTTTAACCATCCTGTCAAAATATAATGCAAACTGACATGTGCGATTTCCCTCCCATTAATGTGATTGCTTCATGCTCATTTTCTGCCAATTGCTTGTCACCTCGCCTCTGCTCTCCCCTTGCATCAGCCCTTTCTATATCCCTGCCATTTCTAGCTTCCCAGCCATCTCCAAAGCCCTATTCGTCAATCCTTTCCAATGTCTTTGTTCGTTCCCAGTTGTGATCAGGGATCCGGGGCTCAAATAGCAAAAGTATACTAACTTCTTATCATCTTTGAATCAAAGTTATTTTGCTTTCATTTGCTGTATTTTAAGGTGACAGGCAGGAGGTTTACTGAAGAATTGAGGAAAAGGTTTTTACCCAGAGAGTGGTCAGGATCTGGATTGCACTGCCTAGAAGAGTAGTTGAGGCTAGTAACTTCACAACCTCTTAAAAAGTACTTGGATGAGCAATTGAATTTCTGGAAATTGGGGCTAGTAGATTTGATGTATGTGGTCGTAGCAGTACAGATTCGATTGACCAAAGGGCTATTCTGTCGTGTATGATTCTATGAAATTGTAGCTGAAGAACATAGAACATTGAACATTACGGCGCAGTACAGGACCTTCAGCCATCGGTG
The DNA here is from genome assembly GCF_030684315.1 of Stegostoma tigrinum. Taxonomy (NCBI): domain Eukaryota; kingdom Metazoa; phylum Chordata; class Chondrichthyes; order Orectolobiformes; family Stegostomatidae; genus Stegostoma; species Stegostoma tigrinum. The sequence goes on from NC_081359.1 coordinate 44,843,261, forward strand.
TTGCGCCGACCTGTGAAACCAATCTGAAGCCCATCTAACCTACACTATTCCATTATCATCCATGTATTTATCCAATGACCATTTAGTTCCCATTAAAGCTGGCGAGTCTACTACTGTTGCAGGCAGGGCATTCCATGCCCTTGTTATTCTCTGAGTAAAGAATCTACCTCTGACATCTGTCCTATGCCTATCACCCCTTAATTGAAAGCTATGTCCCCTTGTGCTAGCCATCACCATCCGAGGATAAAGGCTCTCACTGTCCACCCTATCAAATCCTCTGATCATCTTGTATATCTCCATTAGGTCGCTTCTTAACCTTTTTCTCTGTAATGAAAACAGCCTCCAGTCCCTCAGCCTTTCCTCATAAGACCTTCCCTCCATACCAAGCAACATCCTGATAAATCTCTGCACCCTTTCCAATGTTTCCTATATTGCGGCAACCAGAACTGCACACAATACTCCAAGTGCGGCCGTACCAGAGTTTTGTACAGCTGCATCATGACCTCATGGCTCCGAAACTCAATCCCTCTACCAATAAAACCTACCACACCATATTTCTTAACAACCCTATCAACCTGGGTGGCAACTTTCAGGGATCTATGCACCTGGATACTGAGATCTCTCTGCTCATCCACACTACCAAGAATCTTAGCATTAGCCCAGTACTCTGTGTTCCTGTTACTCCTTCCAAAGTGGAACCCCTCCCATTTTTCTGCATTAAACTCCATTCGCCACCTCTCAGCTCAGCTCTGCAGCTCATCTATGTCCCTCTGTATCCTGCAACATCCTTCCTCACTGTCCACAACTCCACTGACTTTAGTGTCATCCACAAATTTACTAACCTATGCATCTACGCTCTCATCCAAGTCGTTTATAAAAATGACAAACAGCGGTGGCCCCAAAACAGATCCTTACGGTACACCACTAGTAACTGAACTCCAGGATGAACGTTTCCCATCAACCACCACCCTCTGTCTTCTTACAGCTAGCAAATTTCTGATCAAAACCACAACATCACCCTCAATCCCATGCCTCTGTATTTTCTGCAATAGCCTACCATGGGGAACCTTATCAAATGCTTTACTAAAATCTATATACACCACATCAGCCACTTTACCCTCGTCCACCTGTTTGGTCACCTTCTCTATGAACTCAATAAGGTTTGTGATGCACGACCTACTCTTCACAAAACCGTGTTGACTATCCCTAATCAAATTATTCCTTTTTAGCTGATTATAAATCCTATCTCTTATAATCCTTTCCAACACTTGACCCACAATCGAAGTAAGGCTCGCTGGTCTATAATTGCCAGGGTTGCCTCTACTCCCCTTCTTGAACAAAGGGACAACATTTGCAATCCTCCAGTCTTCCGGCACTATTCCTGTAGACACTGACAACATAAAAATCAAAGCCAAAGGCTCGGCAATCTCCTCCCTGGCTTCCCAGAGAATCCTAGGATAAATCCCATCCAGCCCAGGGGACTTAACTATTTTCACACCTTCCAGAATCGCTAACGCCTCCTCCTTATGAATCTCAATCCTGTCTAGTCTAATAGCCTGTATCACAGTATTTTCCTCTGCAACATTGTCTTTTTCCTGTGTGAAGACTGATTAAAAATATTCATTTAGCGCCCCTCCTAGCTCTTCGGACTCCATGCATAATCTCCCACTACTGCCCTTGACTGGCCTTAATCTTACTCAAGTCATTCTTTTGTTCCTGACATACCTATAAAAAGCTTTAGATCCTACCTGCCAAAAACTTCTCATGTCCCCTCTGGGTTCCTCTGAGCTCTCTCTTTCGGCCCTTCCTGGCTAACTTGTAACTCTCCAGCACCCTAACTGAGACTTCACACCTCATCTTTGCATAAGCCTCCTTCTTCCTCTTGACAAGAGATTCAACTTCTTTAGTAAACCACGGTTCCCTCACACGACCACTTCCTGCCTGCCTGACAGGTACATACTTATCAAGCTCCACATTTCAATTCTGCCCAGCCCCTGCAGTTTCCTTCCCCATCCTATGCATCCTAAATCTTGCCTAATCGGCTCATAATTTTCCTCCAGCTATAACTCTCGCTGTGCGGTACATACCTATCCCTTTCCATCACTAAAGTAAATGTGACTTGTGGTCACTATCACCAAAGTGCCCACCTACCTCCAATTCTAACACCTGGCCTGGTTCGTTACCCAGTACCAAATCCAATGTGGCCTCGCCTCTTTTTGGCCTATCTACATATCGTGTCAGGAAACCCTCCTGCGTACATTGGACAAAAACTGACCCATCTAATGTACTCGAACTATTGCGTTCCCAGTCAATATTTGGAAAGTTAAAGACCCCATAACTACTACCCTATTACTTTTGCTCCTCTCCAGAATCATCATTGCAGTCCTTTCCTCTACATCTCTGGAACTTTTCGGAGGCCTGTAGAAAACTCCCAACAGGGTGACCTCTCCTTTCCTGTTTCTTACCTCAGTAGATGAGTCCTCATCAAACGTCCTTTCTGCCACCGTAATACTATTCTTGACTAACAATGCCACACCTCCCACTATTTTACCACCTTCCCTGATCTTACTGAAACATCTAAATCCTGAAATCTGTAACAACTATTCCTGTCCCTCCTGCACCATCCCTTTAGCCATGTGTTCAACTGCTCCCTCTCCCTATTCCTCGCCTCGCTAGCACATGGCACAGGTAACAAACCAAAGATAACAACTCTGCTTGTTTTAGCTCTAAGCTTCCACCCTGGCTCCTTGACTTTCTGCCTTGCATCCCCACCCCTTTTCCTACCTATGTCATTGGTGCCTATGTGGACCACGACTTGGGGCTTCTCCCCCTCCCCTCTAAGGATCCCGAAGACAAGAAGCACTAAGTGTATTTTGTGTCAAATGAGCATGCTGACACAGAAAATCTAAGATGAGGCATATTTAATGGACTAGAACGAGGATGAGAGTCAGGGCTAGCTTGCCTTAATGGATATGCAGAAAGGCACAAAGTAGAGGCACCTGACTCATTTTATATTGCATATTATATGTTCTCTGCCTTGGTGACAAAACAGTTCATTTGTTGTTAAGAGTTTTGGAGACTGATCAGGAACAGAATTGGTAGTATGAAAGGAAACTGTAGATTTTCTGTTTTCCATTGTGACCCCTAGATTAGGTAGAGCTTTATGGACTACAACTTGATTATATACAGCACAATTTAAACACTACTTTTAAGGTACTAACGTGTTCAAAGCCATTGAACAGGAGCTTTGTCAAACAGAATTGGATGCCAGAGAATTTAAATTTAGACTAGCTGACCAAAGATTTGGTTACAGTAATTATTAAGGAGTAACTTGCAGGAGGAAAGAGAATTATAGCCATAATGTGGATTTTGAGGATCACCTGATTCGTTTTGTGGATTTGAACTTATTCTTGTTTCTAGAGGAAGCAAGAAATGTCAGAATCAATGGGTGTCTGCAAATTTAAATAGGCTCCACTGTCTTTGACTGTTCTTTAAGGGCGAAAGCATTTAGCAAGAAAATTCAAAGTGTGAAGACTCACCAAAGCTTGTGGGAGAAGGGATGACAGACTGCTTAGCAATGTTCTGCTGACTTAACGGATGAATTTGGTGGACTGTTCAGGTCACATGATGCAGTGTGCATTTTTTCTCTCCCTATTTAAAATACGACAAACTGCTCCAGATACAGGCTGCTTTCCATCATGGAAAGAGAGGTATTCAATGAAACAAAAAAACTATCAGGACAGTGTTCACTTTGGCATGTGAAGTATTTGTCTACAACTGCTTGAGAAGGAAATATGGATCCTCTCCCTTCCCCCCACCATGTTGATCTCCTTTCACCCTTACCTATGAAACCACCCTCTGGCAGATTGACCAAAGGAGCCATTGCAAGTGCTGACGTATTTTTGCAATTTCAAAGCCATCACTTAAGACAATGTAAAGCTGTGTGAAAATCACTAACAGACCTGCACTGAAATAGAGATTGAATATGATTTCATTTAATAATTTTGTTTTAATTGGCCTACATATCTCACTTTTTTTTTGGTGGGGAAGAGGAAATCCAAGAGTGAGAAAAACATAATTCCTTCAACAACCTCCAGGACAAGGGCATGAGAAATGAAGGAATTCTTTAAATACAAAAAGCTTGCTGCTGAGTTATTTAAAACTGACTCACTTTGTGGGTGGTATGGCTGCCCAGTGGTTACTACTGCTTCCTCATAGATCCAGTTAGGCCACACTAAAGTTGTATAAAGCTGCAGCATAACTTGCCTATCCTTCTTCACAGTGCCCTTTCTAATGAAGGCATGCATACCTTAGGCATTTTTTTTAACTACCCTGTCTACCAGTGCTGCCGCTTGCAGTGATCTGTGGACATGCACACCCAGATCTCTCTGCATATCAATACTCCTAAGGGTTCTATCATTCACTGTATAATTTCTGTACTTGACCTTCCAAAATGCAGGACCTCACATTTGTCTGGATTAAACTCCATCTGCCACTTTTCTGCCCATCCTGCTGTATCCTCTGACAATCCTCCTCACTATCCGCAAATCCACCAATCTTTGTATCGTCCGCAAACTTACTAATTAGACCGGCCATGTTTTCCTCTAAATTATTTATGTAGACCGCAACAGCAGAGGACCAAGTACTAATCCCTGTGGAACACCACTAATCACAGCCCTCGATTCCAAAAAGCATCCTTCCACCACTACCCTCTGCCTCCTATGACTAAGTCAGTTTTGTATCCATTTTGCCAGCTCACCCTGACACCATGTGAATTCACCTTTTGTACCAGTTTGCCATGAGGGACCTTGTCAAAGGCTTTACTGATCTCCATGTCGACAACATCAACTGCTTTTCCCTCGTCAGTCATCTTTGTCACCTCCTCAATACACTCAATCAAGTTAGTGAGGCATGGCACCCCCTCATAAAACCATGCTTCCTATCGCTAGTAAGTCCTTTTGCTTCTAAATAAATATAGATCTTCTCCCTGAGAATCTTTTTCAATAACTTCCGTACTGCTGTGCGGCTCACAAGCCTGTCTGTAATTTCCCGGATTATCCCTGCTGCCCTTTCTAAATGATGGGATGACATTGACTATTCTCCAGTCCCCTGGGACCTCCCGTTGACTAAAGAACGTACAATGATGTCTGTGAATTCTCCAGCAATTTACTCTTGCCTGCCTCAACATTCTGGGAAATAGCACATCAGGACCTGCCGACTTATCTACCTTAATACTTTTTAAAATGCACATGTCTCTTCCTTTTTAATAGTCACTTGACATGGAAATTCGACACTCTCCCTGAGGTCACCATCCACCAGTTCCTTCTCTTTAGCGAATACCAACACACAGTATTTGTTTAGGACCTCACACCCATCATCTGGCCACACTCTTGCTTTTATATGTGTATAAAGATCATTGGGATTCTCCTTAATCCTGTTTGCTAATGACTTTTTATGATCCTTTTCAGCCCTTCTAATTCCTTGTTAAGTTCTGTCCTACTTTCATTATATACTTCAAGGGCTTTGTCAGTTCTCATCCTCTTGGACCTTACGTATGCTTTGTTTTTATTTTTGACCAAAGGTCATGACATTGCTGGTTATCCAAAGTTCATATAAGTTACTAAAGCTATCCTTCATTCTTGCAGGAACGTGCCCCTCTTGAACTCTTAACAACTGCTGTTTGAAACACACTCATATGTATATGGTGGATTTACCCTCAATTAGCTGCCTCCAATCAACATTCTCCAGTTTATTGATTGATTTTATTGTCACATGTACTGAAATACAGTGAAAAGCTTTGTTTACGAGCAGTACAGGCAAATCACAGCAAGCAAAGGACGTACAGATCAAAAAGACCTTGAGGCATACAGGCAACATTGCAGGTTACATTATTTGAGGCTAGAGTCCATTCAGCAGTCTGATAACTGCTGGAAAGAAGCTGTTCCTGAACCTGCTTGTGGAAGTTTTCAGGTTTCTGCATCTTCTATCTGACACAAGAGGTTGTAGGAGATCATTACCAGGGTGCAATGGGTCTTTGATGATGTTGGCCACCTTTCTGCGGTAACGACCTATGCAAATAGAGTCCATGGATGGAAGGTTGGCTTCCATGGTAGCCGGGGCTGTGTACACTGATGTCTGTGGTTTCTTACGGCCCTGGGCTGAGCAGTTGCCATACCAGGATGTTATGCACCTAGATAGTGTGCTTTTAATGGTGCATCTGTAGAAGTTGGTGAGGAACGTTATGGACGTGCCGAAATTCCTGAGCTGTCTAGGGAAGAAGGGGCATTGTTGTGCCTTCTTGACTGTTGCATTTACATGGTAAGTCCAGGACAGATTGTTAGTTCTCATCATTCGAGGAATTTGATGCTGTCTACCCTCTCAACGGCAGTTCCGTTGATGTAGATGGGGACGTGTTCTCCTCCTTTCTTTCTGAAATCGATGATTAGTTCATTAGTATTGCCGACATTGAGAGACAGATTGTTTTCATTGCGCTTTGTGTCACCAAGTCCTCGGTTTCCCTTCTGTATTTTGACTCGTCATTGTTAGATATCCATCTCACTACAGTGGTGTCGTCAGCGAACTTGTGGATGGCGTTTATTCAGAATTTGGCAACACAGTCATAGATGTACAAGGAGTACAATGGGGAGGCACAGGATGCATCCTTGGGGGGCTCTCGTGTTGAATATTAATGTGGAGGAGGTGCAGGTACTCATCCTCACTGATTGTGGCTAATGGGTCAGAAAGCTGAGGATCCAATTGCAGAGGGCAGAGCTGAGTCAAAGGTCACGCAGATTTGAGATCAGCCTGGAGGTGATAACAGTGTTGAAGATGGAGCTGTCGTCTACAGAGCAGGAAAAGGCCCTTCGGCCATCATATTTGTGCCAGTCAGAAACAAGCACCTAACTAGTCTGAGATAACAAGGTATAGAGCTGGATGAACACAGCAGGCCAAGCAGCATCAGAGGAGCAGGAAAGCTGACATTTCGGGTCTGGATCCTTCTTCAGAAATGGGACCTGACTAGTCTAATCTCATTTTCCAGCACTTGGCCCATAACCTCATATATTTTGCATCTCAACTACGCATAGGAATACTTCTTAAGTGTTATTAAGGTTTCTACCTCTACCAGGCAGTAGCTTCCACATACCCACCATCCTCTGAGTTACAGCATTTTTTTTTCCGTCCTATATTTATATATAAACAATTGATATGCAGTTAACTCAACCTGAAGTGTTATTTTCAAAAGAAATCTGATCTGATTTACAATTGAAAAGTGGCCCTCTTTACAGCAACAAATCGAGTTGTTTCCTGATTATAATATGTAAAGTATTCATTTCTGTGGTTTCTAGTCTGTAAGGGCTGTATTCTGTTTTTATACAAACATAATTAGTATTATTTGATTTTAAGAGCTATTCAAAAGCTTTAATCCAATGTGGTAAGCCACAACAGGGGAACTCAAAGTTGTAGTTTGTCTGTTCTGATCCTTGGGAAACTAGGCACATTTCCAGTGCCTGGGGACAGCATGCATGCAGGAAGTGTCTCCAGCTGCGGCTTCTGGAAGATGAAGTTTTAGAACTGAAGCAATGGCTGGGAACACTATAGAGCATCCTCAAAGCTGTGAGTGTTGTGCGTGGCATGTATAGAAAGGTGATTACAACACAGGCTGACTCCACAGACAGAAAGGTGTAACCACCAGGCAGAATAAGAGACTTGGCTGGTTGTGCAGTAACCTCCTTTGGCTTATTGCCCTGGATAATTTTGAGGGGGTGGCCTATTAGGAAACCAGTAACAGCCAAATTCATTGCACACAGTTGGTTCTGCAGTTTGGCAAAGGAGGGGAAAATGCTGCCCAAATTCCCTAAGACCTTACTTTTACTTTAAAGAGAAATATTACCAATGAGAATAAAAGGACGGACTGGTCACATCTTGCCTCGTTCACCTCACTCCCTTGTTTCAACAAACTCCAGTTACACTCTAATGTGCAAATGTAAGGAGAATAGATAGGCAATTATGTGGCCGAAAATGAGATTCCAGCATGGTATGTTGCCTTCCTGGTTTGAGGGTCAAGGATAGTGGTTACAGAGCATTATGAAGGAGGTGGATGAACAGCTAGTGGTTATGGTACACGTCAGTTCGAAGTAACATGGGATAACTCCCTAAAAGCCAAATCTTAGGAGTTAGAAAGTAAGTTGAAAAGTAGGACTTCAAAGGTTATGATCCCAAGATTATTGCCAGTGTCACGTGCTAGCCTGATTAGAAATAGCAGGACAGACTGGTTGAATTTGTGGCTGGAAAGGTGGTACAAGGGGGTGTTTTTCAGATTCCTGGGACCTTGGACCTTGTGGAGAGTGAGACCAATAAAACTGAACAGGTCACACCTGAACTAGATCAAGACTGATGGTCTACAGCAAGTATTTGTGAGTGTGGTTGGGATGGATTTCAGCTAGGATGCAGTAGGATAATGTAGCTCGGATATTGTAGAATCCATCTGTGTGGACATAAAGAACAGGAAGGGAAACAAGGCATTGATACAAATAGTGGACAGATCCTCAAACGGTTGCCGCAATGTATGAAAGGATATAGAACAACAAATGTAAAAAGGTTAAAGCAATAATTATAGGTGACTTTAATCATCATGTTGGTTGGGTCAATGAAGTTGGAAAGGGTAGCTACAACAATAAATTCAAAAAGTGTATTATGGATAGTATTCTAGTGCAATATTTCATGGACTCAACCAGGGAACAGGTTATCCTGGCTCTAGTAATGGGTAATGAGGTAGATTTAATCAATGACCTCTGAGTAAAAGATGCTCTGGGCAGTGGCAATCGTAACATGATAAAATTTAATATTTGGTTTGAGTATAAGAAAAATAGATTGGAACCAATTGTGTATCAGGTAAATAAAGAGAATTACAATGAAGTAAGTTTCGAGTTAGCTGAAATGAATTGGGCAGATTAGTAGTGGTAAGTTGGATGGGTCACCTTACCTTCCCAGAATTTGTGCTACTTTGTGTCTCTGTACAGCGCCATTCTGATATGCTTAGAATCCCTACAGTGTGGAAACAAGCCATGTGGCCCGACAAGTCCACGTCAACTCTCTGAGGAGCATCCTACTGAGAATCACCCCTACCCTATTCCTGCAACCCCCACGGTTAATTGACCTAACCTACACATCCTGGGCAATATGTGCAATTTCACACGGCCAATCCACCTAACCTGCACACCCTTGGACTTTGGACTGTGGGAAGATACGAGAACACCCAGAGGAAACACATGTAGACACTGGGAGAATGTGCAAACCCCACACAAATAATCGTCCAAGGTTGGAATTGAACCCAGGACCCTGGTGCTGTGAGGCAGCGGTGCTAACCCATAAGACACTGCAGTAAATAAGCAGAGGCATTTAAGGAGGTAAAACTCAGTCTTAGAAAGAAGAAAAGATTCTAAACAAACTATGGCTAACTAAAGAAGGAGAATATAAAGTGGGGAACAAAAGAATCTATATATAGAGGCAAAGGTCAGTGATAAATGCACAATCCAGCAAAATAAACTAAAGAAATAATGAAAAGAAAATAGGACAAACCAGTGCAGAATACAAAAACTGGCAATAAGCTCATCTTTAAATATTTAGAAAGTGAGAGAGATGCAAGTGAACATAGGTCACTTAGAAAATGAATCTGGGGAGGTGGTTGAGGGAACAAGAAAATGTCAGAGAAGTTGAACAGATATTTTGCATCTGCATTTGTGCAAGAAGATACTTCAAACATCCCTTTAATATTAAAGAATAAGAGAGAGGAATTAATTACCATTGCCATCTTTAGAGAGTGGAGAGATTTCTGAAGAGGGGTCTAGGACGGAAACGTCAGCTTTCCTGCTCCTCTGATGCTGCTTGGCCTGCCGTGTTCATCCAGCTCGACACCTTGTTATCTCTATTATTAGAGAAGTGGTATTAGACAAATTAATTAGGCTAAATCCTGATGACTTGCATTCCAGGATTCTAAATGAAGTAGCTACAGAAGTGGTCGATGCGTTGGCTGTAATTTTCTTAAAATCCTTGTACCGAATGATTGACACACCCACTGTGACACCCTAACCAAATAGGGAGGAAGCCCAAAAGCAGGTAACTGTGGGCCAATTAACTAACACCTATTGTTGGGAAAATGTTTGCAGTGATTGTAACATGATCAGCCAGATTGAATTTCTTGAGTTAATCTGATGCAGTCAAGAAACCCTAACTGACTGACAGTCCTGGCTGACAGATAAAAAGACTAACTGATGCTCTGGTAGTGTTGGACCAGAGTTGAGGACTTTTCACATGTAAATAAAGGGTGACTTGGTGATAGGATACCAGCCTCTCTGGAGTTATTTCAATGGTGATGATAGTAAAGCATATTCCTGAAATTCCATTGGTGGCAGCCATCTCTGAGTTGAGGCAAGCATTTCTGGCATCATGCTGTTATTTGGGAAGCTCGACTCATTTGACCTGCCATCGAAGAGTATGCCTAGTATGAGGAAAGAACGTATTGATTTTTCAGGGGAAATGACATTGAGGCAGAAGAAAAACAATTCTGAAAGACTATCATTTTTACTCGGCAATTCGAGCACTATGGAGGGCCCTATCAGGATTTTTGACTAAGTTAAAATGACTGGCAGAGGCATGTGACTTTGATTCACCCCTTAATGAGGTGCTGAGAGATCAGTTGATATGTTAGATTAATGATGTAACCGTGTAAAAATTCATATTAGCTGAAGCCCAACTGTACTTTAAACAGGCACTACATCTGGCTATGTCACTGGAAAATATAGCAAGTGAACGATGGGTTGCAGGTATTCTGATGGACGTGGACATCCTTGCAAGTCCAAGCTTGGGAAACACAACATGAGTGAAAGCAATTGCAAAGCCACACTTGGGACATATCCTGAACAAATGGACTCTAGATTAGGGGGGCTCAGTGGCTCAGTGGTTAGCAGTGCACCCTCACAGCACCAGGGACTCGGGTTCAATTCTAGCCTCGGATGAATGTCTGTGTGGAGTTTGCACGTTCTCCCCGTGTCTGCGTGGATTTCCTCCGGGTGCTCTGGTTTCCTCCCACAGTCCAAAGATGTGCAGGTTAAGTGGATTGGCCATGCTAAATTGCCCATAGTGCTCAGGGTTGTGTGGGTTATAGGGGGATGGGTCTGGGTGGGATGTTCCAATGGTCGGTGTGGATTTGTTGGGCCAAAGGGCCTGTTTCCGCACTGTAGGTATTCTAATTCTAATTAACCCATAGCAAAACATACACACCAGCCAAGCCTTGAACAAATAAAGAGTTAAAATTTTCTTTAGGTTCTGGGCTGGCAAACCATTGTAGTTGCTGCTGGTATGCAGACTCAAGATAGCAAAGGAGTCCTACTAGAACTAAATTGATTAAGAGAACTCAGAGAGTACCCAAGAGAGTACACACCCTGTAAAGTCCACGTCCAACTGGTTTAGAACAGTTAGATTCCTTAGCAACACCCAAATCAGAACCAGTCAAAATAAATCAGAGATAATGGGAACTGCAGATGCTGGAGAATCCAAGATAATAAAATGTGAGGCTGGATGAACACAGCAGGCCAAGCAGCATCTCAGGAGCACAAAAGCTGACGTTTCGGGCCTAGACTCCTCTCTGATGAAGGGTCTAGGCCCGAAACATCAGCTTTTGTGCTCCTGAGATGCTGCTTCGCCTGCTGTATTCATCCAGCCTCACAGTCAAAATAAATGTCTGGTTGAATGGTCATTCAGTTCTATTGGAGGTAGATACCAGTGCAGCCATTTCAGTGATTGCAGAATCAGTCTTAACAAAATTTAGGCTGGATGCTAACCCTGCAAGACCTCAGCTAGACTAAGAAACCTATACCGGGGAAGCTTTATAGTTTAAGGGTGCAACATTGTTCCAGTCTCCTTTGATAAGCAGCTGGTTCAGTTATCTTTGATTGCAGTGAAAGGCATGGGCTCAAGCCTGATGGGTTGGAATTGATTGAGAGAGAGTTACCTAGATTGGTTCAACATGTTTTGATTAGAAATAGCTGCCTGGGTGAAGTCTGAATTAAATACCCGGAAGTCTTTCGGGAAGCCATGATGTGGACATGCCAGTGTTGAACTGGGATGGGCAAGGTCAGGAATCACATGATACCAGGTTACACTGTCCAACAGGTTTATTTGAAAACACAAGCTTTTGGAGTCTGTGATAATGGGAACTGCAGATGCTGGAGAATCCAAGATAACAAAGTGTGAAGCTGGATGAACACAGCAGGCCAAGCAGCATCTCAGGAGCACAAAAGCTGACGTTTTGGCCCTATGCCCTTCATCAGAGCTCTTCATCCAGCTTCACACTTTGTTAGCTTTTGGAGTCTTATGCCTTCATTAGGTGTTTGTGAGGGAGGTGGTATCAGACACAGAATTTAAACGTAAAAGATAAAAGAGCCACAACACTGCTGAGGGTGTACTAAACAAACCTAAGCTGCTGTTGAATCTTTAATCCGTTAGAAGATTTTAATTGATTAGTATGTGTATGTAAATCCCAGAATTTCTTTGAAGTCACTGTACTGAGAGAACTAAAGGTTTTATAAGTGCAAAGAAGAGGTGGCATTTTAGGTCAGACAAAATGCTTGTTAGGTGTGAGGCCTTGTCCAGAATCTGTTTGGCAACCTATAATCACTCTGGTTCCACAGGGATCAGTGTTGGGACCAGAACTATTTAAAATATCTCTTGATATGGAGAAAGGAAGTGAATGTACTATGGCCAACTTTGTAGATGACGCAAAAGTAGGTGAAAAGGTAAGTTGCAAGAGAAATACAAGCAATATATAGATAAATATTGATAAATTAAACAATTAGGCAAAATGTTGGCAATGTAACACAATGCCCTAAATATGAAGTTCTTTACTTTGAAAGGGAGAACAAAAGCATAGTGTTATTTAAATTGAGAAGAACTGTGAAAGCTGCAATACAAAGGGACTTGGGTGCATTTGTACCTGAAACACAAACCTAGCGCACTTGTACGTACATGACAGAGGCTGATTAAATGTTGGCATTATTTCAGAATGTTGAAGTATGAGAATAGGCAAATCTTTGCAATTGTACATGGTGCTAATCACCTGGAGTACCATGACCTGTTTCGGCCCCCTTATTTAAGGAAAGATATTTTTTCATTGGATGCAGTCCAGAGAAAGCTCGCTAGGCTCATCCCCAGTTTGGAGACATTGTCTTATGAGCAAAGGCTGAACAGCCTGGGACTCTATTTGCTGAAGTTTACAAGAATGAGGGGTGATCTGATTGAAATTTGAGCAGGAAATTTGAGCGCTTCTGCCTCACAGTGCCAGGGACCTAGGTTCGACCCCACCTTTGGGTGACTATCTGTGTGGAGTTTACACATTCTCTTGTCTGTGTGGGTTTCCTCTGGGATTCTGGTTTCCTCCCACAGACCAGAGATGTGCAGGCTAGGTGGATTGGCCATGCTGAATTGCCTATAATATTCAGGGGTGTGTAGATTAGTCATGTAATAGCGGGATGGGTCTGGGTGGGATGCTGTGAGAGTCGATGTGGACTTGATGGGCGGAAGTGCCTATTTCCACACTGTAGGGATTCTATGAGTATTTCAGGAAAACAAACAGGAGATATGAGTAAAAGGGGGTGGGGGGGGAAGAAATTAGATATGAGAAAGCTATTGGTGTTAAAAGTAGGGAAATCCCAAGATATTGTATAAGTATATCAGTGGGAAGAGGATAAAGTGAAAGAGGAGGCTCACTGGGGACCAAGGTGGCAGTCTGCGGGTGGAGCCAGAGAGCACCAGTAGAATGTTGAACCAATGGTTTACATCAATCTTCATTCAACAAAATGAGGTTGGAGGTATCGAACCCAGGAGAAGAGCCTACAAAATGCTTGAGCAAATTGACATTGGGAGGGACAAGGTATCGGAGGTATTGGTAAGCTTAAAGGTGGATGGTACTCTAGGTTTGGATAACTTGTATCCCAAGCTGTTAGCAGAGGTGAGGGAGGAGATTGCAGGGCACTGACCCAAATTTTTAATTCCTCTCTGGCCATGGCGGAGGTGCCAGAGGACTGGAGAGCAGTAATGTGGTTCCGATATTTAAGAAGGATTGTTAGATAAGCTAGAGAACTATAGACCAATGCGTTCCAAGTCAGTGGTGGGAAATAATTGGAGAAAATTCTGAAGGCGAGTATCTAACGCCACTTGGAGAGGCAAGGCTTGATCAGTGATAAATAGCATGGCTTCATCAAAGGGAGGCCATGCCTCAGAAATTTGATTGAATTTTTGAGAAGGTGTAAGTATGTAGGTAAAGATAGTGCAGTTGATGTATTTTATATGGATTTAGCTTGCTAAAATTTATCAAGAAGACAAATATACATGGGATATAGGGTAATTTGATAAAGTGGATTAAAAACTGCCCCAGTTATAGGAGATAGAGTGTGAAGACAGAAGGTTGCTTTAGTGACTGGAAGTCAGTATCCAGTGTTGTACCAGAGAGGTCTATGCTGGGTCCCTTGTTATTTGTCATTTACATAAATGACACCGGTGACTCTGTGTGTTGGGTGGTGGGTCAGTGTACATGTTGGATTAGTAAGTTTGTGGATGACACACATTGTTCGGGTGCTTAACAGTGAAGTTGGGTGCCTTGGGCTACCAGAAGATATAAACGGGATGTTCAAATGGTCAGATAATGACAGGTGGAAGTCAACCCTGAAGAGTATGAGATGATACAGTTTGGAAGGAGTAACTTAACAAGGAAGTGTTCAATGAACAGCATGACACTAGGAAATTCTGTGGAACAAACAGACTGGCATTCTTGTCCATAGATCACTAAATACGGAAGGGCACGTAAGTAGGGTGGTGAAAAAGGCATATGGAACACTTGCCGCTATCAATTGAGGCATAGATTACAAAAGCAGGGAAATTATAATGAAGTTGTGTAGAACTTAAGTGAGAGTACTACATGCATTGCTGGTCACCACATTACAGAAAAGATGTGATTGCACTCAACTAAGAGCAAACGTGATTCACCAGGATGCTGCCTGGGATGGAAAATTTAAGTTATGAGGAAAGGTTGGATAGGGTTTGGTTGTTTTCATTGGAATAGAGAAGGTTAAGGCGCAATCTGATTGAAGTGTACAAGATTGAGGGGCATGGACAGAGTGGATAAGGAGCAGATTTCCCTTTAAGGGTCGGTTATGAGGGGACACGGACTCAAGGTGAGGCTTGATGTTTGGGAGCTATGTGAGGAAAATCCTTTTTTTTTTACCCAGAAGAGAGTGACAGTCTCCAAGGCGCTGCTGGGAGGGTGGTAGATGTGGGTTGCCTCACATCCTTTAAAAGGCACCTGGATGAGCACTTGGCCCATAGTCTTGAGTGCTGGTTAATGGGATTAGGTTGAAGATCAGATGTTTCATGCAATAATGGGAACTGCAGATGCTGGAGAATTCCAAGATAATAAAATGAGGCTGGATGAACACAGCAGGCCAAGCAGCATCTCAGGAGCACAAAAGCTGACGTTTCGGGCCTGGACCCTTCATCAGAGAGATGTTTCATGCGTGTTGGTGTAGACTCAATAGGCTGAAGGACCTCTTCTGCAGTCTGATCGATGAAACATAAACGATTCTACAGGACTTGACAGGGTAAATGCTAAGACTATGTTTCCCTTCATGGTAGAATCTAGAGCTGTACAGGTTAGTGTCAGGATAAAGGGATGCTAATTTAAAACTGAGGTGAGGAGCAATTTCTTTACTGAGGGTTGAGAATCCTTAATTGCAGAAACCTTTGGGAGCAGGTTCATTGTGAACAGTTAAGATCTCACCACAGGATCGTAAGATTCTTGATCAGTAGGGGAATCAAAGATAAGGGAAAAAATGCAGTAAAGTGGACATGAGGAATATCAAATCAGCCATGATTTTGATTAAATGACGGAGCAGTCTTGAGGGGGCGAGTAGTCTACCTATATTCCTTACGGTCTGAGCAATCTTTGGTCCTGTTCAGTTGAGTGCTATCAGTGATGCTATTTTATCATTTGTAAATGCCATCAATGACTTATGTTGGCCAACTTCAACTCCTGTGTTTCAACCAGATAAAACGTTGCATTGTAATAATATTATGAAAATGCATTCATTGCATGTGTTTTTGTGTATGCTTACATATTTTTTGGTTTGACAGACAATAGAAACTCCATCACTGCAACATGTTAGTTTCTCGCTCAAACCAGGGGAGCTTGTGGCTGTGATTGGACCTGTGGGTTCTGGCAAAGTAAGTTTTAGTTATGGATTTGTTAAACATTAGATTTGCTTTTTTTTAAGTTACAAATCAATTATTTGTGAAATGAAGAAATTGAAACGTTCACCTAAAAGGTAACTTGATACCGAATGGATTCGTGTGTAATTTTTTTTCCTGGAATGCCATTCTTCCTTTATTTCAGTTCAGTCTTATTATTGAATTATGTATTTGTGGAGATCTTTTTTGTTCAATGCTCTCTTGAAGAGGAATATTTTTTGAGCATTACTTTTATATAGCTTTCCCATTTTAGGAAATCCGATTTTCGGCTTGAACAAAACATGAGCAGTGATTTTAAAGTTTCAGACACCATGGAAAAGTAATGCTATGATTCTTGGGTCTCACTGAGTTACTGAGTAGCTCTTTAAAATTCACAAGCTTCTTAAAACAGCTAGAGATACTAAGAACTGTCAATGCTGGAGTCAGCGATAACACAGTAAGACCATAAGACCATAAGGCACAGGAGTGGAAGTAAGGCCATCAAGTGCACTCTGCCATTTAACCGCCATTTAAATCATGGCTGAAGGGCATTTCAACTCCACCTTCCTGCACTCTCCCCGTAGCCCTTGATTCCTTGTGAGATCAAGAATTTGTCGGCCTCTGCCTTGAAGGCATCTAACGTCCCGAATGTGGAGCTGGAGGAACGCAGCGAGCCAGACAACATCAGAGGAGTGAGAAAGTTGACGTTTCGGGTCAGGATCCTTCTTCAGAAATGGCAGGGGGAGGGGGGGGGGAGGTGGGGGTGGGAAGGGGGCTCAGAAATACACAGAGAGGGGGAGTGGGGCTATGGGAAGGTAGGTGGGATGGTGATAGGTAGGGCATGATAGGGATTGGTCTCTAAGGTGGGAGGAGTGGATAGATGGGAGAGAAGATGAACAGGTTATGTCAAGTCAAGGAGGCAGGGATGAGAGGGAGGGTAGGTCATGGGATGAAGATGGGGATGGGGAGATTTTGAAACTGCTAAATTCACATTCTGGCCATTGGGCTGTAGGCTCCCAAGGCGGAATATGAGGTGCTGCCCCTCCAACTTCCGGTGGCGTCATTGTGACACTGGATAGACATGTGGCCCAGGGAGTGGAGGGGGCGTTGAAAATGTTGGTGACCGGAACATGTTGGCATTTGTTGTGAACAGACCGCAAGTGCTGTACAAAGAGGACTCTGAGTCTTTCTTTGGTCTCACAGATGAAGAGTAGGCCATATCAGGAGCAGCGATGCAATAGACCACATTGACGGATGTGCAGGTGAACCTCTGTCTGATGTGGAAGGTTTGTTTGGCATCTTGAATGGGGGGGAGGGGGGAGGTGGGAGGTATAGGGGCAGGTGTAGCACTTCCTGCAGGTGCAAGGAAAGCCTCTTCTCGAGATGCCCACTTTGAAGAAATTATCCTCCTCCCTTCGGAAAGGACTCAGTGGATCTCTATCCCGCTGCAACCCTCTGGTAACCTCTGCGGCCCTGAAACGCTTTGAACACGGTCTCAAGCGAACCAGGTACTATAACCACGTCATCTTTCTCAGTACCTGCCTATGGAACCGGATCATCCCAGTGGACTCCAATCTATATTCAGGCCATCCCAATTTGTCCTGGACTTCAACAACCTCGACATGCACAAGATCCAGATTCTCCAAAAATGGTTTAAGATCCCACTTCCTACAGACTAAGGGGGTGACCATGGGAACCTGCATGTGTCCAAGCTATGCCTGCCTCTTTGTAAAAATGCAGAACAGTCCATTTTCTGCTGCTACACTGGTACTACCCCCAACTCTTTCTCCACTATGTCGATGACTGCGTTGTGCTCCCGTGAGGAGTTTGAGCAGTTCATCAATTTTACGAACACCTTTCAGCCCAACCTCAAATTCACCTGGACCATCTCTGATACCTCTGCCTCCCCTCTGGACTTCTCTGTCTCCATCTCTGGTGACCGCCTTGAAACTAATATCTATTTCAAGCCCACCAACTCTGACAGCTACCTAGACTACACCTCCTCTCACTCACCTTCCTGCAAGAATGAGATCCCCTACTCCCAATTCTTCCACCTCTGCTGTGTCTGCTCGCAAGAAGGGTCATTCCAATCCCAAACATTCCCAGATGTCCTCTTATTTCAAGGATCGCAACTTGCCCCCTTCGGTGGTTGAAAATGACCACATCTTGACCACATCTCTTGCATTTCCTGCACCTCTGCCCGCACATCTCCTCCCCCCAACAAAATCAAAGACAGATTCCCCCTTGTTCTGACATATCACCCCACTAACCTCCATTTCCAACGTATCATTCTCCACCACTTCTGCCACCTACAATCCAACCCCACAACCAACGTTATATTTCCCTCCTCACCCCTATCTGCCTTTCATAGGAACCATTCTCTCTGCGACTCCCTTGTCTGCTCCACACTCCCCTCCAGTCCCACCACCCCTGGCACCCTTCCCTGCAACAGCAGGAAGTACTACACCTGCCACTGTACCTCTTCCCCCCCCGCCCCCCCCCCCATTCAAGGCACCAAACAAACCTTCCACATCAGAGAGAGGTTCACCTGTGCATCCGTCAATATAGGGTTATAACATCCGCTGCTCCTGATGTGGCCCCCTCTACATTGGCTAGACCAAGCGGAGGCTCAGAGACTGCTTCGTCGAGCACCTGTGCTGTGTTTGCAACATATGGCAACACCTTCCGGTTTGTGAAACATTTCAACTCTCCCCCCCACTCCCTGGGTGACATGTTCATCCTGGGCATTCTCCCCTGTCACAGTGATGCCACCCAAAAAGTGGAGGAGCAGCGCCCCATATTCTGTCTTGGCAGTCACCAGCCCAACGGCCTGAATGTGAATTTTATCAGTTTCAAAATCTCCCCACCCTCGGCCTCATCCCATGACCTACCCTCCTTCTCATCCCCGCCATCCTTGACCTGACACAACCTGTTCATCGAGACAACAAAGTGCGGGGCTGGATGAACACAGCAGGCCAAGCAGCATCTTAGGAGCACAAAAGCTGACGTTTCAGGCTTCGACCCTTCATCAGAAAATCCAGAAAAAGGATTTTTCTGATGAAGGGTCGAAGCCTGAAACGTCAGCTTTTGTGCTCCTAAGATGCTGCTTGGGCTGCTGTGTTTATCCAGCCCCGCACTTCATTGTCTTGGATTCTCCAGCATCTGCAGTTCCCATTATCTCTGACAACCTGTTCATCTTCCCTCCCACCCAAATGCTTCTCCCACCTCACTGATCAATCCCTACCACTCCCTACCTGCACTCACCTATTACTATCCCACCTACTTTTCCCAGCCCCACCCCTCCTATTTATTTCTGAGCTTCCTTTCTCATTTCTGAAGAAGGGTCCTGACCCAAAACATCAGCTTTCCCACTCCTCTAATGCTCCCTGGCCTACAGTGTTCCTCCAGCTCCAAGTTATGGTATCTCTTATTAAAGCAGTAAGCCTTGAATCTTGATGAGCAACAACTATTTAATAATTATGTTGTCAAATTTCTGTTTCCAGTCTTCCATTCTTGCTGCAATTCTTGGCGAACTTGCAAAGAAAAGTGGGATCTTGGATATCAAAGGTAAAATAGCTTACTGTGCTCAACAGCCATGGGTGTTTCCTGGTACAGTGCGAAGCAACATCCTATTTGGCAAAGAATATCGAAGAACAAAATATGAAAAGATTATTTCAGCTTGTGCTCTGAAGAGAGTGAGTATGAAAACTTTTACTGGCCCTAATGCTGTCATTATATTCCTTTGCATATTGCTTAAATCAATTGATGAAAAATTGTCAGATATATAAATGTTGCTATTTAGTGAAGAAGAACCAGCATGTACTTTTGTTTGTGCCATGATGTTGTCATGCTTGAATAGAACCTGAACATGAAAGGTTTAGAGGATATGGACCAAGTGCAGGGAAATGGGTTTAGCATGGATGGTCATTTTGGTCGGCATGGAGCAGTTTGAGTTGAAGGGCCTGTCTCTGTGCAGAATAAAATATAAAAAAGCAGTGAGTGAGATTTTGCACACAATAGCAAAGTAGTGGTGTTTACAACTGACTTTGAAGGAAGTTGTTCTAAGTGGCATGGACTTCCCCTTTCCAAACGTCAATTTCAAATCTAGCAACAAGCCAAGAGAATCTCTGGTATCTAACAATGATGTCATTAAGCTAGTTAAGCGATCAGTCACATTGAAGTACTCTTGTCATCTGAAATGTCACTTCAAAATTACCTATCATTGGCAAAGTTTGACATTCAACTCCACATGATTTCACTTACTTTAAAATGTTTTTGCAGCAATGCTAGGAAGTATAGCAGTGATATTAGTGGGCCAGTAGAGACCAGGAAATAATGCTGTGGGGATGAAGGGAAGGATCTTCAGTACTTGTTGCAGGCAAGCTTGGGGACAGGAAGGATGTTTATTAGGCAAGGTGCTGTTGTACTTGTTGTCAACTCTGGGGGAAAAGATTCTGACTGTCAACCCTTTCTATGCATCTCATAATTTCATAGACTTCTATCAAGTCTCCCGTAAACCTGCGCTGCTCAAGAGAAAACAATCCGAGTTTTTCTATCCTCTCCAATATAGCTTATATGCTCTAATCTAGGGAACATCCTGGCAAACCTGTTCTGCACCCTCTTCAAAGTCTCCACATCCTTCCTATAATGTGGCAAACAGAATTGAACGTAATACTCGAAGGGAGGCCTAACTAAAGTCTTATTAAGCTACAAAATGACATCCTGACTCTTGTACTCAATTTTCCGACCAATAATGCCTTAAACCTCCTTTACCACCCTGTTTACTTGCAGGGCTACTTTCAGGAAGATGTGGACTTGAATCCCGAGATCCTCCTGTACATCAATACTGTTCAGAGTCTTACCATTAACTGTATATATTTCCTTAACATTTGATATCCCAAAGTGCAGCACCTCACACTTAGCTGGATTAACCACCACCTGCCACTTCTCTGCTCATATCTGCAACTGATCTATATCTTGCTGTATCTTTTGACAAGCTTCTATACTATCCACAACTCCACAGATAGTTGTATTGTCTGCAAACTTATTAACCCACCCTTCTACATTTTCATCCAAATCATTCATACATATCACAAACAGCAGAGGTCCCAGTACAAATCTCTGCAGAACACCACCAGTCAAGGACCTCCGGCCTGAAAAACACCCACCAAAATCCACTGTCTTCAATGGGTAACCCAATTCTGAATTCATAGCAGCCAAGTCACTGTTGATTCCCATGCATCTTAATTTTCTGGATGAGCCTACCTTGGGGGACCTTGTTGAAAGCCTTACTATGATCCGCATAAACAACATTCATCCAGCTTCACACTTTGTAATCTTGGATTCTCCAGCATCTGCAGTTCCCATTATCTCTGATTCACTGTTCTATCCTCATCAATCACCTTCGTCACCTCCTTGAAAAATTCAATTAGGTTAGTAAGACATGATCTGACCTGCACAAAACCATGCTGACTGTCCCTAGTTAGACCATGCTTTTTCAAATGTGTGTAAATCCTATCCTAAGAATTCTCTCTAATAGCTTCCTAACCACCAATGTGAAACTCACTGGTCTGTAATTTCCTGGAGTATCCCCATTTCCCTTGAACAGAGGAACAACATCAGCTACTCTCCATTCCTCCAGGACCTCTCCAGCGACTAGCGAGGATACAAACGGCAGCACGGTGGCTCAGTGGTTAACACTGCAGCCTCACAGCGCCAGGGACCCGGGTTCGATTCCAGCCTCGGGCAACTGTCTGTGTGGAGTTTGCACATTCTCCTCGTGTCTACGTGGGTTTCCTCCGGGTGCTCCGGTTTCCTCCCACAGTCCAAAGATGTGCAGGCTGGGTGGATTGGCCATGATAAATTGCCCGTAGTGTTCAGGGGTGTGTGGGTTATAGGGGGGTGGGTCTGGGTGGGATGCTTCAAGGGGCGGTGTGGACTTGTTGGGCCGAAGGGCCTGGTTCCACACTGTCGGGAATGTAATGTAATCTAATCTTGGTCAAGGCCCCATCAACCTTCTGTCTTGCCTCTTTCAAAATTGTGGGTAGATACCATCAGGCCTGATTTCTCCACCTTAATTCTCTTCAAGAGATCCAACACCACTTCTTCCTTGATCTCAAAATGCCCTAGTGTATTGGCGTGCTCCACACAAATATCACTATCCTCCGTACTCTTTATATACCAACACAAAGTACTCATTTAGGATCTTGTCCACATTCTCTGCCTCCAAGCACAAGTTCCCTTCTTTATCTTTAAGTGATCCTACCATCACCCTAGTTATCCTCTAGTTTTTAATGTATGTATAGAATGACTTGGGATTCTCTTTAACCCTACTTGCCAAGGTCAATTCATGGCCCCTTCTCGCTCTCCTGATTCCCTGCTTTCCTGTTCCTCGTGGTCCCTGTCTGATTTTATCTTCCTAAATCTTATATGTGCTTCTTTTTATCCTTTTGACTAAATTCACAACTTCCCTTGTTATCCAAGGGCCCCTTACTTTGATAGCCTTATCCTTCCTCCTCACTGGACACACCAGTCTTGAATTCTCCCCAGCAGGTCTTTAAACAGTTTGCACATATGAAATGCGTACTGGCATGTTACCACCTCCTCCCAGTTAACAGTCCCTAGTTCCTGCCTAATACTGACATAAAACTGACATAATTTAGTACCTTCCTGCAAGGTCCTTGTTCATAGCTATCTTAAAAAATAAGGAGTTGTGATCATTGTTTCCAAAAAGCTCCCCCACTGAAAGGTTGGTCACCTGGCCAGGCTCATTTGCCCATACACGGTCAAGTATGGCCCATCCTCTAGTTGGACTGTACACACAATGTTTCAAGAAACCCTCTGGGATACACTTAACAAATTCCAGCCCACCTAATCGTCTTGCTCCAAGGGAGGCTTAGTCCAGTCAATACTGGGGAAGTTAAAGTAACTCACTATGACAACTCTGTTTTTATACCTGCCTACATATTTGTTTGTCAATCTCTCAGTGGCTGTTGGGAGGCTTATGGTAAAACCCTATCAGATTGATTGCACCTATCCTATTTTTGAGCTGCATCCATATTGCCTCAGTGGATGAGACCTCCAGTATGTCCTCCTATGAGTACAGATGTAACATTCTCCCTGATTAGTAATGCAACTCCTCTACCTCTTTTACCTTTCTCTAACCCTTACCTTGTCTAAAATAACAAAATTCTGGAATGTTAAGCAGCCAGTCCAGTACATCTCTCAAAGTAGCCTCTATCATAGCCACAACATGATAGTCATGTGTACTGATCCAGGTTGTAAGGTCATCTGCCTTAATTTAATACTCCTTGCATTGAAATAAACGGCCCATTAGTACCATTGTGTTCATTTGCATATCTCTGCCTGTACCTTCTTTCTGATCCTAACATTTACTTTACCCTCAATCTCGCTATTCGCTGACCTGCTGTTCTGATTCTCAAGCCCCTGCCATTCTAGTTTAATTCCTCCCGAGTAGCACTAGCAAACCTCCCTGCAAGGATATTAGTTCCTGCCCTGTTTAGGTGCAACCTGTCCCTCTTGCACAGGTCACCATGCCCCAGAAGGGGTCCCAATGATCCAAGAACCTAAAACCCTACCCAGGCACCAGCTCCTTAGCAATGCCTTAATCTGATCTATCTTTCTATCTCCTTGCCTCATTTGTACGTGGCACTGGTAGTAACACAGAGATTAGTATCTTTGCCGTCCTACTTTTCAGCCTCTTTCCTAACTCCCTGTACTCACTCTGCAGGACCTCATGTCTCTTTCTACCTATGTCATTGGTACCAATGTGCAACATGATCTCTGGTTGCTCACCCTCCCCCCTCAAGAATTCCATGCAACCGCTCAGAAATGTCCTTGACCCTGGTACCAGGGAGGCAACACACCAGCTTGGAGCTACTGAAACACCTGTCTGTGCTCCTAACTAGCGAGTCTCCAACCACCATCGCTCACTGAGATCTTGCCTGACCCTGCTGTACAGCAGAGCCTGTTGTGATGCCTCAGGCCTGGCTGCCGCTTTTATGCTCCCCTGAGAGACTACCACCAAAATGATATACCTCTTAGAGGGAAATAGCCACTGGAGACTCCTGCACTATCTGCCTACCTCTCCTGGCAGTCACCCATCTACCTGACTTGAACCTCTGGTGTGACCAACTCTCTGTAACTAGTGCCTCTGCCCCCTGTAATGCTCCGCTGTGTCCTACTGCTGCTCCAACTGAACCACATGGTCTGTGAGGAGCTGCAGCTGGTCACACTTACTGCAGACACAATTGTCAGGGACACTGTTCCCTGATTTCCCACATCTGGTAGAAAGAGCACACTGCAGCCCTAACTGCCATCCCTGCCCCTTTACAATAAGGGAGATAAACAAATCTTACCTTGCCTGCCTTATTCCGTGAAGCCCATTATTCACCTAAGTCTGCACTTTTTCCAACTAGCTGCACTGATTGGTTCCTTCAGTTACAGTGCAATCTTTATAAGTGGATCAAATACCCTATAGGCTGCAGCAAACTTCCTATCAGTCTGTCTTACTGTCTTTCCTTTTTTGCTGTTAAAGCAGGGGTGAAGGATGGAAATACTTTGGTTTGGGGCTTAATGCTCCTTGACATGGAGTTCTTCCTTACTCCGCGGATTAGTTGTGGTGACTGTGCCAACCTCTCCCAGAATGCTCAGTGAAATTCCTCAGTATCCTCTAATGAATGCTGTTCCTGCTGTTATCACCAGGGATATTTGTCCTCACTCTGTTGATCAGTCGTGGTGACTACACTGACTTCTGCCAGAATACTCAACAAAGTCTCTGTGTCATTGATTGGATGTTCTTCCTGCGGTTTATCACCAGGTATATTTTTCCCACCTCGCTGATTGGTGACTGCGCTGACTTCTCCCAGAAGTATCAGTGAAGTTGCTCATTGTCCTCTATAGAACCTATCTTCTCTATCTGAATGGCACTCAATTGATTGGGCTCCACAGTTCTCTGCAGCAGCCCTCTGGCTGAAGCAATTACTCCTCTTACAAGTTGTAAAGCGATGTCCCTTCACCCTGAGCCTGTGCCCTCGGGTCCTAGTGCCTCATATTCATAGAAACATAGAGTCCAAAACACAGCGGAAATAGGCCATTCGATCCATTGAGTCTGCCTGGCCCTCTGAAGAATATCCCACCCAGACCCAACACCCTATCCAAGTTAGTAACCCATATTCTTATGGCCATTCATCCTAACCTGCACATCTTCTGACCTATTACTGGAAATATCTCCCATCCACTCTATCCAGGTCTCTCAGTTTCCTGTAAGTTTCGATGAGATTCTCTCTCAGCCTTGTAATCTCTATTGAGCGCAGACCCAGATTCCTCAACTGCACCTCATACCTCAAGCTCTTCATTCCTTGAGTCATGTTTGTTAATCTCCGATGGATGCCCTCCAAGACCAGCACATCCTTCCTTATATACAGGATGCAAAATGCTCACAGTATTCCAAATGTGGTGTGACCAGAGTCTTATACAATCCCAACAATGCATTTCTGCTGTTGTATTTTAGCCGTCTTGAAATGCATTGGCCTTCCTAGCTGCTAACAGCTGCCTGCCACTGAGCCTGCATGTTAACCCTAAGAGAATCCTGACTGGGGACTCCAAGCTGCCTTTGTGCTGCAGAATTCTGAAGTTTTTTTCCCTGTTTAGAAAATAATCAATGCTTCTGTTTGTCATACCAAAGTGTATAACTGCTCACTTTCCCACATTGCATTCCATCATCCACTTCTTTGTGTGAACCGTTGTGATCCTAACACTGACCCCTGCAGAACTCCACTAAGTCACCAGCTACTGTCATGAAAACTTTCTGCTAGTCATATAATCCTCTACCAATGTTAGTATGTTGCCCCTGATACTGTTAGCTCTTATCTTAGTAGCCACCTGTGCTGCAACTTGTCAAAGGCTTTCTGAAAGTTCACTGATTGCATCCACTGGCCCTCCTCTATCTAATGTGCTCATTACCTCCTTGGAAAATGCAGACAGATTTGTCAGGCATGACTTCCTCTTGCTGACACTGTGCTGACTCAGCCTTTTTTACTATGCTCTTCTCAGCTACTTCACAATCTCATCATTAACAATAAACTTTCAAATGTTGCCACTGATTGACGTCCAGCTAATCGGCCTATACTTTGCTGTCTTTTGCCTCCCTCCCTTCTAAACAGGAATGTTACATTAGCCATTTCTCAGTCCTCTGAGACCTTCCCAGACTCCAGCGATTCCTGCAAGATCACTAGAAAGCCTCACAAACCCCTCAAGCTATCTCCTTAAGAACTCTGGGGAATAGGCCATCTTATCCGGGTGATTTATGCATCTTAAGACCTTTCAGCATCCCCAGCACTTTCTCCTTGGTGATAGCCACCTCTGTCTACCCCCGACTCTTTTGAAGTTCTTGTGCACCGCCAATATCTTACACCATGAAGGCTGGTACAAACTACCTATTCAATTCCTGTGCCGTATGTTTGTTCCTCATTATTATTTCTTCAGCCTTATTGTCCAGTAGCCCACTGTCCAGTCTGGCCTCTCTTACCTTCTATATATCTAAAAGAACTCCTGCAATCATTTTTTATTACTGGCTAGGTTATCTCATATTTTATCTTTCTCCCCCCTTATTGCTTTTTTTTAGTTGTCCTCTGCTGGTTTTTAAAGGCTTCCTACTAATCTTCACCACATTGTTTACTTTTTCTTTTGCTTTTATTTTGGCTTAACTTCCTTTTTTGGCTATAGTTGCCTCACCCTCCCCTTAGCCCCTGGGATGAATTTCTGCTGTGCCTCCCAATTTACCCACAGAGACTCCTGCCATTGCTTCTCCAATGTCTCTCCCTACCAATCGACTCTGGCAGCTCGTCCCTTGTGTCCTTGTGTAGTTACCTTTACTCAATTGTAATACTGTTATATCTGATTCCAGCGACACCCTGTCAAACTGCAGGGTGAATTTGATCATATTATGATCACTGCCTCTAAGATGTTCTTCACCTTAAGCTCCCTAATTGATTTTGCTTCTTTACACATCAACAAAATCAAATTTCCCATTTCCTGGTAGGCTGTACCATGGGCTGCTCCAAAAAACTACCAAATTGACACTCCATGAATTTTTCTTCTGTGATTACCTACCAACCTGATTTGCCCAGTCCACCTGCTTATTGAAGCTCCTGCATGATTATTGTGTTAGTGCTTAGTTCTTAGACGCTTTTTTTAGCTCCTGATTTATGATCTTCCCCAAATCAGACTACTATTAGAGGGCCATTAGAGTAATAATAATTCCCATTAGAGTTATTTTTACTTGCAATGCCTCAACTCTACCCACACAAATTCTGCACCTTCTGACTTATTTCATAGCTTGCTATTGATTTAATTTCATTTATTACTTAGAAGGCAACCCTGCCGTTGCTGCCCGCATGCCTGCACTTTCTTGGATAATTCCCACTCCTGATCCCTTTACAGCCACATCTTTACAAGGCCCACAACTTCATACCCGTCATTTTCATTCTGTGCTACAAGTTGTTTTGCCTTTCTTCGTATACTGCACATATTCAACTACCGCACCCTCAGTGTGGTGTTGACTGCCCTCTTTTTCATTGTTGTCCCCTTATCTGGTGTGCCTGAAATCAGATTCCTGGTCTTTTCCGTACTTGCTGCCCTATTACTTGTTCTGGAAACTTTTAATAGCCTTAACTTTAGGGGCAGCACAGTGGCTCAGTGGTTAGCACTGTTGCCTCACAGCACCAGGGACCTGGATTCGATTCTACCCTCAGTCTGTGTGGAGTTTGCACATGCTCCCCGTGTCTGTGTGGGTTTTCTCCAGGTGCTCCGGCTTCCTCCCACAGTCCAAAGATGTGTAGGTTAGGTGGATTAGCTATGCTGAATTGCCCGTTGAGTCAGGGATGTTTAGGTGAGGGGGATAGGTTTGGGTGGGATGCTCTAAGGGTCGGTGTGGACTTGTTGGACCAAAGTGCCTGTTTCCCCACTGTAGGGATTCTATGATTTAACCTGTACTGAGATTTCCCCTACACAGTGAACTAATTAAGTTTTTTGACTTTCTGCTGTAATCCTGGTCCCAGTTCATTCGAGGTGGATCCCATTCTAACAGTACCATTTCCTCTTATCCCAATATTGGTGCCAGTGCCTTCTTGAAATGGAACCCTTCTTTCCGACACCACTCCTTTAGCTATGTCTTTACTAATCTTCTAATCTAGTTGCTAGTTTGCATGTGGCTCAGATAATAATCCAGAGATTAGAACCTTTAAATTCTAATTTTAATTTTATTCCAAATTTCTGATATTCCCCAAATAGGATCTCTTGCCTTTGCCGTTGGTACCAACATGAACCACAACAACTGGATCCTCCCCCTCCTTCTCCAGGATTCCTTCAAGTCAGTTCGAGATATTCTTTACATTTTAGTGTGAAGTAGGCAGCACACAGAGCAGGACTGTTGATCCTGCGCACAAAAGATGCCATCTTTCCCCTTATGAATAGAATCTCTTAACACAATCACTTTTTGTGCTCCGCCCACTTGAATAGCATCCTGGACCACAATGCAGTTGTCAGTTCGACCATCCTCCTTGCAGACTCTTTCCTCACTTATACATGGAGAAAAGTACCTCATACCTATTGGACAAGATCCAAAACTGATCCATTATTACATTGAGGATCCCTCTCCCTGCCTCTCTTGTTGTCACACCACCTTGTCCCTGATCAGTGGCCAAATTTGAAATATTAAAACTATAGATTGGAACTACCTGAAGTGCAGCATCAAATTAACTCAGCCCATCCTGGTGTGCTACAGTACCCGAAGCTCAGATGTCAGCTCATCGGCTCTGAGTTAGAGTTCCTCAAGCTAAAGACATTTACTGCAGATATGGTCACCATAGCTTGGAACAGGATCCACCAGCTTCCACGTCATGTACGGACAACACATCACCTGTACATTTTTGGTACAGTTAATTAGTTTTATTTATTGTTTAAAAAATTTATTATTCTTTGAAAGTTCCTAAATTGCTATACAGCTTTCTGAATTATGTACAAAAAAGGCTAGCCTCTGATGCAGGTTGCTTACTGCCAAACCGACACAGCTTCACTGTAAGATAATAAAATGTGAGGCTGGATGAACACAGCAGGCCAAGCAGCATCTCAGGAGCACAAAAGCTGACGTTTCGGGCCTAGACCCTTCATCAGAGAGGGGGATGGGGGGAGGGAACTGGAATAAATAGGGAGAGAGGGGGAGGCGGACCGAAGATGGAGAGTAAAGAAGATAGGTGGAGAGGGTGTAGGTGGGGAGGTAGGGAGGGGATAGGTCAGTCCAGGGAAGACGGACAGGTCAAGGAGGTGGGATGAGGTTAGTAGGTAGCTGGGGGTGCGGCTTGGGGTGGGAGGAAGGGATGGGTGAGAGGAAGAACTGGTTAGGGAGGCAGAGACAGGTTGGACTGGTTTTGGGATGCAGTGGGTGGGGGGGAAGAGCTGGGCTGGTTGTGTGGTGCAGTGGGGGGAGGGGATGAACTGGGCTGGTTGAGGGATGCAGTGGGGGAAGGGGAGATTTTGAAACTGGTGAAGTCCACATTGATACCATATGGCTGCAGGGTTCCCAGGCGGAATATGAGTTGCTGTTCCTGCAACCTTCGGGTGGCATCACAAACAACTGCACCTCCCAGTCGCAAACCATTTCCACTCCCCCTCCCATTCTCTTAATGACATGTCCATCATGGGCCTCCTGCACTGCCACAATGATGCCACCCGAAGGTTGCAGGAACAGCAACTCATATTCCGCCTGGGAACCCTGCAGCCATATGGTATCAATGTGGACTTCACCAGTTTCAAAATCTCCCCTTCCCCCACTGCATCCCTCAACCAGCCCAGTTCATCCCCTCCCCCCACTGCACCACACAACCAGCCCAGCTCTTCCCCCCCACCCACTGCATCCCAAAACCAGTCCAACCTGTCTCTGCCTCCCTAACCAGTTCTTCCTCTCACCCATCCCTTCCTCCCACCCCAAGCCGCACCCCCAGCTACCTACTAACCTCATCCCACCTCCTTGACCTGTCCGTCTTCCCTGGACTGACCTATCCCCTCCCTACCTCCCCACCTACACCCTCTCCACCTATCTTCTTTACTCTCCATCTTCGGTCCGCCTCCCCCTCTCTCCCTATTTATTCCAGTTCCCTCCCCCCATCCCCCTCTCTGATGAAGGGTCTAGGCCCGAAACGTCAGCTTTTGTGCTCCTGAGATGCTGCTTGGCCTGCTGTGTTCATCCAGCCTCACATTTTATTATCTCAGCTTCACTGTAATGTCACTTTCTTAAATGGTGAATTTCTGACAAAGATACACAGAAATGCCATACATTCAGAACAAGTCCTGAATTTCAACAGTAGCCACCCTAACACCCACAAACTGAGTTGCGTAAAAACACTAGTTAAACAAGCGACAGCACTCTGCAGCAACCCAGAACTATACCAAAATGAAGAATACCTCTACCAAGTATTTAAGAACAATGGATATCGGAACAGCTGGATCTGACAATGACTATTACACAAACAGCAACAGTATGTCCTGACACACTTGTCACATTACCGTACACCCAGAACATATCCGAACTGACCATAAGACTCCTATGACCATTGGTCATCAGAGTGGCACACAAACCTATGTCAATCCCATGCCAACTGCTGACTTGAACCAAAGACCCCTTACCCACTATGGTCAGAACCGACAGATATGCAAGATCCCATGCAAGGACTGTAACAAACATTATGTTGGACAGATAGGAAGTTTACTGGCCGCAAGAATACATGAACGCCAACTAGCAACAAAAAAGACTTGACCAGTACTCACTTGCCTCCATTCACTTGGATAAGGAGAGCCACCAGTTCAATTGGGACAACATCATCCTAGGACAGGCCAAACAGAGATGAGCACAGGAATTTCTAGAGGCTTGGTTCTCCAAAAAGGCCATCAATAAACACATAGAATTAGACTCTATATATACACGACTGCAAAGAAAAACCGGAAATGAGGTAACCAATTCCAACAGACCCCAGAGTTTTAAAAACCTGGCAGGAAAACATAACAGCACTTCATTGGAGGCTGCACTGATGAAGTTACCCAGCGTGGTAATGAAATGTCTGCGAACTAACAAATCAGTTCAGCGAGCGAACCAACCATAGCATAATGAAGTTTTGTCTGGAAATATGTGGTGTATCTTTATTGACAAAAATAAGTAGGAGAAGAAACGTGCAGTTTTCGCTCTGGTGTTCAATAAGATCATGGCTGATCCAATGATCGTCAACTGCATTTTTCCTGCTAACTCTTGATTCTTTTCCTAATTAAACATCTGACTGTTTCAGCCCTGAATGCACTTAACCTTTATCCTCAACCTCTGCCCTCCATGATCTTCTGCGGTAAGGATTTTCACAGATTGGCTAGCTCTGAAACAAGAAATTCCTCCTTATCTCTGTCTTAAATGGGAGATCACTTATTTTGAGATTAGACCCTCTGGTCCTCAACTTTCTCACAAAGGGAAGCAACCTCTTCATGTTTATTCTGTCAAGTACGAGGATAGATGGGTGACAGTTAGGGGGAGGAAAGGGGACAGACAGACAGTGCAGAGATCCCCTGTGGGCATTCCCCTCAGCAATAAGTATACCGTTTTGGATACTGCTGGGGGGGTTGACCTACCAGAGGAAAGCCATAGTAGTCAGTTCTCTGGCACTGAGCCTGACACTGTGGCAAAGAAGGGAAGGGGGCAGAATAGAAAAGTACTCGTGGTAGGGGACTCGATAGTTAGGGGAATCGACAGGAGATTTTGTGGGCAAGATCGGGATTCCCGGAAGGTATGTTGCCTCCCTGGTGCCAGGGTCCGGGACGTCTCCGATCGGGTGTATAAAGTTCTGAAAGGGGAGGGTGAACAGCCAGAAATCGTGTTACATATTGGCACAAATGATATAGCCAGAAATAGGTTTGAGGATATAAAAAGTGATTTCAGGGAGTTAGGATGGAAGCTGCAGAGCAGGACGAACAGAGTAGTGTTCTCTGGTTTACTACCGGTGCCACGAGATAGCGAGGTGAGGAACAGGGAGCGGGCGCAGCTGAACACGTGGCTACGCAGCTGGTGTAGGAGGGAGGGCTTCAGATATGTTGATAATTGGGATGCCTTCTGGGGAAGGTGGGACCTGTACAAGAAGGACGGGTTGCATCTGAACTGGAAGGGGACCAATGTCCTGGGTGGAAGGTTTGCTCGAGTAGTTCGAGAGGGTTTAAACTAGTATGGCAGGGGGGTGGGAACCTGAGCTGTATACCAGAGGTGAGCGTTGATGCAGGTGAGGCAGTAGCAAGAGGTAGACCAGCTAGTGGGAAGGATTTTCCTGGGAAGGAACCAAGGGATCGGTTAAAGTGTGTTTGCTTTAATGCAAGGAGTATCAGGAATAAAAGTGATGAACTTAGAGCATGGATCAGTACCTGGTGCTATGATGTTGTGGCCATAACAGAGACATGGGTTTCTCATGGGCAGGAATGGTTGCTGGATGTTCCAGGGTTTAGAACATTTAAAAAGAATAGGGAGGGGGGAAAAAGAGGAGGGGGTGTAGCACTACTAATCAGAGAGGGTATCACAGCTACAGAAGCTTCCATTGTCGAGGAAGATCTGCCTACTGAGTCAGTATGGGTGGAAATTAGGAACAGCAAGGGAGTAGTCACCTCATTAGGGGTTTACTACAGGCCCCCCAATAGCAGCAGGGAGATTGTAGAAAGCATAGGTCGACAGATTTTGGAAAAGTGTGGACGCAGTAGGGTTGTTGTAATGGGTGACTTTAACTTTCCTAATATTGATTGGAACCTCCTTCGAGCAGAAGATTTGAATGGAGCTGTTTTTGTAAGGTGTGTTCAGGAGGGTTTCCTAACGCAGTACGTTGACAGGCCGACGAGGGGAGAGGCCATTCTAGACTTGGTGCTCGGAAACGAGCCGGGGCAGGTATCAGATCTTGTGGTGGGAGAGCATTTTGGTGATAGTGACCATAACACTCTCTCATTCTACATAGCTATGGAGAAGGAGAGGATTAGGCAGAATGGGAGGATATTTAATTGGGGAAGAGGAAACTATGATGCGATTAGACACGAGTTAGGAAGCATGGACTGGGAGCAGTTGTTCCATGGTAAGGGAACTATAGACACGTGGAGATGGTTTAAGGAACAGTTGTTGGGAGTGATGAGTAAATATGTCCCTCTGAGACAGGCAAGAAGGGGTAAGATAAAGGAACCTTGGATGACGAGAGCGGTGGAGCTTCTAGTGAAAAGGAAGAAGGTAGCTTACATAAGGTGGAGGAAGCTAGGGTCAAGTTCAGCTAGAGAGGATTACATGCAGGCAAGGAAGGTCTGAGGAGAGCCAGGAGGGGGCACGAGAAAGGCTTGGCAGAAGGAATCCGGGAAAACACAAAGGCATTTTACACTTACGTGAGGAATAAGAGAATGGTCAAAGAAAGAGTAGGGCCGATCAGGGATAGCATAGGGAACTTGTGTGTGGAGCCTGAGGAGGTAGGGGAAGCCCTAAATGAGTTTTTTGCTTCTGTCTTTACGAAAGAAACGAACTGTGTAGTGAATGAAACCTTTGAAGAGCAGGTGTGCATGCTGGAATGGATAGAGATAGAGGAAGCTGATGTACTGAAAATTTTGTCAAACATTAAGATTGACAAGTCGCCAGGCCCGGATCAGATTTGTCCTCGGCTGCTTTGGGAAGCGAGAAATGCAATTGCTTCGCCACTTGCGAAGATCTTTGCATCCTCGCTCTCCACTGGAGTCGTACCTGAGGACTGGAGAGAGGCAAATGTAATTCCTCTCTTCAAGAAAGGAAATAGGGAAATCCCCGGCAATTATAGACCGGTAAGTCTCACGTCTGTCGTCTGCAAGGTGTTAGAAAGGATTCTGAGGGATAAGATTTATGACCATCTGGAAGAGCATGGCTTGATCAAATACAGTCAACACGGCTTTTTGAGGGGTAGGTCATGCCTTACAAACCTTATCGAGTTTTTTGAGGATGTGACTAGTAAGGTTGTTGAGGGTCGAGCTGTGGATGTGGTGTATATGGACTTCAGTAAGGCATTTGATAAGGTTCCCCATGGAAGGCTCATTCAGAAGGTCAGGAGGAATGGGATACAGGGGAACTTAGCTGCTTGGATACAGAATTGGCTGGCCAACAGAAGACAGCGAGTGGTAGTAGAAGGAAAATATTCTGCCTGGAAGTCAGTGGTGAGTGGGGTTCCACAGGGCTCTGTCCTTGGGCCTCTACTGTTTGTAATTTTTATTAATGACTTGGACGAGGGAATTGAAGGATGGGTCAGCAAGTTTGCAGACGACACAAAGGTCGGAGGTGTCGTTGACAGTGTAGAGGGCTGTTGTAGGCTGCAGCGGGACATTGACAGGATGCAGAGATGGGCTGAGAGGTGGCAGATGGAGTTCAACCTGGATAAATGCGAGGTGATGCATTTTGGAAGGTCGAATTTGAAAGCTGAGTACAGGATTAAGGATAGGATTCTTGGCAGCGTGGAGGAACAGAGGGATCTTGGTGTGCAGATACATAGATCCCTTAAAATGGCCACCCAAGTGGACAGGGTTGTTAAGAAAGCATATGGTGTTTTGGCTTTCATTAACAGGGGGATTGAGTTTAAGAGTCGTGAGATCTTGTTGCAGCTCTATAAAACTTTGGTTAGACCGCACTTGGAATACTGCGTCCAGTTCTGGGCGCCCTATTATAGGAAAGATGTGGATGCTTTGGAGAGGGTTCAGAGGAGGTTTACCAGGATGCTGCCTGGACTGGAGGGCTTATCTTATGAAGAGAGGTTGACTGAGCTCGGTCTCTTTTCATTGGAGAAAAGGAGGAGGAGAGGGGACCTAATTGAGGTATACAAGATAATGAGAGGCATAGATAGAGTCGATAGCCAGAGACTATTTCCCAGGGCAGAAATGGCTAGCACGAGGGGTCATAGTTTTAAGCTGGTTGGTGGAAAGTATAGAGGGGATGTCAGAGGCAGGTTCTTTACGCAGAGAGTTGTGAGAGCATGGAATGCGTTGCCAGCAGCAGTTGTGGAAGCAAGGTCATTGGGGTCATTTAAGAGACTGCTGGACATGCATATGGTCACAGAAATTTGAGGGTGCATCCATGAGGATCAATGGTCGGCACAACATTGTGGGCTGAAGGGCCTGTTCTGTGCTGTACTGTTCTATGTTCTATGTTCTATGTTCTACTCTGAGAATCTTGTATGTTTCAATAAGGTCTCCTCTCATTCTATTGAATTTCAGTCAATACAAGCCCACTTAACCTATCTATGTCCCACTGTAACAAAGTGTAGAGCTGTATGAACGCAGCAGGCCAAGCAGCATCTTAGGAACACAAAAGCTGACGTTTCGGGCCTAGACCCTTCATCAGAAAAGGGGGGTGAGGACAGACGCCAACCCTCTGACACCACCTCCTATCGCCCCCGGATCACAACCCCATCCCCGAGCACCAAACCATAATCTCCGAAATCATCCACAACCTCATCACCTCAGGTGACCTCCCACCCACAGCCTCCAATCTCATTGTTTCCCCAACCCTGCACTGCCCGCTTCTACCTCCTTCCCAAAATCCACAAACCCGCCTGCCCTGATTGACCCATTGTCTCCACCTATTCCTGCCCCACCGAACTCATCTCCACCTATCTGGACTCCATTTTCTCCCCCTTGGTCCAGGAACTCCCTACCTACGCCCGTGACACCACCCATGCCCTCCACCTTCTCCAGAACTTCCAATTCCCTGGTCCCCAACACCTCATTTTCACCATGGACGTCCAGTCCCTATACACCTGCATTCCGCATGCAGATGGCCTAAAAGTCCTCCACTTCTTCCTGTCCCCGCAGGCCTGACCAGTCCCCTTTCGCCGACACCCTCATCCACCTAGCTGAACTCGCCCTCACCGTCAACAACTTCACTTTCGATTCCTCCCATTTCCTATAGACAAAGGGGGTGGTCAGGGGTACCCGCATGGGCCCAAGCTATGCCTGCCTCTTGTAAGTTACAAGGAACAGTCCCTGTTCCGTACCTACACTGGTCCTATCCCCCACCTCTTCCTCTGTAACATCTATGACTGTATCAGCGCCGCCTCATGCTCCCAAGAGGAGCTCAAACAGTTCATCCACTTCACCAACACCTTCCACCCCAACCTCAAGTTCACCCAGACCATCTCCAACACATCCCTCCCCTTCCTGGACCTCTCAGTCTCCATCTCAGGCAACCAGCTTGTAACTGATGTCCATTTCAAGCCCACTGACTCCCACAGCTACCTAGAATATACCTCCTCCCACCCACCCTCCTGCAAAAATTCCATCCCCTATTCCCAATTCCTCCGCCTCCGCCCCGTCTGCTCCCACAATGAGGCATTCCACTCCCGCATATCCCAGATGTCCAAGTTCTTCAAGGACCGCAACTTCCCCCCCACAGTGGTCGAGAACGCCCTTGACCACGTCTCCCACATTTCCCGCAATACAAGCCTCCACATCATCTGGACTGTAGTTTTCAAAATAATTAATAACTTTTCCTAATATGATAGGTTGAACAATTCTGATCGTTTCCTAAAAGAAAAAGAACATTTCATTGAGTTTTCAAATTTTGGAACAGGAGCAAAAAAAAACAAACAACACAATATTTGCAAAAAGTCTTCTACTTCTAAGACAAAATCAAATACAATTACACCTACAAACCGATATCCATTTCAAGCCCACCGACTCCCACAGCTACCTGAAATACACCTCCTCCCACCCACCTTTCTGCAAAAATTCCATCCCCTATTCCCATTTCCTTTGCATCCACCACGTCTGTTCCCAGGATGAGGCATTCCACTCCCATGCATCCCAGATGTCCTCGTTCTTCAAGGACCGCAACTTCCGTGCCTGCTGTGGTCGAGAACGCCCTCCACTGTGTCTCCCATATTTCCTGTTACTCAACTGTCACAGCCCTTCCCCTCAATAACCACCAAAAGAGTATCCCCCTCGTCCTCACATACCACCCCACCAGCCTCCGGATACAACGCATCGTCCTCCGACACTTCCACCATCTACAATCCGACCCCACCACCAAAGACATTTTTCCATCCCCATCCTTGTCTACTTTCCGGAAAGACCACTCTCTCCGGGACTCCCTTGTCCACTCCACACTTCCATCCAACCCACCACACCCGACACTTGCCCCTGCAACCGTAGGAAGTGCTACACCAGCCCCCACACCTCTTCCCTCAACCACATCCTAGGCCCGCCAAGATGACTTTACACATCTAGTAGATGTTCACCTGCACATCTGCCAATGCGGTATATTGCATCCGCTGTATCCGTTGTGGCCTCCTCTACATTGGGGACATGGGGACCGCTTTGCAGAACACCTACGCTTGGTTCGCAACAAATAACTGCACCTCCCATTCACGAACGATTTCAATCCCCCACATATTCCTTAGACGACATGTCGATCCTGGGCTTCCTGCAGTGCCACAATTATGCCACCCGAACGTTACAGCAACTCATATTCCACTTGGGAACCCTGCAGCCCAGTGGGATCAATGTGCATTCCACAAACTTCAAAATCTCCCCTCCACCCACTGCATCCCACAACCAGCCCAGCTCGCCTCGCCTCCCTAACCTGTTCTTCCTCTCACCTATCCCCTCCTCCCACCTCAAGCTGCACCTCCATTCTCTATCTCCTAACCTCATCCCACCCCATTGCCCTGTCCGTCCTCCCCGTACTGACCTATCACCTCCATACCTCCCCACCTATACTCTCCTCTCCACCTATCTTCTCCTCTATCCACCTTCGATCCGCCTCCCCCTGTCTCCCTATTTATATCAGAACCCTCTCCCCATCCCCCTTTTCAGGTGGAGGCTCTAGACCCGAAACGTCAGCTTTTGTGCTCCTAAGATGCTGCTCGGCCTGCTGTGTTGATCCAGCACCACACTTTGTTATCTCGAATTCTGCAGCATCTGCAGTTCCCATTATCTCTGTGTCCCTCTGTAGACTGTTATCCTCTCCTCTTGAATTTCCACCTGTTTTGTGTCAATTCCAAACTTGCTGTTCGTAGATTCGCTTCCTCATCCAAGTTGTTTATATATATTGTGAGGTATATGTGGCTCGTCACTGATCCTTGTGGCAGTCCTGTAGTTACAGCTTGATATTCCTGAAAACGGTCCATTTACCTCAACTTTGTCTTATATTGGTTAGCCAATCCTTTATCTATGCTAATATACTGCTCTCAATACCATTGGTTTATATTATCTCAAGTTGCCTTATGCGCAGTACTTACTGTAAACTTTTTAGAAATTTAAAAATGTTACATCTACTGGTTTCCCTTTATCTGTCCTACTTGCTAACTTCTCAAAGAATTGTAATAACATTGTTAGACATGATTTCCCCTTCACAAAGCCATGTGGGCGCTGCTTGATTTATTCATTATTTCCAAATGCTCTAGAATGTAGAACTGTACAGTCCATGATGTTGTGCCAAACATGATGTCAAATGAAACTAATCCCTTCTGCCAGCCCTTGGTCCAAATCCCTCCATTTCTTCACACATTCGTGTGCTTGTCTAAAAGTTTGTTAATTGCCTGTATCATATTTGCGTCCACCCTCACCCCCTGCAGCTGGTTCCGCATTCCTACCACACTCTGTGTTTAAAAAAAAACTTGCCTCTTCTATCTCTTTTGAACTTCTCCCTCTCACCTTAAATGTATACTCCCTGGTTTTGGACATTTCAATTTCTCGGAAAAAGATTCTGACTGTCAACTATGCATCTCATAACTTCATAGACTTCTTTCAGGTCTCCCCAAAACCTCTGCCACTCCAGAGAAACCATCTGACTTTTTCTCACCTTTCCTTATAGTTCAAGCCATCTAATCCAGGCAGAATCTTGGTAAACTTCTTCTGCCCTCTCTCCAAAGCCTCCACATTATTCTTGTAGTGTGGTGAACAGAAGTGAATTCAGTACTCTAAATGTAGCCTAGCCAAAATTTTATAAAGCTGCAATATGACATCCTGACTTTTATGTTCAATTCCCTGACCAATAAAAGCAGGCATGTCATATTGCCTCCTTTATCACCCTATCTACTTGCGTGGCCACTTTCAGGAATCTATGGACTTGAACCCTAAGATACCCTTCAGTGCTATTCAGGGTCCTGCCATTAACTGTATTCTTTTCCTTAACATTTGATCCCCCAAAGAGCAGCACCTCACACTTACCCAGATTAAACTCCATCTACCATTTCTCTGCCTGTATCTGTAACTGATCTATATCATGCTGTATCCTTTGACAACCTTCAACATTATCCACAATCCAACCAATCTTTATATCATCTGCAGACTTACTAACCCACCCATCTACATTTTCATCCAGGTCATTTATATGTATCGCAAACAGCAGAGTCAGTACAGACCTCCAGCCTGATAAACAACCTCCCACCACTTCACCTCTGCCTCCTAAGGGCAAGCCAATTCTGAATCTATGCAGCCAAATTGCGGTGGATCCCATGCTTCTTTGTTGTCTGAATGAGCCTACCGTGAGGGACCTTGTCGAAAGCCTTACTAAAATCCACGTAGACAACATTCACTTCTCTACCCTCGTTGATCACCTTTTTCACCACCTCTCAAAATTCAATTTTCTCTACCAGTACATTGTTTATAATAGACTAGCATTTTCCCATTTGCAGGTGTTAAGTTGACTCGACTGACAGATGGTGTACTAGTGAAATTAATGTGGTTAAAAGCTGATGTGAATGCTGGTCCTGATGGGTTACATCCTAGGATTTTAAAAGAGGTAGCCACAGAGATAGTGAATACACTGGTAGTAATCTCTCAAGATTCCTTAGCTTCTGAATAAGTCCCGGAGTTTTGGAAAACTGTCAATGTAACATCCTTATTGAAAAGGAGAAGGTGACAAAAATAAGCAAGTAATTACAGGCCAGTTAGCCTATCATCAGTGATTAGGAAAATGCTAGCCTACAGAGCAAAAGAAGCTTGGATGATTGCTACCAATGTATTCAGTAATTCTATATGTATTTTCTTTAAAATCCTAGGATGCAACCAGTTGGATCCAGGGGACGGGTCAACTTTTATCGTAGAATTCCTACAATTTGGCAGGTCATTCAGCCCATTACGTCCACATTGACCCTCCTAAGAATAATTCATACAGACCCACCCCACTGCCCTGTCCCTATAACTGCACATTTTAGCCTGACTAATCCAGCTAGCTTACACATTGGTTGGACTGTGGGAGAAAACCAGAGCATCCAGAGGAAACCCACTTAGACATAGGGAAAATATGTAAATTCCACACAGACGTCTGCTCAAGGGTGGAATCAAACTCGAGTCCCTAGCGCTGAGAGCCAGCATTGCTAACCACTCAGCCACTGTGCTGTCCTTTTAACCCTATGGGCTTAAACTCTGAAGTGGCGGAGGCTGGGGTTGGGGAGGGAGATTTGACAGAAGTGTTTCACTAATATTCTTACTCTCATGATAGTTAGTGTTTCTTTCCTCACTCCACTTTAGCCTTTTGATTATTTAGTAATTTTTGAATGCTGTTTGTGTTCTTCACTGTGTGGACAAATGAGGGGGA
The DNA here is from genome assembly GCF_030684315.1 of Stegostoma tigrinum. Classification (NCBI taxonomy): domain Eukaryota; kingdom Metazoa; phylum Chordata; class Chondrichthyes; order Orectolobiformes; family Stegostomatidae; genus Stegostoma; species Stegostoma tigrinum. The sequence goes on from NC_081359.1 coordinate 44,884,161, forward strand.
TTAGTATGGCTGGACAGATGTTTTTGGCTGATGCAGACAGTGGACTGAAGAGCCTTCTACTGTGCTCCATGACTGTATGACACTGATGCAAAGTATTTCTTTGACTCTGCCATTTGCTGGTTCACCATTTTCAGCCTCATACTACAAAGGCCGGGTGTTCATTTTGGCCTTTCTTTTATATAGAAGATATCACAGTTTATTTTTATGTTACTTGCTAGGTTACCCCCAGTTGATTTTCTCACTTTCTTTAGGCTGTTACAACTTTCCCAATCCTCTGGACGGATGTTGGCTCAAAAGAAGAGAGAGATTTACAAGAATTTATTATAAATACTGGACTTATGTATTGACAAATTACACTGGCATAAATTTACAAAGGGCAGAATACCTATCATGTTTAACATAAATGGAGGGATGTTAGTAGAATCTAATCTGAGACCAGACGAACTGAGTAGTTGAAGAACATAGAACATAGAACAGTACAGCACAGAACAGGCCCTTCAGCCCACAATGTTGTGCCGACCATTGATCCTCATGTATGCACCCTCAAATTTCTGTGACCATATACATGTCCAGCAGTCTCTTAAATGACCCCAATGACCTTGCTTCCACAACTGCTGCTGGCAACGCATTCCATGCTCTCACAACTCTCTGCGTAAAGAACCTGCCTCTGACATCCCCTCTATACTTTCGACCAACCAGCTTAAAACTATGATCCCTCGTGCTAGCCATTTCTGCCCTGGGAAATAGTCTCTGGCTATCAACTCTATCTATGCCTCTCATTATCTTGTATACCTCAATTAGGTCCCCTCTCCTCCTCCTTTTCTCCAATGAAAAGAGACCGAGCTCAGTCAACCTCTCTTCATAAGATAAGCCCTCCAGTCCAGGCAGCATCCTGGTAAACCTCCTCTGAACCCTCTCCAAAGCATCCACATCTTTCCTATAATAGGGCGCCCAGAACTGGACGCAGTATTCCAAGTGCGGTCTAACCAAAGTTTTATAGAGCTGCAACAAGATCTCACGACTCTTAAACTCAATCCCCCTGTTAATGAAAGCCAAAACACCATATGCTTTCTTAACAACCCTGTCCACTTGGGTGGCCATTTTAAGGGATCTATGTATCTGCACACCAAGATCCCTCTGTTCCTCCACGCTGCCAAGAATCCTATCCTTAATCCTGTACTCAGCTTTCAAATTCGACCTTCCAAAATGCATCACCTCGCATTTATCCAGGTTGAACTCCATCTGCCACCTCTCAGCCCATCTCTGCATCCTGTCAATGTCCCGCTGCAGCCTACAACAGCCCTCTACACTGTCAACGACACCTCCGACCTTTGTGTCGTCTGCAAACTTGCTGACCTATCCTTCAATCCCCTCATCCAAGTCATTAATAAAAATTACAAACAGTAGAGGCCCAAGGACAGAGCCCTGTGGAACCCCACTCACCACTGACTTCCAGGCAGAATATTTTCCTTCTACTACCACTCGCTGTCTTCTGTTGGCCAGCCAATTCTGTATCCAAGCAGCTAAGTTCCCCTGTATCTGATTCCTCCTGACCTTCTGAATGAGCCTACCATGGGGAACCTTATCAAATGCCTTACTGAAGTCCATATACACCACATCCACAGCTCGACCCTCATCAACTTTTCCAGTCGCATCCTCAAAAAACTCGATAAGGTTTGTAAGGCATGACCTACCCCTCAAAAAGCCGTGTTGACTGTATTTGATCAAGCCATGCCAGATGGTCATAAATCTTATCCCTCAGAATCCTTTCTAACACCTTGCAGACGACAGACGTGAGACTTACCGGTCTATAATTGCCGGGGATTTCCCTATTTCCTTTCTTGAAGAGAGGAATTACATTTGCCTCTCTCCAGTCCTCAGGTACGACTCCAGTGGAGAGCGAGGATGCAAAGATCTTCGCAAGTGGCGAAGCAATTGCATTTCTCGCTTCCCAAAGCAGCCGAGGACAAATCTGGTCCGGGCCTGGCGACTTGTCAATCTTAATGTTTGACAAAATTTTCAGCACATCAGCTTCGTCTATCTCTATCCATTCCAGCATGCACACCTGCTCTTCAAAGGTTTCATTCACTACAAAGTTGGTTTCTTTCGTAAAGACAGAAGCAAAAAACTCATTTAGGGCTTCCCCTACCTCCTCAGGCTCCACACACAAGTTCCCTATGCTATCCCTGATCGGCCCTACTCTTTCTTTGACCATTCTCTTATTCCTCACGTAAGTGTAAAATGCCTTTGTGTTTTCCCAGATTCCTTCTGCCAAGCCTTTCTCGTGCCCCCTCCTGGCTCTCCTCAGACCATTTTTGAGCTCCTTCCTTGCCTGCATGTAATCCTCTCTAGCTGAACATGACCCTAGCTTCCTCCACCTTATGTAAGCTACCTTCTTCCTTTTGACGAGAAGCTCCACCGCTCTCGTCATCCAAGGTCCCTTTATCTTACCCCTTCTTGCCTGTCTCAGAGGGACATATTTACTCATCACTCGCAACAACTGTTCCTTAAACAGTCTCCACATATCTATAGTTCCCTTACCATGGAACAACTGCTCCCAGTCCATGCTTCCTAACTCATGTCTAATCGCATCATAGTTTCCTCTTCCCCAATTAAATATCCTCCCATTTTGCCTAATCCCCTCCTTCTCCATAGCTATGTAGAATGTGAGGCAGTTATGGTCACTATCACCAAAATGCTCTCCCACCACAAGATCTGATACCTGCCCCGGCTCGTTTCCGAGCACCAAGTCTAGAATAGCCTCTCCCCTCGTCGTCCTGTCAACGTACTGCGTTAGGAAACCCTCCTGAACACACCTTACAAAAACAGCTCCATTCAAATCTTCTGCTCGAAGGAGGTTCCAATCAATATTAGGAAAGTTAAAGTCACCCATTACAACAACCCTACTGCGTGCACACTTTTCCAAAATCTGTCGACCTATGCTTTCTTCAATCTCCCTGCTGCTATTGGGGGGCCTGTAGTAAACCCCTAACGAGGTGACTACTCCCTTGCTGTTCCTAATTTCCACCCATACTGACTCAGTAGGCAGATCTTCCTCGACAATGGAAGCTTCTGTAGCTGTGATACCCTCTCTGATTAGTAGTGCTACACCCCCTCCTCTTTTTCCCCCCTCCCTATTCTTTTTAAATGTTCTAAACCCTGGAAGATCCAGCAACAATTCCTGCCCATGAGAAACCCATGTCTCTGTTATGGCCACAACATCATAGCACCAGGTACTGAAGTTTCAGTTAATCAAAGTAGTTAAATAAGGATAATTATATAGAGATGTAGGCACAGCTACATGGAATGGACACTACTCCTACTTTGCCACATATGTTTTCTTCGTTGGACTTTTGGTCCTATCCTTAACTTATTTTGTTGACCATGATCTTTTTATCTTCTTTTTCTAAAATTCTTTTTTCCTTACTGTGCTCTGAGTCTTGAACTATTTTCATTAGTCTGCTAATGTTGACCAATCGTCTTTGCAGTTGACTCCATTCCCAGTCCATTCCATCTAGCTGTGCCTACATCTCTATATAATTATCCTTATTTAACTACTTTGATTAACTGAAACTTCTTCAACTACTCAGTTCGTCTGGTCTCAGATTAGATTCTACTAACATCCCTCCATTTATGTTAAACATGATAGGTATTCTGCCCTTTGTAAATTTATGCCAGTGTAATTTGTCAATACATAAGTCCAGTATTTATAATAAATTCTTGTAAATCTCTCTCTTCTTTTGAGCCAACATCCGTCCTGTACAGCTGTCAATGTTTTTTAACAAATCAAGCTCATTTTGGAATTGTTGCTTAGATCAGGAAAAAAAATGGAAATTCAAGGAGCATCACTTCCTTGTAGCTTGTTACAAGGCATTTCTGAATGGATTTGCAGTTCTCTATTAACATGCTAGTGCTATGCAGAATAATACCCTGTGATTCACTATTTATCTAAAATAACAGACTTAACAACATTACCTTCTCTGATTTGTCAAGTATCCAAGATAACATTGACAAACATAGGCTGATATTAAAACTAAGGAGTTGATAATGGTTACATCTTTATAAGCAAGAATTCTGAGGCTTGTTAAATCATTCTGCTGTAATTTTACTTGGAAATGAAGTTCTGTCAAATTGCCCCTTTCATTGTTGTCACATCATCATCCAAATCTGCCTTGCTAGAAATTTGAATAAAATGAACTTCTAGAACTTTAAACAACAAGGGGTGATTTCAGGCTACCAACAGCTGAAGTGATTACGCAGCTGTCCCAAACTCCCTGCTGAGAACCTGATCCATTTTAGGAGTCAGTACTCATTTTCACTAACTATGTGGCCTGTTCCAGCATTCACCTGTGTCTCTGTGACTTATTGGCCAATTTCTAGCAGCTTAATGTAGACCTAAGCTGGTAATTTTATCCGGGACAGACAGTGGTTTGGTGAGCTTTGTATTGATTCCCCTCTTATCCCATCAAAATCTAAGAATATTTTTAAGGAAACCGTTTTTGCAAGTGATTTATTTTTCACTGAACCACAATATTTTTGTTCTTTCATTGACTCAGATAAATGCTTTAACTGCACTTTTTGATTTACAAACCGTATTATTTCATCAAACTGTGATGGCCTTGGCTGAATAGCCCGCTATCTCTTCTAATCTGCAAATCCTGAATGTAGGATGATTTATTTTCTTGGAGTTGTTCAGTGGAGTATATACTTTGATCGCCATATGATTAATTTTCTTTATTGTTATGTGTACCAGAATACAATGAAAAGCTTTGTTAATGAGCATTACAGGCAGATCACAACAGCAAAGGATATTCATATCAAGAAGGCTTAGAGACATATAAGTTACATTACAAGTTACATTGAGGCTAGAGCCCATTCAACAGTCTGATAACGGCTGGAAAGAACAGCCTGCTTGTGCTTGTGTTCAGGCTTCTGTATCTTCTGTCTGAAGAGGTTGTAGGAGGTCATTACCACGTCGCAATGGGCCTTTGATGATGTTGGTTGCCTTTATGCAGCAGTAATTTGTGTAAATAGAGTCCTTGGATGGAAGGTTGGCTTCTGTGATGGTCTGGGTTGTGCATGTCACCTTCTGTAGTTTCTTACGGTCCTGGGCAGAGCAATTTCCATACCAGCCCGTTATGTATCCAGGCAGTATGCTTTCGATGGTGCATCTGTAGAAGCTGGTGAGTGACCTTATGAATATTACAAAATTTCCTGAGCCACCTGATGAAGAAGAAGAGGCATTGTTGTGCTGCCTTGACTGTCACATTTACATTGGTAAGTCCAGGACAGGTGATCAGTTATCATCACTCCGAAGAGCTAGATGCTGTCTACCTTCTCAACCTCAGTTCTGATGATGTAGAGGAGGACATGTTCTCCTCATTTCTTTCTGAAGTTGACAATTAGTTCTTTAATTTTACTGACATTGAGAGACAGATTGTTTTCATTGCACCACGTCACCATGTCTACCTCCCTTCTGTATTTTGACTCATCATTGTTAGATATCCATCCCACTACAGTGGTGTAGATGGCATTCATTTGGAATTTGTCAACACAGTCGTAGGCATATTGGAACTATAGCTGGGGGCTGAGGCTGCATCCATGGGAAGCTCCAGTGTTGTGTTATTGTGGAGGACGTGCAGTTACACATCCTCAATGATTGCGGCTTATGGGTCAGAAAGCTGAGGATCCAATTGCAGAGAGCAGAGCTGAGACCAAGGTCATACAGTTTTAAGATCAGTCTGGAGGGGATAATGATGTTGAAATTGGAGCTGTGGTCAACAAACAGGAGTCTGATGTAGGTGGCTTTGTTATCTAGATGTTCCAAGAATGTGTGCAAGGTGAAGGATATAGCATCCTCTGTGGATCTGTTATGGAATTGCAGAATTGTAGAATCTCCACAGTATGGAAACAGGCCCCTCAGCCCAACAAGCCCACATCGATCCTCAGAGTATCCCACCCTGGCCCATCCCCCAGACACGATGGGCAATTTAGCATGACCAACCCACCTGGCCCATGCATCTTTGACTGGGAGGAAACCAGAGCACCCAGAGCAAACCCATGCAGACACAGGGAGAATGTGCAAACTCCACACGGACAGTTGCCTAAGGGTGGAATCAAACTCAGGTCCCTGGTGCTCTGAGGCAGCAGTGCTAACCACTGAACCACCATGCCGCCCATATCAGTAGGCAAACTGTAGGGGATTGAGGCAGGTTGGGAGACTGGAGTTGATGAGGGCCATGACCAGCCTCTTGAAGCACTTCAAGATTATTGAAGTTAGAGCTATTGGGAGGTAGTCATCAAGGCACATTGCATGTGTTTTCTTGGGTAGTGGGATGATGGTGGCCTTTTTAAAGCAGGTGGAGACTTTGGCTTTAGGAGAGAAGTTGAAGATGTCAGTGAATACCTCCACCAGTTAGTCTACACAGGATCTGAGTGCTTGGCCGGGGTCACTGTCTGGGCCTGTCGCTGTCCTTATGTTGGCTTCCAGACAGACTGATTTGACTTCTGAAGCAGCGACAGAGGGAACAGGTGTGTCTGAGGCTATCAGGGCAGGCGCTGCCATGCCAATGGTACTCTGCTCAAACTGTGTGTAGAAAGCATTGAGTGTGTAAGGGACGGATGTGTCCTTGTCAGCTATTTTACACGGTTTCATTCTAATCAATGAATCGATTTGTAGCTTTATTTTCCATTGTTTGCAGGGACACTTTTTTCCCCAATGTATCAAGGTTTTTCAATAAATATTTCCAAGTGAAGAATTTATCTTCTTATGTATGTGCCCAAGTGTAATGCCTACCTCATGCTGCAGAGGGAAGCACTAGAATTTGAAAAGTGGTCATGTGGTTCAGATGCGTAGATTTGCCCATGTGGCTGTGGGATCAATTTAATGAAATAATCTTTTAACTGAAATAGTGCATGACATAGAGGGCTAACAACTCTAATTTCAGTTAACTTGTATAAACTGATTTGGGATTCTTAGCAGTCAAAATTATTTAAACATAAAATTGTATGCATTTCCTATGTTCACAAGCCGAGGAGCCTATGGAATGAAGTAGAGGTAGAATAGAAAGGCAAGGGTTGAAATCTCTCTACAAGAGACAGGCAAAGGATCACTGGGGAAAATGAAGGATCATGGTTGTATAGTTCTAGACAGCAGGTACAGTTGACCACAGTTAATAGATTATTCTGAACTGAATAATGACTTGTGCCTTTGTTCATTCCCGTGATGTATTAATATTCAGAAACATAAAAAAAGCTTGGCAAAGAAAGTCACTTTTAAAGAAAGTTATGCTCCTGATTAGATTTTTATTATATGCAGTAGAAACATGTAAGCATACTCATTTCAGAAATAAATCCAGCTTCACTTCAATTAGTTTAGATCTTTAGAATATGAGCTGAAACAGTTAGAAAGCTTGCTCATGAGTCAAAAAAGCAACTTAAACAGCATCAGGTCAATTCTGATGTAAGGAGATATCTCACTGGAAGTGGAAGGAGAGTGTCTCAAAATCATTGCTGCGTGGACCCCGTAGAGTTTTACATATATGAAGTAGCCTTTGGTCAAAGCGAGACTTGTAATGAAACCACTTTAAAGTGATAATGCAGAATTTATTGAAAAAAATGTTGTGTAACTTCCATAGGATTTGGAAATGCTTCAGGATGGTGACCTGACCCAAATTGGAGATCGTGGAGTCACACTCAGTGGAGGACAAAAAGCTCGAATTAATTTGGCTAGGTAAGTGAGCTGCTTACTATACCAGACTTGGCTGGAGTCTGTAACTCTGTACTGAGAGAATGCTTTTGAAGAAAATGAAGATTTCTTTTTTGCCAAATGTAGGTAAACTTTCCTTTTAAAGAATTGTAGCTGTTTCAGGAGCTACTTTTGTTTTTTTAATGAATTATCTATGCATGTTTAGTAAACAAATCACTGAGATTCACATGAACAACACTGATTGATCCACCTCTTAAAGCACCACACCAGTGATCATCTGATGAGATCATCTGAATGAAGAATGTATTTTTAAGTAGGTAACATGAAACTTTTTTTCCTGTGACACTTTAATTTGGTTTTTGGCAGCATGTTTAATTAGTGCATTATGACACACACCTAAACTTGCTTGGTTAGTTTATCCTTAGACATTTTCCTTTTTGCAATACAGGTTTGCTGAGAGTCATGAATTACCTTCCTAAATGTCTGCCACTGTAATGTTATTATCACTACTTCCTTGGGGGATATTTTACTCTGATCAGTTTTTAAACTAGTTATTATGCGTTACCAGATCCAAGGTAGCCTGTTCCCTGGTTGGCTGCATATCATATTGCTGTAGGAAATGATCCCTAATGCATTCTATGAATGTTCATGGGGAAGTGGTGGCCTAGACACATTATTACTGGACTGTTAATCCAGAGATCCTGGTAATGTTCTGGGGATCCAAGTTTGAATCCTGACATGGCAGGTGGTGGAATTTGAATTCAATTTTTAAAACATCTGGAGTTAAGAGTCTGATGATGACAATGAACTGAACCATTGTTCATTATCAGAAAAATCATTTGGTTCACTCGCTGTTTGGGGAAGGAAACTGCCATCCTTTCCTGGTCTGGCCAGCATGTGACTCTACCACAGCAATGTGGTTGACTCTTATCTGCCCTCTGGGGGGATGAGCAATAAAAGCTGGCCTAGCCAGTGATGCCCTCATCCCAGGAATTGGAGAAAAAAATCATTGTAGCAGCAGTATCCAACTTGTTTAACTCAATCAATAAGATTAAAGTAGCCCAAAAATGACTTCTTTTCTATTCTTTTTACATGCTCCAATTCTTCATTGAATTATGGATTTTCTTACATTGTGACTACTATTGTGGGTCTACACATATTTCTACCAACGTCTTCTTTCCCTTGCTGATATTTACCTCTGCCTAATGGACTCTATATCACCTCTCCCAACTGTTCTCCTTTCATCTTATTAACTACACCATACCACCACTTTTCCTTCCTTCTTTCCAAAAGGTCTTTAACTTTCCAGTAAAATGACATCCAGTAGCTGCTTTCCAGCTACCTGCAGTGGTAATCATTTCTATACCAGTTGTGAACCCAGAAAAACAGTGTCATCAAAACCCACCAGACCTACCCTCTGGATTGTCTTAAACATCTCAAGGTTTGTCACCTCTCCAATTTGGCACAGTAGGAAGTCAGCATGTGCTCACATCTTGGATGTGTTCTGAATGTTAGGAGGGAATTATCATCCTATTAGATGAGGTCTCTAACAGCAGCAGATTTGTGCCACCTATAGCCAGAGGGCTGTCAGCATAATCAGATGATTTAGCTGATGAAACTCTGCCTCCAGACAAGACAGTATTTTATAAGCTTTGTCATAAACCACCTTCCCTCCCTGGAAGTGTTTTGCCAGTCATTTTAGGAATTGAACTTGTGTTCCCCAGACCGGTAGCCTGGACCTCTGGATTACTAGGTCAGTGACATTACCAATATACTGCCAGCTCATCTAAACAGCATACAACACAGGCACTGGCCCTTTGGCCCACTGTATCTGTGCAAACTGTGATGCCATTCTAAACTAATCCCATCTGCTTGCACATAGTCTGTATCCCTCCTTATCCTGCATGTTCATATGTCTAAGTGACTCTTAATCATTGCTAACATATCTGATTTTACCACCTCCCTGGTAGTGTATTCCAGGCACCTACCACTTACTTTGTGTAAAGACTTTCTCAGTGCACCTCACTTAAGGGGAGAGGGGTAAGTTTAAAACTATGTTCCCTACCGTTTGACATTTTCACCCTGGGAAAAAGACACTGACCTATCGACCTTCTCCATGCCTCTTATAATTTTATATATTTCTATCAGGTCACCCCTCAGCCTCCAACACTTCAGCAAAAGCAATCCTGTCCTTATGACTAATACACTAGAATCCAGACAACGTCCTGGGAAAGATTGTTTCAGAGGTAGTAGGAACTGCAGATGCTGGAGAATCTGAAATAACAAGGTGTAGAGCTGGATGAACACAGCAGGCCAAGCAGCATCAGAGGAGCAGGAAGGCTGACGTTTCGGGCCGAGACCCTTCTTCTGAAAAAAAATCTCTGACGCTGCTCGGCCTGCTGTGTTCATCCAGCTCTACACCTTGTTATCTAAAATTCTGGGAAACCTCTTTAGCACCCCACCCAAAGTTTCCATTTCCATCCTACGATGTGGTGACCAGAACTGCATAAAATACTCCAAATATGGCCTAACTAAAGTTTTATACGGCTGCAACGTGACTTGCTGACTTCTACACACAATGACCCAACCGATGAAAGCAAGCATAATGTGTGCTATCTTTATCACGTTATCCACTTGTGTTGCCACTTTTTCAGGGATCTATGGGCTTTCACTCTTAGATCCCTGTGTATATCAGTTATCCTAAGGTCTTATCACATGTCCAGACTGTACATAGAATTCATCTCCAAGGCACAAAACAGAATAGAGAACTGAAGGAATGTCTGATGGTGTACTTGCTGAAGAAAGAGAAATATCAAAAGACAGAATGTCAGCAATATCACTTGGAAATCCTATATTGATTACGCATCCAGTAATACTAAATGTCAGCATTGTAATGAAATCCAGTAAACTGAAATGACACAGCTAACTGTATGCAAGAACACTTCATACCTGATATGCTACCGGCAGAATACGGGAACCCCTCCCCCCCACCATACTCACAGTGGTGTACAGGCAACCCCCTTGACATGCATCTGGCAGAGTAAAGATTCACCCACCTCGCCTTGCTCCCGGCAACATACAGGGCCCAATGTACAGGTGATAAAGATAGCATATGTACAGGGCCCCCCCTCTTACTGCACACCCAACATTCTATGAAGCTGTGCTTCTGGCATATCATCCACTCAACCGTTAGCATTGTGCCAGGGGATCAACCTAGGTTCAATGGAGAGTACAGGAGGCCATGTGGAGAGCAGCACTAGGCATATCTAAAAATGTTGTCTCAACCTAGTGAAGCCAGCTAAACAGGACTACTTGCATGCCAAACAACATAAGTAGCGAGTGATAGGCAGAGCTAAGTGATCCCACAACCAGTGGATCTGATCTCACCTCTGCAGTCCTGCCATATCCAGTTGTGAATGGTAGTGGACAATTATAAAGCTTGCTGGAGGACGTGGCTGCATAAATATAGTCGTGTTCAATGATGGAAGAACAAATGATAAGGCATTTGTAGTCACGTTCAACCAGAAGTGCCAAGTGGATGATGCATCTCCGCCTCCTCCAATGGCCCCCAGCATTTCAGATACCAGTCCTCAGCCAATTCAATCCACTCCGTGATATTAAGAAACAGTTGGAGACACAGAATACTGTAAAGGCTATGGGCCCTGACAATATTCTGGCAATATACTGAAGACGTGCTTCCTTAGCCAAGCTCTTCCTGTGGAGCAATGACAGTGGCATCTTCCTGACAATGTGGAAATTTGCCCAGGTATGACATGTACGTGCAAAACAGGACAAATCCAGCCTGGCTAGTTACCACCCCAAGTGTCTGCTCTCAATCACTAGTAAAATGAAGCAAAGCGTTATTAACAGTGCTACCAAGCAATACCTACTCAGTGATGCTGGGTTATAGATCCACTAAGGATATTCAACACCTGATCTCGTTACAACCTTGATTCTAATATGGACAAAACAGCGTAATTCCAAAGGTAAGGTAAGAGTGACAACTCTTGACATCAAGGCCACGTTTACATCATAGTGTCCTAGCAAAAATGAATCTGTTGATTTCAGAAGGCAAAGTCTCTTGGTTGGAGCCATACCTGGTACATAGGAATAATGTTGGACGTTAGTCATCTCAGCTCTAGGACATCTCTGCAGGAGTTCCTCAGGATATGGTCGTAGGCCCTCTTCAGTTCTCATCTTCAGTTGTTTCACCAATGATCTTCTTTCCCTGATAAGGTCAGAAGAGGGGATATTCACAAATGCTGATGAACATTGTGCAATCATTAGCAAAAATCCTGGAAGGGCAGTATGGGTCAATCTATAGCATGTAGATTGCAGTGGTTCAAGAAGGCAGGTCATCCCCACACTCTCAAGGGCAACAAATGCAGGGCAGTCAGTAACACCGACATCCCATGAGTGGAAAACAAAAATCTGAGTAGTGGTCAGAAGCTTCCTCAGTGTGGTCCAGGCAGCTGTAGAACTTAACAGCAGGCCTACCGTGGCTCTATAAATGAGTTCTTCAACCATATTATAGGTAGAACAAGTCAAAAAAGTAGAATGCCTCAATGTGCTTCTCTCTCAAACATCTCCCTGAAAGTGGCAACACATGTTGGTTCCAGCTTACCTCCTTGTGAAACCTGCCTTCTGAACTCCAGTCTGCACAGCCCTGGCCACTACAGTATTCCACAAATGGAAGATGAAAGATTATTCAATCAGTGGTTTGTGATCTCAGATCAGAGCACATCAAACTGCGCCGTATGATTTGTTGTGGGAGACACATTAGTTTTTCATTCTGCATCTCAGGGAGCCACCTAATATATAGTCAAACAGTCCCTCCGTTTATAAACATTTCCCATAATCTAAAAACTGTACTACCTCAGGACTGCGGAAGTGTATTTTGCATGCGAAGTTGAGCTGAGACATTTTCTGCTCCGTGCAATGTATGTAATAGTTTCCATAGTACTATTGCAAAGAAGAGCTGGAGGATTGCTCCCAATGACTTGGCCAATCAGCATTGGTGGCACAGTGGCTAGCACTGCTGCCTCACAGTACCAGGGATCTGAGTTTGATTCTAGCCTTCAGTGACTGTGTGGAGTTCCCTGTATCTGTATAGGTTTCCTCCAGGTGTTCCGAATTTCCTCCCACAGCCCAAAGATGTGCAGTTCAGGTAGATTGATGATGGTAAATTGCCCTGTAGTGTCCAAAGATGTGCAGATTAGGTCGATTAGCCATGGTGAATAGAGGGTTGCCAGGATAGGGTGGGTGGCTGGGTCTGGGTGAGATACTCTTCGGTGGATCGATGCAAATTGATGGGCTGAATGGCTGACGTCCATATTGTCAGAATTCTGTGATCACTTTAAAAAAAATTCTGGTCATTGTCACAATTCTATTTGTGGAAGTTTGGTGCCACTTTTCCTACATTACATAGGGTCTAAACCTCAAACCTGGGGAAGGTGAGACTTGTACAAGAAAGATGGGTTACACCTGAACTGGAGGGTCACCAATATCCTCAGCAGGAGGTTTGCTTGAGCTCTTTGGATTGTTTAAACTAGATTGGCAGGGGGATGGGAACTGGCGCTACAGATCAGAGGATGGGGTAGCTGGTGTACAGGCTAATACAGCATGCAGAAAGTCTGTGAGGAAGGATAGACAGTTGATAGGGTAAAAGTGCAATCACTGACAGGTTGAAGTGTGTCTATTTTAACACGAAAAGTGTCATGAATAAGGGTGATGAACTTAGAGCATGGATCAGTGCTTGGAGCTATGATGTTGTGGCCATTGTGGAGACTTGGATATCGTAGGGGCAGGAATGCTTGTTGGATGCTCCGACGTTCATATGTTTCAAAAGAAATAGGGAGGGAGGTAAAAGAGGTGGGGGAGTGGAATTGCTAATCAAGTACGTGTCACAGCTGCAGAAAAGGATGTTGTTCAGAGAGTTTGTCTACTGAGTCAGTATGGGTGGAAATCAGAAATGGGAAAGAAGCAGTCACTTTATTGGCAGTTTTCTGTAGACGCTCCCCACCCCCCCAAATAGCAACAGAGACACTGAGGAACAGATTGGGAAATATGCAGAAGTAAGAGGGCTGTTGTCACGGGTGACTTCAACTTCCCTAATATCGACTGGAACCTCCTTAGTGCAAATAGTTTGGATGGAGCAGATTTTGTCAGGTGTCTAGGCAGGATTCCTGACTCAATATCTAGATAGGTGGACCAGAGGGGTGGCCATATTGGATTTGGTGCTTGGCAATGAACCAGGCCAGATGTCAGCTCTTTCAGAGGGAGAGCATTTCGGTGATAGTGATCACAACTCCCTGACCGTTACTATAGTCATGGTGAGGGATAGGAACAGACGGTATGAGAAGTATTACATTGGGGGAGGGGGAATTACAAAGCTATTAGGCAGGAACTGCAGAGCATAAATTGGGAACAGATGTTCTCAGGGAAATGCACGATAGAAGTGTAGACTGAGGCAAGGAAGGGATGGTAGGGTGAAGGAACCTTGAATGACAAGACATGTGAAACATCGAGTCAAGAGGAAGAAGGAAGCTTACTTAAGGTTGCTGAAGCAAGGATCGGACAGGGCTCTAGAGGATTACAGTGTAGCCAGAAAGGAACTGAAGAATGGACTTAGAAGAGCTGGAAGGGAGTATGAGAAAGCTTTGGTTGGTAGGATGAAGGAAAGCCCCAATGCATTCTATACTTAAGTGAGGAACAAGAGTTGTCCAGAGTGAGGGTAAGGCAGATCAAGGATCATGGAGGGAACTTGTGCCTGGAGCCAAAGAAGGTAGGGGAGGTCCTTAATGAATAGTTTGCTTCAGTATTCACAAGTGAGTGAGGCCTTGTAGTTTTTAAGGACAGTATGAAACAGGCTGATAAGCTTGAATAGAGATAATGGGAACTGCAGATGCTGGAGATTCCAAGATAATAAAATGTGAGGCTGGATGAACACAGCAGGCCAAGCAGCATCTCAGGAGCACAAAAGCTTATCAGAGATATTGGGAACTGCAGATGCTGGAGATAGCTTTTGTGCTCCTGAGATGCTGCTTGGCCTGCTGTGTTCATCCAGCCTCACATTTTATTATCCTGATAAGCTTGAATAGGTTGATGTTAGGAAGGAGGATGTGTGAGAAATTTTGAAAAACACGAGGATAGATAAGTCAGTTCAGCCGGACAGGATATACCCAAGGTAATAATTTTTATGTCCTCACTGTCCAATGGAGTAGTCCCAGATGATTGGTGGGTGGTAAATGTCATTCTCTTGTTCAGGAAAGGAAATAGGGATAACCCTGGGAATTACAGACCAGTCAGTCTTACTTCTGTGCTGGGCAAATTATTGGAAAGGATTCTGAGAGATAGTGTTTATGATTATTTTGAAAAGCATAGTTTGATTTGAGACAGTTAGCATGGCTTTGTGAAGGGCAGGTCAAGCCTCACAAACCTTATTGAATTCTTTGAGGATGTGACAAAACACATTGATGAAGGTAAAGCAGTAGATGTGCTGTATATAGATTTCCACAAGGCACCTATAAGGTTCCCCATGGTAGGCTCATTCAGAAAGTAAGGATGCTTGGGATTCAGGGAACTTTGGCTGTCTGGATACAGAATTGGCGGTCTAATAGAACACAGAGGGAGGTAGTAGATGAAAAGTATTCAGCCTGGAGCTGGGTGACCAGTGGTGTTCTCCAGGGATCTGTTCTGGGACCTCTGTTTTTTTGTGCCCTTTATAAATGACTTGGATGAGGAAGTGGAAGGGTGGGTTAGTAAGTTTGCTGATGACAAATAGGTTGGTGGAGTTGTGGATCGTGTGAAGAACAGTTGTAGGTTGCAGTGGGACATTGAAGGATGCAGAGCTGGGCAAAGAAGTGGCAGATTGAATTCAACCTGCAGAAGTGTGAAGTGATTCACTTTGGAAGGTTGAATTTGAATGCAGAAAACAGGGTTAATGGCAGGATTCTTGGCAGTGCGGAGGAACAGAGGGACCTTGGGGTTCATGTCCATTGATTCCTCAAAGTTGTCACCCAAATTGATAGGGTTATTAAGAAGGTGTATGGTATGTTGACTTTCATTGGCAGGGGGATTGAGTTTAAGAGTTGCAAGGTTATGCTGTAGCTCTATAAAACGCTGGTCAGACCACACTTGGAATATTGTGTTCAGTTCTGGTCACCTCACTATAGGAAGGAAGTGGAAACTTTAGAGAGGGTGCAGAGGAGATTTACCAGGATGCCACCTGGACTGGAGGACAGGTCTTATGAGGAAAGGTTGAGGAAGCTAAGGCTTTTCTCATTGGAGTTAAGAAGGATGAGTGGTGACTTGATAGAGGTGTACAAGATGATGAGAGGCATATACAGAGTGGATAGTCAGAGTCCTTCTCCCCAGGGAGGAAATGGCTATCCCGAGGGTGCTAAATTTTAAAGTGGTTGGAAGAAAGTATAGGGAGACATCAGGAGTAGGTTCTTTAAAAGAGAATGGTGGGTGCATGGAATGCATGGTCACCAGTGGTAGTATTGTCAGATACATTAGGGACATTTAAGTGACACTTAGATAGGCACATCGATGATAGCAAAATGAAGGGTATACAGGTTAGTTTGAGCTGAGAGTAGAATAATAGGTCCGCACAACATCATAGGCTGAAGGGCCTGTATTGTACTGTACTGTTCTCTGTTCTATGTTTAATTGTCAGCAATGTGGCTTTGGCTGTCCTGAGGTATTATATAAATGCAGGTCATTCCTCAAAGTGTCATAGTGCCAGACAGTTTGTCCTGTTAGTTTTTTTCACTTGCAGTTATTTATTCAGTTCCCTTTTGAAAGTCACTATTCAATCTGGTTTCATTGCAGTTTCAATGCTTCATTCCAGATTATCATGACTTGATGCATAATTAACCTTTTGCATTTGATGTTACCTCTGATTGCTCAGCCAAAATGCAGAGTGTAATGAATCATTTTAATTGAGAAGATGATCTTTGTAACACCTTAAAGCTTACAAAATGGGTAATTTATATTAAATTGACCTTCATAGAATCATAGAAACCCTGCTAGAATCTGAAGACTGAAGTAAAGCATTTGTGAGAATTCTGTTCATAAAGATGATGAGAAGAAAAATTAAAGCTTTTTTCAACTTAATATGTTGCTTTTTCAAAAGATCTGTGTATCAGGATGCTGATGTCTACTTGCTTGATGACCCACTCAGTGCTGTCGATGCTGAAGTTGCGAGGCAGATTTTTGAACGGTGAGTGGCTTCAGAAAACTATTTCCTTTGCACAACAACCAATCCAGATTTTCTGATAAATTTCTGGCGATTTTTTTTAAAATAAAAGTATTTTAAATGCATTTTTGTTTGAGTGTATTCAGCTTTACTAAGTGGTGCAAGTTATGGCCTGAATTTAGGAAAGGGAGCATTTTGATGACATAGTTGTAATCAACATCATCGATATGTCGCTAGCTTATTTTTCGTTTGGTTAAATGACCCTGTTACTGGAATCTTGCAGAAGGGCACAGAGGACCAAAAGTCCCTCCTTCATCCTGGTACCTAACTTGCTTTTTGGAATATCTGGTCCATGCATTGTAGGCATTGCATCATCACCATGTATTAAAATATATAAATTAAGATTTTTGCTATCACAAATATTATTCATCTGTAGTTTTGTACGGTTTTAAAACATTGTGTCAACAATGTGAGCTCTTTATGAAAAGTAAATGTTACACATATGACATAAAGCATATTCTGAAGGTAAATTAAACTTTACAGGGCTAGAAATTGCTGGAAAGGTGCATCATTATAATGGTGGTCACAGAATTAGAACATAGAACATAGAATAGTACAGCACAGCACTAGCCCACAATTTTGTTCCGAATTTTACCCTAATCCTGAGGTCTGTCCAACCTCCACCCCTACCTTATACTATCATCTATATGCCACCCTAATAGCTGTTTAAATGCCCCTAATGAGGCCGACTCCTCTACCCTCTCTGGCAATACATTCCATGCCCCGACCATGCTCTGAGTAAAGAACCTACCTCTGACGTCTCTCCTATATCTACCTCCACTCGATTTAAAACTATGCCCCCTCATAATAGCTGCCTCCTCCCTAGGAAAAAGTCTCTGGCTGTCCACTCTATCTATACCTCTGATCATTTTGTACACCTCTATCAAGCCACCTCTCATCCTTCGTCGTTCTAAAGGGAAAAGCCCTAGCTCTCTCAACCTTTCCTCCATTCCAGGCAACATTCTGGTATATCTCCTCTGCACCTTTTCTAACACTTCCACATCTTTCCTGTAATGAGGCGACCAGAGCTGAACACAATACTCCAGATGTGGTCAAACAGGCTTTTGTGTAGCTGGAGCATAACTCCATGGCTCTTGAACTCAATCCCTCAATTAATGAAAGCCAACACATCATATGCCTTCTTGACAACTCTATCCACTTGGGTGGCAGCTTTCAGGGAACTATAGACATGAACCCCAAGATCGCTCTGCTCCTTCACACTGCCAAGAATCTTTCCGTTAACCCTGTATTCTGCTTTCAAGTTTTTCCCTCCAAAATGAATCAGCTCATGCTTTTCAGGGTTATACTCCATCTGCCACTTCTCAGCCTGGCTCTGCATCCTATCAATGTCCCTTTGTAACCTAGAATAGTCCTCTGCACTGTCTACAACGTGATCCACCTACGTATCATCCACAAACTTACTCATCCACCCTTCCATTCCTTCATCCAATTGTAGGATATCTTAAAAATATTACCAAAGGTTTTAGCCACAGCCAAATAAGAAGTGGGTAATTTTGTGACTCATGGTTTTTCACCGTACAATTAGGGGTGGCACGGTGGCTCAGTAGTTAGCACTGCAGCCTCACAGTGCTAGGGATCCAGGTTCGATTCCAGCCTCGGGTGACTGTGTGGAGTTTGCACATTCACCCTGGGTCTGCATGGGTTTCCTCCAGGTGCTCCAGTTTCCTCCCACAGTCCAAAGATGTGCAGGCTTGGTGGGTCGGCCATGCTAAATTGTCCGTAGTGTTCAGGGGTGTGTGGGTCATGGTGGGGGTGGGTCTGGGTGGGATGCTCCAAGGGTTGGCGTGGACTTGTTGCGCTGAAGGGCCTGCTTCAACTCTGTAGGGAATCTAATCCAAATTAGGCCATGCCTTATTGTGTCTTATCTCCATCCACCAAACTGGATTCTATCCATTTCATTCCCTTGCATACAGAAATGAATTTCAATTTTTCAAAGTGTCGTTGACTAATAGATCATGAGAAATAGTAGCAGATGTAGACCACTCACCCAGATGGCATGATGGCTCAGTGGCTAGCACTGCTGCCTCACAGCGGCAGGGCTCTGGGTTCGATTCCACTCTCGGGCAACTGTGTGGAGTTTGCACATTCTCCCCATGTCTGTATGGGTTTCCCTGGGGCACTCTGGTTTCCTCCCACATTTCAATGATGGTCTTATGGAGTGTAAAATGCAAACTTCTGTCATCATGATCGGTATGACAGCTCGGCACAACATTGAGGGCCGAAGGGCCTGTACTGTGCTGTAATGTTCTATGTGCAGTATATGTGGATTGGCCATGCTAAATTGCCCACAGTACGCAGGGAGTGGATTAGATGTGTTCTAGGGGGATGGGCCTGGGTGGGATGCTCTGAGGGTCGGTGTGGACTTGTTCATTTGAAGGACCTGTTTCGACACTAGGGATTCCATGATCCTATATTAGCTCAAGTGGTTGGATACTAAAGAAGGCCTATGGAATGCTTCACTTTATTAGCTAAGGCGTAGAACATAGAATCAAGGAAGACTTGTTACAACTTTATATAACATATGTTAGGCAATGGATGGAATATTGTGTGCAGGTCAGCACACTATCTGAAGGATATGACTGCTCTAGAGAGGATGCAGAAAAGATTCAGCAAGGTGTTGCCTGGATGAAAAGTCTCAGTTGTGAGGAGAGACTCAATAAGCTAGGTTTGCTTTCCTTGGAAAAGAAGAACTTGTGGTGAATCTGAATAAAATTATAGAGGCAGAACAGTGTAAATCATGAGAATCTTTTCCTCATGGTAGATGTGTCTAAGACCAGAGGACATAAGTTTAATGTGAGGAGTAAGAGGTTTATAGGGGAGATAGAAGAATTATTTTACACCCAGGGTGTGGTAGAAATCTAGAATGTGCTTCCTGAGAAGTTGGTGGTGGCAAGTACTCTTGCAACATGTAAGAAGCATCTGAATGAGCGCTTAAATTTCCAGGACATAGTCTGTTATGGATTAAATGTAGGTTAATGGGATGTGTTTGTGTATTTTAAACAGGATTAGCGCTCTTTGTTGTGTGTTTGTTGATATAGTGATAGTGGGCCAAAGGGCTTGATTCAGTGTTGCATAATTCTGACTCTTGACCTCCTCCACAATTATAGCACCATGACTGATCTTGTTGCGACCTTGGCTCTATTTTAACCTTAATCTCCCCACCCCACTCCCAACCTTTCACTCCCATGTAGGTTGAGAATCTAACTTGACTTTGAATGAATTCAATGACCCAGCCTATGCTGTTCTGTATAGAAAATAACTCAAGACTAGTGAGTCTCTGCCAGATGTTCCACCTCCTGTTGATGTTAAATGGAAGACACTTTCTTAACCATACCCACATTCTAGATACCCACTAAGGGAAAACATCTTGTCAGCATAAGACCAAATGAAATGCAACCAGAAGTGGGCTGTTTGGTCTCTCACATCTGGTCCACATTCAGTAGGATCATGACTGATCTAGTGACATTTTTCATGTCCACTTTTCTACCTTTTCCATATAACCCTTCCTTCCCTTATTGTTCAAAAATCTATACCAGAATTCTGCTTCACAGCTTTCTATGGCAAGATGTTTAATAGACTCTCCACCATCTGAGAGAAAGAATTCTTTCCCGTCTCAGTCCTAAATACATACCTGTTTATTCTGTGACTGTGCCTTGTGGTCATAGACTCTCCTATGAAGGGTTAATATCCTTCCAGCATTTACCATTGTTAAGAATCATATATGTTTCAATGTGACCACCTCTCATTCTTCTAAACTCTAGTGAGTAGAATCCCAACCTGTTTAGCTTTTGCTCATAAGACAGTCCCTCCATACCAGGGGTCATCCTAGTGAACCTTCTCTGAACTGCCCCCAATGAAATGATATCTTGCCTTAAATAATGGGACCAAAACTGCTCTCAGTACTCGAGATGTAGTCTCACTGGTACTTTGTACAGTTGCAGTAAGATTTCCCACTTTTATTACCCGACCCTCTTGAAATAATGTTAGTTAGCCTTTATTTTTAACTGCCACACCTACGTGCTAGCTTTCTGTGTTTCATGCACAATTACTACCCCCTTTCTTGAGTACCTTTGCACTGCTACTTTCTGAAGTTTATTTTCCTCCATTGAAATAATATTTTGTTCTTTTGTTCACCCTTCAGAAATGAACAACTTCACATTTTCCCATATTATACACCATTTGCCCTATGTCCCTCTTACAACCTGCCTTTCCATTCATTTTATAAAAATCGAAAGAACTGTGGATGCTGTAAATCAGGAACAAAAACAAAGTTGCTGGAAAAGCTATGCAGAGTTTTGAGGAAGGGTCACCAGACCCGAAACATTAACTCTGTTTTCTCCTTCACAGATGCTACAAGACTTGCTGAGCTTTTCCAGCAACTTTGTTTCGTTTCCATTTATTTTGGTGTTATCTGCAAATTTGGCTACAGTATATTTGGTTCCTCCACTCAAATCATTGATATATATTATAAACAATTGTCGTCCATGCACTGATCCCTATGAAACCCACCAGTCATATGGTCACCCCTTATTCTCTCTCAATTTTTTTTTACTATTAGCCAATTCTATGTCCATGCAATATATTACCTTGAACACCATGCGCTCTTATGATTTAATCTGTCATGAGGTAGTTTGTTGAACACTTTCAGGATGTTCAAATACAACACCATCTACTGGTTTCCCCCCTATCAATTCTATTATAGACTTCCTCAAAAGCTCTAAATTAATGAGATATGGTTTCGCTTTCACGAAGCCATACTGTCTCTGCTTGACTAGATGATGGTTTTTCCAAATATTCTGCTATTAATTCCTTAAAAGCTGATTCCAATATTTCTCCAAAAATAGATGTTGGACTAAGCCTGTCATTGACAGGATTTTGCCTTCCTTTTTGAATGGGGCGTCACGTATTTTCCAATCTTTTGACACTCTCCAGATTCAAAGATTTTTGGAAAATAATAGCCAATACATCCACTATCTCTGTAGTTATCTTTTTTAAGATCCTAGGAAGCAAGCCATCAGGGCCAGGGTCTTATCTGCCTGTATCTTTAGTTTGTCTACCCTGTCAAGCTACCTCAGAACCTTTATAAATTCCAATAAGATCACCTCTCATTCTTCTAAACTCCAATGAGTTCAGGTTCTATCAATTAGCCTTTTTTCACAAAATAACCTGTTCATTGCCAAGAACTAGTCTACTATATATTGTCTTAATAGCATCCAGTACAAATATTTGACTCCTTGAGTAAGGAGATCAAAACTATCTGCTGTTCTGTAGGGTAGGCCTAACCAATGTTCTGCATAGTTGTAGGAAGATTTCCATATTCTTATATTCTGTCTTGCTATCTCTGAAGTCCACAATTCTGTTGCCATTCCTAATTGGCTGATGTATCTTCATCTGAATGTTTTGTAACTCATGTATTAATACACCAGATCCTCTCGCTATTGCAGCATTCTGGAGTATCTACTTATTCGATATTCTGCTTGTCTATACTTCCTGCCAAAGTGAATCCACACACACTATATTCCATCTACCAAACTTTTGCCAACACACAGCCTTTATCACTTTGCTTCTCACAGTTTGCTTTCGTACCTCTTCTGTATTGTCTGCAAATTTTGCTAAACCATTTTAGTCTCTGCATCCGAGTCTCAAACACAAACCATAAATAGTTGAAGCCCCTTAGTGATCGTTGTGGCATTTCATTTATTACAATTAGCCAATGTAAATATGATCTATTTATTTGAGTCTCTGTTTCCTGCCAGCCAACCAATGCGAATATATTATCTCCGCTATTAGCTTTTGTGATAATTTTTTGTACAATACCTTATTAAATGTCTTTTAGAAATCCCAGTGGAGAACAACTTCTTATTCCCTTTCATTCTTCTGAATGTTTGTTATATCCTCAGAGAATACTAATAAATTTGTCAAAATACTTCTTTCACAAAACATGTTGACTTTATTGTATGGTGTTATGATTTTCTCAGTGTCATTCAACCACTTTGTTAATGGATACTCGTATTTTCCAAAAGGCAGATATTGGCTATCTGGCCTATAGTTTCTGCTTTTTTGATAGTGGTGTTACTTGCAGTTTTCTAAACTGCTGGGACCTTTCCTGAATCTGTAGAATTTTGGAAGAATGCAACCAATGCGTTTGCTCAGCAAACACTTTGTTTAGGACACTAGAATGTGGGTCTCATTACTCTTTAATCCCAATATTCTTCTTAGGACTTTTGTTTCTCTTAAAATAGTGATTGTTTTGATCAACTAGTAAAAGTTTACTGGGGATTAGTAGGACTGTGAAATAATCATGTCAGCCATGACTTTTATTGAATGATGGAGCAGTCTCAAGAGGTAAAGTTGCCTTCTCTCGCTCCTAATTAGTATGTTCATATATTATTTTCCTTCCTCTTGCTGCTTAATTTTTATTCTTGAACTTTAAGCCTTCTGTGAATACAGGTTACAAGTACTTGTTCAAAATATCTGCCATTGAGTTGTTTCCATTATTACTTCCCCAGTCTATCCATCTAAGAGACCAGTGCTGTTCCTTTAGTTACTAGTGATTTTTTTTCTGTACTTATAGAAGGTTTTTTGTCTAGTTTCATATTTTTTCAAGAGTTTTTTCACGTCTTACTCCAATTTTATCATTTATTCTTTTTGTTATCCTTTTGTTTCTAAATTTTCCGATTTCACCAGATGGCCGTGAATTTTGGAGCATAGTGTGCCTCATCTCTCAATTTTGTTATCCCTAAATTTCTCCGCTAACCAAGGATGTTTCATAAGTTTTTTTTATATCTTCATAACTTTTCTCTCAACCCTTGTGAAGTATGAAATATCTCCTTAAATGTTACTGCACATCTACTGTTTTACCATATAGCCTGTTTTCAGTTCCACTACACTTCATTACCATGGTATTCCCACATTTAAGTTTAAGACTCTAGTTTCAGATCCATAATTCTTGCCTTCTGCTCAGGTGAGATTCTATCTTATGGCCACTCTTGTCTAGTTGATCCTATATTATCCTATATTAAATTATCCCTGCCTCATTACACATTACTCAGTCTAAAATAGCCTGCTCTCTGATTTGGTTTCATGCTCTGATGCATAAGAAATTGTCCTGAATACTTACTATTTTCCCACATCAATGTTGTGGACTAGCTGGTCAGCATTTATTGCCCTGAGAACATGGTGGTGAGCTGCCTCCTTGAACCACTACAATCCATTTAGTTTAAGTGAACTCTCAGAGCTGTTAGAGATGCCAGGGTTTTGGCTTGGCAACGTTAAACAAATGGGAGTATATTTGTATTTATTTATCGGAGATATTTTTATAGATGGTGAATGGCTTGAAGAGGAATGTGCAAGTGGCAATGTTCCCATGTATCTGCTGCCCTTGTCCGTCTGGATAGTAGCAGTCATATGCTTTGAAGATGCTGTTTAAGGAGTTTTAGTGAATTTCTGAAATACCTTTGTACACATTGACAGTACACAAAGCCACTGCCTCAGTCGTGGGGGGAGTGAATGTTTGTTCGTGTGGTGCAAGTCAAATAATCTGCTTTGTCGAGTATGGTGTCAGGCTTCTTGAATATTGTTAGAGCTGTATGAATCCGGGCAAGTGACTTGCCCCTTGTAAATGGGGATAGGCTCTGGGGAGTCGGTCGGTGGCTGACTTGCTGGAGTCCGAACTCTGACTTGCTGTTGTTACTTCATTTCTGTATTGCTGATCTAGTTTAATTTCTGGTCAATGGTGACACTCAGGATATTGGTAAGTAAGGAAATTCAACAGTGGTAATACCAGTGAATTCTTTGCATTCACGTTCTATGATTCATCCCTCAGGCTACCTTTGCCAACTGGTTCCTCCATTCTAAATGAAAATTAAAATTTCCAATGAGTTCTGACATTCAATTCTTACTAGTGCATATTTTTACTTGCTTTATCTTCTGTTTTACAGTGTAACTACTACTAGACATCTGTAAAACACCACCACTTGCGACCTCTTTCCTTTGTTTCTTATTTTCATCACCAAAACTGATTTTAAAAATTGATTCTCTGCAATAGCATCCTTTCCCTCTACTATATAGAAACGCTCTCGATTAACAAAGTTACCCTACCTCCTTTTGCTTTCTTTCTGTCCTTGCAAAATGTGAAGTATCCTTGAAAATTCATGTCCCAGTCGTGGTCTCAGTATGTCTCAGTACTAACTCATTTTCATTTATTTGTAGTTGTCGTATCAAGTCATTTACAAAACTGGCAATTAATATTATAAAGCACCTTGTTAATGTTGCGATTTATGGTAATTAAATGATACTCAGCATCATTGGATACCCCGAAATGAAGCTGTGGCATCTCATTCCAGTATGTTGTGAATTTTTCCAACATTATTTTTATTCTTTTTATCCTCATTATCCATCTTGGCAAGATTAGCACAAAAATACTGCCAATACATTGATTAACAGTATTTTTCAGGATACAAAGTTCCTTGACTTTCAAAAGCTGGTCACTCATTCAGTTTGAAATTAGGTAAGACTTCTCTCAAAATTTGAAGCACAGTATATTGCTGAATCACAGAATTTTACACCACAGTCATCACTTGGCCTGTCATGTCTGTTATGGCTCTCTAACTGAAATGTCCCCTGCCTTCTCTTATAGCCATGTTGCTTGCAATTTGTCTGGTTAAGTGTAGCACTAACAGCACTCAAGCTTGATACCATCCAGGACAAAGCAACCTGCTTGATTGGCACCATACCCGCAAACGTTGACTATTTTCCATTCACTTTGTAGTGGCTGTGTGTACCATCTACAAGAGACTTTGTAAAATTTCACCAAAGTCCCTTGCTTTCCAAGCCCACAACCACCTCCATCTAAAATGATAAAGTCGCCAGTTACATGGGAACAACGGCTGAAAGTTTCCCTCCTAGCCACACACCATCTTGCCTAGGAAATATATTACCATTTCTTTAGTGTTACTGGGTCATAATCCTGGAATTCCCTTTATTGTATATTCTCACTCTGTGTTGTCCTAACAAAAGCAACCTTTTCGCACTTCTCTGCATTGATTTTCAT
Organism: Stegostoma tigrinum; assembly: GCF_030684315.1. Lineage (NCBI taxonomy): Eukaryota > Metazoa > Chordata > Chondrichthyes > Orectolobiformes > Stegostomatidae > Stegostoma > Stegostoma tigrinum. Next base: position 44,910,204 of record NC_081359.1, read on the forward strand.
CTGTCACTTGTCTACCTATTCCATCAACTTGGTTCCCTTTTGATATTCTAAACTATTTTCCTCATATCCTATAATACTTCCAAGATTTGTATCAGCTGTAGATTTTGAATGTGTACCCAGGTGAAGTTCTTGACTTGAGTGTATTAGGAAAAGCAAGGGTCCTAATTAGCAATTCCTCGGGAACTGCAGCATAAATCTACCCCAGTCCTAAAGCATCCATCAGCCACGACTCAGTTTCATGTTATTTACCCAATATTGTATCCACAATTTTATTGTACCTTTCATTCTGTGATCTGTAACTTTACTCAGAAGTCTGTTGCACAAAAGTGTGTTAAAATCCTTCTGGAAGTCCATGTACGTCATTCAACACCATTGCCTTCTTCAGCTGTCTCTGTTACCTCACCAAAAACTTCAAGTTATTTGGTCACAAGTATTTCCTTATCAATTCATGGTGAGTTTCCTTAATCTGCATTTGACTAGGTGATTGCAAGTTTTGTTCCAAATTACTGTTTTGAGAGTTTGAGCTAAATTATCAACTGAACCTTGACGTCAAGTTGAAATGTCAGAAGTCCATACTCTGGGTAAAATAGTCACTTGGTGTGATTTTTCCCCAAATCAACCAATTAGTAATCAGAGTGGGAAAGGGTGCAGCAGGTCAGCATATGAAGAGAAAGTAGAGGTTAATAGGATGAACAAGCAGGACCAGTTTATAAACAAGGTAGAACTATGGAAAGTAGTGAGTAAGACAGGAGGGAAAAATAACAAGATGAAGGACAGGATAGAGTGCATGTTTCTTTATACAAATTCATGGAATGTAAGGAACATATTAAATGGGCTGCAGACGTTGTTTCCAATTTGAATCTATGAAATAGTAGCTGCTATGGAGACATGGCTGCAGGATGATCAGGACTGCGATCTAAACACACCTGGTTATAAGATTTACAGGAAGAATACAAAAAACAACAGAAAGGTGAAATAGAATTACAGATTAGCAGCAGAATCACTTCTGTGATAAGGTAGGATGTAAAGAGGGAAAAGCACTCAGCAGAGACCGTATGTGTGGAACTGAGGAGCCATAATGGAAATAAATTCACAATGGGTGTCATATATAGACTACCTGGCAGCAGGCCAGAAGTGCTAGCTTGTAACAATTCTGAATTTGGACAACAGTGTAGCAAAAGCAGTGTTATATTAATAGGGAATTCTAATCTTAACGTAGACTGCGACAGACAGACAACATTTGCCAGAAAGGTTGTAAGTTTCTAGAGTTTCCTCTGACAATGTGCCTTGGAAGTGACAAAGTTACAAACAACATTGAATCAAATAGTAAGCAATAATGAACCTGAGCAGTGACCCTATGGTTTGTGAGCAGGTTTGAAGATGGGGAGAAGCTTGTAAAAATCCTGCACCTTGACATATGTGATTTTTCTTATCGGGCTTTGGAGGTGTTGAGTGGTCTTCCTGTCCTTGGTGCTTTAGACTTTAATGTAGGAGGGTCGATCAGTAAGTTCACAGAAGATACAAAAAAATGTTGGGGTGATAAATAGTGAGGAGCATAACCTTATACTACAATGGGGTATGTACAGGCTGGTCAGATGGGCTGATCAGTGGCAAATGGAATTAGATCTGGATACGTGAGGTGTTTACTTAGGCAGGACAAACAAGACAATGGAATACATGATGAATAACAGGATCCCGGGAAGCACCAAGGATCGGAGAACTTGATGTGTATGTTTTCCTGCCCCTTAAGTTATCAGGATGAGCGGATGAAGTGGCTCAGAAGATATATAGATACTTGCCTTTGTTAGTTGAGGCATCGAGTTTAAGAGCTGAAACTGTATAAAATGTTGGTTTGCCACAGCTAGAAAATTGGGTGCAGTTCTGGAATCCACATTATAGGATGAATGTGATAGCACTGGAGAGGGTGCAGAGGAGATTTATCAGGATGTTGCTGGAGCTGGCGCATTTGTATTGAAAGAGAGATTGGACATACTGTGGTTGTTTGCCTTGGACTAGAGGAGAATGAAAACAAACATGATTGAGATATATAAAATCATGAGGGGCATAGATAGGAAGAACATTTCCCCTTGATGTTGGAATCAGTGACTATGGCATAGATTTAATGTAAGGGGCTGACGGTTTAGAGGGGATGAGAAAAAACATTCTTCACTCAGAACAGTACGAATATGGAACTCAGTACCTGTAAATGTGGTAGAGGCAAAAACCCACTAAGATTTCAATTCCACCCTCAGACAACTGTCTGTGTGGAGTTTGTGTATTTTCCCCATATCTGTATGGGTTTCCTCACGTGGATTGCCCTTGCTAAGTTGCCCATAGTGTCCAGGAATGTGAAGGCTGTGTGGATTAGCCATTGTAAATGTGGTGTTATGGGGGTAGGGTAGAGGGGTGAGTCTGGGTGGGATATTCTTTGCAGGGTGAGTGTGTACTTGACAGGTCATATGGCCTGCTTTCACACTATAGTGATTCTATTTTCTATGACTCTGTAGTATTTAGATGTGCATTTGCAATGCCACGGCATATAGAACAACTGCTGGAAAATGGGCTTAGAATAGGTTTTTCTCTGACCAGCATAGACATATTGAGCCAAAGGACTTTTTTGCGTGCTGTTGAGAACCTGCCCTACTGCTATTAACTCAGCAAGTCTGGCAGCAACCCCGAAGAGGAAACAACTGCAATGTTTTGAGCCCAGTGGCCCTTCTGTTCAGTTGTCCTCTGAAGGGTCACTGAACTCGAAACTGTGACTCTGATTTCGCTCCATGGGTGCCAGCAGATCTGGTGAGTTTCTGCAGAAATTAGTGTTTTGTTTCAAGTTCCCAGCTTGCTTAGTTCTTTGTTTTATTTTACTGCAGCTATTTTACCTGGGCCAGGAGAAAGCCCATTCCTTGTGGGAAATCCAGCAGCTTTAGATGTTCAGCCTTGTGTTCTCCCCAAGTTTTATGGGTTGCTTATGTCTACTCCCACCCTCAAAGTTTTACTTACTGCCTTCGCGCCCTCATCCCCTCATCATCAGGGCTTGCTTCCCTCCACCTATCATGGAGTCCAGGCTGCTCTGCCTGTTAGCAGTGCCCAATGCTCCTGACTGACAGTAATGGAGCTGACAGAGTTGTTGGCTTTGATTTGTAAGTAGTTCTTCAAATTGGGTTGCTGTCCTGAGAAAGGGTTGGAAGTCTTTTCTTAAAACAATCATTGCTGCTCCAAGCATTAACTTGGTGTGAAGCAGCCAGCACTATTGTGGGCAGTCTCACCACTGAATGATTATCCAGAAATTGAGATGGGCTACAGCTCCCTGCAAAATTCACCTCATGACTTTTAAATCGAGAATTTTTGTTTTTTAATATCCATGTCAAATTGTTTTGCCACTCATGTATTTGGGTAGTATATATGAACCTTCTGGTCTGTCTCCCTCTACTGCTACTAAAATTGTACCACTTAGTACTTATTCTTTATTGGTAAATTGTTCGCACTTCTCTGCATTAAATTCTTTCTTCCCACTTCATCAACCTGTTTGTATCCTCCTCCCTGTTGTTCACTACTTTGCAAACGCTTTTGTCTCCTGCAAACTTACTTTTCCAGCTTGCTCCTTCTCCAACTCTACCCCTCCACTCCTCCACATCCTCCTCCTCCCCCTCCCCCTCCTCTCCTCCACCTCTTCCTCCTCCTCCTCTCTCTTAAATACATTCTGCTGCCATCTCTAAGCATAACTTGTCTCGAACACAGCATTTATTTTTCTCTGATGAAGGGTCTAGGCCCGAAACGTCAGCTTTTGTGCTCCTGAGATGCTGCTGGGCCTGCAGTGTTCATCCAGCCTCATATTTCATTATCTTGGATTCTCTAGCATCTGCAGTTCCCATTATCATTTATTTTTCTTCTGTCCTTTTCTTTCAATGATTGAGAAAATTAGCCATTGCATATAATATTTGTAGGGACCCATTGTGTTGATACTCCAACAATTTGTAGTACAAATACAGTCAGATGCCAAAACAAAGACCACTTTGCTTACACTAATAATTTGCTGAGGCTTTGCGACTTGCCAAGACTGTCTCCAGATATCTCCACGTCCATTGGTAGTGATATAACAGATGAGTAGGTCAGCAAGAAGTATTTTGAAGAAGCAGATTGTAAGGTTCCTTCATATGTTTACTTGCACATTTTTTAATATCATTTTTCTGCGATTTGTTTGGCGCAGTTTTTGTTTTCTAGTATCACTTTGTAATATATTCTCACTTTGTAACTTTTGTTTCATAACTTGAATCTTTCTAGAAAATACATGGGTCTTGTATAGGTTTTCAGTTGATCTAGAACAAAGTGGGCATCTCAAAAGTTACCCTGAGACCACCCAAACTAGATATGCAGGACTATAAAGTTCAATGAAATACATCGCAGTGAATTGAAGAACTGAGAAATTGATCTTTCATATTTCCTTTAGGTGTATTACTGGTGTTCTGAAAAATAAGCCTCGTATTCTGGTGACACATCATCTCCAATATTTAAGTGCTGCTGACCAGATTCTTATATTAAGTGAGGTAAGTTTTTAGAAAACGGTACTTTTTAACGAAAGCATACAGATAGTGGGAATTGTGCATTTATGCTGTTTTAATTTGCATTCCACATCAACTATTCACTTACAGTTTGGATTTTTGTACCATGCTTTCATTTTTATAAGTTAGGATCTTTGATTAAGTTAATGGGGAAAATGAGACTGTTTGCCTCGTTGTGACCATCCAAATTCTCTGCAATGAACAACTCTCCTAGCCCCCTGCTTTTCTACAATTAAAAGATTCATTCTGTTAATTTCAGATGATTGTCCAATTCTTTTTAAGGCTTCAATTAAATCTGTGTTAACTGCATGCACTCTCCACTTGACGGATATTTCATGATTTTGCATATCTCTATCAAACCTCTGTTCAATGTTAATTTCTCTAAACGTAACTGCCCAAGACTTCCCAATTTCCATTATCATTTATTTTTCTTCTGTCCTTTTCTTTCAATGATTGAGAAAATTAGCCATTGCATATAATATTTGTAGGGACCCATTGTGTTGATACTCCAACAATTTGTAGTACAAATACAGTGACACTGTGACACAAGTTCCTCAATCTTGGAAACTTTCTTTGAATCTAGTGTCTTGCATACTTTCAATGTGCGGAGAGAGAATTGAATACAATGCCTCAATTATGGCCTGACTTGTGTCATTCAGGTTTATCATATCTTTGGTGCTAAACTCTTACATCCACTACACTATAAAGGTAAAAATCACTTTCTCAACTTACCTCCCCTCTTCTAATATTTGAACACATATCTCTATGTGCGCACAGGTCCCAGTGCTCCTGCATCAATTTTAGAATTGCACTATTTCTTTTATGGACCTTCTTTGTTCTTCCAACTAAAATGATCACTTCTTGGCATTAAATTTCATCTGCCATATGTCTACCCATGACACCAAACCCCCTACAACCACACATCAACGAATACCAGTCACGGTTGGACATAGAACAGTTTTTCCGCCGCCTTCGCCTCCACGCCTACTTCTTCAACTGGGAACCTAACCCTCCCTCCACTGACCGCTTCTCCCGCTTCCAACACAAGTCCTCCTCCTGGACACCACCCCCAGGCCTCCTACCTTCCCTCGACCTCTTCATCTCAAACTGCCATTAAGACATTAACCGCCTCAACCTCTCCACCCCTCTCACCCACTCCAACCTCTCCCCTGCAGAACGGGCAGCCCTCCGCTCCAATGTCAACCTCACCATCAAACCCGCAGACAAGGGCGGCGCAGTGGTAGTATGGCGCACTGACCTCTACATCACCGAGGCCAAACGCCAACTCTCTGACACCACCTCCTACCGCCCCCTCGATCATGACCCCACACCCGAGTACCAAACCATCATCTCCAACACCATTCATGACCTCATCACCTCAGGGGACGTCCCACCCACAGCCTCCAACCTCATTGTTCCCCAACCCCGCATGGCCCATTTCTATCTCCTTCCCAAAATCCACAAACCTGCCTGCCCTGGTCGACCCATTGTCTCGGCCTGTTCCTGCCTCACCGACCTCATCTCCACCTGTCTGGACTCCATTTTCTCCCCTTTGTTCCAGGAACCCCCTACCTACTTCCGTGACACCACCCATGACCTCCACCTCTTCCAGGACTTCCAATTCCCCGGCCCACAACACCTCATTTTCACCATGGACGTCCAGTCCCTATACACCTGTATTCCACATGCAGATGGCCTCAAGGCCTGCCACTTCTTCCTGTCCCGCAGGCCCAACCAGTCCCCCTCCACTGACACCCTCATCCGCCTAGCCGAACTCGTCCTCACCGTCAACAACTTCTCTTTCGATTCCTCCCACTTCCTACAGACTAAGGGGGTGGCCATCGGCACCCGCATGGGCCCCAGCTATGCCTGCCTCTTTGTAGGTTACGTGGAACAGTCCATCTTCCGCACCTAAACAGGCCCCAAACCCCACCTCTTCCTCCGTTACATTGATGACTGTATTAGCGCCGCCTCTTGCTCCCCAGAGGAACTCGAACAGTTCATCCACTTCACCAACACCTTCCACCCCAACCTTCAGTTCACCTGGGTCATCTCCAGCACATCCCTCACCTTCCTGGACCTCTCAGTCTCCATCTCAGGCAACCAGCTTGTAACTGATGTCCATTTCAAGCCCACCGACTCCCACAGCTACCTAGAATACACCTCCTCGCACCCACCCTCCTGCAAAAATTCCATCCCCTATTCCCAATTCCTCCGCCTCCGCCCCATCTGCTCCCACAATGAGGCATTCCACTCCCGCATATCCCAGATGTCCAAGTTCTTCAAGGACCGCAACATCCCCCCCACAGTGGTCGAGAACGCCCTTGACCACGTCTCCCACATTTCCCGCAATACATCCCTCACACCCTGCCCCCGCCACAACCCCCCAAAGAGGACCCTCCTCGCTCTCACGCACCACCCCACCAACCTCCGGATACAACGCATCATCCTCCGACACTTCCGCCATCTACAATCCAACCCCACCACCCAAGACATTTTTCCATCCCCACCCTTGTCTGCTTTCCGGAGAGACCACTCTCTCCGTGACTCCCTTGTTCGCTCTACACTGGCCTCCAACCCCACCACACCCGGCACCTTCCCCTGCAACCGCAGGAAATGCTACACTTGCCTCCACACCACCTCCCTCACCCCTATCCCAGGCCCCAAGATGACTTTCCATATTAAGCAGAGATTCACCTGCACATCTGCCAACGTGGTATACTGCATCCATTGTACCCGGTGTGGCTACCTCTACATTGGGGAAACCAAGCGGAGGCTTGGGGACCACTTTGCAGAACACCTCCGCTCGGTTCACAATAAACAACTGCACCTCCCAGTCGCAAACCATTTCCACTCCCCCTCCCATTCTTTAGATGACATGTCCATCATGGGCCTCCTGCAGTGCCACAATGATGCCACCCGAAGGTTGCAGGAACAGCAACTCATATTCCGCTTGGGAACCCTGCAGCCCAATGTTATCAATGTGGACTTCACCAGCTTCAAAATCTCCCCTTCCCCCACCGCATCCCAAAACCAGCCCAGTTCGTCCCCTCCCCCCACTGCATCCCAAAACCAGTTCAGCCTGTCCCTGCCTCCCTAACCTGTTCTTCCTCTCACCCATCCCTTCCTCCCACCCCAAGCCGCACCTCCATCTCCTACCTGCTAACCTCATCCCACCTCCTTGACCTGTCCATCTTCCCTGGACTGACCTATCCCCTCCCTACCTCCCCACCTATACTCTCCTCTCCACCTATCTTTTTTTCTCTCCATCTTCGGTCCGCCTCCCCCTCTCTCCCTATTTATTCCAGACCCTCACCCCATCCCACTCTCTGATGAAGGGTCTAGACCCGAAACATCAGCTTTTGTGCTCCTGAGATGCTGCTTGGCCTGCTGTGTTCATCCAGCCTCACATTTTATTATACCAATCTGTTCACTACTTTTTGAATGTTGTTGCTATCCTCTCACAGTTCTAAATACTTGTACTTCTTGTGACGTCTGAAAATTAAAATTGTGCCCTTAAAATCCACATCTCAGGTTATTAAAATAGATTAAAACAGCCTGGACTTAATAGTAACCATGTAGGAGCCTAGATACCCTCCTGCAATCTTAAAAATGTTATTCAGATGCTTTGTTTTCCTCACTCAGCAAAATTTGACCCAGATTTTCCAGTTGCAGGCCATCATTATTCAGCATTGATAACAGTTGCGCTCAGTGACCATGTGGAATGCCCATCGTAACAAATTCTAAAGAAATTGCTGGGAAAGTTGAATTTTATGCTGGGCAGTTCCAACATGCATGGAGCCCTGCAAAAGTCTCCATTTAAATCTGAAAGTTTGGAGGGTTCTGGTGTAATTAAATAAAATAGTTACTCCGAAAAAGTTAGTGTATTAAATGCGTAAATTAACCCATGAGTAGCCATTCAACTTGCCACTTACCTCTCACTTGTCATGGCTTCGCAGTATGATCGCTGGACTGTTAATCTAGAGACTCAAGTAACGTTCAGGGGACGGGGTTCAAATCCCACCATGGCAGATGGTGGAAATTAACTTCAATAATAATCTGGAATTAAGAGTCTAATGATGACCATGAATCCACTGTCGGGAAAACCCATCTGATTCACTAATGTCCTGTAGGGAAGGAAGCTGCCATCTTTACCTGGTCTGGTCTACATGTGACTCCAGACGTACAGCAGTGTGATTGATGCTTACCTGTAATAAACGCTGGCCATTCCAGTGACACACACATCTCAGGATTGAATAAAAAAAACTGCACACACAGCACCCTCACACCCCCATTAAAGCCAACTTGACCTGCCAGATCTGAAACAGCTCACCCCATTTACAGCCACAAGGCTGTTAGATAGGAAATTCCAAGATTTTGACCTAAATAAAGCAGAAAGAATTGTGTTATTTTCAAGTTAGTATGATGAGTGGCTTGCAGGAAACCTGGCAGGTTGTTGCATCTCAGTCTGGAGCTTGAGGAGAACAGCAGGCCAGGCAGCATCAGAAGACAGCCTAGCCTGCTATGTTCCTCCAGCACTACGCTGTTATCTCTGACTCCAGCATCGGCAGTTCTTACTATCTCTTCCCAGGTATCTGTTGCCTTTGTCCAACTTGATGGAACTTGTCATGGATTTGGAAGGTGATGTTTAAAGAACTTTGGTGAATTTCTGCAATGCATCTTATCCAGCTCTGTTGGTCCGTCCATTTAAAGGAGTCAGAGATAGGTAAAATAATTGATTAAGAACAGCCTATTCAGCCTTCCTTATTTACTACAACTTTGACAGCATGTTACGTAAAAAGACAGAGGCAAAGTTCCCACTTTGTGGCTCAGCCATATGACCTCCTTCCAAATCAGTGCACCTTTCTGGGTATGTAATTGCCTTTATTCCTACATATAGCATCTTTTTACTCTTCGTATTATCTGTAGAAGACCACGTTATCCCCTTTGTATAACAGTCTTGTCTCTTTCTGCACTCACCTTTCTTCGATTTGTTCTACATCTTTACTTCCCTCTGAACCTTCCATGATTAGCGTAATTCTCGATTAATTATCTGACATCTATCATTTGCACCTATCATCTTACTGTAACTTTTTTATCATCAGGGATATCTAAATTTAATTTTATTATCTTTTACCCTTGTGAGGATCTATCCTAACTGTGTTGAACTATGTGTTTTAAAGACATTATTTGATTGCAGTCTTGCCTGATGATCCTTGATTCTGATTGGGCCATATCTTGCCTGGGAAGTTGACCCTCCTACATGTAACTATTTTTCCTTTCAATTGTTCATTTTCCTTTTCCATGACCTAACCTGAATAGTAGGATCACTGTCCTCTACTAACACTTGAGCCAGATATTTGCTTGCAGGTTAGAAGAACCAGATCATCTCCCAGCCCTGCATATATGGTACTGGACTTTGGGATTTTCATTTTAGGGTGGTAGGGCTCTCTGCGTGTGGGGCCAGGTGACCTGAAATGAATGTGGAGGCTGACTGTGCGTCGATGGGCTAAGTAAAGGACTGTCATGGAATTTCAATTTTAAAAAAAATAAAACATAAAACAGCCCTCATATCTCTACACAATCTCTATGCCCTGTACATGCTAATCATGCAGTCTCATGCCGCCACCCCATAACTCTTTATATTCTCCATGACAACTGTCACTGTCACCTGCTGTATAATCTCTGGCACCTCCATGCCAATCAATGCTGCTCTGCCCTTATTCTTGACTTTTATAATTCCTGTATCAAATTAGTACCACCTTATTTGCAGAAGACACTAAGATTGTTGGAGTAGCAGATAGTGTCAGAGTAGCAAATAGACTGTCAGAGATTACAGCAGAATATAGATAGACTGGAGAGTTGGGCAGATAAATGGCAGATGGAGTTCAATCTGGGCAAATGCGAGGCGATGCATTTTGGAAGATCAAATTCAAGGGCGAACTATACAGTAAATGGAAAAGTCCTGGGGAAAATTGATGAACAGAGAGATCTGGGTGTTCAGGTCCATTGCTCCCTGAAGGTGACAATGCAGGTCAATAGGGTGGTCAAGAAAGCATATGGCATGCTTTCCTTCATTGGATGGGGTATTGAGCACAAGAGTTGGCAGGTCATGTTGCAATTGTATAGGACTTTGGTTCAGCTGCATTTGGAGTACTGTGTACAGTTCTGGTTGCCACATTACCAAAAGGATGCGGATGCTTTGGAGAGGGTGCAGAGGAGGTTCACCAGGATGTCGCCTGGTATGGAGGGTGCTAGCTATGAAGACAGGTTGAGTAGATTAGGATTATTTTCATTAGAAAGACAGAGATTGAGGGGGGACCTGGTTGAGGTCTACAAAATCATGAGGGGTATAGACAGGGTGGATAGCAAGAAGCTTTTTCCCCAGAGTGGGGGACTCAATTACTAGGGGTCATGAGTTCAAAGTGAGAGGAGGAAAGTTTAAGGGAGATATGCGTGGAAAGTTCTTTACGCAGAGAGTGTTGGGTGCCTGGAACACATTGCCAGCGGAGGTGGTAGATGCAGACACGTTAGCGTCTTTTAAGATATATTTGGACAGGTACATGGATGGGCAGGGAGCAAATGGACACAGACCGTTAGAAAATAGATGACCGGTTAGACAGAGGATCTTGATCGGCGCAGGCTTGGAGGGCCGAAGGGCCTGTTCCTGTGCTGTAATTTTCTTTGTTGTTTGTTCTTTGTTATTCCAGCCCATAACTCACCAGCCTTTATTTTTATGCTGACAATGCCAATGCAGTCAGCAATCAAAATGATTGGAGCTTAAAGCCTTTGCCAAGTATCCAGTGCAGAATTTGTTTTTAAAAGCTCTCATTCATAGAAACTCATTCACTGCAATTACATATATTCTACTACGTAATCCCCTGTAACAAAAAGCATTTCATCAAGAGCTGAAACTATCACCACCTTTTCAGAAGTGCTTGAAAGTCGCACGGTCCTCTGAGATGTTTTAAAAATAAATCTAACATCAGTGTTAAATAAGCAATTCCTGATTTATTTTAAGCAATAACCCCTAGTTCTAGATTGTACCATAAGAGGAAATATCCTCTTCACATCTATCTTGTCAACACCCTCTAGCACTGTCATCATTTTTCATACTTCTAATTTCTATTGGATACAAACCTAGCCTGTGCAATCTTTTCTCCTAAGTCAACTTGCCCATTTTGGGTTTTAATTGAAGAAACCTTTTCTGAAATGCTTCCAATGCATTACCTCCTTTCTTAAATAAATGATCAATGCTGTGTACAGTACTCCAGATGCAGTCTCACTGATGCCCTGTACAAATAAAGGCTATAATGTCCAAAAACCGATGATGAGGTGGTGTTCTTCCAGCTTGCGTTGACCCTCACTGCAGTAGGCCTGATAGAGAAATATTGGCCATGGAATATGGTGGAGTGTTCAAGTGGCAGGCAGCTAGAAGCTTGGGGTCATTTTTGTGGATGGAAAAGAAGTGTTCCACAAAGCAATCACCCCAGCGTGCAACTTACTCTCCCCAATGTATAGCAATTAGCTCAATAAACGAGTTTCCAAATATATCTCAATTAAGCTGGTGTTCCACTGGAAACTTTGATGAGTGGTGGTATCTCTCTATAAGACTGGAACTTACAAAGTTTCACCTGTAAATTTCTGTTATATGCTATCTACAAAGCAAATCAAACTGCAAAATGGCAAGAATGCTATGGTGACAACCAACTGTTGTCAAGAGCCCAGAGAACACTGGTTCCGGTTATCAGTTAATACAGAGAGATGAGTCAGTTCTCACATCCTCAGAAATTGCTTTATTAATGTGTTAAACTTAAATGTTTTTATCACAGAGTTAGACCTTATATATTTTCCCACAGACTGAACTAGGACCCACTTATATGCCAACTAGAGTCCTCCAATACTCCCCAAGGACTTCTAGAGCATAAAAGGTAATACCTGATCAGGATGGCTGCTGCTGCTGATGCTGGCCAGGGGGCTACGCTCAAAGTCATCACCACCTGCTTGATGCAGGGTCTGCTTCTGCGATGGTTGGTCTCCGGAGTTTTCACTGGCTACGTGCCCCAAGGGCTGTCTTTCTATTCTTTCTCTTACCTCTGTCCAGTCATTGTTGTCTTCTTCCCATTGGCTCAGGCTAATTCACATGTTGCATGCTTATTGGCCCTGGTCCTGGCCCAGTGACTTAAATAGCATTACCTCATTATTTCTCATCCAAATAAGGCTTTTGCATCAACTCATCCTTCTTTTTGTAAATCGTAGTTAATTCAAACAGGCTTAAGTAGATTTAAACTAACACCTAGGCCCAGGTCATTTTTAGTTCACAAGCTGCTTCTTTCTTTGTGTCATCACCTTTGCATTTGCTGGTGCCCCTTTCTCTATCTTTCTGCAGCCTCTGGCTAACACCTCCCAGGCAGCAATGTCAGCAGCTTATATCTTTCTCTCTCTCTCAATCTCCCTGCAGCCTCTGGTTAACACGGCTGAAGAGCATCCCCCCCACCACCAGCCAAGTATATTTTAGTGTTACCAACCACTGCTAGTTTTGCCTCAACCAGTGAAGATCTTTGCCTTTGTTTCTTCGTCTGTTTGATAGACTGCAGCATGCAACTTGGTATACAGGACATGATCTAAAGAAGAATTAAATAATATTTGGTGAAGCTTTGGATCCACAACTAAATCCTGTAACTGCCTAAAGGATCAGTTTCAAATTGGTACATAGGTGATTCTTTTTTCGAATAGATATGGATTGTTTTGCACTACCTCAGTTTCTGTGTTGCAATTTATCACAGCTGTTTAAATATGAACAAAATTTTCAGAGGAGGTTGTTAGATATGTATCATAGATTCACTACAGTGCAAAGGGAGGCCATTCAGCTTATCAAGTCTGCAAGACCCTCCAAAGAGCATCCCACCTAGAACCTGTAACCCTGCATTTACCATGGCTAATCCACCTAGTTTGCAAATCCTGGGACATTACAGGCAATTTACCATGGCCAATCCATCTAACTTGCTCATATTTACTGCGGGCGGAAACTGGAGTACCTGGCAGAAAACCATACAGATACAGTCAGAACATGCAAATACAGGCATCCCAGGCTGGAATCAAACTGGGTTCCTGGTGCTGTGAGGCAGCAGTGCTAACTTCTGTGCCACCGTACCACCTAGTAATTTTAAAAGCAAATTTCTTGGTATGATTTTTGTAATTACAGACCATCAACCAGGTAGAGAAAATCCTTGGGGAAGAAGTGTATATTGTAATAAAGTTGAGTTAGCACAACATGGTGGAAGTATGTGCTCTATTGAGTGTTGCCTTTATTTGTTTAAATTGGATCTGCTTCGGACAATGTGGTAACGTTTATGACAAACCTCTTCTCAGTTCACTGCTCCCTAAAATAATGAATAAAGAAACTGATTGCTAAATAAAATAAAATACTGCCGATGATGGAAATATGAAACAAAATCACAGAAGTGCTGGAGAAACTCAGCAGGTCTGACAGCATCGGTGGATAGAGAAACAGAGTTAACATGTCAAGTCCAATATGACTTTTCTGCAGAACTTTCTCCAGCTTTTCTGTTTTTTTTAATCATTAAACCTATTTTAGAGAGGCTGTGTAACTCACTTAACCTTTCTATGTGCCAAATATTAATGGCTGAAAGACTGTAGAAACCTGTATTCAAATTTCCAATCTAAATTCTTTTGGACATTGTTTTGTTCTAAGGAATAGGTTATATTTTCTCACTGGGAAATCACTCTAATCTCAGAATATTTTTTAAATATGTTGCATACCAAAAACAAAGCGCTTGAAATCACAATGCACTTTATCTGAATGTGATATAATTGAATCACTTGTTGGCTATTGTGTGATTAAATAACTTATTAGAAATTAATTTCAGGGCCAGGTGGTTAGAAAAGGAAATTTCAAGCAACTTTTAAATTCTGGAGTTGACTTTTCCTCTCTGCTAAAACAAGATGAAGAGGACGAACAGACAGATTCCCATTCTGCCACAAAAATCACTAAAGAACGCACACTTTCACAGACCTCCAATTTGTCTTTGAATTCCTCAATGCAGTCCCACAAAGAAGGTTCATTTGAATTACCGGTAAGTTAAAGATGGATGAACATCAGTCAAGTGAGAATAAGTAGACTCTGAGTTTGAAAATATAAAGATTTTGCTTTCTGGAGTTAAACTGTGTTCAGCATAGAACATGTGGCATCAATTACTAGACTTATCCCTGGAGTGGGAAGTTGTCTTATGTGGAGAGGTTGGAAAATCTAGTCTTTTACCCACTGGAGTTTAGAAAAGTAAGAAGTGACTTGATTGAAAGATATAAAATCTCCAGAGACCCTGACAGGGGTGAGGAAGATATGATTCCCCGTGTGGGAAAATCTAAAATTAGGGGCCACTTTAAAAGTTACCCACTTTATATCCTAGATAAGGCAAATTTATCCTTAGAATGTTGCTTCATTCACTTTTTGAGGAAGACAATTTTGAAATATTTTTAATTCAGAAGCAGATAGGTGTTTGACAGGCAAAGCAGTTAAACTTTATCAGAGGTAGACGGGAATGTGGAGTTACCAGATCAGCAATGAATGGTGAAACAGACCTATTCCTATGCATGTGCGAGTTGGATGAAAAGTAAAACTTTAATAGGAGTGCACAGTACATTATTTGCACTGTGTATATCCATCCATAGAATCCCTACAATGTGGAAACAGGCCCTTCGAACCAACATGTCCATACCAACCCTCAGAGCATCCGACCCAGACCCATCCCCTATAACCCTCCTAATCTATACATCCCAGAATACTATGGGCAATTTAGCATGGCCAATCCACCTAGCCCGAACATCTTTGCACTTTGGGAGGAAACCGGAGCACTCAGAGGAAACCCACGCAGACACGGGGACAATGTGCAAACTCCACATAGACAATTGCCTGATGGTGGGATCAAACCCGGGTCCCTGGCCTTGTGAGGCAGCAGTGCTAACCACTGAGCCACTATGCTGCTGGAGGAGGCATGAAGGATGAGCAAGGTGATGAGGATGACAATGGTGACTGTTACAAAGAACAGATCGTAAGAGATGACCAATTGCCAGAACATTGTGATGGGAATATTCCGCTTGACCTTTCTGGGCACCAGTTCATCATCGAATTGCTCTTTCATTATGTTGTACTCCAATCAAGTGTAAAATAAGTCTTAAGTAACCATAATACATAGGTGGTTA
This sequence comes from Stegostoma tigrinum, assembly GCF_030684315.1. NCBI lineage: Eukaryota > Metazoa > Chordata > Chondrichthyes > Orectolobiformes > Stegostomatidae > Stegostoma > Stegostoma tigrinum. Next base: position 44,925,986 of record NC_081359.1, read on the forward strand.
TTTCACTCAGAATCGGTTAAGTTCTCAACTTCTACTAAAATTCTGCAGTTCAGGGAAAGCTGAAATCTCCAGAAGGTGGCATTAGAATGTATCAAATAAGTGGACTCAAATGCATTGTTCTACTTGCAGGATTCGGGTTTGATTCCTCCCCACGTTTGCATAGGTTTCTGCTAGGTGCTCTGGTTTCTTCCCACAGCCCAAAGATGTGCAGGTTAGGTGAATTGACCATAATTTCCCCTTAGTGTCCAAGGATGTCCAAGTAAGATGGAGGGTTGGGTCTGGGTGGGATGCAGTTCGGAGGGCTACTGCAGATTTGATGTGCTGAATGGTTTCATTATGCACATTAGAGTTTCTGTGATTCTCAGACTCAGAAATTTGAATTTTGCTCACTTACTTCAGTAACGTAAGTTTCCTCTGAGGCAACTAATTAATGCCTATGATTTTGTAGAAATAGTAAAGCTTTCTGATTCTGTCTTAACACTGACCTATCTTGCACTCCCATTTTCAAATCCTTTGCTAGATTGAATGGAGTACAATATAATGAAAGAGCAATTGGATGATGAAAAGGTGCTCAGGAAAGTTATCAGCAATATTGCCATCACAACGTTTTGGCAATTGGTCATCTCTCGCCTCTATTCTTTATTACAGTCACCATTGTCGTTCTCATCATGCTCATCCTTCATACCAAAATGCCCCTGTTTGTTCTCCTCCTGGTCCTCATCTCATTTCCCTCATCCTTGCTTTTGCCACTCCTCCTTGCATATATATGAGTTGTTGTCTTGTTGTAGCTTCTGCTTTGATGCATATTTACTTGCTGAAGACACTGGCTTACTGAGCTCCAAATTACAAACTACTAAAGCAATTTCCCTGTTCTGTCAGTGAGTTGCTTTTTGTTTGAGATGTGCCCCTCAACTGGTATTCTGCAACTCGATTATTCTTTGCCACCTTCTTTTAAACAGTATTGATTGCTTTCGATAAAATTAAGGATATAATGACCACAGCTTATGTAAAAGGTAAGCTGTGTACTAGAAACTGGTCTAAATACAAAAAAGCTTATGGTAATTCCCAACATTGGTCAGAGTGGAAGGCTTAGGGAGCTATCGAATTGCCATTCACAAATTGTATATCCCTCATGGTGTAAAAAAGAATGTTATTTTGCACTATCCCTGCCTTTGTCAGCTAATTATCCTTTATCCAGCATCATTTCTGGGTGGCATAAGAGGCAAGGAAGTATGTCACTGCCTGTGACCCTGAATGTCACCTTGGTGATTTCTGATGGCATACATTTTCTTCAGTCCAGAAGCTGTCTTTGCCCAACCATATTTTAGCCAGGAAGATCCATAGTCAGCTGCCGGGAACCTGACTCACTGCTTTCTGTGATCATTCACACAAGCACAGAAAGGAGTCAAGGCCATTGTATAAATTTCAAGAAGGTGTTGAATATAGCACTTGGAGCTAAGGGAAACAAAGGATATAGGTGAAAAGCAGGAATAGGCTATTGAGTCAAATGGTCAGCTATGATCATAATTGGTAGAGCAAGCTTAACGTGCTCACTGGCCTACACATATTTTCTATACTTCTCTAGTTACAACACAAAACAATGTCATTCAAACCATTGTGTCAATGCTTCCTACAACCTTGCCCTGCCTAGGCTTACTTTCATCTTTCTATAGTTTGCCTCCTACTTACCCACATACCCATTGTAACTTGATCTTGTCCAGAAGACCACCCCCCCGCCAGCCTCACTTATTACCTGATCAAATTTGCATTAAACTACTGACCGCCAAACTTCACTTTCTCCATATTAGCCAATGTTGTTGACAGTTCTCTTGCTTTAATTTCTGTTCCTCTAAATCCTGTCTATAATCTCTGTCAAAGACCTTGAACATGTTGCATTCTACATCCATTACCACCTTCCCCAGCATTCCTTGTTTGATCGTTCCAATCAGGCTTCTGATCACTTTATTAAAAATGTAGAGAACAAAAAGACATTGATACAGAGTAATTTTGCAAAAGAAACAAATTTGATATGAGAAAATAACATTTTAACACAGGATCCATAATGCACTACTTGACAGTGTGATGGGGGTACTGCCAATTTAAGCATTCAAGATAGTGTTCGATAATTATTCAAATCAAAGAAATATTCAGAGTTTCTGAAGAAGGGTCTAGGCCCAAAACGTCAGCCTTCCTCTAATGCTGCTTGGCCTACTGTGTTCACCCATCTGTACACCTTGTATATCTAATATTCAAAGTAATTTTCCTGCCTTCTGCTCATGACATGAAGTCATGATGTTCAACGACAATTATCAAAGCCACATGTTGGATCAAATGTGACTGTGACAATGAGATGGCCCCATTTCCCCAAGGCACAATCTCCTCTATCGTCCTTGACTGTCTTTGATATGGCTCACTACACCATGAAATAATTTTAGTGTATAAAATAATAAAGTAATTAAGCAAAGTAGGGTAAGAGAGCTACTGTTAACGTAAGGGAAGTATGTTAATAATATTCTTACATAAGTGCCTTTTTTTTGGAAAGGAAGCTTAAGGGGCTTAAAGAAAGTCATGGCAGCAGAATTCATACCTATACTTGTCCTGTGCTGTGTGGCGAATCATGGAAGCTTCAGTTGTCCTTGGTAACCTTGTGTGCAGGAAGTGTGCCCAACTGCAGCTACTGGCTCACCACATTTTGGAGCTGGAGCTACCCATGCCATGGATAGCAAACTTGGTGAAGTGGTCACACTGCATGTAAAGACTGAATAAGCAAAAGTGTAAAAGTGACTACCAGGCAGAGTAGGGGAGGGCAGGTAGTGCCCTGTACCTGTTCCCCTTTCGAACAGATATAGTGTTTTGGATACTGTTAGGGGAGATGTCTATGCAGGAGAAAACAATGGGAGCCACATTCATGGCATTGAGTGGGTCTGCTGCACAAGAAGGGAGGAAGAATAACAGAGCTATAGTGGTAGGGGGTTCAATTGTAAGGGGAACAAACTGGTGTTCTGCAGCTACAAAAGAGGCTTCAGGATGGTGTATTGCCTCCCTCGTGCCAGGTTCAGGGATTTGACTGAACAGCTGCATGATGTTCTGAAGGCGGAGGTCAGCCAAACAGATGGTGTTTGGCTGCCCTCCTCTTTCAGAATATCAGGTAGAGATGGGTAGAAAAAGCAACAAACCCCTGCAGGCAGAATTTAGGAAGCTAGGAGTTAGATTAAAGAAAAGGAATCAAAAGGTAATAATCTCTGGGTTACTTCTTGCGCCATGTGCGAGTGAGTTTAGGAGTACATATGGAACATAGAACTTAGAACATTACAGCACAGTACAGGCCCTTCGGCCCTCGATGTTGTGCCGACCTGTCATACCGATCTGAAGCCCATCTAACCTACACTATTCCATGTACGTCCATATGCTTATCCAATGACGACTTAAATGTACCTAAAGTTGGCGAATCTACTACCGTTGCAGGCAAAGCGTTCCATTCCGTTACTACTCTCTGAGTAAAGAAACTACCTCTGACATCTGAACTATATCTTTCACTCCTCAATTTAAAGCTTTGCCCCCTCGTGCTCGCTGTCACCATCCTAGGAAAACGGCTCTCCCTATCCACCCTATCTAACCCTCTGATTATTTTATGTTTCAATTCAGTCACCTCTCAACCTTCTTCTCTCTAACGAAAACAGCTTCAAGTCCCTCAACCTTTCCTCGTAAGACCTTCCCTCCATACCAGGCAATATCCTAGTAAATCTCCTCTGCACCCTTTCCAAAGCTTCCATATCCTTCTTACAATGTGGTGACCAGAACTGTACGCAATACTCCAAGTGCGGCCACACCTGAGTTTTGTAGAGCTTCACCATAACCTCTTGGTTCTGGAACTCGATCCCTCTATTAATAAAAGCTAAAACACTGTATGCCTTCTTAACAGCCCTGTCAATCTGGGTGGCAACTTTCAAGAATCTGTGTACATGGACACCGAGATCTCTCTGCTCATCTACACTGCTAAGAATCTTATCATTAGCCCAGTACTTTGCCTTCCGGTTACTCATACCAAAGTGCATCACCTTACACTTGTCTGCAGGACAGTAGGAGAGGAATGAGTGGATGGGAAGATGATGCGGGAAGGAGGGTTTTAGACTGTTTTGAGGGGATATGGGCCTTTACAAAGCATTCCAATTGGTCCTGTTCCATTCAGGTGCAATGTTTCTATGGGAAGGTTTGCTCATGCTGTTGAGAAGGGTGTAAGCTAACTTGGTGGGTGGAGAATATTCAGCAGGAGGAGATGCATGGCCAAAGTTAGAAGTGACAGCAAGTGAGTCAGAACAATAGAAGTTATAGGCAATTCAAGAACAGTGCAAAGTTATAGGCCAGTTAACCGGATTGGATGATATTCATTTTAACACTAAGAATGTGAATGTGACAAAAAAAGCAGATGAGTTGTAGGCACACATTCAAACACAGAGAGATATAATCCCATTGCTGTCACTTCGTCATTGGTGAGAGATGCATAGGATTATCAGGTTAATATTCTGTCAAGACAGCGAAGGAAGGAAAGAGGATGGGATTTTGCAGTATTGATCAGAGAATAAATTACAATAGTGGGTATGGATGACATTTATAGAGTCATACAACATAGAACCAGGCCCTTTAGCCTACCATGACCATACCAGCCAACAAAAACCAAGCTATACTAATTCCATTTCCTGCACTTGGTTGATACCTGACGATGCCCTGACATTTTAAGTGCTTCCATGTGGGACCTTGTCAAACACTTTACTGAAGTCCATGTTAACTCCATTCAACTTCACTACCCTCATCAATTAAGTTAGTCAGACAGGATCTCCATCTGCCAAATCCTGGCTGATGATACCTGATCAATCTCTGCTTTTCCAAGTGTTAATTAACCCTGTCCCTCAGATGTTTTTCCAATAATTTTCTTACCACTTATGTTAGACTAACTTATTTTTAATTACCTGATGTCTCCCTGCTACCATTCTTGAGCAATGGAACCTCATTAGTTATCCTCCAGTCATCTGGCATGTCACCTACGACCAGTAAGGTATTAAATATCTCTGCCAAGGCCTCAGCAACCTCCCCCTTTGCATCCCATAGCAACCTGGGGTACGCCTCATTAGGGTCTAGGGATTTATGAACTTCTATGCCTACTAATCACGTAATACCACCTCCTTATTGATCTTTACATGCTCTTGAACCTCTCCACCCTGACACAAATGTCCAACTACCTTATCTTTCTTTAAAACCTCACCCATATTCACCGGCTCCATGTACTGGTTGCCCCTTTAGTCTTTAATAGGCCTCCCACTTTCCTGATAATACTTTTGCTCTTAATGTACTTGTAAAATGCCTTGGGAGTTATCTTTGACAACAAGATCAAAGAAGTTTCATGGCCTCTCTTTACCATCCTACTTTCATTTTTAAGCATTCCCCTATACTGTCTATACTCCTAAAGGGCTTCCCTGTTTTTAATTCTCTGTACATGGTGTAAGCATCCTTCCTTTTCTTTATCAAACTCTCAATATCCCTTGGTATCCATGGCTTCATGGTTTTGGCTGTCCTTGCCTTTCGCCCTTGGAGAAAGGTGCTGTCCCTGAACTCTCTTCATACTACTTTTCAAAGACTCCCACTTTCTAAATACAGAATTACCTGCAAGTAGTTGCTCCCATTCTAGGTCTACCACATCCTGTCTAATGATTTTGAAATTGGCCTTCACTCAGTTTAGACATTTAACCTCTGCACTAACCTTGTCCTTTTCCATGATGACATTGAAACTTAGAGTTCTGGTCATTGCCTGTGGCTTAATTCCCTATGATTAGGTCTAACACTGCCCTATCTCTCTAGAACTACCTATGTATTGGAACAAGTACAATCTGTCCAACTCCTGGATGCAATCTAAAAATTCATCCCTGTCTAATCCTTTCATACTATGACAATCCTAATTAATGTAAGTAAAATTCAAATCCAATACTACTATAACCTTGTTCTTCTCACACCTTTTTGGTTTGTCTCATATCTGCTCCTCTATCCCCTCTGACTGTTGAGAGGCCCCTGTGGTGTAATGCCAGCAAAACGATAGCTGTTTTTTTTAATTTCTAAGCCCTATGCAGATGGTGTCATTTGTGGAGCCTTCTAAGACATTCTCTATCACTGCGACAGTGACAGTCACCTTTATCAATAATGTAATGTCCCCATCTCTCTCACAGCTTCCCTGTTTCATGTCTGAAACATCTATACCCTAGATTGTTGAACTGCTAGTCCTGCTGTTCCTTCAACCATGTCTCAGTGATTGCAACAATATCATATGCTCACATGCTGATTAATGCTGTCAGTTTATCTGCCTTACCAATCAGGCTCCTTGCATTAAAATGGATACAATTTAGCTTTCTGGTTCTCCCATGAACCTTATTTTCTCCATGTCTCCTCACCCTGCAGGACTGCCCTAGTGTTCTTTTATATCAGCTTGAACCGAACTCCTGATCTTATTACCACTTTACTCCACTGTCAAATTTAGTTTAAAACTTCCTGAACAGTAAGGATTGTGGACTTGAGTTTGCACTTACCTTCCAAAGAGCATCCCACCCAGGTCCAGCCCCTTACCCTATCCACATAACCCCACATTTTAGCATGGCTAATCCACCTAGTTTACACGGCTTTGGGAGGTAACTAGAGTACCCAATGGAAACCTACACAGACACTGGGAAAATATGTAAACTCCACAGGCAATTTGCCAAGGTTGGAGTTGAGTCCCTGGCGCAGAGAACCAGAGGTGCCAAAAATTGCCACCATGCCACCCTTGAGACTTGGGTTGCCTTCCTAAGAGGAGAGGAGATTGTGAGGGGACATTATTGATTGAGGGACATTATATAAAATTATATGTGGGGCACAGATAGGGTAGCCAGGAGGAAATATTTCCCTTTAGTGGAGGAATCAATAACCAAGTGTACGGATTTCAAAAAAGGGCCCAGAGGTTTAGAGGGGATGTAAAGAAAACCTTTTTCACCCAGAAGGTGGTGGATATCTGGAAGTCACTGCCTATAAGCCTTTTAGAGGGATAAATCCTCAAAATTTAGTAAGTATTTGGATCTACATTTGCAGTGCACAGGCATACAGGATTATGTGCCAATTGCTGGGAAATAAGATTATAATAATTGTGGTTGTTTATAACCAACACAGACTCCCTTAATAGGCTGAAAGACTCTTTATTTTGCTTTAGAGTTCTCTGACTTTATAGTTCACAGACATTGTGAGGATCTGAAAATTGTAATCTGTGGTTCACAAGTTGTACAAATTTTTGTCTGACAGGAGGAGTCTGTACTTTCAGCAACACCAGAGGAGAGTCGCTGTGAAGGATCAATTGGCTTTAACATTTACAAGAAGTATTTTCTAGCGGGTGCTAATGGTTTTATACTGATGGTTGCCATCATTCTCAATTTGGTGACACAAGTAAGTGACTATGTAGTCATTATAAATGTTGTATTGTAAATGAATCTAAGAAATGACTTAATCTGAAATGTATGAGATATTTTTCTTATGCTTTGAGCAAGAGGTTCTTTTGAAAAATAATGGACAGGTAGCTGCTGTGATTTAAGAGCTTTCTTTTATGCACCCCTGGAATTGCATAAAGATAAATCTTTGGCTACTCATCAATGAGCTGTTATTAATGATGGATAATGTGAATCAGTTTCCTTCTGTATGCTGCAATACACTTCTTTATATCTGTGATTTGCTTGATTTTGTGGTTAGACTTGTGTAATTTTAAGTTACTTAAAAATGTAGGAACAGGAGTAGACATTCATTCCCTTGTGTCTGTTTCACCATTAAATGAGAACGTGGTTGATCTGTGGCCTAACCCCATATCCTTGTGCCTTTGTCCCATAACCCTTGAGAGCTTGGCTTTGCACATTTTGGGAAAAATTCTGGGGTATTGGTAAATTAAAATGAAAAACGATCATAGCAGAAACTCTACTATAGCTGATGTCACACCCAGCATAAAGGAAGATTGATACATGACTTCCAGCGATTGTATCTCATTCTCAGGACATCAGTGCCGGAGCTAACAAAGGCAGTATCCTAGGCACAGCTGTGCCATCAAAAACTTTACTTACATCAGAAGGGCAGCACCATCCATACTAATGATTGCAGGATGTTCAGATGCATTTGTAATTCCTTAGTTAAAGAAACATTCCATTCCCAAATGGAGCAATATCTCCACAATGCACCAGGAATTGGTCATTTTTAAGACAAGACCAAACCACCTACCTTTGTTATTCAATGTCACTACTATTGCCAAGCCAACTGTCTACAGGATCTTGAGGATACCAGAGGCTAACCACTCAAAAGGTGTTCCTGTCAGAGCAGATCATTGCCTTGGTGTTCCATGGTGGTAGACTCTGCTCATGATGTCCCAATGTATTTCCACCAGTTAACAGGCACAATTAAAAAGTGTGATTGACGCTGAACTTTCCTGAAAGAGTGGAGCCAGGACAACAATCCAGAAATTTGACATGATTCACTATGAAACAATTTACTCAATTGGAACCCCATCTGTCAACGTCATTCCCTCTACCACCGGTACATTATGTACATGCTTTAGGGTGCACTTCTTTGTCAACTCTTTTCCATGAGCTCTGACAATATTAGCAGATGAATACTACTGTAATATATTAATGTGACATCTGTATGTTGCATACTGTCTCCAACACTGTAAAATTACATCATTCCTTTGTTATTGCTGGGTAAAAATCCTGCTGCTCCCAACCTAACAACATGCCTTCACCAGAAAGACTGCTGTAGTTCAAATAAGTTGTTCATTCTCACAGTCTGAAGGAAAATTAGTGCCCAAGCACATCATCTCTTCCTGAGGAGGAATATATAACTAATGTAAGTCGATGCCGCTGGCTGTTTTACTCCCCTGACTATTGACCATCTTAGAATTGTCCTTTGTCAACCAATGTCTAAGCCATGAACATACATCGTGAAAGACAAGGGTCCCAACAATAAACTCTTTGAAAATCCATTGCAGACCTTCCTGCCCAAAATACGTCCATTAACTATGATTCTGTTTCCCCTCACTGAGCCAATTCTGTATTCATGTTGCTACTTCCATTTTTTCCCAAGAACCATAATTTTGCTCTCAAGTCGTTTGCTTGGCACTATATCAAACTTCTCGAGTCTAGCATTTTAAAAGAGGTAATTGCTGAGAAAATGAATATATTTGTTTTGGTTTCCCATAATCCTATTGATTCTAGAATTCCAATGAATTAGAAGGTAGCAAATATAACTCTTATGCTGAAGAAAGGAGGAAAAGACTTATGACGTGCAAGGAGAAATAGACCACTCAATCCTTTGAGTCTACTCCAGAATTCAATGAGTTTGTGGCTGATCTGATAATTTTCAACTCCATTTTTCTGCCTTCTCCACACAACCCTTGATTTCCTTATTGATTTAAAAACCTGTTCATCTCAGCTTCAAATACACTTAATCACTCAGCCTCGATGGCTATCTGCATCTAAAGTCTCCGCGTTCTTCCTGTAGTGAAGTGGCCAGAACTGCATGTACTACTCCAAATGTGCCTTGACTAAACTTGTATGCAGCTTCAACTTGACATGTCAACTTTTATACTGAGTGCCCTGACTGATGAAGGTAAGCATGCCCATTAGTCGTTTTTATCTCTCTACCTACTTGTGTTGCTACTTTCAGGGAGCTATGGACTTGCACCTCATGATCCCTATATATATAAGTTCTCTTCAGGACACTGCCATTTACTGTACGGTTTCCTCTTGTGTTTGACGTCTCAAAATGCACCACCTCACACAATTCCAGATTAAACTTCATTTGGCATTTTGCCACTCAAGTCTCTAACTGATCTATATCCTGCTGTATCCTTTGATAACTTTCCTCATTATCCAGAACTCCAATTTTTGCATCATCTGCAAACTTAAAGTCAGACCACCTACATATTTATCCATGTCATTTAAGTATATTACAAGCAACTGAGAGCCGAGCACTCATCCTTGCAGAACGCCACTAGTTGTAGATCTTCAGTCAGAAAAACAGCCCTCCAGACCTATGCTGTCCTTGATAACCAAGCCAATTTTTCATTAATGTGCCAATTCACATGAATGCCATGTAACTAAATCGCCTGGACCAGCCTACCTTGTTAAATGCTTTACTAAAGTCCATGTAAACAACATGCCCTACCCTTATCAAATGTCTTTGTTACTTTCTCGAAAAGCTGAACTACGTTTGTGAGACAAGCCCACTCCCACATAAAGTCATGCTGCCTCGCCCTCATAGGTCCATTCGTCTCCAAATGTGAGTAAATCCTGTCCCTAAGAATTTCTTTGTTTTTATTTCCTATTCTTATTATATTTCTTATTATCGCTAAGAATATTCGATAATTTCTCTTACAATGTTGTTAGGTTGTCGGCCTATAATTTCCTGTATTCGCCCTGTTGCCCATCTTAAACGAAAGAACAACATTGGCTATTCTCCAGTGTTCTGGGACTTTGTGGCTAAAGAGGAAAGTGGAGATATCTCTGTCAAGGCCCCACCAATCTCCTTCCACCAGTATCCTGGGATAGATCTCATCAAGACTTACTACCTTACTGTTTTTCAAGACACCCGACACCACCGCCACATTAATATTAACATGCCCCAGAATAATGCAATACCCTTCCCTAATATTACCACCATTAATGTTCTTGATGAATGTCGATGCAAAGTACTAATTAAGGACCTCATCCAGTTACTCTGGCTCCTCGCATTAATTCCCCCCTTTATCTGTGAGTGAATTTATCCTTTCCATAGCTACCCTCTTGCTCCTGATGTACGTATAAAATGCCTTCAGCTTTTTATTAATCCTCCTTGACAAGGATATTTCATGGCCTCGTCCAGCACACCCCTTGTTTCTTGTTCTAAGTTCTTTTCTGCTTCCTTTAAACTCTTTTAATGGCCAAATTGATTTTAGTTTCCTAAAGCTATCATTTGCTGCCTTTTCCTTTTTGACTACTCTTTCAATATCACTTATCATCTGAGGCTCCTGAATCTTACAATCTTAATCTTTCATCCGAATAGGAACATGCTGGTCCTGCACAAGCCTTTAGATAACTCTCACATGTCAGCTGTGGGTTTAGCCTCAAACAGCTGGCTGCAATGTAATTTATCCAGTTCCTGCCCTAGTGCTGTATTAAATTGCCTTCAAACCACTTTAGCACTTTCACCGAAGGACCAGTCTGATCCTTAACCATGGCTGTCAAAAACTTATAGAATTATGATCACTGTTCCCAAAATGCTTGAAACTTTGATCGCCTGGTCAGGCTCATTCCCCTGTACAACATCTAGTATGGCCTCAGAGATAATGGGAACTGCAGATGCTGGAGATTCCAAGATAATAAAATGTGAGGCTGGATGAACACAGCAGGCCAAGCAGCATCTCAGGAGCACAAAAGCTGACGTTTCGGGCCTGGACCCTTCATCAGAGAGGGGGATGGGGGGAGGGAACTGGAATAAATAGGGAGAGAGGGGGAGGCGGACCGAAGATGGAGAGTAAAGAAGATAGGTGGAGAGGGTGTAGGTGGGGAGGTAGGGAGGGGATAGGTCAGTCCAGGGAAGACGGACAGGTCAAGGAGGTGGGATGAGGTTAGTAGGTAGCTGGGGGTGCGGCTTGGGGTGGGAGGAAGGGATGGGTGAGAGGAAGAACCGGTTAGGGAGGCAGAGACAGGTTGGACTGGTTTTGGGATGCAGTGGGTGGGGGGGAAGAGCTGGGCTGGTTGTGTGGTGCAGTGGGGGGAGGGGATGAACTGGGCTGGTTTAGGGATGCAGTTGGGGAAGGGGAGATTTTGAAACTGGTGAAGTCCACATTGATACCATATGGCTGCAGGGTTCCCAGGCGGAATATGAGTTGCTGTTCCTGCAACCTTCGGGTGGCATCATTGTGGCAGTGCAGGAGGCCCATGATGGACATGTCATCAAGAGAATGGGAGGGGGAGTGGAAATGGTTTGCGACTGGGAGGTGCAGTTGTTTGTTGCGAACTGAGCGGAGGTGTTCTGCAAAGCGGTCCCCAAGCCTCCGCTTGGTTTCCCCAATGTAGAGGAAGCCGCACCGGGTACAGTGGATGCAGTATACCACATTGGCAGATGTGCAGGTGAACCTCTGCTTAATGTGGAATGTCATCTTGGGGCCTGGGATGGGGGTGAGGGAGGAGGTGTGGGGACAAGTGTAGCATTTCCTGCGGTTGCAGGGGAAGGTGCCGGGTGTGGTGGGGTTGGAGGGCAGTGTGGAGCGAACAAGGGAGTCACGGAGAGAGTGGTCTCTCCGGAAAGCAGACAGGGGAGGGGATGGAAAAATGTCTTAGGTGGTGGGGTCGGATTGTAAATGGCGGAAGTGTCGGAGGATAATGCGTTGTATCCGGAGGTTGGTAGGGTGGTGTGTGAGAACGAGGGGGATCCTCTTGGGGCGGTTGTGGCGGGGGCGGGGTGTGAGGGATGTGTCGCGGGAGATGCGGGAGACGCGGTCAAGGGCGTTCTCAATCACCGTGGGGAGAAAGTTGCGGTCCTTAAAGAACTTGGACATCTGGGATGTGCGGGAGTGGAATGTCTTATCGTGGGAGCAGATGCGGCGGAGGCGGAGGAATTGGGAATAGGGGATGGAATCTAGTATGGCCTGTTCCCTTGATGAACTATCTACATGTCGCTTAAAGAAATCCTCCTAGAATCACAAAACAAATTCTGCCCTATCTAAGCCCCTGACTCTCGGGGAGTTGCACTCAATATTAGGGAAGTTAAAATCACCCACTACAACAACCCTGTTGTTGTTACATCTCTGCATGATCTGATTTCTTTATCACCTGCAGGATATTGGGAGACCTATCACATAATCTCATCAGGGTTTTTACACCTTTCTTATTCGTAAGTTATAACCATATGGCCTCGCTGAATGAGCTAAACCCAGGCATCCTCTCTGTGTGCTATGCAGCTGTGACATTTTCCTTGATCAGTAATGCCCCTCTGTGTCACACCTGAAACATCTAACCCTAGAACATTGAGCTGCCGGTCCTGCCCTTCTCTCAAACAATATGTGCTAGGAATGCTGATCTCAAGGTTGTGTACATCTTGAGCACTTTTTCAAATTCAGCTTTGCTGAGCTTCATGGTTAGATCAGCAAAAGTAGGATTGTTCCTGAAACAAGAGGGATTGAAGGGAGAATTGATAGTGATACTCAAAATTATGATAACTGAGACAGGTAGAATTGATAATGATGATATATTATTTAAGCTTTTTATCAATAAATACTAATTATTATCTTGTAATTATTGTGTGGACAATTATTAATGGGTGAGCTTGATCTTCTTTTCTGTTGGTTTTACATTTTGCAAATTTTATTTTTGGTGGCCTTGTACATCTGCCTGACTCTATACCATTTGCCTTTGTACATACATTGGCAGCGTCCTGTTTTAAACTAATAATCACAATGTGACATATTGTTGGCAGATGGAGAAATTTCATTTGTGTTGTGCAAGATTGCTACCTTCTGCATTCACTGGAGACCAAATTGAACATTTAAATCCAATAGTTTACGTTTTCAATCTGTCTAAATTTTCCTTTCTTCTGCTGTAGGTTTCTTATGTACTTCAGGATTGGTGGCTTTCTTACTGGTAAGGTTAATTCCCTTAATGTTGTAGTGTGTTTTGATGGCCTTATTAACATTGGTCACTACTTTTAGTTTGAAAAAAATGATCTGTACTGAGATCCCTTTGCCCCAAACACAATTTCATTTCTTACTCTCCAACTAAAATGTGGCCTCCTTATTCTGGCTGCTTTAGACTTTACTCATAATACTGTGGAATTAGTTTTCAAAGAAATATAGGTAATAAGTACATAAATTAATTTTGAACTAAGACTCTTGAAGTGTGCGGGAGCTGTGATGTTTCATCTACATTCAGAAATGAACATGAATCTTCTGGCCTTTCCACATGCTCTACCCTTTTCCATATAACCTGATTTTGTAAACAAAAAACAAGTTTTGGTTTTAAAACATCAGCATCTACAAATTCTTGATCAAAATTAAGCACTTTAAATATAACATTGTAACGATGAAGGGAATGGACCAAAGAACATCCAGTTGCAGATGCTTTGTTTAGTTGCATCATGGTCATATTTACTTCTGTGTGCAGTATATAAAAAAATTGTGAAGACTTGTACTTACTCATACCTTTTGAATCATCTCTAAATTGTACTACACACCTTTGGACAATCCAGAAAAATAACACACTGCTGGACATTCCCTACAAATAAGAATCATTTCCAGAATAGTAACACAGACAGTCCATTTTGACGTGTACATATGTTTTTAAAGAAAAGTGTTTTCCTGCATAATGCAATGGTATTGTTACATTTCTACACCATATCACTAGTGATTGAAATCTAGCTTAGGAAGTTCAAACCAGGCTGCACACACTACAGCTGACAAATGCATATGAAATATTTTATGTAATATGTTGCATTGCTTTTGTGTTTTTCAGGGCAACAAGTCAAGAACAACTGAATACAACTCACATAAATAGCCAGAATAACACAATGCAACAGCTGGATATTAACTTTTACTTGGGAACATATGCAGGTATAGAAAAGATGGTACTGTTTTGTTTGAAAATCAATTATTCGGTACTGTTCCATGATAGAATTTGTAAGAAGATGGCCTTCTCCCGGGCTCTGTCAATATTACTCTGGCGATGCATAAAGAAGGTTCATTTGTCTTTGAATAATTTTTCCTCTCCTTTCTTCTAGGAAAGCATCTGCATATAAACCTGACACTTAAACTTCCAAGTTTTGTGAACCTGCAGGAATAATTCTATGTTTTGTAACACTTTAGCAGCAGCAAAATTAAGTGTTGGTAAAATTGTTCTTAGCATATTTAAAAATAGAAAATATTGATCCACGTAGTTTGTGCTTAACACCGTTCTCTATGAATTTCCAAATCTGCTTCTCAACTGTACTTTTGACTATGCTTCAAAAGTAGTTCATTGTTGGTCAAGAAGGAAATTTGACCAGGACATTAAATGAACAATGTACACTTTAAAACTGGATCATTATGTTCACTGGAAACTCTAGATTAAATGTATTGTAATAAAGCTGGACCCCTGAGCAATACAGCACTCCCTCAATATGCTAATGAGCTGTTGGTCAAAGTTACAAAGTCCTGAAAATGGCTCAAATTTGCAATCTCTTAACCTCTAAGATGAGAGTGGTGGTTATGTTTTGGCTTATTTTGCTTTCTTTAACTTAACATTGAAATATGCAAATTGTATGATTCATGCTTGCAGTAAAATGATTGAACGGATGATCTGAGAAGCCTTTTGAACTTAAGTTCTGCCTTTAAAAACATGAAATACAAAGAGTTTAAAATGTTATAATTCAGTTTCCCGTTGTTATATTCAAGACAAATTTTTGCAGTGTTGTCATATTAAATCAATCTTTAGATTAGACTAGATTCCCTACAGTGTGAAAACAGGCCCTTCGGCCCAACAAGTCCACACCACCCCTTGAAGCATCCCACCCCGACCCATCCCCCAAGAACCTTAATGTTGTAATCAGTTGATCAACTGACCAAAATTTATTTTCCTCCAGGTTTAACAATAGCTGTGATACTTTTTGGAATTACCCGAAGTTTGGTCATTTTCAATGTGTTGGTGAATGCATCACAGGAGTTGCATAACAGAATGTTTGCGTGCATAATAAGAGTTCCTGTTTTATTCTTTGATAGAAATCCAATCGGTAAGTGTATAATTCTATAAATTTCAAATTGAAGAGTGTACAGCTTTTGTAATGCAGCGATAAGTTAGAATTAAGGCTTTATATTTGGAATGATGCACAACTACCACTAGGGGACAGTGTTCTCTAACTGACTGATGAAAAACATTGATAATTGTACGATTAAAGCAAAAAAAAATTTTGCAAATACTCAATTGGCCTGACAGCATCCGTAAAGAGAAATGGACTTAACATTTTCAGATCATGATCACTCCTCATCCGAACTGCTCTTATATTAAGTATCGTGTATTCAAGTTTGTATGACCATAAACTAAGGTGTTTCTTGGTGTTTACAAATGTAAGTGTGATTTAAACCAAATTATGGGGAATAAGTAGAGAAAATATTGTAACAAATAAAACAAAGAACTGCAGACGCTGGAGGTATGAAACAAAGCATTTTGATAAGTATTCACTGGACTCAGTGTTAACTCTGCTTTCCCTCCATAGTTCTGAATTTCTCCAGAAATTTCTGTTTGTCTTAGAGAAAATATTGTCATTAGTTGGCAAGTTAAGGCCTATGAGAACTTCCAGGGAAAGCGTTCTATACAAAAGTGTGGTGAAGTTTGGAATTGTCTACTACAAGTGACAATTGAAGCTGGATCAATGTTTTTTTTAAAGTGGAGTATGATAGATTTTTGCTGACCAATGATGTTAAGGGTAATGAGGCAAAGGTGGACATATGCAGAGATAGTAGGAAGTGCTGATGCTGGAGTCTGAGATAACAGTGTAGAGTTGGATGAACACAGCAGGCTAGGCAGCATCAGAGGAGCTGGAAAGCTGACGATCTGGATCTGGAATCTGCTATGCAGTTAGGTTTCAGATCTGCCTTGAACGTTATGACCTTTAAAAAGTACTTGGATGATCATTTCAAATGTCATAACATGCAAGGCATGATTTGTGTAGATTTCGAGCAGTTTTTGTCAGTACTGACTCAATTAGCCTGTTCTGTACTGAATGATTCTGTATCATTGCATGACGAATGAAGTTTGTGGTACTGATTAGCCTGCTTCTGCTCGATGTTCCCTCTAATGTCTGTTCACTGCAAGACCAGTTTTTCTTATTTAGTCCACCCTCTTTAAAATTGACTTGCAACCATGTATGCATGTCTGCATCTTGCGGGCTGTCACTTTATTCAATCATTGCTTGTGAGCAGTCACTTGCTTCATGTTACACGATGACACACCCTTGCAGGTTAGAGGATGCATTGTTTCTGGTCTTGTGTAATTATACGTGTGCATACTGTCATTCATTTGAATTACTTCAAGTAACCTCCTGGTCAGTGACAACTCTCGGTACCTAATGTGTTTGTAGATTTAAATCGATGGAAAGTGTTCCTAAAAATGATTCAAGGAAATGGTGGAAACAAAAACTTGATTAACTACCTTTCTGTCCCCTGATTTAGTGATCTTTAAAGTATTCATCTCTGTAGATAAGCTATAGCATGTAGCTACTGCCTGCCACTATATCCCGAAGTTAACTTTCCTGAATCTAGACCGGGCCTGTAAAACTACATTCAGGTGGAGTGAATCTTTCTCATTTTGGATGTTGCAATATATCAAAAAAAAATAAGGTGGAAACATCTGACTCATTCACTTTGAACATAGTCCTTGATCTCCCTGGTGTTGATAGCTCTGACTGTGAGCCATGATTTCGTTCATTCAAGATAAAATGCAAAAATAGTTGTAAAGGAGACTTACAACTTTTAACAGTACTTGTAACTATTGGACTTTGCCTTATTCATTATATAAGTAAAATATGTTTTAATTTTCTTTAGTTTAGAGATTTAGTTAAGGGTTTTGTTTCTCTCACATGAAATAATCAAATTTGAAAAAGGTAAAATGGAAAATAAAGGTAAATCAAGTAATTATATAACATCAAACTTGGATTGTAATAGCCTAAAACTGAGTCCTTGATGAACTTGGAAAGAAAGACCAGATAATTTTGATTTCATCCTGAAGAGATTCACAGCAGGAAGGTAATCTGCCTGTGCTAAGCTAGTTAGATGAACCAAAATTACATTTTGTATGGTTGCCCAAGTTAGGATAGAAAAGTTAGCTAGAGTACATGGTCCCTGCTGGAAGTGCAAACATCTTGCAAAACAGGACCAGAATAACCTGAAAAGATCCCTTTGCTCTTGAACAGCTGGCTCAATTATATTAGAGGCAACCTTCGAATGACCATTCAGGGGATGTGCAAGCAGAGTCCAACTTCTCCTCAATGCAGAGGAAAAGGAATAAAATAGCAGAAAAAACAAATTAAGGAGAGATTGAGTCATAAGTTGCATATTTTTGAGAGTATAGGAGATAGAGGGCAGCATGGTGCCTCTGTGATTTGCACTGCTGTCTCACAGTGCCAGGGACCCGGGTTCAATTCCGCCCTTGGGCAACTGTCTGTGTCAAGTTTGAACATTCTCCCTGCACCTGCGTGGGTTTCCTCTGGGTGCTCCAGTTTCCTCCCACATTCCAAAGATGTGTAGAGTAGGTGGATTGGCCTTGCTAAGTTGCCTGTACTGCTCAGGAATGTGTAGTTTAGATGGGTTACAGGGGGATGGGTCTGGGTGGGATGCTCCAAGGGTCAGTGTTGACCTGTTGGGCCGAAGGGCCTGTTTTCACACCATAGGGATTCTCTGATGAAAAGATCACTTAGAATATTAGTCTTGATTGCAAAATATTTGCATGTTTTGGCAAGAATGTGTCTGTGATGTACAGTGAAAGTGTTGGGCGTAAGAAGAGAAACTAAAATTCTTAGAGATAGTGCAGCAATGGAAATGATATGGGAATGCTATGAAAGAAGAAAGATGTCAAAAATTGCAAATCTGATTAATGAAGGACTACAACAGCATACAGCACAACAGTCATGAGACTTTTTAAAGTACTTTTTTGACTGTCAAGTGCTTTGGGATATTGATTGAGCAAGAAAAGCATCATATAGATACAAGTTTTTCTTTCAGGGTGACAATATCAAAGGTTCGAGTATTTAGGCACAAATGAGAAACATAAAGGGTGAATGGTGGGTGAATGCTAGGTTGGAGCTAGAGAGGTCTGATTCCTCCAAGCCTGTCAGGAGTTTGGACAGAAGTTTTAAAAAGTAAACTTTACCTTAACTGTCTTGTCTAGTTGGCATCTCTACTGTGGTTTTGCCTTGCCAGCTTCTAATAAGTCAGCAAAGGTGACTTGGTGCCAAGCGCAAATGAGCAACCGCAGGCCAAGAAGTCAACTTGGACTACTCTTAACCCCTCACACTGTTCTTGCTGAGCAAGGGCAGTCAGAGAGTCAAAGTTTTTGAAAGAAACTAAACAACCATTTTTCTCTCAGACTTTGATGCTGGAGATGAAGTTGTAGTACTCTGGATATTCCTTCACAGTCACAGTTATAATACAGTAGAATAGTAGTGGGAAAGGAATAAAAATAAGGCAACGTATATGCTAATAACGTTGCCGTCCTGAACTAGATTTTACTTATATGACTTCCTCTACCAGTGAACCTCTTCCTTGTGTGTTGTGTTTAATTGCTGGATGATGAGCAGAGCCTGACTTTTCAGTTAATATTGCTACTGACAACTGTTTCCTGAGATTGGTCAGTGAAGGATGATACTGCTGACTGACATTGGTGATACAACAGAATCATTTTAATGGTCAGAACAAGCTCTATTGAAACTTACCTCTATTTCAACCCAATGCCTTAATTTGCAGGACTCATGCACCCTTTAAATAGTCAGCAGGCTGTGATCTAACTGCAAAACTACTGTGCACGTTGGCCGCAGTGGTATGAGTCCTGTACTGCATGAACGGACCTGACTCAGAGAAATGGGGTCAGGTTAATTGGCAAACTGACCCATGACAAAAACATCATGTAGCCAGATATCCAGACCAAATTGTTCATCTACTGTGCTGCTGTACACTTGAGAAAACGGTCTGAAGGGAGTTAATAATGGTGGTATGAGATTATCAGAAAAGTTGATATGGTTTGATGATTCAAGGAAGTAACAGTAAGAAATGAACTTCGAGGATGCCCGAGGTAAAGAAAAATGCGTCTGAGAATGTGTTGTCAATTACTGTACAATTCAACTGATTTAAGAGAAAAAAAGCACAATAATAAACTTGCATTTAAGCTTAACATACTTAAAGTTCAAAGAACTAGATTAGCTGTTTGAAAACCAATACTGGTAGATGTTGCTTAATGTCCTGTAAGAAATAAACAAGTTTTCATTGAACCTTAGTTATTTCTTAAATCATAGTAATTAGTATTTACTTTAATCTGGTACAGGGATATAGTTTGGAACAGGGTTAAATGAACGAGGAGGTTTATCTCTTTGTAAATTAGAAGCAAGCACATTTGAAATGGGTTTCTAAATTGCCTGTTTTTCCTTTTAGTCCCTCCAGAATTGAAACAAAAACTGCAACAGTCAACTGAAATTTAGACAGATGTCAATCTTTTATCAACTTCTGTTTTTATTTTATTGCAAATAACAAATGCTTAGGAATGTATTTACAGGACTATGTAACACTTAAAAATTTTAGATGATTACGTGAGGAATAAGAGAATGATCAAAGAAAGAGTAGGGCCGATCAGGGATAGCAGAGGGAACTTGTGTGTGGAGCCTGAGGAGGTAGGGGAAGCCCTAAATGAGTTTTTTGCTTCTGTCTTTACGAAAGAAACGAACTTTGTAGTGAATGAAACCTTTGAAGAGCAGGTGTGCATGCTGGAATGGATAGAGATAGAGGAAGCTGATGTGCTGAAAATTTTGTCAAACATTAAGATTGACAAGTCGCCAGGCCCGGACCAGATTTGTCCTCGGCTGCTTTGGGAAGCGAGAAATGCAATTGCTTCGCCACTTGCGAAGATCTTTGCATCCTCGCTCTCCACTGGAGTCGTACCTGAGGACTGAAGAGAGGCAAATGTAATTCCTCTCTTCAAGAAAGGAAATAGGGAAATCCCCGGCAATTATAGACCAGTAAGTCTCACGTCTGTCGTCTGCAAGGTGTTAGAAAGGATTCTGAGGGATAAGATTTATGACCATCTGGAAGAGCATGGCTTGATCAAATACAGTCAACACGGCTTTGTGAGGGGTAGGTCATGCCTCACAAACCTTATCGAGTTTTTTGAGGATGCGACTGGAAAAGTTGATGAGGGTCGAGCTGTGGATGTGGTGTATATGGACTTCAGTAAGGCATTTGATAAGGTTCCCCATGGTAGGCTCATTCAGAAGGTCAGGAGGAATCGGATACAGGGGAACTTAGCTGCTTGGATACAGAATTAGCTGGCCAACAGAAGACAGCGAGTGGTAGTAGAAGGAAAATATTCTGCCTGGAAGTCAGTGGTGAGTGGGGTTCCACAGGGCTCTGTCCTTGGGCCTCTACTGTTTGTAATTTTTATTAATGACTTGGATGAGGGGATTGAAGGATGGGTCAGCAAGTTTGCAGACGACACAAAGGTCGGAGGTGTCGTTGACAGTGTAGAGGGCTGTTGTAGGCTGCAGCGGGACATTGACAGGATGCAGAGATGGGCTGAGAGGTGACAGATGGAGTTCAACCTGGATAAATGCGA
This sequence comes from Stegostoma tigrinum, assembly GCF_030684315.1. Taxonomy (NCBI): domain Eukaryota; kingdom Metazoa; phylum Chordata; class Chondrichthyes; order Orectolobiformes; family Stegostomatidae; genus Stegostoma; species Stegostoma tigrinum. Next base: position 44,947,354 of record NC_081359.1, read on the forward strand.
GGTGATGCATTTTGGAAGGTCGAATTTGAAAGCTGAGTACAGGATTAAGGATAGGATTCTTGGCAGCGTGGAGGAACAGAGGGATCTTGGTGTGCAGATACATAGATCCCTTAAAATGGCCACCCAAGTGGACAGGGTTGTTAAGAAAGCATATGGTGTTTTGGCTTTCATTAAGAGGGGGATTGAGTTTAAGAGTCGTGAGATCTTGTTGCAGCTCTATAAAACTTTGGTTAGACCGCACTTGGAATACTGCGTCCAGTTCTGGGCGCCCTATTATAGGAAAGATGTGGATGCTTTGGAGAGGGTTCAGAGGAGGTTTACCAGGATGCTGCCTGGACTGGAGGGCTTATCTTATGAAGAGAGGTTGACTGAGCTCGGTCTCTTTTCATTGGAGAAAAGGAGGAGGAGAGGGGACCTAATTGAGGTATACAAGATAATGAGAGGCATAGATAGAGTTGATAGCCAGAGACTATTTCCCAGGGCAGAAATGGCTAGCACGAGGGGTCATAGTTTTAAGCTGGTTGGTGGAAAGTATAGAGGGGATGTCAGAGGCAGGTTCTTTACGCAGAGAGTTGTGAGAGCATGGAATGCGTTGCCAGCAGCAGTTGTGGAAGCAAGGTCATTGGGGTCATTTAAGAGACTGCTGGACATGCATATGGTCACAGAAATTTGAGGGTGCATACATGAGGATCAATGGTCGGCACAACATCGTGGGCTGAAGGGCCTGTTCTGTGCTGTACTGTTCTATGTTCTATGTTCTAAATAAGCTGAATGATTTATGCAGTGTATTCTGTCAAGATAGTAAGCCGAGAAAATAAATTACCAATGTATGATTCTAGATGCCCATGTTACTTTTTGTCGACATAACCCTAATGGAATATTTGATCCAGGCCAACACATTTACACATTTCCCTTCTATAGACTTATAAAAAAGCGGCTTTAGCCCTGTCCCCAGGCAAGAGTGAAGAGCCAGAACTTTTACTAACTCCACAAGCTGAACCAGTTTGGATTTCTATCCTGGCGTGGTAGGGTTCCTTGGAAGATTGGCTGAATAATCTCAGTATGCATGTGGACTGCCAGCTGTGGCACTAGTTGGCCACATGGCTCCCTGCACTAGCACTGTCCCATATTTCATTAAAAAAGAACTCACACTCGCCATCCATACTAACCCATGCCACTTACGCCCTCCATGACCCTGTATTCCCTTCTAGCCATCATGCTGGTCAATACTTCCTAAGGCAACTTAGTGTCAACTCATGCCAAGCTATACCACCCTCTACCATTGCCCAGCATTGCTGGCTCTGGATAGTGAGACTACCAAAATGGAAGTTGAATAGTGGCAGCTACTCATTAAATGACCAGCTGCTTCCACAACCGATCAGAGCAAGGCCCTGCTTACCACGCAGCAGTTACACACAACGTATAAAATAAGACGTTTGCTGGTGGTGGAAGCAGATTTGGTAGAATCATGTTCAGGTTAGCAATGATGCTGGGAGATGTGTTGCCCAGTTTTGATCCCATTCCAAGCACAATGTCAACCCATTCCCAAGATCACCTCTGTGAAAATCAGAAATGACATATTCAGAGGAACGTTTAATTTTGGGGGGCTTTCACTAATCACAGTAAAAATATGGGCCATTGCTTTTCACAAACATAGAATCTTCATAGCTCATGGTGCCTATATATTATAACATATGACTTGACATAGAACAACATAGAACTGTACAGCACAGGAACAGGCCTTTCGTCCCACGATGTTGTGCTGAACGTGACACCAAATGAAACAACTCCCTTCTGCCATCTCTTGGTCTATAACCCTCCATTCCTTGCATATTTGTGTGCTAAACTAAGAGTCCCTTAAATGCCCATATCATATTTGTTCCACCACCACCCCTGGCAGTAGGTTCCAGACTGTTACCACTTTATGTAAAAAAAAAACTTGCCCATCATGCCTCCTTTGAACTTCCTTCCCTCACCTTAAATGCATGCCCCCAGTATTAGATTTTTCAAGTCTGGGAGAAACAACCCGAGTTTTTCTAGCCTCTTTATATTTATTTATAGAACATAGAACATAGAACAGTACAGCACAGAACAGGCCCTTCAGCCCACGATGTTGTGCCGACCATTGATCCTCATGTATGCACCCTCAAATTTCTGTGACCATATGCACGTCCAGCAGTCTCTTAAATGACCCCAATGACCTTGCATCCACAATTGCTAGTGGCAACGCATTCCATGCTCTCACAACTCTCTCTGTAAAGAACCCGCCTCTGACATCCCCTCTATACTTTCCTCCAACCAGCTTAAAACTATGACCCCTTGTGTTAGCCATTTCTGCCCTAGGAAATAGTCTCTGGCTATCAACTCTATCTATGCCTCTCATTATCTTGTATACCTCAATTAGGTCCCCTCTCCTCTTCCTTTTCTCCAATGAGAAAAGTCCGAGCTCAGTCAACCTCTCTTCATAAGATAAGCCCTCCAGTCCAGGCAGATTCCTGGTAAACCTCCTCTGAACCCTCTCCAAAGCATCCACATCTTTCCTATAATAAGGCGACCACGACTGGACGCAGTATTCCAAGTGCGGTCTAACCAAAGTTTTATAGAGCTGCAACAAGATCTCACGACTCTTAAAGTCAATCCCCCTGCTCATGGCCACCCAAGGGGACAGGGTTGTTAAGAAAGCATATGGTGTTTTATATACTTATATACCCTCTATTCCAGGCAGAATCCTGGTAAACCTCTGCTGCACTCTCTCCAAAGCCTCCACATCCGTCCTATAATTTGGTGAACCGAATTAAATACAACACTCTAAGTGTGACCTAATCGAATTCTTATAAAGCTGCAACATCACATCCTGACTCTTGTATGCAATTCCCCGACCAGTAAAGGCAAGTAAGCCATACACCTTCTTTACCACCCTATCTACTTGCATGGCCTCTTTCAGGGAGCTGGCGACTTGAACTCCAAGATCCTTCTGTTCATCAGTGATGTTCAGGGTCCTGCCATTAACTGTATGCTTTTCTGTAACATTTGATCTCCCCAAGTGCAGCACCTCACACTTACTGGATTAAATTTTATCTGCCATTTTTCCATCCATATCTGCAACTGATCTATATCCGGCTGTATGCTTTGATAATCATCTACACTATTCACAACTCTACTGATCTTTGCATCATCTGCAAACTTACTAACCCACCCATCTACATTTTCATCTAAGTCATTTATCTGATCACAAACAGCAGAGGTGCCAGTACGGATCCCTCCGGAACACCACTAGTCACGGACCCCCAGTTTGGAAAAAACCCTTCCACCAGTACCCTCGGTGTTGAATGGGCAAGCCAATTCTGAATGCACGCAACCAAGTCACCATGGATCCCATGCATCCTAACCTTCTGGATGAACATACCTTGAGGGTCCTTGTCGAAAGCCTTATTAAAATCCATGTAAACAACATCCACTGCTTAGCCTTCTGTCACCTTTTCGAAAAATTCAATCAAGTAAGGCATAAACTACACTGCACAAAACCATGCTGCCTGTCCCTAAATAGACCATGCTTTTCCGAATGTGCATGAATCCTATCCCTAAGAATTCCCTCCAATAGTTTCCCAACCACCGATGTGAGACTCACCAGTTAAGTGTCCTATTTCCCTTTGTGAACAGAGGAACAACATTAGGTACTTGTCAGTCCTCCCAGAACTCTCCTTGCAAACTACTGGATAAAAAGGTCTTAGTGAATGCCCCATCAACCTTCTCTCTTGCCTCTCTCAGAACATAGGGTAGATACCATCTGACCCTGGGAACTTATCCACCGTAATGCTCTTCAAGAGCTCTAGCGTCACTTCTTTCCTGATCTGAACATTTTCCTAGCATATTATCATGCTCCACATAAATCTCACTATCCTTCACATCCTTTTCCTGAGTGAATACTGATGTAAAGGATTTAATTAGGATCTCACCCACGTTCTCTGCCTCCAAGCACAAGTTCCCTCCTTTACCCTTGAGTGATCCTACCTTCTCCCTAGTTATCCTCTTGTTTTTAATGTATGTATAGAATGCTTTGGGATTCTGTTTAACTCTACTTGTCAAGGTCATTTCATAACCCCTTCTTGATCTCCTAATTCCCTAATTGAGTATTTCTCTTTTATTCTATTCCTCATGGACCCCGTCTGAATTTAGCTTCCTAAACCTTACATGTGCCTCTTTTTACCTTTTGACTAAATTCACAACCTCCCTCGTTATCCAAGGATCCCGTAACTTGCCATCCTAGTCCTTCCTCCCAAGTAGACCATGCTGTCTTGAACTCTTCCTCAGCAGGTCTTTAAAGAGTTCCTACATGTCAAATGTCAACTTGCCTGATAACAGACCACCCAATTAACACTCCCTAGCTCCTACATAATACTGATGTAATTTGCCCTCCCCTAATTTAGTACCTTCCTGCAAGGTCTTGACTTATCCTTGTTCATAGCGATCTTTAAAAAAAAGGAGTTGTGATCACGGTTACCAAAATGCTCTCCTGCTGAAAGATTAGGAGCCTGGCCAGACTCATTAGCCAATACAAGGTCCAGAATGGTCTGTCCGCTGTTAGATTTCCACATATTGTTTCAAAAAACCCTCTTGGATGCACTTTACAAATTCCGGCCCATCTAAGCCTCTTGCTCTAAGGGAGGCCTAGTCAAAATCTGGGAAATTAAAGTCACCCACTATGACAACTCTGTTTTTATTGCATCTTTCCATACTCTGCCTACATATTTGTTTCTCAATTACTCAGTGGCTGGTGGGGGGTCTATAGCATAATCCTATCAGAGTGTTTGCACCCATCTGTGATGGGTGATACTGTTGATAATTTCTAAAATGATTCATACATACAGCTGTCAGACATGCTGCAACAAATAATCACATTTTACGATTTAATTATTTAAATTCCTGCAGTGTCCTCCTAATGTTCATTGCTAAATGCATCAAGTCTTTGCCTCAGAGAGTTGAGAGCCTTTGGAATTCTTTGCCACAGAGTGCTGTGGGGTCAGAGTCCTTGTGTACATCTAAGGCTGAAATAGATTAATTTATCAGTAGCAAAGCATGTTGGCACTGTGGTTAGCACTGCTGCCTCATATAGCCACCTGGGTTCGATTCCACCCTCAGACGACTGTCCGTGTGGAGGTTGCACATTCTCCCCGTGTCTGTTTGGGTTTTCTCTGGGTGCTCCAGTTTCTTCCCACACTCTAAAGAGGTAGATTGGCCATGCTAAATAACCTCATAGTGTCCAGGGATATGTAGACTACATGTGCATGGGAATTGCACGGTTACACGGATAGGGCAGATGGATGGGCCTGGGCGGGGGTGCTCTTCGGAGTATCAGTGTGGACTTGTTAGGCCAAATGACCTCTTTCCACACTGTAATACACTTTAACATAGTGTAATAAAGTAGGGGAATCAAAACTTGTGTAGAAAATGTAGGAATGTGGACATGAGGAATGTCTGGTCAGCCATGATTCCTTTGAATGGCAGAACATGCTCAAAGGATTAAATAATTTACTGATGCTTTCCCTTCTTGGGGAATCTAGAACGAAGGCGTAGGATTAAGAAAGTGCTTTTCATTTAAGTTTGAGATAAGACAGAAATCTGTCAGAGAATCAAGTTTTTGAAACTAGCTTCGACAGGGAGCACCAGAGGCCGGGTCGTTGAATTCATTCACAGTTGAGTTAGGCAGGTTTTTGATCTACATGGGAGTGTAAAGATAAGGGTTGGAGGAGCATAAAATGGAGGTAAGGCCAACACAAGGTCAGGAATGATGTTATTAAATTTTGGAGCAGGGTCAATAGTCATTGAGTCATACAAACTTAAAAATAGGCCCTTTGGCCCATCATGTTTATCCTGACCAACACACAGCAAGCCTCACTAATCCCATATATCTACCTGCTATGCCCTGACCTTTTAAGTGCTCATCGAGATGCTTTTTAAATGTTGGTAAAATACCTTTCTCTACCACCCTCTCAGGCACCACATTCATATTTCTGTCACTCGCTAGGTGAAGACAAAAATCCTTATCTCTCATCTAAACCACACACTTCTCACCTTAAACTTTAGTCTTAGCCAATTCTGCTATTGGAAAAGATTCTCACAATCTATACTATTTGTGCCTTTCATTATTTTGTATATCTCAATCGGATCCTGCTGCCCCCTCCAACCCCCACCCCTCTGTAGCCTGGGATACATCATATCAGGCCCTGGGGATTTATACACCTTTTTGCCTGATAAAACATTTAGTACCTCCCTGTTAATCATAAACTGTTCTGGAACCTCACCACCTGATCTGAGATCTCTACCTATTCTAGTCAGAATTCCTGATTGTGTTATTTCTGCCTTTTGTTCTGGACAGCTGTGGTTTACTAGTTATTGGAGTACAAGAAAAGAAACTGGGTGAAAGGATAGTACTACCTGAATAAGGCTGTGTGCCATTATTCAATTTGAATTTTGCCTTTGCACGGTGGCTCAGTGGTAGCACTGCTGCCTCACCACGCTAGGGACCCATGTTCAATTCCATCCTTGGGTGACTGTGTGTGGAGTTTGTACATCCTCCCTGTGTCTGAATAGGTTTCAGCTGTGTGCTCTGGTTTCCTCCCACAGTCCAAAACTTTGCAGATTAGGTGGATTGGCCATGTTAAATTGCCCGAATGTGCCCAGGGATGTGCCAGTTAGGTGGATTAGCAATTGTAAATGTGGGATTATGGATAGAGGGAGAGAAGTTGGTTCTGGGTGGGATGTTCCTCAGAGCATCAGGCTAATGGCCCAAATGGCCTTCACGCTGTGGGGTTTCTATAATTCCTAAAAGTACAGATTTTATTCCATTCAAAAAAGAATTCATAGTTGAAGGTCACATGGTTCTGCCCAGAGCCTCCTTGGTGATCAATTTGCCTTTGTAGTTGATTTTTTGCATTTCAATAATAGAGTAAACTATCTTCTTTATATTTGGATTATTTAAGTTGTTTGTTGGATACTTTCAGATGTTTTAAAGTTTATTCATCAGTGTGACTCACCTAATGATGCAAGTTTTGCCAACAAATGCAGGGTATTAGAGTGCAATAGCTATTTAGAAGAGGTGTGGTTGGACTTGTTTGGTTGTTGACTTTTAAAACATCATACTTTTGCAGTTGTAGGCAGACTTTATCTATTATCAGGGTGTGACACTATAGAGCAGCTTTAAGGGAGGTGTACTTGAACTGCAAATAATGTCACAGACTTCATGTGTTATTATAATGCAATTACAGTTACTATTATCTGGTTGCTGTTGTGTTGCTATCAGTAACCGTGATAAAAACAAACTGCTCTTAGGCAATACATTTAAAAACTTATGCTGACCACTGTGGAATACAATATTGAAATTCCACTTACCAGCACAGATTTTTGAATATGTTTTCATACTGTGGTCATAATAGTTATGGGTTACAGTGACAAAGATACTTTCGATTGTGATTCAAAACATCAACAATTAAAAATTAACTATTCATTTAAAGTGTGTATCATAGATAAGAGATATTGTGTACAGAAGAGTTAGTGATTCAGATTTAAAGATGAAAATTTCTTTGTTATTTGACAAAGACAGCTCTCCATATTTAAAATATGATCTAATTTAATGAACAACATTTTGGCTTGTAAAGTTTATTCAAAATTACATTTTGGAAGAATGTTCATGTAACAGGATAATTTGTGAATGGGCTTCTAAGCAATTTTTTCCAAGTTTTTCATTCATTTAGATAGGCAAATTTTAGTCTTCATTCCGAGTTGTTCATCTCAGATTGTCAGCAAGTCAAGATGATTCAGGAGATAACTCTTTACTCTTGGGTTCCCGGTTTATGAGAGTGTTCATTAAAGATGTTCAGGTTCTGACCTAGCCAGCTTTATTGTGAAGATAAGGGTGAGCCATTCCTGTGCAGTTTTCATGAAGTTGGACCAACTTTTTAAAGGCTGATGTCTTAGTGTATCTCAGATCTTATATACCATGATTGGCATGAGGGAACATTTTGAAAAGATCCTTCTCATGCCAGCCCACCTGTTGCATAAGAGAGTCTGGAAGTGTTAATACTGAGGAGTGCCACCAAGGAGCACCACCAACTATAAATTCTGATGTCAGCCATGATAATGATGTTTGGATGTGAACAGGACAACCTAGAATCTTGAAGGAGTGGGAAGGTCGGCTCAATGGTTAGCATGACTGCCTCACAGCACGAGGGACCTGGGTTCAATTCCACCCTTAGGTGACTGTGCAGAATCCACACAGACCATCTCCCTGTGCTACGTGGGTTTTCTCCCACAGCCCAAAGATGTGTGGGTTAGGTAGATTAACTATGCTAAATTGCCCAAAATGTTCAGGCATGTGCAGGCTAGGTGGATTAGCCATGGGAAGTGAAGGGTTACAGGTAGAGGGGTGGCTCTGGGTTGGATGCTTTTTGAAGGGCCAGCATAGACTCAATGGGCCAAAAGTCCCCACACTGTAGGGATTCTATGACATCATTTGGTCCTCCTCTTAAAACAAAGTCTACCACGTCAATGTAATCTGTAGTTAGTTACTGACATTTAGTAAACCATGGCTGGGAATTCTGTAAATGCCACTTTTTTATTAATTCGTTCATAGGATGAAGGTGTCATGATGCTAACAAGGCCAGCATATATTGCTCATTCCCAGACTTTTCCGGGAATTCCCATAATTGCCCGGACTGGGATGTTAAGAGTCAACCGCATTCCTTTGGGTCTGTACACCAGGACAGGATGGCAGTTTCCTTCCTTAAAGGGCACTAGTGAACCAGGTAGGTGCTCCTGAGACGCTGCTGGGCCTGCTGTGTTCATCCAGCCTCACATTTTATTATCTTGGATTCTCCAGCATCTGCAGTTCCCATTATCACAGGCTCCTTTCACAATCAGCAATGGATTCATGGTCATCATTTAATCTTAATTCCAGATTTTTATTGATTTCAAATTCAACCAACTGCCATGGCAAGATTCAAACCCAGCTCCCCACAGCACTACCTGAGTCTCTGGATTAGCAGTCTGTTGATAATATCTCTAGGCCATTGCTGCTAGGTGACACAAAAAGCTCGTGTACAGAATGAAGAACCTGATGTCATTTGCAAGTGACTGAAAACAGTATCCAGTCTCTGCTGGTGAACATGATGTTTCCATAAATATGTATAATTGAAGGGAAAGGAATCCCCAGCACTCAGTGTCCTGAATCAGGTCACGAGGGATTGTTAGGTTTTTGAAGGCTGGCTGCAGCAGTGAAGCTTGAGAGGCAGCACAGCCCCACTTGCCATCCAAGGTGTGAGGGGTAGTGCTTTGGATTCAGCTTCCTAGCTCTGGAAAGAGTTTACTTTATCTAGTATCACCGCAGCTGGAGAGAGCAAAGGAGCAGTAACCAAGCTCTGGAAAGAGTTTACTTTATCTAGTATCACAGCAGCTGGAGAAAGCAAAGGAGCAGTAACCAAGGACAGACATTCCACAGACACCACTGGATGGCAAAAGCTCCACTTCATCAGCCTTGACTTCCCTGGCCCCCTCATCCCCAACTTGGTAACATCAGTGACGCATGAACAGGTGCATCTTCATATCATTTCAGTGGCTAACAAATGTCATGGGCCACGTCTGAGTATTTTGGGAGTCATCTTTTTGGCGTCATGGATAATCACGCCTATAAATTGTCTTGTTATGTATAAGAGACTCCTCTAGATGGACCAGAAAGTTACTTTCCTCCGCCACACTGGACTCAGCAGGTGCTGTAGTTTCTGATACTCGAAGGATGGTGACAGCAACTTTCTTCTCAAGCAGCGTCTGCTTGTACGACATTAAGAGCTGGCATACTCATATGATACCTAACACCCCACACCCCATTTCCCCATAGCCCTTCATGCTCCCGATGCAGAATATTACTCAACTGTCCATTTACCCACACAAACCCTATAGTAATAATTCAGTGCATTCAAATAAACCTAATTGCCATTACATTAAAGAAAAAAAACTCTTTGCTATGATAAAAATAGTACCACAGATGCTATAAATCTGAAATAAAAACAGCAAGCGAGGTAGAATCTATGAGTGAGAAAAGACTTAACACTGCGAGACCAATATGAGTCTTTGGATGCAGCCCGAAATGCTGAATTTCACCAGCACTTTCTGTTTTAATTCCTCTTCACTACAGCTGAGTAAAGGTATCATTCATTCAGATCTTTTAATATTTACAAGTAATTTGCAAAGCAGAAGCATAATGAAACTAAGAGAAACTGAAAGATTTCAGAGCTGCATTTCCACAATTAGCCATAGGAGGTGGAGGAGGCTGACAGCAATTATTACACTACCTTATACTGAGAAACAAAGTCTGTGTCAGAGATAATAGGAACTGCAGATACTGGAGAACCTGAGATAACAAGGTATAGAGCCGGATGAACGCAGCAGGCCACGCAGCTTCTTAGGAGCAGAAAAGCTGACATTTCGGGCCTAGACCACCTCCAGAAATGGGGGAGGGGGAGAGGCTGTGTGCTTGTTTACACCAGGATGATTCCTCACCCATTTCACCTTGTGAAAAATTTGCAGACTGCATTTCGGGTCTTCAGTTCATAGCCAAGATTGAGTAGAAATCTTTGCTTACTCTTATGAATACAAAAGAACTGATGAGGGTGGGAGTTCGATGGGGAGAAGTATGTAATAAAATGTTACATCATTTCTGGAGTCAGTAAGGAGCGCACAATATTACAATGGATGGTTAATAAAATATGTAAATAAGCTTGATTGCATAATTGGATGTAATATGAGAAGACAGAACTACCAGAGGATGAAGCTGTTTAGCTAAGTGTTATAAGTCTTGACCTGTGCAGAGTTTTATTGGGTAAATGGAAGGTAATGCTTATTGACATCAATAAAGACTCTTAGAACATAGGGCCTGTACTATGCTGTATTGTTCTTTGGCCCACGATGTTTGCTGAACTTTTACCCTAAGCCTAAGGTCTATCTAACCTCCACCCCTAACTTATACTACCATCCATATGCCTATCTTAATAGCCACTTAAATGCCTCTAACAAGGCCAACTCCATTATCCTCTCTGGCAATGCATCCAGTGCCCCTACCACTCTCTGAGTAAAGAACCTACCTCTTTACATCTCCCCTTTATCTCTCTTCACTCACTTTAAAAATATCCCCCCTCATAATAGCTACCTCCACCCTAGGAAAAAGTCTCTGGCTATCCATTCTATCTATACCTCTGATCATTTTATACACCTCTATCAAGTCACCTCTCATCCTTCGTCGTTCTAAAGAAAAAAACCCTCGCTCTTTCCTCATAAGATCTTCCCTCCATTCCAGGCAACATTCTGGCAAATCTCCTCTGCACCTTTTCCAACGTTTCCACGTCGTTCCTGTAATGAGACAGCCAGAAGTGGACACAATACTCCAGATGTAGCCGAACCAGGGTTTTGTACAGCTGGAGCATAACTTCATGGTTCTTAAACTCAATCCCTCTATTAATGAAAGCTAACATACCATCCAACTTCTTAACAACTCTATACACCTGGGTGGCAGCTTTCAGGGAACTGTGGACATGAACCCTGAGATCCCTCTGCTCCTCCACACTGCCAAGAATCTTTCTGTTAACCCTCTATTCTGCTATCAGATTTTCCTTCCAAAATCACCTCAAACTTTTCAGGAAAGTCCATCTGCCACTTCTCAACCCAGCTCTGCATCCTATCAATGTCTTTCTTTCTTTAACCTAGAATAGCCCTCCACAACTTGACCCACCTTTTATACCATCTGCGAACTTGTTAATTGACCCTTCCACTCCTACATCCAAATTATTTACAAAAATCACAAATAGAAGAGGACCCAGAACAGATCCTTGTGGTACACCACTCATAACTGAGCGACATGTTGAATATTTTCCTCCACTACCACCATTTGTCTTCTAACAGTAAGCCAATTCTGAATCCAATCTGCTACATTTCCCTCTATCCCATGCCTCCTAACTTTCTGCATGAGCTTACGATGTAGTAGAGTCCATTAGTGAACAGGCAGTTCTGGATATGTTTTGTGTAATGAGGCAGACTTAATTAGGGAGCTTAAGGTGAAGGAATCACAAGGGGGCAGTGACCATAACATCATAGAATTCATCATGCAGTTTAAGGGTAGAAGCTGAAATTGGAAATAATGGTGTACTACAAATGGTAGTACAACTACAAAAACATGATGGAGAAGCTGGCCAGGGTTGATTCAAAGGGGAACCCAGAGAAAGAACAGTGGGAGTAGCAATGACAGGATTAGATTAGATTCCCTACAGTGTGGAAACAGGCCCTTCGGCCCAACAAGTCCACACCGCCCCTTGAAGAATCCCACCCAGACCGATCCCCCTGTAACCCATTCACCCCTGAACACTATGGGCAATTTAGCATGGCCAATCCACCTAGCCTGCTAATCTTTGGACTGTGGGAGGAAACCGGAGCACCCGGAGGAAACTCCACACAGGCAGCCGCCTGAGGCTAGAATTGAACCCGGGTCCCTGACGCTGTGAGGCTGCAGTGCTAACCAATGAGCCACCGTGCTGCCCCTGGGGGTAATTCAGGAGACACAGCAGAACTTCATTCCAAAGAAGAAGAAATGTATTAAGGGGATGATGAAACAGCTAAAGCTGACAAGGGAAGTCAGGGGCAGGACAAAAATAACAGGAAAAACAAACATTGTGGTGAAGAAAGGAAACCTTACTTTTAAAGAAAAGGGAATACGAGGAATAAATGAAATAAGAGAGCAAACTAGCTAGTGATGTAAAAGAAGATTTTAAGAGTTTTTTAGAAACGTATTTAAAAGTTAAGAGAGAGGGAAGATTGCAGACTAATCTGCTGGAAAGTGACGTTGGAGGTTGGATAGTGTAGGGGGAGGGGCTTAGATTAGTTCACATTCGAGGGCCGAAGGGCCTGTTCTGCACTGTATTGTTCTATGTTCTAATAGGGAACATAAAGAAATAACAGAGGAACTGAATAGATACTTTGTATAAGTTTTCATCGTGTAAGACGCTAGTAGCATACCAGAACTTCTAAGAGAGTCTGGAGCGGAGGTGAGTGTTGTGCCATCGCGAAGGGGATGTGCTAGGAAAGCTGAAAGGCCTGAGGGTGGGTAAATAACCTGGACCAGATTGTCCACACCCCAGAGTTCTGAAGGAGATAGCTATAGAGGCATCTTTCAGGAATCACTGGATTCAGGGAGGATCTCATGGCTAGTGTAACGCTCCTGTTGGAGAAGGGAGGTGGTAGAAGACAGAAAACGATAGGCTGGTTAGCCTGATCTCAGACCTTGCTAAGATTTTGGAGTCCATGATTAAGGATGAGATTGCAGAGTACTCAGAACCGCATGGTAAAATAGGGCTGAGCCAACACAGCTTTTGCCAAGGGGAAATCATGCCTTACAAATCTGTTAAATTTGGGAAAGTGAGGTTATGCACTTTAGTAGGAAGAATAGAGGCATAGACTATTTTCTACATGGGGAAAGGCTTCAGATATCTGAAGTATAAAGGGTTTTGGGATCCTAGTTTGGGATTATTTTAAGGTTGATATGTAGTTTCAGTTGGTAGTTAGAAAGGCAAATGCAATGTTAGCATTCATTTCAAGAGGGCTGTAATACAAAAGTGAAGATGTGCTGCTGAGGTTGTATATGACTCTGGTTAGACCGCATTTGGAATATTGCGAGCAGTTTTGGGCCCCGTATGTAAGGAAGGATGTGCTGGCCTTCGAGAAGTCCAAAGGAGGTTAACAAGAATGATCCCAGGACTGAAGGACTTGTCATATGTGGAGTGGTTGAGGACTCTGGGTCTGTTCTCAATGGCGTTTAGAAGCTTGAGGGGATTTCTGATTGAAACTTACTAAGCCCTGGATAGAGTGGACTTAAGAGAAGATGCTTCTACTAGTAATAGACAGTGGGACCTGAGGGCACAGTCTCAGAGTCAAGGGATGACCCTTTAGAACTGAGATGAGTTTTTTCAGCTGGAGGATGGTTAGTCTGTGGAACTCATTGCCGCAGAGAGCTGTGGAGGCCAAGTCAGAAAGAAATAAGTTGATAGGTTCTTGATTGGTAAGGACTTCAAAGGTTGTGGGGAAAAGGCAGTAGAATGCGGTTGGACAGGCCCAATTGGCTGAACAGCTTAATTCGGCTCCAGTGTCTTATTGTTAATATTATTTAAGGCAGTCGATGCAATTTTGGTAAGAATGAGCAGTAAATGAATCCAGAAATTTGTAAAGGCAATTTCTAAATTATTGTGTGTATTATTCTGCTTCTTTTGGTATAGAAACAGAAATGAAAACATAGTTTCACAAGCACATAATTGGGATAATATCCTAATCAAATAAAATATAATCAGATTTATACAGGTGTGGTAGAATCATTGTTCACCAACTGTGAACAAAGTGCAGGTGAACAACTGTAAATCAAATGGGACAGGGCTATTATACTTCATAACATTTACCTTTTACACATTTAATCATATTGAGAGTGGTTACCACGAAAAAGTATTAATTGTTGTAGACCACAGATGTTTTCATTGCACAACAAATGTATATGTATGCATTCATTGTAGTTAGGAAAACATTGTAGGAATAAGCGCAAAGCCATGAATCATTATTTAAATTCGATAAAGCATAGTGTTTATCAACCAAATAGTGTCAAATGTGTACAAGGCACTTCAGTTTGCAGCTTTTATGACACGATGAGTAATGGTTTTTAAATTGATGTATGATTATGTTTAATAGAGTTTCATGAATACACGCTCTGATTAGCTTTATTAATGTACAAAGCCTTTTCAGGATCTGATATTAAGCAAATACAATTCCTCAGAGTTTGTATGATTTTGACTATTAAGCACTTTAACTTGGAGATTACTGGGTAAATAAAAAATGATATTGATTGTAACATTTGTGGAAAGTATTGCAACAACTTTAAATGAGGATTAACAATGTTCTGCAGTGGTTGTAAAGAGTACATTTAACACATTGATAATTCTTTTACCCAATTTCCTCTCACTTCTAAAATCTCACTTGCATGAGGATGTCTATAAGTCCCCATTTTGCCCTTACATAAATTGTAATTTTGAAGATTTTACTTTAGATAATTCTCTAGCGAGCATCAATTTTGTCCTGACCCCAATACCACATTTTCCAAGATTTATTTATTTTCATAGAATCATTTCAGCATAGACAAAAACAATTCAACTCATCGTATCCATGCGAGCTTTCTTAAGAAGCAATTCAGGAACTGCCACACTTTGCTCCCTTGTCACACTTGTCTTGTTTTTCAGATGTTTAGAATATTTAAAAGTATAGAAGAATGTATGGCACAAAAGAAGGCCATTCTGCCCATTATATTTGTGCTAGGTAAAATATGAGCCACCCAGCATAATCTAATATTCCAGCATTTGGTTTCACAGGATCCCTACAGTGTGGAAACAAGCCATTTGGCCCAACAAGTCCACACTGCCCCTCTGAAGAGATCCCATCCCCCCAGCCCCCAACCCCTGCATTTCCCCATTTCTAACCCACCTAACCTCAACATCCCTGAATACTACGGGCAATTTAGCGTGGCTAATCCACCTAGCCTGCACATTTTTGCACCATAGGAGGAAACGCAGGCAGTCATGGAGAGAATGTGCAAACTGCACCCGGACAGTTGCCCGAGGATGGAATCAAACCAGAGTTCCTGGCATTGAGGCAGTCGTGCTAACCGCTGAGCCACCGTGCTGGTTTGTAAGTGATAGGATTTCAGGTGCTTATCCTGAATTCTGTTAAACGAGTTGAGAGCTTCTGCCTGAATTTCTGTTTTCATTAGAGAGTTCCAGACCCTTGTCATTCTGTAAGCGAAAAAACTGTTTCTCCAACTCCATTCTAATATTTTACCAATCACGTTAAATCTACATCCTCTAGTTGCTGACCTATTCACTAATATACTCTATCCAGATCCCCCTCAATGCTCAACCAAATCTCATCTCAGTTCCCCCTATTTGAAAGGAAATAGCTCCAGCCAATCCAAACTTCTCTCAAAGCTGCGCTTCCCTGGTCCTAACAGCATCTGCTGTCACATGCAATTGCTTCTTTTTTGCAATGAGGTAACCAGAACTGCATCCAGTGTTCCAGTCATGGCCTAACTAGTGTTTCTTTAGCTCTACCACAACTTTGCTACTTTTATATTCTATGCACCCCAGCTAATTTATTCTATTTGCCTTAACCATCCTTATCAACTTGTGCTGCCACCTTCAGGATCTGGGGAGATGCATTCCAAAGTGTCACACTTACTTTATCCCTATGAATATCTATTCCATTCATTTTGTATTTCTTTGCATTGTTAAACTACCCCATGCTTTCCTGATTTGAAGTGGCCATTTGCTACTTTTCTGCCCACCTGACTGGCCCATTGGCATCTTGCTGCTGTCTGCAACTTCCATCCTCAGTGCTTATCACATGGCTAATTTTTCTGTTGTCTGCAAGCTTCTTGATTATGCCCTTTTATTTTGTTTTGGTCCCTGTACTGTTACCATGAACCTCCTCTCTTATAGTAACCTCGTGTTTGTTTTTCCATTCCCAATTCTTCATCTGTATTTTTGTAATTTTTATGAAGGCACTATTTAGGTTTTTCAGTTCTCTGTGCACATGTTCTCCTCCATCACAACTAATTTATCATCTCAAGGTGGTTGGTTTCATCCACGGTGACATTGCTTCTGGTGCTAGATCCAAAGTTCCGTAAAGGTGACAAGGGAGTCCCGATTCCTGGGTTTTCTGGAAAGTCTTTTAAGGCTGTCAAACCTTCATCTTTTACTCTAGACTAAACAAGCTCCATTGCAGAAGTATTAAGTCCTATTCTTTGTAATTTTCATGGAGTTGGGCCATGTTTGTTATGTTATTTCCTGGGATCCAGGTGTTTAAGCAGGCTAAATGATGTCTGGGCTCTCATCCAAGAAATGATATGAGACTTACTAGGAAGCCAAAACATCTGTTGGGGTGCTAAAACTGCTAGAGAAAGATATACTATCTCGATTAACATCTTCGGCCCACTGGCCTTTACTGTCAATTTCACAATGCTTATTTACACAAGATCAAGAACTGCGTGCTTCAAATTAACCTTCTGGGTCATTAACACTTTTACTGATCTGTAGTAGAAGGATTTACTGACATAATGGAAAGAAAGCTCACCAAGCATGTTTTTTTTATTCATTCGCAGGATGAGGGCATCATTGGCTAGGCAGCATTTATTGCCCATCTCCATTTGCCCAGAGGGCAGCTAAGAGTTAACCACATTGCAGTGGGTCTGGGGTCATTTGTAGGCCAAACTAGGTAAGGATGGTAAGGCTAGTAACCAGGTAAGGTTTCCTGCCCTAAAGGACATTAGTGAACCAGTTAGGTTTTTCCAACAGTTGACAATGGGTTCACGGTCATCATTTGATTCTCAATTCCAGGTATTTTGTTGAACTCAAATTCCACCATCTGTCACGGTAGAGTTCCAACCTGGGTCCTCAGAACATTATCTAGGTCTCTGGATTAATCGTCCAGTGATAATACCACTAGACCATCGCCTTCCAGTTGATCCTGATAGTTGAGGGTTATTGTTGCATAGAAGAATAACCTGGTAGAGGTCCTTTCTCTTCAGTTTAGCCTATGACGCATTTTCTAATATACATTTATTACTACGTTAACATTGATGCTGGAGGAGAGCACAGCTCAATTTGAGACGGCCTTGATTCCATTCTGGTGGTGACACAGGTTGAACAGTGTCTCACTTGTCCTGTAGAGAAGCTAGACTCCAGCCTTGCATGACCCCAGTCTGCACTTATCATGGGTCTGTGGTGAATCAGTTGATGTGCATCATGTCTTGTCTGTCATCTTGCAGCAGGATGAGACAGCCCAGCAGTGTGGAAATGCCCTATATCCTCTTTGAGTTAGATGGCTATGTAAAGTGGTTGCTGCTGCTCTTCATCTTTCTTGTATTTGTCTAGCCTGATGTGAGGTTGAAATAAACCTTGCAACCCTATTTGCCTAACTATGAAAATCTTGTCTACTGCGTCTCATGATGGACGGATCTTGATTGTGACTCCAAGGGGAGATCTTCAGACTCTGCGAGGAGGCAATTGAAAAGGACTCTTGCAATGATCCTTCCTGTAGCAGACAGCAGGGTCCCCTCTAGCTACCGATTTGGTCTTGTCTCCTTTTTTGAAGATAGTAAACAAAGTATTGCGAGGTTCCCTGTTCTCCTTCAATCCTTCAAAGGGAATTGAGGTGATGTATTTGCATCAAAAACATTCTTCACTGCATTTCAGTAGGATTCCATGTGCATCAGCAGCTGTGTTTGTCATCAACAGTTGATTTATTTCAACCATACATCAAGCTGGGATTGCATTGAGATTGGTAGCAAACTTTGGATTGACGTCGCGTCATTCATATTGAGGATGAAGTCCTGGTTGAGGAGATTTTTGAAATGTTTTGTCTAGTGAGTACTAATTGCCACTCTGTCCTAATAGAGTGCCATTCCATTCTTAACTTTCGGTGGGATAAGCATTCAGTTTGTGAATGATCCAGACTGCTGAAGAATTGATGCATGTTGTGGCTGTCAGTGAAACATTGACTTTCTTGCAGTCTTTCTACACATCATCTATTCTTTAGCTTGAGGGTTTTTTTGTTGGACTTTGGCCTTCATTGCTCTACTTTCTTCCCCTCGGGTTTTGGTGCATTTAGTTCAGGTATCCAATACATTTGGATCTTAACAGCCCCTGGTCCCACTTATTCTTGTCAGACCAGTCTAGATGATTCTTGATAGTCGATGTAAAGTTTCATCCAGCTGCTGTGTGAGATAGCTTTAAGGGTAGACCAAATGCTGTGGACACTCTGTAGGTCCTGTTAATTGAGCAATGCCAGGTTGACTGTGAGCAGATCTTTCTTCACATGGTGCTCAAGTCCATCGACAATTGACTTCCTGCAGCAATGCTTCTTTGCCAATTTTTGGCCAGGCTGACGGAGATGATTGATAAGATTAAGGTAACAATCAGTACAGCAGCCATCAGCTCCTGTCATAGGGAGGGCAATTCAGGCGTCCTAGTGATCCCTCACTCAAATGATGTCACAGTTGAGAAGATGCCAATGTTTGGAGTGAACTTGATGCCACGTGGTCTTTTATTTGTTTTTTCTAATGGAACAACATATTTGTTATGACCAGACCATGTGTCAGATCCATTTGCATCAGGAAGGTAACTCTGTTCGTCTTTATTCCTTATACCTTACTGGCCAGTCGCAGCATTCCAGAGTTGTGTTCTCCTCAATTCTCTGTTGCTAACATCACCAGGGAGAATTTGTGTGTCTCCTTTTAAGGCACAGGCCAACTGATCAAGGCTGGAATGAAAATCCTCTTTAGCCTCATCTATAGCTTCTAGAGTTGCAGAGTACACACTGATTATTGTGTGGTGTGCAGCTTTCTAGGTTAGAGTGAGATGAAGATTCATGAGCCCTTTGTTTATTCCACAAAAACTCACTGCGTGTCATGATTGTAATGAGGTTAACCAAGTGGACCTCATAGAATATGTGTTCCCTGATCAGGGCAGTTCATCAGGTCCAATCAGTAAGCCTTGACTGACATAAAAGCAAGAGTGTCAGACATCCTGACACTGAGATCTGGCTCTGAGGGAATTCGATCAGTGTCAAGGAGTTTTTACGTGTAAATGATAACCTTCAATGACCTTCCCTCCATCATTAGATCAGAAGTGGGAATGCACGCCAATAATTGTCCAATGTTCAGCACCACTTGCACCTCCTCAGATACTGAAACATTCTGTATTTAAATGCAACAAGATCTGGACAATACGTTGGCTTGAGCTGACAATGGTAAGTAATGTTCTTATCACACAAATGCCAGACTATGACCGTCACCAATTTGAGACAATCTAACCACTGCTCCTTCACATTCAATGGCGCTACTGTCACTGAATCCCCCAATATCAACATCCTGGGAGTTATCATTCGCCAGAAACTCATGGGCTCACAACACATCGAGGGCCAAAGGGCCTGTGCTGCGCTCTATGTTCTATGTTCTATAAACACAGCAGCTACAAGGGCGAGTCAGAAGCTTGGAACAAAAACAGAAATTTCTGGAAAAAGCTCAGCAGGCCTGGTAGTATCTGTGGAGATAAATCAGTATTAACGTTTTGGGTCCGGTGACATTTCCACAGAAGCTAGGAATACTACAGCATGTAACTCGCCTCCTGGCTCTTCAAAGCAGGTCCACCATATATAAGGCACAATTAAGGAATGTGATGGAATACTCCTCACTTGCCTGGATGAGAGCAGCTCAAACAACACTTGAAACTCGAAACCATTAGGACAAATGATTGACACTGCACCCACTGCCTCCACCACTGATGCTCAGTAGTACCAGTGTATACTATCTACAAAATGCAGTGCTGAAATCAACCAAAGATCCTCAGACAGTACCTTCCAAACCCATGACCACTTCCATCTAGAAGGACAAGGGCAGCAGATATGGGGACATCACCACCTTCAAGTTCTCCTCCAAGCCACTTACCATCCTGACTTGGAAATGTATTGCAGTTCCTTCACTGTCACTGTCCAAATCCCTCTATTCCCTGCCTGCCTAAATGTGTCTGTCTAACTGCCTCCTAAACTTCCCCCTTCCCTGACAACATGTTCTAGACACCTGCCACCTTCTGCATTTTTTGAAAAAAGCTTCCCTGTCAAATCTCCCTTAAATTTTATCCCCCTACTATTTGACATTTCCATCTTGGAAAATGACTCCAACTATTCACTATGTGTGTGATTCTCATAGCTAACGTACTTCTGTCAGGTTGCCTTTCTCCTCTAATGCTCTAGCAAGAACAATCCGAACTTGTCCAACCTGTCCGTAAGCTAATATACATCTCCTGCCCAGTGCCTCCTCGAGGGCACTAATGCCACGGTCATAACACAGGATTTCCTTGGTTAAATGGTGCAGCATTCCAGCAAATTGCTACTGGGTTTTTTCCATGAAAGTACCGATGTTCCAGGTCCTGAGCTTCATTTGAAAGATGGGACTAAGGTAGAGATAGGTACCTGAGCATAAGCTTCCTTAATATGGGATAGCCATTACATATGGTCCTGGCCAAATAAAGTGTGCAATAGCAAGCACAGCCAAATAGTTACCCAGCTTGTTTAACTATTAAGCTTAAATGATGCAAAATTCTCAATTCTCTCATTTTAAAGTGCTCTCTTGGAAGGTTATAAATTTGGTAGAATTGCCCATCAGAATTTTCCATTTCCAGGCAGTTCCCTGGAAGTCTATTCCATCAGGATTTCCATATGGTTCAGATTCACAACTCCAGTCCACACTGCTACAATGACAATCTCCCCATCAGAGTGTGTGGATCAATATTTATTAGCATTTCCTGAATTAGGTTTATTTCATATTGTGGGCATTGCCTGGATTCTGAGGAGCATAAGGGACAGTGAAATCCCCAGTTTATCAATACCTAGTTCACATTTGTAACTGCCTCATCTTTGAGATGAATGAAAGAGTATCTTCAAGTTATTCCCAAAATGTTTCTCATCATTAATTCAAATTATGAATTTGGTCAGTATTTGAAAATATGGTTCACTGTTGTCCTTTATAGGAAAGAAGCTGCAAACCTTACTTGGCCTGACCTTATATGTGACTCCAGACCCAGAGCAGTATTAGCGAGTTTTGAGAAGATTTGTAGCTCAGGTTGAGGTTCTGGATGTGAGTTTGCTCGCTGAGCTGGAAGGATAGTTTTCAGACGTTTCGTCACCTTTTTTTTTTATTTGAAAAAATATACTTTATTCACAGAATGTACAAAAAATAAAACATTAATACACCTACCCAGTCATGCAAGCCACTCTGGGTTACCTGGGGGTACGCACACCAACTAAAGGAACAAAACAAAAGAGAAAAAAAAACCAAACAAAGAAACCGCCCCGGCAGTCGTCACCCCGCACAGTCCCAGTTGGCCCCCTGACCAGTTGGGGAAGGCGCCAGCTGGGCCCAGTTACCAGATAGGATTCTTTTCCCTTTTCTGGACGAGGGGGCTCATACGGTGGTCTTTCCCCACCACGCCTTGGCGGCGGCTGCCCCAAGCTTTAGCGCGTCCCTCAGCACGTAGCCCTGGACCTTGGAGTGCGCCAGTCTGCAACACTCAGTCGGGGTCAGTTTTTTCAGCTGGCAGACCAGCAAGTTGCGGGCAGACCAAAGAGCGTCTTTCACCGCACTGATGGTCCTCCAGGTGCAGTTGATGTTGGTCTCGGTGTGCGTCCCCGGAAACAGCCCGTAGACCACGGAGTCCCGCGTCACGGAGCTGCTCGGGACGAACCTCGACAAATACCACTGCATCCCCCTCCAGACCTCCTGCACATAGGCACACTCCAGAAGGAGGTGATCGACAGTCTCGTCCCCCCCGCAGCCACCTCGAGGGCAGCGTGCAGTGGTGCAGAGATTCCGGGCATGCATAAAGGATCTCACTGGCAGAGCCCCTCTCACCGCCAGTCAAGCAATGTCCTTGTGCTTGTTTGAAAGTTCTGGCGATGAGGCATTCTGCCAAACGACTTTGGCAGTCTGCGTGGGGAACCAGACGACGGGATCCACCCTCTCCTTTTCCCGAAGGGTCCTGAGGATACTACGTGCTGACCACTGCCTGACGGCCTTGTGGTCAAAGGTGTTTCCTTTCAAAAATTTCTCCACGAAGGACAGGTGGTACGGAACGGTCCAACTACTCGGAGCGTTCCGCGGCAACAAGGCCAGGCCCATCCTTCGCAACACCGTGGACAGGTAGAACCTCAGTAAGTAGTGACACTTGGTGTTTGCATACTGAGGATCTACGCACAGCTTGATGCAGCCACACACAAAGGTAGCCGTCAGGGCGAGGGTGGCGTTCGGTACGCCCTTTCCCCCATTTCCCAGGTCTTTGTACATGGTGTCTCTGCGGACCCGGTACATCCTCGACCCCCAAATGAAGTGGAAGATGGCCCGGGTGACCGCAGCGGCGCAGGTCCAGGTAATAGGCCAGGCCTGCGCCACATACAACAGTACCGAAAGCCCCTCGCACCTGACAACCAGGTTCTTACCCGCGATGGAGAGGGACCGGAGCGTCCACCTGCCCAGCTTCTGCTTCAATTTGGTGATACGCTCCTCCCAAGTCTTAGTGCATGCCCCAGCTCCACACCTTCAGGTAGTCTGTCCTGACGGTGAAGGGGATGAAGGAGCGGTCGTCCCAGTTCCCGAAGAACATGACCTCGCTCTTACCCCTATTGACTTTGGCACCCGAGGCCAGTTCAAACTGGCTGCAGATGTCCAACAGCCTACTCACCGAGCGACGATCGGTGCAGAAGACGGCGACATCGTCCACGTACAGGGAGGTCTTGACCTGAAGGCCTCCGCTGCCTGGGATAGTCACGCCCTTCAGGCTCACGTCCTTCCTGATGGATGCGGCGAAAGGCTCCACACAGCACACGAACAAGGCAGGAGAGAGCGGGCAGCCCTGCCTGACTCCAGATCTAACAGGAAAACTGTCTGATTCCCACCCGTTGATCGAGACTGCGCTAACGATGTTGGCGTAGAGCAGCCGGATCCAATTGCGGATGCCCTCCCCGAACCCCAATTTGGAGAGGACATCCCTCATGTAAGCATGAGAGACCCTGTCGAAAGCCTTCTCCTGGTCCAGGCTGACGAGGCAGGTGTCCACCCGTCTGTCCTGTACGTAGGCGATCGTATCCCTGATGAGCACGAGGCTCTCAGCGATCTTCCTGCCTGGCACAGCACAGGTTTGGTCAGGGTGAATCACTGACTCCAGGACAGACCTGACCCGGTTGGCAATGACCTTGGCCAGGATTTTGTAGTCCACGTTCAAAAGTGAAATGGGACTCCAATTCTTAATTTCTTCCCTCTCCCCCTTCCTCTTGTAAATGAGGGTGATGATGCCCTTCCTCATGGACTTGCACATTTCCCCTGCCCGAAGCGCACTATCGTACACCTCCAGCAGGTCCTGGCCGACCAGGCCCCACAGAGCGGAATACAGCTCGACCGGTAAGCCGTCGCTTCTGGGAGTCCTATTCCTCTGCAAGGACTTGAGGGGTCTGGCCAGCTCGTCCAGGGATATCGGCCGGTCCAGCCACTCCCTCGTGCCGTCGTCTAAGACCTCCGTGATAGACGACAAGAACGACTCGGAGGCCGTGCTGTCCGTGGGCTTCGTGTCGTACAGTCCGGCATAGAAGGATCTGCTGATCCTCAAAACGTCGGGCCGAGACGACGTCACCGAGCCGTCGTCCTCCTTCAGCCGGCTAAGCACAGAGCTCTCTTTGTGCACCTTCTGAAAGAAGAAACGCGAGCACGTCTCGTCCTGCTCCACGGAGCGGACCCTGGACCGGAAGATTATCCTGGAGGCCTCCACGGCGAAGAGCGAGGCTTGCTGGCCCCTCACCTCGCGGAGGTCCTCCGTGACATCGACCCCCATCAACTGCAGAAGGAGCAGGTTCTGCACCCTTTTCCAGAGTCGCGACAGCTTTCCCCACCTCTCTCTTGCCTTCCGAACACCCTTGAGGACAAAGAACCTCTTGATGTTCTCCTTCACCGTCTCCCACCAGTCACCTGGAGACTCAAAGAGGGGTTTCACGGTTCTCCAACCGGCGTACTCCCTCTTAAGCTCCTCGACGTTCTCTGGGGTCAACAGAGTCGTGTTGAGCTTCCACGTCCCCTTGCCGGCCGGCTGGTCGTCCTGTAAGTGACAGTCGGCCAACAGGAGGCAGTGGTCAGAGAAGAACACCGCTCGACGCCGGTGGACCTGACCGAGAACGTCCGTGACACAAACAGGAAGTCTATCCTTGAGCGGATAGACCCGTCTGGCCGCGGCCAAGTGTACCTCTGCTGCGCTCCGTCTGCAGGGGTGCTGAAGACGGCGAGCAGCTTGGCGTCCTTCACCGTGCCCATCAGGAATCTGGACGTGACGTCCAGTTGAATTCCCCTACCCGCTGTCCCCACGCCGGATCTTCCATCTGCATCAATGATGCAGTTAAAGTCTCCACCTAGGATGACCGGCCTGAACGTATCCAGCAGGGGTGGAAGCCGCTGCAGGACGGCCAACCGCTCACTCCGTACCACTGGGGCGTACACGTTGTTCAGCCTCAGGGGAGCATTCCTGTAGGTGATGTCAGCCACTAGGAGGTGCCCCCCCACCACCTCCTGAACTTGAAAGATGGTGAAGTCGCGCCCCCGCAGCAGAATAGCCAGGCCCGAGGAGCGATAGTCGTTACCCTCCGACCAGATCGAAGGCCCACAGGTCCAGGTGCCGGACCATTTCCCGTACCTGCCGAGGTGCGGTATCCCGCACTCCTGCAGAAACAGGAGGTCCGCCTTGATGGTGGTCAGGTAGGCCAACGTGGACACACATCTCGCGGTTGACTTGACGCTGCGCACATTAATGCTCGCATTTCGTACCCCCATTGTGGGCAGTGACCGCAGTAGCCTCCCCAAGTCCAAGGTCCAGCCCCTCCATCTGTCCCTTCATGCCCATTGCCCGGGCTAACTGCTGGACGCTCTCCGGGCTCAGGAAACCGTCCGTGCTGCCTTCCGGGTGGCATCCCCCCGTCAGGGGTGCGGAGGCAGGAGGGTCCGGCTCCGGGTCAGGCTGGGGATGCGCTGTTTCCTCCTTCCCGCCTGGAAGTTCCGGGGGGCCCTCCAGTGCTCCAGCGGCACT
Source organism: Stegostoma tigrinum (assembly GCF_030684315.1). NCBI lineage: Eukaryota > Metazoa > Chordata > Chondrichthyes > Orectolobiformes > Stegostomatidae > Stegostoma > Stegostoma tigrinum. The sequence goes on from NC_081359.1 coordinate 44,973,093, forward strand.
TGACTGGGTGTCGGAGTGAGCCTCAGGACGCCTCCCGTCACCTGGAAGCGGGGTGCTGCTTTCCTTCCCCCCCGAGACCTTTAACTTCTGCTTCGGGTGGGCCCTCTCTGAATCCTCCTCGTCAGAGGAGCTCTTATAGCCCCCCTGTAGCTGCCTCTTCCCGCCTGATTGTTGCGGTTCCTGGGCCCGTCGACGCACCTTCCTCCTCGCTTTCCGGACTGTTGTCCACTCCCCTGGGTCGCCTGTCGCCGCTTCCATTGGCTCCGCGTTATCGGGGGGGATCGGAGCCTGCAGGGGTGCTTTGCTGGCCTCGGCCCCATCCTGCAGGGCTGGGCCCTCCTGCACGGCCTGGCCCTCCTGCACATTAGTGGGGTCCTTGCTGGGCCCTGGTGCCTTCCTCTCCTCCGGGGAGGGGGGGCTGGCCCCGCATTTCCCCTGCTGGCGACCTGGGCGTAGGTGGTACCCCGCCACGGGCATGCCCTATAGAAGTGGCCCGCTTCCCCGCAAAGTTTGCAGCTTCTCTCTCGTGGGCAATCCTTTGCAAGGTGTCCCTCCTCCCTGCAGATGGTGGCTTTGCAGTCGGTCGCCATGTGACCTGACCTACCACAGGCATGGCAGACTTTAGGTTGCCCTGCATAGGTCAGGTAGCCCCCGTCTCCTGCCGATCGCGAAGCTGGATGGTGGGTGTGCGACATTCCCGCCTGCGCCCATCCTCAGCGTCACCTTGACCTGCCTCTTACTCGTCCAGATGCCAAAGGGGTCCACGATGTCAGTTAGGTCCCCTTCCACCTTCACATACCTTCCGAGGAAGGTCAGGACATCAACTGCTGGCACATGTGGGTTGTACATGTGTACAGTCACCATACGGCTCCTCTGTGCTGGCATCACAAACAGTGGGACAGCAGTCAATACAGAGAGGGGGCCCTCACCTCCTTTCTCCTTGAAAACCTCCAGGAAGCGCTCACAAAGCTTGGCACTCCGGGAGGTCACGTTGTAAAAACCTCCTCCGGGGAAATCCTGCAGGCAGTAAATGTCCGCAGCAGCGAACCCACAACAGTCCAACAGGACCCTCTTCATGAAGAGGGTGCGGTCCACAGGTGCACCTTCATCCACCTTCTTAACAGAAACACGGATGGTGTTCCGGACCCCCTGACCTGGGGCACGAGCACTTGCCGCAGCCATCGTTGCAGGTTGGCTGCTCCCCTGAACCAGCATTAGGCCAAAGCCAGCATTAAGATCTACTGGTCGCAAGGGTGCACAGCCAACCCGACGTCCTCCTTTCACCTCCAAGATAGCACTCTTGTCCTCTCGGTCCACAAGAGAGTGGGTCTTTATTGTGTTCAAGATGTAAGCTAGTTCACTGAGCTTGCCGGTTTGTTCCCAGATGTTTTGTCACCATTCTAGGTAACATCAACAGTGAGCCTCCAACGAAGCGCTGGTGTTATGTCCTGCTTTCTATTTATCTGGTTAGGTTTCCTTTTGTTGTTGATGTCATTTCCTGCATTGGTGATGTCATTTCCTGTTCTTTTTTCAGGGGATGGTAGATTGGCTCCAAATCTGTGACAAACTGTGACAAACACTACATTGGACAAACTGGCAGAAAGCTAGCCACCAGGATACATGATACATGCACGAGAATTCCTAGAAGCATGGCATTCCAACCGGAACTCCATCAACAAACACATTGATTTGGAGCCAATCTACCATCCCCTGAGAAAAAGAACAGGAAATGATATCACCAATGCAGGAAATGACATCACCAACCCAAGGAAACCTAACCAGATAAATAGAAAGCGGGACATAACACCAGCGCTTCGTTGGAGACTCACTGATGATGTTACCTAGAATGGTGACGAAACGTCTGAAAACGAACCTTCCAGCTCAGCGAGCAAACTCGCATCCAGAGCAGTGTAGTTGACTCTTAATAACCTTCTGAATTTTCCAAGCAAACCATTTAGTAGTAATAATCTCTTAGTTTCTGTGAAGGAAGGAAACCAGACAAGTCACCTGCCATCGACCTAGGCACCAAAAGTGACATTGGCAAGTACTGTTCTGCCACTATCCTGACTTTGATGTGTACTTCTGTTTTTTCAGTGTTACTGTGTCAAAATCCCTCCCAAACAACGTTGTGAGTCTACCTTCAATAAATGGATTGGGGTTGTTCATGAAAGCAGATTACCATCCTCTACTCAAGAGCAAATACGGACAGGCACCCAGCGACGCACTCATACAATGATTGCATTCTTAAAAATGCAGATATCTAATTAATCAGTATTTTGTCAAAGGCCTAATTGATTGATCCCTATCAAGAAAATCTTTGTAAGAGATTTAGCCAGATGTCATCGTCTGCATTTCAGCAGCCGTTGAACCAAGAGGCCCAGATTCAAGCCCCGCCTGCTTCAGAGATGTAATATCATTTCTGAACAGGTTGATTAGAAAAATCACTTTTAAAAAATTGGCAATTGAGCATTCTCAGCTGGGCAAGTTGCTCCTAAACCATTTACTCAAGATGTTGTTGTGGGTATTTTTAAACATCTGGATTTCAGTAATAAACACCAGTGATTTCCTATAGGTGCTATATTTGACTCAGAAGATGAAGCATATGACTGATTTCAAAAGAGTACTGCAACTGTTCAAATTAGTAAAAGTTTTCAACTTTTCGTTTTATTACTTGTTAGGTCGCATCTTAAACCGTTTTTCAAAAGACATTGGCCACTTGGATGACTTGCTGCCTTATACTTGCATGGACTTTTTACAGGTAATTCAGTCTTCAGAGATCATGAATTATATATTGTGTGATCATTTTATGGGTCACTGAGTGCTCATTCCTGCTGAAGTACTGTGTTCACAAAACAATTACTTTCTAAGCAATGACTCTTCCAACACAGTTAAAGTTTGGTTTAACAAAAGTGTCTGCCCATCAGAGGAGTATGTGGTTGTAATTTTATGATCCCACAAAGCAATGACAAAAATTTAATATAAGATAATAAAGTGTGAAGCTGGATGAACACAGCAGGCCAAGCAGCATCTCAGGAGCACAAAAGCTGACGTTTCGGGCCTAGACCCTTCATCAGGCTCTCTGATGAAGGGTCTAGGCCCGAAACGTCACCTTTTGTGCGCCTGAGATGCTGCTTGGCCTGCTGTGTTCATCCAGCTTCACACTTTATTATCTTGGATTCTCCAGCATCTGCAGTTCCCATTTTCTCTGATACAAAAATTTAATGTCAGGATTAGTTATTGTATAGGATTGGCCTCAGGCCTCTTGCTATCTTGTCATGTCCACAATATCTGCATACTTTGTAGCGAGTTATTCATTTGCCTCCAGTAATTTGGGGCCGTTCCAGATAATGTTGAAAAATGTGGCCACAAGTATCAAAAGAATCATTTGTCACGCAGGACGGTTAAGACAAGCAAATCACAAGTGAATAACCACCAAAGAGCGAAACTTTACTGACAGTAAAGAAAGTGGTGTAATAATTGTAGAAGGAGGTCAAGGTTAGTGTTATTTGAGAATGAGGCAAACTCAAATTTCCTATATTTGATAAAGCAGCAAATTTTCTTACCCAGGTCATGAACAGTTTCTATACATTTGGCTCTAATTTCAACAGCTCTTGTTAACCAACTTGCTGCTGAGGAAGTCAAGACCAAACCTCAGGTTATGTTTTTGGTAATTTTCCAGTGTAATCTCTAGTTGTATCAAGGCTAAAACATCAGTCAACTGCAAATTTGATGAAATGGATAAATGCCACGGTGAAATATGATTTATTTTGTATCTGTTAGTCAATTGCAAGACAGCTCTTAAACATCATAATACATGATGAAATAACCAGCTTGTTGTCCCAAGAGGCCCTCACTCAGCCATAATAAAAACATTGGAACACAATAGGAGCTGTGCTGCTCTCTCTTTTGTGGTGGTTGTGTGGCTGTAAATAGAAATGATTAAAGATGATGTATCAAATAGATATCAGAATGTGATGACTGCTACAATAAGATTAATTACAATTTTTGGGTATCCACTTTAGGTGTAAATAGATCTCATCAAAGTATGGTTTATAATGTAACTCATGAATGTGATAAAGAACATTTGTTGCTACCTCCTTTCTCTTCACTTTAAAACAACCCAATATTTTCATATCATTACGTCTAAACAACAGAGGAGCCCTTTAAATATTGAGTCAGATATCCTAGCCACTTATTGGAAAACTGGCCTTTGAAAGCAAATTTTTCACCAGGTTGATCCATAGTTGCAATTTCTCTGCAAAGATGTTGCCTCCCATTGGACAGCAGCCTCATAGGTGTCAGTTAATCTCCTAGCACTTCATTCATGCAGATGTTAACAATCTGTCATTGTGACTTTAAAGGAAGAATGAGAGATAGAGTAAAAGAAACAAATTGGAATAGATGGACAGCATTTGGGAATTGGAAGGAAAACAGGAGGTTGGACCACAAAGATCAAACCACTAATGAGTATAGAAATAGGATGAATTCATGCCTGGAGGAATGGTGCAATGGGGAGGAATTTCAGATTTTTGGGACATCTGGGTGAGTTCTGGGAGTGAAGAGATCTTGCAAGCTGAACAGCCTGAACAGAACCAGACTAATATCCATGTTTATTTATGTATTTATCGATGCACTTAGGGAATATTTGAACCAACTTGATACAAGGGCGAGAACCAGTAAGTAATATTAGACAGCAAAACCAAGGCCATGGAATTAGAAGAGAAAGATGACATCAGAACAAGAAATAATAAAGTCTAAATCAGGGTTCCTGTAGATGTATGTGAATACATAGAAACCCCAAATATGGGAACTGAATATTCAAAAGATCTTCGACATTTAGAAAGAGCAGACAAAAAGAGTTGTGCATTGAGAAGGGATGGCATCAATGCATTAGTAAGTGAGGATCTCAAATCAGAATAAAATGTGGAATCAGTGTGGGTGGAACCAAAGAACAGCCAGAGGCAGCAAACATTTATAGGAGTTGTATTTAGGCCAACAAAAGTAATCATAATGTGGGTTATAATATTGATCAGGAAACAGAGAAACATGTAGTGTAGATCATTCATGTGATCAGAGGTGAGAACGGAATAAACTTAATGATCACTAACACTGTGAAAAATGAATTTCTAGAGTATGTTAGGCAAATATTTGAGGAACCAATTAGAGAGTTAGTTATTTTAGGTATAGTATCAAATATTGAGAATGGACTGAAGAATAATCTTGAATTGCGTTTGTAAATGAAGTGGCTCAATCTGAAATAACATGGTGTGAAGCTGGATGAACACAGCAGGCCAAGCAGCATCAGAGGAGCAGGAAAGTTGTCAACGACTATAAAGGATTCTATTTGTATGTGGAAAAGAAACATTCAGCAAAGAAAAATGTTGGCCCATTACAGGCACGTCATGAGAAGTCGTAATAGGGAAGAAAGAAATGGGAGAAAAGCTGAATGATTATTTTGTGTCTGTCTTCATAAGAAAAGTACAAGAAATCTTGCAGGATAAGAGATCTTAGGGACTAGAGAGAAAGGAATTTAAGAAATTTAGTATTAGTAGAAAGGTTATGTTGGTGAAAAACTGTGAGGCCAGTATCCCATCACCAAGTCACCCCTTTATTTACTTGTGCACAGTATGCTAGCTGTGGCCTGCCAGCCTCAGAATCAGTCGCCTGAACTGAGGAATTTCTAATCTCCTGGTTATATTTTTTCCATTATTTAACCTATTATCCCAATCAACCTGTTCAGAGATAATATTACATATCTTTGAAGCAGGTGGGATTTGAACCCAGGCTTCCCAAGCCAGTGGTAGGGACACTACCACTGTGCCACAAGAGGGCCCATTTTCTGGTTATTTTGATCAACCAGGTCTTTCCTGATTGGCCCAGATTAACAATCAATCAATTACCTTGTGTTCAACCTAGTTCCAATTACTACAGTTGAGAAATTACTGACACTGAAGGATGATAAGTTCTGATATTTGACAATGGTGAAAAAGGAAACAGTGGATATTTTGGTGATTACTTTCCAAAATTCTATAGATTCTGGAATGATTACAACAAATTGGAAGTAAGAAATGCCATCCGACTATTTAAAAAAAAATGGAAGGAGAGAGAAAATGGAAATCCATTATAAAAGATGTGGTAAATGGACACTTGGATAATAATGATCTTATTAAGAATAAAGAAAACACATTGTTTAATGAACCTTCTTGAACTTTTTGAGAATGTTTCTGACAAAACTTTAAATAAAATAGAGGCAGTGAACATGGACTATAATCAGATTTTCGGAAGGATTTTGATAACATCTCCATAAGAGGATGGTTAGAAAGTGTAAAGCACATCTGATAGGAGGTAATGTACTGGCATAGGTTGGATTGATTGACAGGAAACCGAGAGCAGGAATAAGCAATCATTTTGCAACGACAGACTGCAATGAGGCCGAGGACTGAACACCCTGGTGTTCATAATATATATATATATAATTGAGTTGGATGTGGGGATCAAATATGATGGAATTTTCAGATGACATGAAGCTAAGGGAGATTATCTGCTGAGAAGATGATATAATGTGGCTCAGAGAGGATTTGGATAGATTTAGTCACACAGTAGTTACCACTGTTGCCTCACAGCACCAAGGACCTGGGTTTGATTCCAGCCTTGAGTAACTGTCTTTGTTGAGTTTGCATGTTATCCCCGTGTCTGCATGAATTTCAGTTGAGTGCTCCAGTTGCCTCCCCACAGTCCAAAAAGGTGCAGGTTAGGTCTGGTGGAATGCTCTTCAGAGGGTTGATGAAGACTGTTATGAGCCAAACAAATCTGTGGTCCATCCAAATCTGCAGTCCATACAAATCAGCACTGTAAGAATTCTACAATTCTACTCTATAACACAGCAGCACGGTGGCACAGTGGTTAGCACTGCTGCCTCACAGCGCCAGGGACTGGGTTGGATTCTATCCTCGGGTGACTATCAGTGTGGAGTTTGTATGTACTCCCTGTGTCTGTGTGGGTTTCCTCTGGGTGCTCCAGTTTCCTCTCTCAGTCCAAAGATGTGCAGGCTAGGTGGATTGACCATGCTAAATTGCCCGGAGTGCCCAGGGATGTGTAGATTAGGGGGACGGGTCTGGGTGGGTGCTGTGATGTTCAGCGTGGACTTTGGGCCAAAGGGCCTGTTTCCACACTGTAGGGATTCTTCTATGAAAGGTGGAATTTAATATGGCAAAATGTAAGGTTACCCATTTTGGTAGAAGGAGCAGATGTTTGGCGTTTTTCTTAAATGGTAAAAGGATAGAAAGTGTAGATGTGCAAGGAGACTTGGGTGTCCTCACCAATAAGTCACTGAAAGCTATCACGCAGGTGCAGGAGGAAAGTAGAAAGGGTAATGGTACACTCGACATCATCACAAGAGGATTTGAGGACAGGAACAGCAAAGTCTGTCTTCAATTGTATAAGGTTTGGTTAGACAGCACCTGGAGTATTGTATATAGCTTTGTTTCCTTATCTTGGAAAGTTTTTTATTATTTTGCTATGATCCCAGCTGATGTTACTATTGAACAGGGCAGATCCCAGAATATAATCTGGCTTGATATATCATTTTGATTTTGTGCAATTGAATATGGTGATCTTTCACTGAAACATAACACACAAATCTGAAGACTTGCTTGTGACAATGAGACAGAAACTTATCACAAGAATATTTTTAAAAATAATTTAAAACTATAGCACATTCACATTGAATATGCAATGAGTTACATGGCAACTGTATTTTTCATACACCAATTTTCATCGCAGTGGTTTGTTTCATAGGTTGAAATAACTTCACAGAGGTTGGTATTCTGTCACCGAGTCAGCCGTTATTTGCATGTGGAAAATCCTTGACACCGGTCCAGGTCCCTCAGAGCCAGCTTTCAGAACGTCTGACAGTCCTCTTTTTAATCTGTAAAGCACGGGTCCCGGATTTAACTGGATTAACAGCCCCAATCAGGGAACTCGTATGCTGTGAGGTACCTTGGCTGACCTTGTTGCAGTGACTATATAGATGCAGTTGATAAAGTCTCTGCTGTAACATTTGTTTTTTCCAGGTACATAAATGATTTTTAAATTGTATAGTTGGAAGATTAAGTTCCATCAGAACAAATAAGGTTTTTGCCTCAATACTTCTCCCAAAAAGTCATGGGATTCTGGTCCATACAAATGTGACTTTGGGAATAGAACCCTTGCAGCATGGAAACGGGCCCATCTGCACCAAGTCTCCTACCAGGCCTATCCTCCCACCTAACCTTCATATCCCTGGACACTGTGGGTAACTTAGCATGGCCAATTCGCCTAATTTGCACATCTTTGGACGGTGGGAGAAAGCTTTCTTCCACATTATTGGTAATATATATTTCAAAATAATGTAGAGCCTACACAAGATTCACTGTCATCTTCTCCACCATCGAGTATTTCTGTTGACACGCAACCAATATTTTTGAGAAACAACTGAGTGGCTGTTCGATTCTTTGTCTCATTACACTCACCTTTATAGTTAACATTAACAACCAATTTGAATGGCTTCTCATAATCCAGTGGAGCTAAAACCGGTTCAGTTGTCACCACAACTTTCAAGTTGGCAAAGACATTCTGATTTTCTTGCATCCGTTGAAATTTGCTGCCTTTTTAAATAAATTTGTCAAAAGCTTCAAAAATAGTGAAGTTCAGTATAAGTTTCCAATAAAATATACTCGTACAACATATTGCAAAATTGCACATTTTGCCCCAGGCATGGGAAAATCTAAAAAGCCCTGACTTTTACTTCTCTCAATGCTACTTTGCCTTGGCCCACAGTGTGGACCAAATAAGTTACTTATACTTCGGTAAATTCATTCTTGGGTAGATTCAAATCAAATTTACTTTTTGTAGCCAGTTGAACAGACAAGTCAAGTGTTGAAAATGTTCTTCCTAAATTCAGCAGAAATGCCAAGTTCTTGATCTAAACCATGAAGTTACACAGTTCTTCAATTCCTGAAATATTTAATCATTGCTGGTGCATTTTTCATTTCCAATATCATGACTTTGCATTGACAAACTCTACTCGGTGTTATGAAGGATGATATCTCAGGCATGTTCTTGTGACTGATACAGCCAATATTCCTTTAACATATCGACTTTGGTGACGAATCATGGATGTCCAATTCTTTCAATGCAGTCCTCCAATCTTGGACTAGGACATGAGTCCACTTTCGTTGTCATGTTGACTTTGCAATAATAATATAGAATGTTTATAACCCATCCGGTTTTGGCATCATGATATATAAACTGCGGCTACTGTGACTCAGTTCAATAGATCGTTGTCCATCATGAACTTAATCTTTTCCCACATGAGCTAATTGCTCTGATTGAGGCCATAACAGTGATATGACAATAGCCATCACATCCCTTACATTAACATCATCTATAGCCTGGGACTTTTTTCCTGATCTATTCACACAAATTGACCCATGATTTTGTAATACTATCTCAATTTTTGAATTCACTCATGAGACATGGCATGTTTGGCTGAACCAGCATTTATTGCCCATCCTTAGTTGCCCTTGACAACGTAGTTGTGAATTGCCACTTTGAGTTGCTGCAGTCTATATGTTGTAAGTAGACTTACAGTGCCATTAAGGAGGCAGTTCAAGTGACAGTGAAGGAACGTTGGGATATTTCCAAGTTAGAATGGTCATTGATTTGGAGGGGATCTTACAGATGGTTGTTCCTATGTATCCACTGTCCTTGTCCTTCTAGATGGAATTGATTGCAGGTTTGGAAGATACTATCTAAGTATCTTTATGAATGTTTACACTACATTTTGTAGAGATTACACACTATGCTGTTGAGTGTCTGTGGTGAAGTGACTTAATATTGTGACTGTGGTGCCATTCAAATGGGCGGCTTTTTCCTAGATAGTGTTAGGTTTCTCGAGTGTTGCTGGACTTACACTCATCCAGGTGGCGAGAATTCCATTACGTGCCTGACTTGTGCCTTGTAGATTAATGGGGAGTTATTCATATAGTATTCATAGCCGCTGACCTGCTGTTATAGCCGCTGTCTTTATGTAGGGAGTGCTGTTCAGTTTCTGATCAATGGTAACCCGCAGCATGTTGATAGTGAGGGATTCAGTGATGGTAGTGCCATTGGACAGCAAGAGGTGATAGCAAGAATGTTTCTTATTGGAGATGATCATTGCCTGGAAGTATGTAACATGAATGTAATGTGCCACTTTTCAGCCCAACCTGGGTGTTACCTCGAATTAACAAGGTGCAGAGCTGGATGAACATAGCAGGCCAAGCAGCATCAGAGGAGCAGGAAAGCTGACGTCTTGGGCCTAGACCCTTCTTCAGAAACATTTCTGAAGAGTCTAGGCCCGAAATGTCAGCTTTCCTGCTCCTCTGATGCTGCTTGGCCTGCTATGTTCATCCAGCTCTGCACCTTTTCATCTGCAGTTCCTACTATCTCTATTACGTAGAATTTGTTGCATTTGGATATGGATTGCTTCAGTATCTGAGGTTTTTTGAATGGTGTAAAACCTTGTGCGACCACGAGCAAACCTCCTCGCTTCTGACTTGACGATGGAGGGAAGGTTAGTGATGAAGCAGCTGAAAAAGCTTGGGTCTGGGACTCTACCCCAAGGAACTCCTGCAAAGTCAACATGACAACGAAAGTGGACTCATGTCCTAGTCCAAGATGGGAGGACTGCATTGAAAGAATTAGACATCCATGATTCGTCACCAAAGTCAAACTGATTGACTTCCAGCAACCACTAACATCTTCCTTTGTGCCAGCTGTGACTCCAATATACTTATAATTCATCTTTCTAAGTAACTTCAATTTTTTTTTCTGGCAGATAAAATATTGTGCACTCTAACTTTTTAAGCATCTCTTTAATATTTAAAATGTTGTAAGATCATCTTCTGAATTTTCAATTTCTGATTAATTCTTGATTTTTGTTTCCCTCCTTACTTTGTTGACAATGGCGGTAAATATACTTTACTTCTACCTAACATTATTGCTGTATTATCTCCTCGGCATATTGATATGACACTTGTTGATTTTTCTCCTCCTGCCTGGAGTACTCACTACAGAATTTACATCATTGGATTTCTTTTTAATTTGATAAGGTCTTATGACCTCGCATTTAATGTTTCCCTAGAGACTGGTAAGAAGACTAACACCCTGTCTTCAGTAGATTCAAACTTTGGCCTTTCTGTCTGTTCTAGTTTTCATCGTTTATTGAACACTTTTCAAATTCTACTTGGTCAACTGAAATGCTGAGATTAATTTTTTTATGAAAGTCAAAACACAATTTGGAAGAGTAGTCTTGGGACTTATCAATTTTTCTTCAAACAATTTAAGTGCTCCCCTCACCTCATGCCCTTCTATTCAAAAGGACCAAATCTTGTGGACTCATTTAGGACTTCCCTAAAGACAAACAGAAGTGAGGTAATTCTTTTATCCCAATCATTAGAATGTTCTTGGCAATTAAGCCCAGTCATCAGTTTCAAAGTTTGTTGATCTATTGCCACGAGGAGCGTGGATACGGTGAATAGACGAGGACTCTTCTTCAGGGTGGGGGGAGTCTAAAACTAGAATGCATAAATGTAAGATGAGAGGGGAAAAGATGTAAAAGAGACTTAAGGGACTTTTTTTTATGCAGAGTGTGGTGCATGTATGGAATGAACTTCCAGAGGAAGTGGTGGAGGCGGGTAGAGTTACAATATTTTAAAAGGATGGGTATATGACTAGAGAAGGTTTTGAGAGATATGGGATATGTGGTCAGCATAGACGAGTTGGACTAAAGCGTCTGTTTCCCTGCTGTACATCTCTATGACTATATTTGCTATTTCCTCCCTGGTCACCTTCAACATCTTAGGAAATAATCCATTCAGCTTGGCAACTTATCTACTTTTGAAGATACTAATTTCTCAAACACTTCTGCTCCCATCATGATTATTTTGTCCAATAGTTCACACTACTCCTCTTGGATTATTATATCCTTATCACCCCTATCTTTTGTGAATGCAAAGTCAAAACATGAAAATTTTTTCGATATCCTCTGCATCTTCACACAAGTTCTGTTCTTTATCTCCGATAGGTCCCACTTTTTTCTTTACTCTTTTGTTCTTTATATACTGGTAAAATATCTTTGGATTTTCCTTTTATCTTGCTTGCTAATATTTTGTCTTGTCCTCTCTTTTATTTCCATTATACCTTTTCCTTTTCTAATCCTCTCCTGTATTTTTCCAGACGAACATGGGGGTCTACCTTTGGCAATACCATGTCTACTTTGTGACTTAAGCATCTCACTTTTTAATGCCTCCCACTGATCTAGCCTTCAGCAGCCCTGTCTAGTCCAACCTAGCCAAATGATTTCTCAGTTTTATAAAATTTGTCTTTCCCCAGTTAAAAAACTTTTACTCCTGGTTTATCTCTGTCCTTTCCCATAAGATTACTAAATTTAACTGAATTGCAGTCATTGTCCCCAGTATGGTTACCCATCTTCCCGAAACGAAATCCAAAATTGTATCTGCTCAGCTTGGGCTTATCATTTACTGTTTCAAAGCAAAATTCTGGACTCAGTACATGAATTTCTCCATCCTCACTGCCCCTTATGTTGTTTGACACCAAGTTGGTAGTGGGATAGCTGAAGCCACTTACTGTTGTTACCTTCTTGTTCCGACAGGCAGACATGTGCCTACATAGTGTTATGGCATGGTGGCTCAGTGATTAGCACTACTGCCTCGCAGCACTGGGTTTGATTCCACCTTCGGGCAACTGTCTGTGTGGAGTTTGCACATTCTCCCATGTCTGCGTGGGTTTCCTCTGGGTGCTCCGGTTTCCTCCCACAGTCTAAAGATGTGCAATTTAGGTGGATCAGCCATGCTAAATTGCCTGAACATTCAGGGATGTGTAGATTAGGTGGGCTGTAGGGGATTGGTCTGGGTGGGATCCTCTGAGGGTCGGTGTGGACCTGTTGGGCCTGTTTCCTCACTGTAGGAATTCTGTGATATTCCTCTATATCCTTCGCACTATTAGGGGTCAATAGTGTACTCCTAGTAATGTGACTGCCTGTTCCAAATTCCTAATCTTAACCCGTAAATCCGCATTTGTTAACCTGTTGTTATCCCTTCACACAGCGGAAATTAGTTTTTTGATAAATATTGCGAAACCACCCCCCCCCGCCCCGATTCCGATTTTTGTCACCCACACTGCCTGAAAACTAGCTCCAGGAATAATGAGCTGCAAATTTTGCCCCTCCTTTAACCAGGCGTCTGTTATAGCAATGACTTTGTGCTGCTATGAATCTGACTGTATCCTTAATTCATCTGTTTTGTTTGCATACTCCTTGCATTGAAGTATAAACAGTTCAACCCTATCAATTTCCTTAACTGGATGTTTTTAAATGCTTGTTTCTTTTATCCTTCCAAGTTGCTGACTTTGAATGTTCACCTCCTGTTTCCTGATCTGAATCTGACCCATCAAATCCTATACAACGGTCTCCATCACCCTGCCAAACATGTTTAAAGCCTCACCAACAGAACTAGCAAAAGCCCCAGCAAAGATATTTGTCCCATTTCTGCCCAGGTGCAACCCCTTAGGCTTGTACAGGTCCCACCTTCTCCGGAAATGGAGAACATAGGTTTCAACGACATCGCTAAAGAAAGGGATGAGGACCTGAAAGCTAAATATAGGAAATTAGGAGATAAATTAAAATGTAAGACCTCAAATGCAGAAATCTCAGGATGACTCTCAGAAGGGCAGTGTCGTAGTTTTGTTGGTATAGATACATCAAATACAATCTTGGATCAGAAGATGGATGGAGGTAAGAAATAATGAGAAGATAATAAAGAACAATAACGGGAGTATTCTGTTCACACCTTAATAGTAGGCATACTATAGGATTGAGAATAAATTAGGAGAAAATAAAAGCATGTAAAAAATGCACCACTTTTTTCTTGGTCAACTCAGCAAGGCGTTCGATAAGGTTCCCCACAGTAGACTATTGTTCAAAATGCGGAGGAATGGAATTGTGGGAGATATAGCAGTTTGGATCGGAAATTGTCTTGCTAAAAGAAAACAGAGGGTGGTAGTTGTTGGGAAATGTTCATCCTGGAGACCAGTTATTAGTGGTGTACCGCAAGGGTCGGTGTTGGGTCCACTGCTGTTTGTCATTTTTATAAATGACCTGGATAAGGGCGTAGAAGGATGGTTTAGTAAATTTGCAGACGACACTAAGGTCGGTGGAGTTGTGGATCATGACGATGGATGCTGTAGGTTGCAGAGAGACATAGATAAGCTGCAGAGCTGGGCTGAGAGGTGGCAAATGAAGTTTAATGCGGGCAAGTGTGAGGTGATGCACTTTGGTAGGAGTAACCGGGAGGCAAAGTACAGGGCTAATGGTAAGATTCTTAGTAATGTAGATGAACAGAGAGATCTCGGTGTCCATGTACACAGATCCTTGAAAGTTGCCACCCAGGTTGACAAGGCTGTTAAGAAGGCATACAGTGTTTTAGCTTTTATTAATAGAGGGATCGAGTTCCAGAACCAAGAGGTTATGCTGCAGCTGTACAAAACTCTGGTGCGGCCGCACTTGGAGTATTGCGTACAGTTCTGGTCACCGCATTATAAGAAGGATGTGGAAGCTTTGGAAAGGGTGCAGAGGAGATTTACTAGGATGTTGCCTGGTATGGAGGGAAGGTCTTACGAGGTAAGGCTGAGGGACTTGAGGCTGTTTTCGTTAGAGAGAAGAAATTTGAGAGGTGACTTAATTGAAACATATAAAATAATCAGAGGGTTAGATAGGGTGGATAGGGAGAGCCTTTTTCCTAGGATGGTGACGGCGAGCATGAGGGGGCATAGCTTTAAATTGAGGGGTGAAAGATATAGGACAGATGTCAGAGGTAGTTTCTTTACTCAGAGAGTAGTAAGGGAATGGAACGCTTTGCCTGCAATGGTTGTAGATTCGCCAACTTTAGGTACATTTAAGTCATCATTGGATGAAGCATATGGACGTACATGGAATAGTGTAGGTTAGATGGGCTTCAGATCGGTATGACAGGTTGGCACAACATCGAGGGCTGAAGGGCCTGTACTGTGCTGTAATGTTCTATGTTCTATGTAACTCATTTCTTCATGTAACTTGGGAAAGGCAAATTGGCACAGGTAGCCATGAAGAAGAATTCATAGTGTTTGAGGATAATTTCCTGAAACAACATGTTGTGGGTCCAACCATGGATTAGGCTGTTTTGGATCGATTGATGTACAATGAGGTAGGTTTTATAAATGAAGTCAAAGTAAAAGATACCCTAGGAAATAATGACTGCAATGTGGTAGAATTTAGCATTCAGTTGGAGACCAAGCAACCAGGACCAGAATCAACAGTGTTAAATTTAATAGTGATAATTTCAAAACAATCCAAGAACTGCTGATGCTAGAGTCAGAGATAACAGTGTGAAGCTGGAGGAACACAGCAGGCCAGGCATAAGAATATAAGAACTAGGAGCAGGAGTAGGCCATCTGTCCCCTTGAACCTGCCATGCCATTTAATAAGATCATGGGATGAGGCTGGTAGGTAGGAGGTGGGGGTAGGGGTTGAGGTGGGAGGAGTGGATAGGTGGGAGAAAGGACAGACAGGTTGGGGAGGTGGGGACGAGCTGGGCTGGTTTTGGGATCAGGTTTGTGTAGGGAGATTTTGAAGCCTGTAAAGTTCACATCGATACCATTGGGCTGCAGGTTTCCCAAGCGAAATAAGAGGTGCTGTTCCTGCAGCCTTCGGGTGGTGTCACTGTAGCACTGGAGGAGGTCAAGGATGCATGTGTCATCCAAGGAGTGGGACGGGGAGTTGAAGTGGTTCGCGACTGGGAAGTGCAGTCATTTGTCGTGAACTGAGTGTAGGTGTTCCACAAAGCAGTCTTCAAGCCTCTGCTTGGTTTCCCCGACGTAGACGAGGCCACATCGGGAACAGCAGATACATTAGCAGATGTGCAGGTGAACATCTGTTTGGTGTGGAGTGTTTTCTTGGGGCCTGGGATGGGATTGAGGGGAGAGGTGTAGGGGCAAGTGTGGCACTTCCTGAGATTGCAGGGAAAAGTGCCGGAGCGGGTGGAGTGGACAAGGGAGTTTCGGAGAGAGTGGTCCCTCAGGAAGGCAGATCAGGGTGGGGAGGGAAAAATGTCCTTGGTAGTGGTGTCAGATTGCAGGTGGCAGAGAATAATGTGTTGGATCTGGAAATTGGTGGGGTGATACGTAAGGACAAGGAGAATTCTGTTTTTGTTGTTATTGCAGGGAAGTGGTGTGCTGGATGAGTTGCGGGAAATGTGAGAGATGTGGTCAAGGGCATTTTCGACCACGGTGGCGGGAAAGTTGCAGTCCTCGAAAAATGAGGATATCCGGGAGTGGAATGCGTCAGCTCGGGAGCAGATCCAGCGGAGTCGAAGGAATTGGGAATAGGGGATGGCATTTTTGCAGGAAAGTGGATGAGAGGAGGTGTATTCTAGGTAGCTGTGGAAGTCGGTAGGCTTGAAATTGATATTGGTTTCCAGGTGGTTGCCAGAGATGGAAACCGAGATGTCCAGGAAGGAGAGAGAGGTGTTAGAGATGGTCCAGGTGAACTTAAGGTTGGGTGGAAGGTATTAGTGCAGTGGATGAACTATTCAGGCTCCTCGTGGGAGCACGAGGTGGCACCAATACTGTCATTGATATAGCGGAGGTAGAGTTGGGGGATAGGACCAATGTAGCTTAGGGAGAGGGAGTGGGAGTGTTTCACGTATCCTACAAAGAGGCAGGCATAGCTCTGGGCCCATGCGGGTACCCATGGCCACCCCCTTTTGTCTGTAGGAAGTGGAAGAAATTGAAGGAGAAGTTGTCAAGGGTGAGCACGAGTTTGGCAAAGCAGACAAGGGTGTCAGTGGAGGGGGCTGATAGAGCGTGCAGGACAAGAAGAAGCAGAGATCCTTTCAGCCATCTGTGTGAGGAATGCAAGTATATAGAGACTGGGCGTCCATGGTACATCGGAGAAATGAAGTGGAAGCTCGGAGATCGCTTTGTGGAACACTTAACCTCCGTTCGCGACAAACGACTGCACCTCCCAGTTGCAAACCACTTCAACTCCCCCTTCCACTCCTTGGACAACATGCCCATCCTGGGCATCCTCCTGTGCTGCAACGATGCCACCCAAAGGTTGCAGCAACAGCACCTCATATTTCGCTTCAAAACCCTGCAGCCCAATGGTATCGATGTGGACTTCACAAGCTTCAAAATCTCCCTTTGCCCGACCGCATACCAGCACCATCCCAGCTCGGCCCCGCCTCCCTAACCTGTCCATCCTTTCTCCCACCTATCCACTCCTCCCACATCCTACCTACCAGCCTCATCCCTGCCTCCTTTACCTGTCCATCTCCTCTCCACCAATCTGCTCCTTTACCCGTCTTCCATCTGCCTCCCCCTCACTCTCTATTTCAGAATCCCCTTCCCCTCGTCCATTTCTAAAGAAGGGCCCAGACCCAAAACATCAGTTTTCCTGCTCCTCTGATGCTGCTTGGCCTGCTGTGCTCATCCAGTTTTACACCTTGATATCTCTGGTAAGTGCAAGAACTTTAAGAGTGTGATAGCTAGAGTTCAAGGTCTGTATGTTCCTGTGAGGGTAAAGGGCAAAATTGACAGTAGTAGCGAACCCTGGATGACAATAGATTTTGTGGCTTTGACCACAAAAAAAGGCGTGGCTCAGGAACAGGCAGCTGGGATCAAGGGAATCCCTGGAGGTATGTAGAGAATACAGGAGTTTACTGAAGAAGGAGATCAGGAGGGTAAAAAGGATGCACAAGATAGCTTTGACTGCGAAGATTAGGGTAAATCTAAAAAGATCCTTTAAGTGTATTTTAGGAAAAAGAATAACTAGAGAGAATAGGCCCACTGAAGGACCAAAGTGGACATGTATTTGTGGAACCCCCGGAGATGGGCGAGGACTTCAATGAATATTTCTCCCCTGTGTTTACCATGGAGAAAGACATGAAGACTTGGAAACTTGGGGAAGTTGATGGCAATATCTTGGGGACAGTCCACATCACAGGGAGTTGGAAATATGAGAATGTATGAAAATGGATAAATCTCCTGGTCCAAACGAGATATGTCCAAGAAAACAGCAAGAGGCAAGGGAAAAATTTGCAGGGGCCGTAATGGTATATTTGCATTATCATTAGCCACAGGTGAGGTCCCCAAAGACTGGAGGGTTGCAAATGTACCATTATTCAAGAAGCACAGCAAAAAAAAAACTGGGAATGATAGATCGGTATGCCTAACATCTTGTTGTAGTTGTTACTTGAGAAGATTCTCATAGAATATCATAGAATGCCTACAGTGTGGAAACAGGCTCTTGAGCTCAACAAGGCCACTCTGACCTGCACAGCATCCCACCCAGACCCATCCACCTATAACCCACCTAATCTACACATTCCTGAACACTATGGTGCCAGAGCCCATGATGTCTCGGATCATGTTTTCAGGATTCTTAAGGGGGTGGGGGAGCAGCCCCAAGTCATGGCCCACAGACGCACCAATGACATAAGTAGGAAAAGGGATGGGCATGTGGGGCAGAAATTCAGGGAGCTGGGGTGGAAGCTTAGAGCTAGAACAAACAGAGTTGTTTTCTCTGGTTTGTTACCTGTGCCACATGCTAGTGAGGTGAGGAATAGGGAGCGAGAGCAGTTGAACACATGGCTGCAGGGATGGTGCAGGAGGGAGGGATTCAGATACCTGGATAATTGGGGCTCATTCTGGGGTAGGTGGGAGCTCTACAAAAGGGATGGTCTACACCTGAGCCAGAGGGGTACCAATATCCTGGGGGTAAATTTGCTATTGCTCTGTAGTAGGGTTTAAACTAATTCACCAGTGGGATGGGAACCTGAATTGTAGCTCCAGTGTCTAGGAGGTTGAGAGTAGTGAAGTCATAAATAAGGTTTTAAGGTCACTGGAGTGTACCGGCAGGCAGGAACGTGGTTGGAAGTGTGTCTACTTCAACGCCAGGAGCATCCAGAATAAGGTGGGTGAACTTGCAGCATGGGTTGGTACCTGGGACTTCGATGTTGTGGCCACTTTGGAGACATGGATAGAGCATGGACAGGAATGGATGTTGTGGGTTTCAGGATTTAGATGTTTCAGTAAGATCAGGGAAGGTGGTTAAAGAGGGGGAGATGTGGCATTATTAGTCAAGGACAGTATTACAGTGGCAGAAAGGAGGTTTGATGAGGACTCGTCTACTGAGGTAGTATGGGCTGAGGTTAGAAACAGGAAAGGAGAGGTCACCCTGTTGGGAGTTTTCTACAGGCCTCCAAGAAGTTCCAGAGATGCAGTGGAAAGGATTACCAAGATGATTCTGGATAGGAGCGATGGTAACAGGGTAGTTGTTATGAGGGCTTTAACTTTCCAAATATTGACTGGAAATGCTGTAGGTCGAGTACATTAGATGGGTCCGTTTTTGTCCAATGTGTGAGGGAACGTTTCCTGACGCAGTATGTGGATAGGCCAACAAGAGGTGAGGCCACTTTGGATTTGGTACTGGGTAATGAACCAGGCCAGGTGTTAGATTTGGAGGTAGACGTGCACTTCGGTGATAGTGACCACAGTTCGGTTACGTTTACTTTAGCGATGGAAATGGATAGGCGTATACCACTGGGCAAGAGTTATAGCTGGAGGAAAGGCACCGTTGGCACGGTGGCTCAGTGGTTAGCACTGCAGCCTCACAGCGCCAGGGACCCGGGTTCGATTCCAGCCTCAGGTAACTGTCTGTGTGGAGTTTACACATTCTCCCCGTGTCTGCGTGGGTTTCCTCCGGGTACTCCGGTTTCCTCCCACAGTCCAAAGATGTGCAGGCTCGGTGGATTGGCCATGCTAAATTGCCCGTAGTGTTCAGGGGTGTGTGACTTATA
The DNA here is from genome assembly GCF_030684315.1 of Stegostoma tigrinum. Lineage (NCBI taxonomy): Eukaryota > Metazoa > Chordata > Chondrichthyes > Orectolobiformes > Stegostomatidae > Stegostoma > Stegostoma tigrinum. The sequence continues at coordinate 44,993,027 of NC_081359.1, forward strand.
GGGGGATGGGGTTGGGCCTGGGTGGGATGCTCCAAGGGGCAGTGTGGACTTGCTGGGCTGAAGGTCCTGTTTCCATACTGTAGGGAATCTAATCTAATCTAAATTGTGAGGTGATTAGGCAAGATTTAGGATGGAAAAAGAAACTGCACGGGTTGGGCACAATTGAAACGTGGAACTTGTTCAAGGAGCAGTTAATGCGTGTCCTTGATAAAATATACCTTTCAGGCAGGGAGGAAGTGGTCAAGCGAGGGAACTGCGGTTTACTAAAGACGTTGAAACTCTTGTCAAAAGGAAGAGGGAGGCTTATGTAAAGATAAGGTGTGAAGGCTCAGTTAGGGCACTTGAGAATTACAAGTTAGCGAGTTTTGACAAGATTTGTAGCTCAAGTTAAGGTTATGGATGTAAGTTTGCTCGCTGAGCTGGAAGGTTCGTTTTCAGACGTTTCGTCACCATTTTAGGTAACTTCATCAGTGAGCCTCAGGTGAAGCACTAGTGTTATGTCCCGCTTTCTATTTATCTGTTTAGGTTTCCTTGGGTTGGTGATGTCATTTCCTGTGTTGGTGATGTCATTTCCTGTACTTTTTCTCAGAGGGTGGTAGATGGGCTCCAAATCAATGTGTTTGTTGATGGAGTTCCGGTTGGGATGCCATGCTTCTAGGAATTCTCGTGCGTGTCTCTGTTTGGCTTGACCTAGGATGGATGCATTGTCCCAATCAAAGTGGTGTCCTTCCTCATCTGTATGTGAGGATACTAGTGATAGTAGAACATAGAACAGTACAGCACAGAACAGGCCCTTCAGCCCACAATGTTGTGCCGACCATTGATCCTCATGTATGCACCCTCAAATTTCTGTGACCATATACATGTCCAGCAGTCTCTTAAATGACCCCAATGACCTTGCTTCCACAACTGCTGCTGGCAACGCATTCCATGCTCTCACAACTCTCTGCGTAAAGAACCTGCCTCTGACATCCCCTCGATACTTTCCACCAACCAGCTTAAAACTATGATCCCTCGTGCTAGCCATTTCTGCCCTGGGAAATAGTCTCTGGCTATCAACTCTATCTATGCCTCTCATTATCTTGTATACCTCAATTAGGTCCCCTCTCCTCCTCCTTTTCTCCAATGAAAAGAGACCAAGCTCAGTCAACCTCTCTTCATAAGATAAGCCCTCCAGTCCAGGCAGCATCCTGGTAAACCTCCTCTGAACCCTCTCCAAAGCATCCACATCTTTCCTATAATAGGGCGCCCAGAACTGGACGCAGTATTCCAAGTGCGGTCTAACCAAAGTTTTATAGAGCTGCAACAAGATCTCACGACTCTTAAACTCAATCCCCCTGTTAATGAAAGCCAAAACACCATATGCTTTCTTAACAACCCTGTCCACTTGGGTGGCCATTTTAAGGGATCTATGTATCTGCACACCAAGATCCCTCTGTTCCTCCACGCTGCCAAGAATCCTATCCTTAATCCTGTACTCAGCTTTCAAATTCGACCTTCCAAAATGCATCACCTCGCATTTATCCAGGTTGAACTCCATCTGCCACCTCTCAGCCCATCTCTGCATCCTGTCAATGTCCCGCTGCAGCCTACAACAGCCCTCTACACTGTCAACGACACCTCCGACCTTTGTGTCGTCTGCAAACTTGCTGACCCATCCTTCAATTCCCTCCAAGTCATTAATAAAAATTACAAACAGTAGAGGCCCAAGGACAGAGCCCTGTGGAACTCCACTCACCACTGACTTCCAGGCAGAATATTTTCCTTCTACTACCACTCGCTGTCTTCTGTTGGCCAGCCAATTCTGTATCCAAGAAAGTGGGTCATGTCTTTTTGTGGCTAGTTGATGTTCATGTATCCTGGTGGCTAGCTTTCTGCCAGTTTGTCCAATGTAGTGTTTGTCACAGTTCTTGCAAGGTATTTTGTAAATGACGTTCGTTTTGTTTGTTGTCTGTATAGGGTCTTTTAAGTTCATTAGCTGCTGTTTTTGTGTGTTGGTGGGTTTGTGGGCTACCATGATGCCAAAAGGTCTGAGTAGTCTGGCAGTCATTTCCGAGATGTCTTTGATGTAAGGGAGAGTGGTTATGGTTTCTGGGCACGTTTTGTCTGTTTGTTTGGGTTTGTTGCTGAGTTGTGAGAGCATGGAATGCGTTGCCAGCAGCAGTTGTGGAAGCAAGGCCATTGGGGTCATTTAAGAGACTGCTGGACATGTGTATGGTCACAGAAATTTGAGGGTGCATACATGAGGATCAATGGTCGGCACAACATTGTGGGCTGAAGGGCCTGTTCTGTGCTGTACTGTTCTATGTTCTATGTTCTAAATCGGCAGACTGTGTTCATTGGGTACCCACTCTTTGTGAATATGCTGTGTAGGTGATTTTCTTCTGCTCTTTGTAGTTCCTCTGTGCTGCAGTGTGTGGTGGCTCATTAAAATAATGTTCTAATGCAGCTTCGTTTGTGGGTGTTGAGATGGTTGCTTCTGTAGTTCAGTACTTGGTCCGTATGTGTTGTTTTCCTGTAGACGCTCAATGACAAAACCTACATATAAACCAACGGAACACCCATGGGATCTCTGATATCAGGGTTCTTAGCAGAGGCAGTAATCCAGGAAACATGAACATCAACTAGCCACAAAAAGACATGACCCACTATCACTAGTGTCCTTCCTCATCTGTATGTAAGGATACCACTTTGATTGGGACAACACATCCAACCTAGGACAAGCCAAACAAAGACACACACGAGAATTCCTAGAAGCATGGCATTCCAACCGGAACGCCATCAACAAACACATCAATTTGGAGCCCATCTACCACCCTCTTAGAAAAAGAACGGGAAATGACATCACCAACACAGGAAATGACATCACCAACCGAAGGAGACCTAAACACACAAATAGAAAGCGGGACATAACACCAGTGCTTCACCAGAGGCTCACTGATGATGTTACCTAACATGGTGACAAAACGTCTGAAAACGAACCTTCCAGCTCAGCGAGCAAACTTACAACCAGAATTACAAGTTAGCCAGGAAGGACCTAAAGGGAGAGCTAAGAAGAGCCAGGAGGGGACATGTGAAGGCTTTGGCAGATAGGATCAAGGAAACCCTGAAGATTTCTATAGGTATGTCAGGAACAGAAGAATGACTAGAGTTAGCTTACGGCCAGTCAAGGACAGTAGTGGGAAGTTGTGCGTTGAGTCCGAAGAGATAGGAGAGGTGCTAAATGAATATTTTCGTCAGTATTCACACAGTAAAAAACAGTGTTGTTGAGGAGAATACTGAGATACAAGCTATTAGACTAGACAGGATGAGGTTCACAAGGATGAGGTGTTAGCAATTCTGGAACGTGTGAAAAATAGATAAGTCCCCTGGGTCGGATGGGATGTATCCTCAGATTCTCTGGGAAGCTAGGGAGGAGATTGCAGAGCCTTTGGCTTTGGCCTTTATGCCATCATTATGTTCAGGAATAGTGCCAGAAGACTGGAGGATAGCAAATGTTGTCCCCCTGTTCAAAAAGGGGAAGAGGTGCAATCCTGGTAATTATAAACCAGTGAGCCTTACTTCAGTTGTGAGTAAAGTGCTGGAAAGGATTATAAGAGATAGGATTTATAATCATCTGGAAAGGAGTAATTTGATTAGGGATAATCAACATGGTTTTGTGAAGGGTAGGTCGTACCTCACAAACCTTATTGAGTTCTTTCAGAAGGTGACCAAACAGGTGGATGAGGGTAAAGTGGTTGATGTGGTGTATATGGATTTTAGTAAAGCGTTTGATAAAACTCGTCATGCTAGGCTATTGCATAAAATACGGAGTCATGGGATTGAGGGTGATTTCGAGGTTTAGATCAAAAATTGGCTAGTTGGAAGAAAACAGAGGGTGGTGGTTAATGGGAAATGTTCATCCTGGAGTTCGGTTGCTAGTGATGTACCGCAAGGATCTGTTTTGGGTCCACTGCTGTTTATCATTTTTATAAATGACCTGGATGAGGGCATAGAAGGATGGGTTAGTAAATTTGCAGATGACACTAAAGTTGGTGGTGTTGTGGATAGTGTGGAGGGATGCTGCAGGTTACAGAGGCACATAGATAAGCTGCAGAGCTAGGCTGAGAGATGGCAAAGGGAGCTTAATGCGGAAAAGTGTGAGATGATTCACTTTGGAAGGAGTAACAGGAATACAGAACACTGGGCTAATGGCCAGATTCTTGGTAGCGTGGATGAGCAGAGAGATCTCAGTGTTCATGTCCTCAGGTCCCTGAAAGTTGCCACCCAGGTTGTTAGGGTTGTTAAGAAGGCGTATGGTGTGTTAGGTTTAATTGGTAGAGTGATTGAGTTTCGGAGCCATGAGGTCATGTTGCAGCTGTGCAAAAATCTGGTGCGGCCACACTTGGAGTATTGTGTACAGTTCTGGTCGCCGCATCATAGGAAGGATGTGGAAGCATTGGAAAGGGGTGCAGAGGAGATTTACCAGGATGTTGCCTGGTATGGAGGGAATGTCTTATAAGGAAAGGCTGAGGGACTTGAGGCTGTTTTTGTTAGAGAGGAGGAGGTTAAGCGGTGACCTAATAGAGATGGCTAGCACGAGGGGACATAGCTTTAAAATGAGGCGTGATAGATATAGGACAGATGTCAGAGGTAGGTTCTTTACTCAGAGTGTAGTAAGGGTGTGGAACGCTCTGCCTGCAACAGTAGTAGACTCACCAAGTTTAAGGGCATTTAAATGGTCTTTGGATAAATAAATGGATAATAATGGAATAGTGCAGGTTAGACGGACTTCAGTTTGGTTTCACAGGTCGGCGCCATATCGAAGGCCAAAGGGCCTGTACTGCGCTGTAATGTTCTATGTTCTCTGTTCTGTGGGCTATTTAGTATTTCGTATAGGCAATTTAGTACGCACATCTTTGGACTGCGAGAGGAAACTGGAACACCTGGAGGAAACCCAGGAGAATGTGCAAACACCACAAAGACAGTCACCTGAATGTGAAATCAAACTCGGATCCCTGGCACCCTGAGGCAGCGGTGCTCACCACTGAGCCACCATGCCGCCTGAGGGATAAGATCTACGTGCATTTGAAAAGACAGGATTTCTTTAGGAGTAGCCAGCTTCATGCATGGGAGATCATGCCTTACAAATTTGTTAGAGTTCTTTGAGGAATGACCAGGAAGGTTAATGAATGCAGGGTGGTCGGCATAGCCTATATGGATTTCAGAAAGGCCTTTGATAAGGTTCCACATGGTCGGCTGCTCTGCTAGGTTAGATCACATGGAATCCAGGGGAGCTAGTAGATTGGATTCACAATTAGCTTGATGGCAGGAAGTAAGGAGTAATAGTGGAATGATGCTTGTTGGACTGAAGGCCTGTGACTAGTGGTGAGCCTCGGGTGTCACTGCTGGGCCCATTGCTCTTTGTTATTTATATCAATGATTTGGCTCAGAATGTACAACGTATCATTAGTAAGTTTATAGATGCCACTGGAATAGGTAGTATCATGGACAGTGAGGAAGGTTATCAGAAATTGCAGCAGGATTTTGATCTGCTGGGGAAGTGGGCTGAGAAGTGGCAAATGGAGTTTAATATAGATAAGTGTGAGGTGTTGCATTTTACAAGGTTAAATCAAGGTAGGAGTTTCATGGTGAATGTTACGGCCTTAAGGAGTGTACTGAACAGAGTGATCTTGGCATTCAGGTGCACAATTCTCTGAAAGTGTAGTCACAGTAGACAGGGTAGTGAAGAAGGCTTTTGGCACACTGGCCTTCATCATTCAGGGCATTGAGGAAAGAAGTAGGAAAGTTATGTTGCAGTTGTAAAGGATGTAAGTGAAGCTGTGCTTAGAGTATTATTCTGAGGAAGGATCAATGGACCCAAAACGTTGTTTTTTTGCTTCATAGATGCCGCCAGACCTGCTGAGCTTTTCCAGCAACTTTGTTTTTGTGCTTGGAGTATTGAGTTCAGTTTTGGTCACCTTACTATAGGAAGGCACAACATTGTGGGCTGAAGGTCTGGTAATGTGCTGTACTGTTCTGTGTTCTATGATTAGTAAGTTTGTGAATGACATTAAAATAGGTGGTATCATGGACAGTTAATGAAGCTTATCAGAAATTGCAGCAGGATCTTCATCAGCTGGGGAAGTTGGCCAACAAATGGCAAATGGATTTTAGTGTGAATTGTTACATTTTGGAAGGTCAAATCAAGTTAAGAGTTTCATGGTGAATTTTAAGGCCTTAAGGAGTGGTAGTGAACAGAGGTACCTTGAAGTTCAGATGCATGGTTCTTTGAAAATGGAGTCACCGTAGACAGGGCAGTTAAGAAGACTTTTGGCACACTGGCCTTCATCAGTTAGGGCATTGAGTATAGAAGTTGGGAAGTAACATTGCAGTTGTACAGGACATTGGTGAGGCTGCACTTGGAGGATTTTGTTCAGTTTTGCTCATCATGCTAAAGGAAGGATGTAATTAAACTGGAAAGAAGGCAGAGGAGATTTACAAGGATGTTGCCAGGACTTAAGGGACTGCATTATATGGAGAAGTAGGACAAGCTGGGACTTTTTTCCTTTGAGCACAAGAGATTGAGGGGAGATTATAAATTGCATAAGACCATGAGAGCCATGGATGGGGAATCAAGGACTGGATGGCATCAGTTTAAGGTAAGAGGGGAAAGAACACATGGGAACCTGAAGGGCAACATTTTTGCACAGAAGGTGGCATGGATATGGAATGGGCTGCCAGCGGATGTGGATACGTTAATAACAATTAAAAGGCATTTGGATAAGTACAAGTGTAGGAAAGGTTTAGAAGGATCTGAATCAAGTGCAGGGAAATGGGCTTAGTGTGGATATATGTTTTGGACCACTTTGGGCCAAAGGACCTGTCTTCGTGCTGTATGATTCCATGACTTGCAACCAGACTCTCAATGGATAGAACTACCTACGTGGAGCCATGAGAATGAGTCAACCTTATACCACTTTTCAACAGTGTAGAGGTCTGCTACTCCTTATCACGCTGCCCTGAAAGAGGAGAGAATATTAGTGATTATACCGCATGGTGTTTGAGTGATATGGTTTCCATTAGCTGAATAGCTAGAAGTATGAAACAGTGAGTGGTCAGTACAGAACTGACATGTAAGAGAGTGAGTTTCAACATCTGATGTAAATCCTGAGTCCTAGGGAGTATTGCTAGCTGATTGATCAGGGTTTGGTGCATCGAACAGCACAATACCTTGGTGGTATGATGAGTAGCAAATGTTGAGCAGCACGGTGGCTCAGTGGTTAGCACTGCAACCTCACAGCTCCAGGGACCTGGGTTCGATTCCAGCCTCGAGTAACTGTCTGTGCGGAGTTTGCACATTCTCCCTGTGTCTGCATGTGTTTCCTCCGAATGCTTTGGTTTCCTACTACAGTCAAAAGATGTGCAGGCTAGGTGGATTGGCCATGCTAAATTGCCCGTAGTGTTCAGGGGTGTGTGGGTTATAGGGGGATGGGTATGGGTGGGATGCTTCAAGGGGCGGTGTGGACTTGTTGGGCCAAAGGGCCTGTTTCCACACTGTAGGAATCTAGTCTAATCTAATGTAAAGAAACACTGACCTCAAGTGCCTGCCCAAGGTCATTATACCTTTTGTGACACTGTTGTCAGGACTTTGGGTCCATTATCTTGGCTTTTTTTTTCTGAAGAAGGATGTAGTCTGGAAACATCAGCTTTCCTGATCGTCTGATGTTGCTTGGCCTGCTGTGTTCATCCAGCTCTACACCTTGTTATCTTCCATTCTCTTAGCAACTGATTCCTCTGGCCAACTACGATTTTGGGAATGTGCTGGAATCTATTATTATGTAAATCTTAACAGTGCACTTGGTAATCATAGTAAAATTACAGCATAGTTATAGTTTTATGAAAGAGAAATACTGTTTAACAAATTTGTTACAGTTTGTTGAGAATGTAGTTAATAGGTTTGATAAACAGAAGTCATTAGGTATTGTCGTTTGCATTTCCAGAAGGTACTCTGTATAGTGCTCAAAAGAAGTTAATATACAAAGCTGAGGGTTCGTGGAGTCATGGGTCGGGGGGCCAGGGAAGGGGTGGATGTGGCGCGGTGGTTGATTGTGGCATATTAGCATGGATTGAGGATTGGTTAATGGGTAAGAAGCAGAGAGCAGGAATAAATAGAGTATTTTTGCTGTGGCAGGTGACATGCTGCAAGGATTATGTCCAAGGCCTGAGCTATTTCCAGTCAATAACAATGACTTGGACCAACTGTTGGTTCTAGATTCGCTACCTTGGTACAAAACGAGGTGGGAATGCCAACCCTGAAGTCATGGGTTGAACATGCAGCATGGGGCCAGAGGGAGTATAATATGGAGAAATATAATTCATTTTTGTAAGAACAAAAACAATATTTTAAGCCATGAACCTTAGTAATAGTGATGTTTAGAGAGATATGTCTGTGCTGGTACAAGGAACTCAGTTAGGAAAGCAAATGCCACGTTGGTCTTTATTGCAAGAGTTTGGAGTACCAGAATGAACAAGTCTTCCTACCACAATCTTGAGGTTTAAGACTTGACCTGGAATACCTGTATTTTATAAGGCACTACCTTCCTTAGTCCTACATTGACACAAGTCGTTAGGGAGCTTGCCGTATCATTGCTACTTTGCACTCAACAGTATGTTAATTAGCTAAGGGCAAGATGATCACAGCTTTTTGAGATGACGCCCAACCTTTGAGAGCCACCAACTAATTCAATTAGGGAGCTACTCTGTGGTCCTAGCCATCTTTCAGTGGTTGGACTGAATTACCTACTTTAGGGACAGAATGCAGGATGCCATGGATGACATGGTGGCCCAGTGTTTAGCACTGTTGCCTCTCAGCACAGGATAGATCCAATTCCGGTCTTGGGTGACTGCCTGTGTGAAGTTTGCATGTTCTCCCGGTGTCTGTTTGGGTTTTCGCTGGGTGGTCTGGTTTCCTCCCACAGCCCAGAGATGGGCAGGTTAGGTGGATTGGCCGTACTAAATTGCCCATTGTATCCAGGAATGCCCAGGCTAGGTGGATTAGCCATAGGAAATGCAGGGATAAAGTAGGGGGTAGGTATCATTGGGATGCTCATCAGAGGTTCGATATGGACTCGATGGGTCAAATGGCCTGCTTCTACACTGTAGAGATTTTATTCTATTTTAGTAAAATATCAATGTATATCAAAAATGTCAAAATATAAAGTATCACAGAAAGGAGATAGAGGTCTTGATGTGGGGCAGTGAAAACAATCTATTTCTCAACTTTGGCAAAACTGAAGAACTAATCATCGACATCCGAAAGAAAGGAGGACAACACGCCCCCATCTACATCAACAGAACTGAGGTTGAGAGAGTGAAGAGCATCAGGTTCCTCAGTGAAGATAACTGGTGACCTGTCACGGACTTGCCTTGTAAATGTGACTATCAAGACAGTACAGCAATGCCTTTTCTTCCTTTGGTGGCTTAGGAAATTTGGCATGTCCATAAGGTCCTTCATCAACTTCTACAGATGCACCATTGAAAACATACTGTTCAGGTGCATAACAACCTGGTATGGCAACTGCTCTGCCCAGGACCATAAGAAACTACGGAAGTTGGTCTGCACAGCCCAGGCCGTCATGGAAGCCAACTTTCCATCTATGGATAAAACGGTGTGAAGCTGAATGAACACAGCAGGCCAAGCAGCATCAGAGGAGCAATAAAGCTTGACATTTCAGGTCGGGACCCTTCTTCAGACCCTTCTTTCCACCTGTGGACTCTCTTTACATGGTTTGCTGCCGCAGAAAGGTGGCCAACATCATCAAAGACCCATCACACCCTGGTAATGACCTCCTACAACCTCTTCTGTCAGGCAGAAGATACAGAAGCTTGAATACACACACTGGTAGGTTCAGGAACAGCTTCCTATCGGCTGTTATCAGGCTGTTGAATGGACTGTAATCTCAAATAACATAACCTGTGTGCTTCTAAGTCTTTTTGCTTGTAGTGTTCTGCCTGTACTGCTTGTAAACAAAGCTTTTCACTGCATTTTGGTATTCGTGACAATAAATCAATCACTCCAGCAATGTGCAAAGAGTTTGTTAGTCATTTTCAAAGTCTGATAGGGATTTTTCCTTTAAAATATTAAGTTGTTGACAAGATAGTGTTAGTATGTTTATTTAAGTACAAGTCTTAAGATTGCAAATCTTGTGATATCTTCTGTTGGTCACTGGAATTCAAATATTTTTCTAAATGTGATTGGTCTCTATGGGAATCGTATGATTATTGCCATGATGTACCAGCCTTAGATGCAACCAACTTATCCTTTCACTCATTTATCCTTTTCTAACAAACTGTCTCCTATGTGAGCTACAAAGTGCTTATGGCAGTTCTTATGATGTGCTTCCCCTATGAATGAGGAGAGGCGTAGACACTTGCTCACTTGTTTCCACATAGGTCTAAGCTGCCTGTGGAAATCCTCATTGTCTTGGGGTGCTACTGGAGCACCTTCCAAGGCTACAGCACCTGCATTAATGTGAGGGTAGTCTCTGTCACAGGGTTTTGCTGCAGTGTTTCCTCATGCGTTCAAAGTGCTCAAGGAGGTGGAGAGTGCAGAGTGGCCTCCCCTCATGACCTGAGATTTCCTCAGCCCTTTCATGGTTTTTACGATCTCTGAAGGCAGCCATCAGTTGGGGCCCTGCTGATGTCAACACAATATGTCATTGCGCCATGACTACTCCTGACTATTCAGTGTTCCATAATATGTCATACACCTTCATCACCAACTCATGCCCACTCCTAGAGAGCAGTTCATCTTGTACTATTCATTCTAGTTGTCATTTGAGTCCCCTATTCTGCTATCCTTTTAACATAGATGGAGAATTAATTATGAGAACTTCCAGCTTTGTGTGGTACAGCTGTTTCTGCCTTCCCTGGGTAAATCTTTTAGCAAAAAGTGCTAAGCCCTCTTTAGAATTACCTAATTTAGCACCCCAAGTCAACCTGCTTCTTATTTGTAACAGTGTTGCTATGAATCTGACAGTCAGACAGAAAGGTGTACTGGGATATTGTCCTCCAACGGGTACCTAGTCATAATTTGTCATAACAGTATGGCTGAAATCATTAACTTAGTGGTATTATTCTAGCAATTAACTTATTTCACAACTGATGTTGAGATTAAACTTTTAAGGAAAACGTGTAAATCCCATTACATATGGTGTCTGAAGCTGAGACATATTGACTTGAAACATTAACTCTGTTTCTCTCTCCACAGTTGCTACCAGATCTGTTGAATTTCTCCAGCATCCACATTTTGCTTTTGTCTAAGTATTGTTGCATGTATTTAGTTTTTGTTGACTTCTGAATCCTCATCAATGCCTTTGTTACCTCCAGCTTTGACTGTTTGAGTACTCACCTGCAGAGCATCCCATATTCATCCTCATGAATTTAAAATATGTCTCCGGTTGCACAGCCTGTAATCTATCCCACACCAAGTACCAGTCACACATCCCAGAATCTCAGAATTGCCACAGTGCAGAAGGAGGCCATTTATCTCATTATGTCTGCATTGGCTTTCTAACTGCACGACATGCCTTAGTACCTATCTGCTTCCTTATCCTCGTAACCCTGCACACTTTCCCTTTTTTAAATCATCACTCAAGTTCCTTTCAGATACCTCAATTGACAGTGCCTCCACCACGTTTCCAAGCAATGCATTCCAGACCCAAACCACTCATTGTGTGAAAAAAGTTTTTGTCTCCTCATATGTGCTGCTTTTGCAAATCACTTTAAAATTGTGCCCTATCGTTCTTGAGCATTCTACAAATGCAAACAATTTCTCCCTTTCTGCTATATACAGCCACCTCATAATTTTGTAAACCTCTATCAAATCTCATTCTCTCCAAGGAAAGTAGTTCCAACTTGTTCAATCTATCCTAATAATTGAAGTTTCTCATCCCTGGAACTATTCTTATAAATCTTTTATGGCACCCAGAACTGTACACAATATCAGCTGCTAGTCTTTTAATGCCTAAATAATTAAAACATCCTTCCTGTACATAAATTTGTTGATGACCCCATCCTAATTTATCTCTGTAACTTCTCTAGCTGCAGCCTTTCTCTCATTCTGGCCTCCTGTCCACCCACCACTCTCATTGCACCAGTGATACCATTGCCATCAGCTGGCCGGATCAGACAGTTTCAGATTTATCCGATAACTCCCTGACTCACCACCTTCATTTTCAACAGTAATAGTAGAATCAGGTAAAAAGCAGAAGAATGGGCTATCGCAATAAACATTCTTGCTGACAAGTAATTTGAATTCAGTTCAAACAGTGAAGTTTATACATCGTTAGGTTCAACATTAATGAGCAGAGCATGCACCAGATGAGCCAAAGGATTGAAGGTTTTGGCAAGAGTGGCACAAGATAATTTTGTTTATAGCCATGTTAAATTTGAGAAATTCTGGTTGGCTGATGTCACCAGATAGTACAGCCAGAGTCAAAGTTGGTGATATGGTGATAAGCCTGAGCATTCATACAGAAGCTAACCTGTGGTTAAGGTTGTGTTTGAAACAGAAAACAGACTGAAGAGATTCACTGAAGTTTATAGGAAAAACAAGCATAGATAACCGCTCCCATACTACCTGTTATTCATTTGTATGTTGTAACATCATCTCCTTTGCTACCACCTAGTTGATCATATTCCATAAATTTGCAATACTTAATTATTATTCTGTTTTGTATAATTCACTTGTTTATTTGAAGTGAATTCTAACACCTGGTCAGGAGACCATAGAATTGAGTTGAAATGGCATGCTTTAAACTAATAACTGTGCACCTAGTAACTGTGGTACTATTCTGCCCCATTAGAATTTACTTGAAAAATAAGTTTAAACTAATATCGTTTAGCCTTGGCTTAGAATTTTGTTAGTCCCAATGAAGTTATTTGAGGTTGGGGGAGTAAGTTGATGTCGCACTAAGCATTTCTCCACTTATTGCGCAGTGTTGATTTTGACTCTTGTTCTGTTGCTGTGTCTCCCACACTTAAAAATTACTGAACAGGCACAAATGGAATAAGAGAGGAGTTTTAATTATAAGCTGGAAGCAGAGTATAAATAATTGTAAACCCTTTCACAATAAACAGCTGGTATAAAATATTTCCTTAATAATTTCAGATAAAAGCCCCGACCTTGCAAACAAACTCATTTTAGCCTGTTCCAAAACGGAATCCTTGATCAATCAACAATCCCTCAAATCAAAATGCTTTTCAAATTAGTGTTTTAGTGGTTTCCTCAACTTCTTAACAAGTTTACGTATTTTGTCAAATTTTGTTTTGACCATGATTTTGAGAAGATTGTACAGCTCAAGCACGGAATTATTTTATCAATAGAATCTAGATTGTTTACCTTCCTTGCTCACTTCTCTCCAGAAGTTTATTCAAACAATAATTAGAGATGACCAAAATAACAGTGTCCATCTTCTAAATGTTGTGTGTGTGGATGAAACTTTGGGGTGGGACACAGTGGCTCTAAACAAAGCAGGAAATAGTAGCAAAGCATTGGAAACAAACATCTATCTTTTCCTTACTTTATAGGGAGAACTAACTTTTTGATCTTTTATACTGTTTGGAATTTTATGACATGCTGGCTCAGGTGGTTAGCACTGCTGCCTCACAGCACCCGAGACCTGGGTTCAGTTCCACCTTTGGGTGACTGTCTGTGTGGCGTTTGCACATTCTCCTTGTGTTTTCCGGTTTCCAGATGCTCTGGTTTCCTCGTACAATCCAAAGATGTACAGGTTTGTTGGGCTGGCCATGCTGAATTGCCCATAGTAATCAGAGATGTGTAGGCTAGGTGTGTTAGCCAAGGGAAATGCAGGGTCAGAAGGAAAGTGTGGGAGTGAGTGGGATGCTTTTCGGAAGGTTGGTGTGGACTTGTTGGACCAAGTGGCCTGATACCACATTGTACAGATTCTATGATTCTAATCCATTTATTTCCTATTGTTATTAAAAATACATTATTTGCATGATCAAGTATATTATCTATTGTGAAATATCACAGGTCTAAAATATATTCAGATTTCTCAAGTGTAAACATTCCATGAATGGTGTTGCAGCTGTGGTGCAGAGAGGGCTGTGATTTATAGAGGAAAAAGTGAATTGCAGAACTATTCTATTTAAAAATCAGCAGCTTGACTGAGTTCAAATAACTGACTTTTAATAGCTTTTCATCCAACACAAAGGCTTAATCCTGCAACTACTTGAACCACCAGTGTAGGTAGACTCTGAGACCACCACTGAATGTGTCATTCCCTTCTCACCACACACAAAACGCATCGACTGCAGCTTTATGAAGTGAAAATGCTAAAGAAAGGGAAAAGTGATGGAGGCGTCCACAGTTAGTTGTCTGAATGAATAGCAGCTGCATCTGGATGTGATACACAACAGATTCTAAGTCAGGGATAATAGTACGGGTCAGTCACTTTCATTTGTGCAAAAGAGTGGAACTGCCTTTCCTTGTTTCAGTATTACTGACCCTTGCAGTTTATTGTTTGGTGGTGTCAGGGAAAGTATGTGGAAGAAGTTCTTGTATGTTGTGTTATTTCAAAAACTAAGGCATGGAAATGTGATTTTAGTTCTTCAAATTCTGTCCACAATTAAAATTTTCAGCCAAAATCAAAGTTTTTTTTGTGTTTTGTGCCATTTATTCTGTATCTGTGGAAATGGCAGCTCCATTTTGCTTTTTATTGTTTATACAGTTAATTATTAAAAGTATGTTTATGTTGGGTATGGAAGTAATTTTCACATCAACTTATAACAAAAATATTGTAATTTACTCCAATTTTCTAATTTTGTTTAGACATCAAAGAAAAGATGGTATCATTAAAAAGATGTGGCTGAAAGATTTAAATCTTGACATTGTAACAAAACAGGAATATGCCATTGGTTTTGTTGTTCACATAACTGCAAGTTTGTAATTGTGGTTTATTAAAGCTGGGAAACAATTAACATTAATGTTTTACTTAGAATGTTTGTTTGTAGATAAAGCTTTATTTTTCACTTTTAAGTGTAGTGAGCTTTAGATTTGTTTCTGCTTGTTTACTGTATTCAGTATTATCTGTTATGAGCTAAGGTAGAGATCAGGCATTCTGTGACCTTGACATGGTAACTTGTACAACAGACAAATTGATCACATCAAACTGCTGTGTGGCAACATTTGTAACAAGAGAATTAGATCTTTGTGTTGCTTTCTTTGCAACCAGAGGACTAGGTTGTCACAAGTCAAGTTCCTAGCTTATTTACACATACTTTTTACTAAAAAATATTCTAAGGTGATGTAATTGTGCAGATAGCATTTCAATTAATAGCAAATTATGAGCACAAACAGAAAAAGGTTTTAAAAGAAATGTGCGTTTGAAGGAGTACATAAAAGAAATCTGAGGGCAGATTGAAGTGGATACCTTGGACCACATGGATAGGTTTGTCTATTTACAGCAGATGATAACAGAAGATGATAGGTATTTAGAAGTTACGGCAGCACGGTGGCTCAGTGGTTAGCACTGCAGCCTCACAGCACCAGGGACCCGGCTTCGATTCCAGCCTCGGGTGACTGTCTGTGTGGAGTTTGCACATTCTCCCCGTGTCTGTGTGGGTTTCCTCCGTGTGCTCCGGTTTCCTCCCACAGTCCAAAGATGTGCAGTCTAGGTGGATCGGCCATGATAAATTGCCCGTAGTGTTCGGGGTGTGTGGGTTATGGGGGATGGGTCTGGGTGGGATGCTCCAAGGGGCGGTGTGGACTTGCTGGGCCGAAGGGCCTGTTTCCACACTGTAGGGAATCTAATCTAATAAGATAGGAAAGAACCAAAAATAATCTTGTGAAGATGAGAAATATGTTAACAAGAGAAACCTCAAAAGATGCTATGTTCTGTACACATTCCTGTACACCTGGACAATGTATGGAAGGCAATAGAAGCTCTAAAAAGAAACATCCAGAACAGAAAACCGTGGTTTTCCGTTGTGATCAACTGGCTAAAAAAGTTACAGAAATCTCCACCAAAAGATTAAGTGGAAGGAGCAGAAAGAAGGGTTGACCATAGCATGTAATTGGATGATTGAGGCCTTACAGTAGTTGCAAATGAGCTACAGTGAAGATGTGAGATCGCAAATGACAAACAAGCGTAGCATGCTATAACTGCAGAGTACCACTAGAGAGTGAAGACTGGTGATGGTTTAACCTGAAACACCACACCGCAGGCAAGGAAAAAGATTGAGGAGAGTCCTTCATGGTGACCTCACAGGCATAATATTTGAACTCATGTTGTCGGCATCACTCTGCATTGTAAACAAGCCTTCTAGCTAACTGAACTAATGGATTGCACCTTCATTTAGGAAGATTGTGAAAGCTTTTATGCAAATGGTAAGAGATTTGTGAGCATGGTTCCAGGAATGTGAGTCTTCATGTTTGTGGAAACATTGGAAAAACTTGGGTTGTTCTCAGAGAAGTGTGACAAGACTTTTGGTCAATGTGTTTAGCATCATACGGGATGCAGACAGATTAGGTAAAAGTAAATAATTAGTTTGGTAGGAGCCATCGTGAACCAGATTGAAAGTGATTGACAATAAAACCGAGGGTGCCGCGAGAGAACCATTTTATATATAATGAATGACTAATACCTGGAATGCACACCAAAACATCTGGTGGAGGCAGACAGAATTGGGCCTTTCAAAACGGAATTGAATAAGCACTTGAGAAATGATTTGCAGCACAACAGATAGAAGTAAGGGTAGTGAAACTAGTTGAATTGTCCTTGCAGAGAGCTGGCATGCTTTTAGCAGGCTGAATGGCCTCTAATTGTGTAACCGTACTATTATTCTCATTGCTTTTAAGCATAAGTGAGAAATGAAGAATAAAGAATAGGAGAATTAGCAAATCGGGATCTGTGAAGTAGAGTGGGAAAGGTCCTTGTAGAGCGGGAAAGGTCCTTGTAGAGCTTCCAACAGAATAATTGGACTGCGATTTTTTTTTTTCCTGTAAATTCCATTCATTAGGAGGACCTTTATGACTTCACCTTTGCAAACTTCATGCAGACAATTGTTCATAATATCTCTGTGCTGCTGCGAGTCATGACTCTTCTTAAAAAAAAATCTGACCTGATTATATGAAAGTTAGGAAAAAGTGAAAATGAGAAACCCCAGAAATGGGGACAAGAATCCTGGAGTCAGAACCCACCTATCATGGTTAAGTCATCCTGACTTGGCAAATTTTCAGACTTAAGTAGTCACAACTGAACTTTCCACACGATCTAGAATTTTTAGGAAGGTGTGCTGGTCAGTGGTTTGTACTACTGCTTCACAGCCCCAAGGACACAGGTTCAGTTCCACCCTTGGGCAGCTATCGTGTGGAGTTTGCACATTCTCCCTGCGTCTGCGAGGATTTCTTCCAGGTGCTCCAGTTTCCTCTCATCATCGAACTATGTGCAGGTTCGGTGAATTGGCCGTGCTGAATTGCCCATAGTGACCAGGGATGTGCTTGCTAGGTGGATTAGCCATGGTAAATTCAGGGTTACAGGAATAGAGTAAGAGGGTGGGCCCGGGAGGGATGATTTTCGGACGGTTGGTATGGGCATTTTGTTCATTCTCTGGTAAAGCTAGAATGGCAAGATGGTTGTTATCTCAACCTGATAATGGCATTGAATTTCATGCTACAAGATGCACTGTCTCTTGTGTAATACCTCCCAATGCTGCATTATATGTATAAATGTGTGTCTAAGTTCTTTGGCAGCAATAATTGCAATTACAGAAAAATGTGAAATTTGTACATGACAGAAATTTGTTACATTTGTGAAACTAGAAGCTTGAAGCAGTAATATGTTGTCATTGTTATTATACTGAACGAAATTGTTTAATGATTAATGTATTCATAAATCTTGAATTGTTATACTGCATCATCGTGACACCTAGAGGTAAACTAATCAGTTATCATATGATAGCTCCAAGTAATTAAGGCAGACTGATGATGCCCTGAGGTTGGTTGAAATTAAAGTGTAGGATTAAAATCTGTCTGTTTAGGAAATTCCCATCTCTCTGACAGTCTCTGGGAGACCATTTAGATCTTTTAGCCAAAGCTTACAATAACCTGCAGACTCAATGCAAAATTTATGCCATGAAATTCATGATTGACCTATATTTATTGTAGTCCATTGGTTTAATATGAAGTTCCTAAAAATGTTGAGAGAGTTGGCGCATTAAGTTGAAAATAAGATGCATTAAGATGTAGAACATAGAACATAGAGCATTACCGCACAGTACAGGCCCTTCGACCCTCGACGTTGTGCCAACCTGTCATACCGATCTCAAACCCATCTAACCTACACTATTCCATGTATGCCCATATGCTTATCCAATGATGACTTAAATGTACCTAAAGTTGGCGAATCTACTACCGTTGCAGGCAAAGCGTTCCATTCCCTTACTACTCTCTGAGTAAAGAAACTACCTCTGACATCTGTCCTATATCTTTCACCCCTCAATTTAAAGCTATGCCCCCTCGTGCTCGCCGTCACCATCCTAGGAAAACGGCTGTCCCTATCCACCCTGTCTAACCCTCTGATTATTTTATATATTTCAATTAAGTCACCTCTCAACCTTCTTCTCTCTAATGAAAACAGCCTCAAGTCTCTCAGCCTTTCCTCGTAAGACCTTCTCTCCATACCAGGCAACATCCTAGTAAATCTCCTCTGCACCCTTTCCAAAGCTTCCACATCCTTCTTATAATGCGGTGACCAGAACTGTACGCAATACTCCAAGTGCAGCCGCACCAGAGTTTTGTACAGCTGCAGCATAACCTCTTGGTTCCGGAACTTGATCCCTCTATTAATAAAAGCTAAAACACTGTATGCCTTCTTATCAGCCCTGTCAACCTGTGTGGCAACTTTCCAGGATCTGTGTACATGGACACCGAGATCTCTCTGCTCATCTACACTACTAAGAATCTTACCATTAGCCCTGTACTTTGCCTTCCGGTTACTCCTACCAAAGTGCATCACCTCACATTTGTCTGCATCAAACTTCATTTGCCACCTCAGCCCAGCTCTGCAGCTTATCTATGTCTCCCTGCAACCTACAGCATCCATCGTCATGATCCACAACTCCACCGACCTTAGTGTCGTCTGCAAATTTACTAACCCATCCTTCTACGCCCTCATCCAGGTCATTTATAAAAATGACAAACAGCAGTGGACCCAACACCGACCCTTGTGGTACACCACTAGTAACTGGTCTCCAGGATGAACATTTCCCATCAACTACCACCCTCTGTCTTCTTTCAGGAAGCCAATTTCCGATCCAAACTGCTATATCTCCCACAATCCCATTCCTCCGCATTTTGAACAATAGCCTACTGTGGGGAACCTTATCGAATGCCTTGCTGAAATCCATATACACCACATCAACCGGTTTACTCTCATCTACCTGTTTGGGCACCTTCTCAAAGAACTCAATAAGGTTTGTGAGGCACGACCTTCCCTTCACAAAACCGTGCTGACTATCCCTAATCAATTTATTCTTTTCTAGATGATTATAAATCCTATCCCTTATAACCTTTTCCAACACTTTACCAACAACTGAGGTAAGGCTCACTGGTCTATAATTACCAGGGTTGTCTCTACTCCCCTTCTTGAACAGGGGAACCACATTTGCTATCCTCCAGTCATCTGGCACTATTCCTGTAGACAATGATGAGTTAAAGATCAATGCCAAAGGCTCGGCAATCTCCTCCCTGGCTTCCCAGACGATCCGAGGATAAATCCCATCCAGCCCAGGGGACTTAGAAATCCTTCAGAGGGTGAAGATAGATAATACCTCTTCCTTGTGAACCTCAATCCCACCTAGTCTAGTAGCCTGTATCTCAGTATTCTCCTCAACAACATTGTCATTTTCTAGAGTGACTACTGTTGAAAACTATTCATTTAGCCCTTCCCCTATCTCATCTGACTCCACACACAACTTACCACTACTATCCTTGATTGGGCCTAATCTTACTTTCGTCATTCTTTTATTCCTTCAATACCTACAGAAAGCCTTGGGGTTTACCCTGATCCTATCCGCCAACAACTTCGCTTGTCTCCTCCTGGCTCTTCTGAGCTCTCTCTTTAGGTCTTTCCTAGCTACCTCGTAGCCCTCAAGTGCCCTAACTGAGCCTTCACATCTCATCCTAACATAAGCCGCCTTCTTCCTCTTGACCAGAGATTCCACCTCCTTCGTAAACCACGGCTCCTGCACTCTACAGCTTCCTCCCTGCCTGACAGGTACATATTTATCTAGGACACACAGGAGCTTTTCCTTGAATAAGCTCCACATTTCTACTGTGCCCATCCCCTGCAGCTTCCTTCCCTATCCTATGCTCTCTAAATGTTGCCTAATCTCATCATAATTGCCTTTCCCCCAGCTGTAACTCTTGCCCAGTGGTATACACCTATCCCTTTCCATCACTAAAGTAAACATAACAGAATTGTTATCGCTATCACCAAAGTGCTCACCTACTTCCAAATCTAACACCTGTCCGGACTTATTACCCAGTACCAAATCTAATGTGGCTTCGCCCCTTGTTGGCCTATCTACATACTGTGTCAGGAAGCCCTCCTGCACACTCTGGACAAAAACTGACCCATCTATAGTACTCGAACTATAGTGTTCCCAGTCAATATTTGGAAAGTTGAAGTCCCCCATGACAACTACCCTGTCTATCTCACTCCTATCGAGAATCATCTTTGCTATCCTTTCCTCTACATCTCTGGAACTATTCGGAGGCCTATAGAAAACTCCCAACAGGGTGACCTCTCCTTTCCTGTTTCTAACCTCAGCCCATACTACCTCAGTTGATGAGTCCCCAAACATCCTTTCTGCAACTGTAATACTGCCCTTGACCAACAATGCCACACCTCCGCCCCTTGTACATATACAAGATTGTCTTTTTACTACGTGAGGAGAGGGAAACAAGAAAATAAGGAAGCATAGTGGATTTGTTTCTCAACAGGGGCAAATCCACAGAAGTAGAATGTGCTTGTTGGAATGGGAATATGCCTAGTAACCAAATCCATCAAATTGAGATGTTATGAATGAACAATATGGTACTTGCTGCCGAAGTTTCTTTTTCTCCCCCTTGACATTTGAAAGGATCACACCCTTATGGCTTTTGTGATTAATCTGAGCTGTACCTTGTAGCTCAGTGTTACCTTAATTATCTAGGATCCCATTACTTGCTTTCTTGTTGTGAAATTCTTCATGGAAGTTGATCGGAAAATGTAGGGAGAGAAAGATATGGGGATGCACTGATTAACTGGGAGCAAGGAGCTTTTTTACTAATAGTGTCATAAAATGTTTGCCGTTGATTATTTCAGGTTAGGCTGCATGGGGTGGTGCTGTAGCTACAAATGATATAATGGGGAAAGAACCAGCACATGCACAGGCATGTACAATGCAGGGCAGGTACACATGTACCGACATGAATCTTAACTTCCTTGAAGATTTTGAGTTGGGTCTAGAAGTTGATCCCAACTGCACTGATGCTTGGCCAATTACTTAAACGATTTTTGGTGATTCCGTCCATTGAGGAACTGTGGGCAGAACAGTCTCTCAGCTAGTCTAATACACAGGCTCACTGCACCATGCAGGAGGACACATGGGGTCTTCAAGATGGAAGCATATTTAGAAGATGTGTGAAATTATTTGTGGTTTCTGTCCCATGCCATCATTATGAAGATCCAATTCTGCCTCTCCACAATTGTGACTGACTTGCTTTCTGTTGTTCTAGGCTCACACACCACATATCCTGTTTCTTCAGTTTTACTTTTTTGACAGTTGTGCATTATTATATCTACATATTCCCATGATGCTTGGGGACCACACAGAATAGTAGTCACATTAAAATGTTAAGGAACCTGTATTTAACTAGTGTTTCACCTGAAGTAATACTAATATGAGTGCACCATTACTTTTGATGCTCGTGAAACCAGTGGCTCAGATGGAACATGAAACCCACCCATAGCATGGTGTAGTTGAGTCACTTAAGTCTTTATGTAGTGCGAAAAAGCAATCAATTTGAGATAAAATAATGAACTGTAATAATTTATTTCACTTCTAATAGCAATAAACCTGAACACTTCAAATTTAACATTATATTTTATAATTTAAAGGAGAGCATATACTGACGACCGGTGCTCCTATTAACAACTATGATCGGTGTCTCACTAATCTAATGGGCTTCTGATGATTTGCAATGGGAGCCATCTGTACAGAATGCCCCTGTTTTGTCACATAGTAATTGAACTGATGGTTCTTGAGATAGTAACGATAAATGTCTTTCTTTCCAGACTTGTCTGCAGATATTGGGTGTGGGAGCTGTGGCAGTTGCTGTCATTCCATGGATAGTTATTCCAATCACCCCACTTATCATTGTATTTTTTTTCCTCCGGCGCTATTACTTGAAAACATCACGTGACATTAAACGCATGGAATCAAGCAGTAAGTTGGGCATTGAAAATTAAATTATTGGCAATGATCTTTTTAAACTGTGTTAAGGGTGGCTTTCCTCATGTTAACAAGGTGAAGGAAGAGGTATGCGAAGGACAAAAGGGGGAAGTGGGACAGCCATTAGAGGAGAGAATGGATTAAATTTTCGGGCTTTTTTTTAAGAACCACCTTCCTATATTGCTCAATGTAAAGAAGAATATGCACGATCCCCTACTTCCTGTTAAAGGCAGGAATTTACTTGCATTTAAGCAAGTAACAGTTATCAGTGAGTGCTTGAACACCAATTTTGATCCAATAGTAGATTTTTCTTAGCTTGTTCTGATAAACTTTACCGCTGACTGGTTTACATTTTTTTTAAAAGGCTAATCCTATTTCACATGATTTTCATGCTCTAAAGTTGGCTTAATTGTAGCCATATTCATGAAATGCTTGTAGTGTATTACATTTTGATGGCTGTCACCACACTATTTAAACCAACAATAAATATTCTGTGCTTCTGCCACTTTAGGATTCTTATTTGTTTGGCATGTGGTGTTGTGGCATTCCTACTGCAGATTCATGGCTGTCAACGGAACATTTATGCTGCAGCTGTACAAAACTCTGGTGCGGCCGCACTTAGAGTATTGCGTACAGTTCTGGTCACCACATTATAAGAAGGATGAGGAAGCTTTGGAAAGGGTGCAGAGGAGATTTACTAGGATGTTGCCTGGTATGGAGGGAAGGTCTTACGAGGAAAGGCTGAGGGACTTGAGGCTGTTTTCATTAGAGAGAAGACGGTTGAGAGGTGACTTAATTGAAACATATAAAATAATCAGAGGGTTAGATAGGGTGGACAGGGAGAGCCTTTTTCCTAGGATGGTGACGGCGAGCACGAGGGGGCATAGCTTTAAATTGAGGGGTGAAAGATATAGGACAGATGTCAGAGGTAGTTTCTTTACTCAGAGAGTAGTAAGGGAATGGAACGCTTTTGCCTGCAACGGTAGCAGATTCGCCAACTTTAGGTACATTTTAAGTCGTCATGGGATAAACATATGGACGTACATGGAATAGTGTAGGTTAGATGGGCTTGAGATCGGTATGAGAGGTCAGCACAACGTCGAGGGCCGAAGGGCCTGTATGTACTGTGCGGTAATGTTCTATGTTCTACATTCTAGTGTATCTTGATTACATAATCCTGCCAAGAGTCAACCCTCCATCTCTGACTTGAGACCCAGCCCAAAAAATGAGTTGGGTTGAATGTTTGCATGGTGTTGCTACATTGCTAGAGCTCTGTCCCTGCTGGACCGTCAAGCTCCATCAAATTTCTACCATGCACCCTCCAAAACAAAAGTTAAAAATGAATCTGAAATAATGCTATAGCAGGTTAAAATGGTAAAAAGTTGAAAACTATGATAAAATATCAGGACAACAGGAAAGACTTAGCAAACCATTTTGAAATGTGGACAAAGAATATGCAGTTACTTATTAAAGGCAATAATAGTGAACATTAACACCAAAAGTGAGTGAAATATCTTGCTCCTATGATGTTGCTTGGCCTGCTGTATTCATCCAGCTGTACACCTTGTTATCTCGGATTCTCCAGCATCTGCAGTTCCTATTATTGCTGATTGAAATATATATTTATTTTATAATTTAGCTCGAAGTCCAGTTTTCTCCCATCTATCTTCATCCCTTCAAGGAATTTGGACGATTCGTGCTACAAAAACAGAGCAACAGTTTCAAGCAAAATTTGATGAACATCAGGATCTTCATTCAGGTGAAATGTTTCATGAGATTTTTATTATTTTTGCAACTCCCCAATAAATTATCTACTATCTTGAAAATCCATTAAAAAGCAAAGAGAAAAATTCAAAGCTAAGTCAGCAGCATTAATTCACAATGATACTTGAAGCTTGGCTAAATTATAGATGTCAAATTCAGCTTCGACAGTATGACATTGTAACCATTGCAACAACTGTGCCAGAGGGATTATGTACCTACAGCAAGCCTCCATGTGTCATGTTTGGGAATTAAATACTCCTTTTGCTCATCTTCCAGATATTATTGCCAGTGCTACAAGTGTAATTCTTTGTTGTCTTTGTCAGTGTTGTTGCAAATAAGAATGATTTGGGAGCTGAATGTTGTTGCTTACAAAATGCTTAGGAAAGACATGGAAATTGCAAGTGAAGCAGAAATATCAAGACAGACATTTGCCACATTGAGACGAGAGGTTTCAACAAGTCTGAAATGACAGTGTAAAGATTCACGGACAATTGTCTACAGACGCCTGGTTCCTGTGGTGAAATGGTGATACATATAAAGGTGGAGGTTAGCAAAGTGAAGGGCAGAAATTGATTTTCATGGACTTTTGTAATTTTCCCAGGCACTGACAGCAACAGGCAAGCTAAAGTAAGAAAGTAATGAATATCTAGATTGTATTTCATACCATTTAACATGACCAGTGGGCCATTCTGGATTTAATAATGGATAATGAAACAGAAGTAGTTAACGGTGTTAACAGCGATGTACAGCAATGTCTAAATAGCACAATATGATTGACCTTGATAATATTAGTTTTGTGTGGGAGAGGGGGAAATCACAAACCAAAGTTTACATTTAAGTCAGGCAAACTTCAAAGGGATGAGAAACAAATTGACCACTGAAACTTTACTAAACCATTACATGGTGAGCCTACAAGTGTAAAGTGAGAAATATTCAAATATGCATTTGAATAAAAAATGAGTGCAATACATAAAGTCAGTTATGGGCAGCAAATGACTTTGAGAGAATATCAAGGTTAAAAAAAATGCTTGCAGAATTGCAATCAAGAATATAAATCTCGGCTTCAAAAGCCATGGCAAGCAATGAAGAAATATAAAGGAGCTTAAAAGGTGTGAAGAAGGGAAATCAGCCAAAAATGAAACAACTCCACAGTGACAGGTATCCTGTCACCAAGTCACCCATTCTTTGTACGTGGTAAGTCCTAGACACTATTCCCTCAGAACCAGTTCTCAGTGTCAGAACATCTGACACTCCTCTTTTTATATCTCAGTCTGAGCTCTCTGATTGTACCACATTAACAGAACCAAACAGAGAACTCATATTCTGGGGTCCACCTAGCTGACCTCAATGCAATCACTATATCCCTTCTATTCCAACACTGAGGGCATAGGCCAGTCCTTTCTCTTGTAGAGCTTCCTGATGCATTTTAGCACCAGGTCAGGTTTCTTCAACTCTGCATCAGCTACAGACAGTGTTTAACGCATTGAAGCTCACCCCTTGCACCCAGAGTATCTCTGGAAACATTCACTCTCTTCTTCCAGCAGCACTAGTGTCAATGCAGTGAAATCCTGTGCTCTTAAGTTAAATAACTCTAGTTTATCCAATCTGCCTTCATAACAAAAACTGTATCAAACTTGATTGAATTTTTTGAGGAAGCATCAAAGATGATTGAGGGAATGGCAATGGATGTTGTCTACATAGACTTCACAGTAGGTTAGCCCAGAAGATCAAATTGCTTGAAATCCATTGAGACTTGGTAAGTTGGATGTAAAATTGACTTGTCCACAGAAGATGGACGGTAATTGTAGCGGGGTGTTTTTCCGACTGGAGGTCTGTGGCCAGCGTTGTTCCATATGGACAGTGCAGAGACCTCTGCTGTTTGTGCTGTATATGAACAATTTGAATGAAAATGTCAAGGGTCTGATTAGTAATTTTGCCGATGACACAAAAATTAGTGAAGTTGTAGATCGTGAGAAAAGTTATCAAAGAATGCAGCAGAGCAGAGATCATTTGGAAAGTTGGACAGAGAAATGGCAGACGGAGTTTAACCACAAGTGTGAGGCAATGCATTTTGGGATTTCAAATGCAAGAGGAAAATAGACTATAAAAGTGGCCAAAACCTGAGGAGCAATGATATACTGAGGGATCTTGGGCTGCAACTCCATAGCTCCCTGAAAGTGGCAACCCAAGTGGATAAGGTGGTAAAAAAGGCATCTGGCACAATTGCTTTCATAGTTGGGGTATTGAGTATAAGAGTTGTTAAGTCATGCCACAGTTGTGTAAGACTTTCATCAAGCCATATTTCTATAATATTCCTGTTGTCTGGTTGCTGCACTATAAGAATGATGTGGAGGCTTTGGAGTGGGTGCAAAAGTGGTTTACCAGGATATTGCCTGCATTGAAGTATATTAGCTACAATGAGAGGTTGGACAAACTTGGATCGTTTTTTTCTGGAGCGTCAGAGGCTGAGAGGTATATGAAGTCACAAGGCATGGCTACAGTGGATAGTCATCTTCTTCCCAGGCTGGAAATGTCATGTACTCGGACCGTAGGTTTACGGTGAGAAGGGGAAAGTTTAAAGGAGATGCGTGAGGCAATATTTTTTTACACAGAGGGTGGTAGGTACATGAAATGCACTGCAAAAGAGGTGGCAGAATCAGATACAACAGCAAAATTTAAGAAGCATTTAAATGGACACATCAACAGGCAGAGATAAGATAGATATGGGCGATGTGCAGGCAGGTGGTTTTCGTTTAGAATAGCATCATGGTCAGTGCAGACTTGCTGGGACCAAAGGGCCTGTTTCTGTGTTGTAGTGTTCTATGTTCTTTGTAAAACTGTACAGCCTCCAGTATTGTCCTGGTAAATGTCTTTGCACCTAGTCCAGTGATATCACATCTCTGCTATAAAATGAATTCCAAACCTGCATGCAATACTCCAGCTGTGGCCTAACTACCGTTTTATCCGGTTCCAGCATAACCACCTTGTTCTTAAAGTCTCTGCCTTGTCAAAAAGACATGTCTTATATAAGCATAAAATAAAAGTTTTAACTACCCATCCCCAGGGATGGGTGTAAATGCATGCTAAGGTCCCTCTGATCCTCAGTGTTTCCCAGGTTCCTACCATTCATCATATTCCCATAACCTATTTATGCTGCCCAAGTGTATCACTTCTCATTGAACAAGATTGAATTGCCTTTGCCACTGGTCAACCTATCTGACTAGAATGTCTATATTCTCCTGTATGCTATGGCTATCCTCCTTGCTATTTACCACAACACCAATTTTGATATCATCTGGAAACTTACTGATCAAACCTTTTACATACAAGTCTAAATCATTTATATATGCCACAATCAACAAGGACCAATACTTATTCCTGTGGGACCCCTCTGGACACCGGTTTCCAGTACAAAGGTCCCCTTCAACCCATCACCTTTCGCTTCCTCTTCTGGTGTCTGGATCCAATTTGCCAAATTTCTTTGTGTTTGAATGATTATGCATCTATGTGTATTAGATTAGTTTCCAGATGATATCAAAATTGGTGTTGTGGTAAATAGCAAGGAGGATAGCCATAGTATACAGGAGAATATAGACATTCTAGCCAGATAGGTTGACCAGTGGCAAAGGTGAGAGGTGACTTAATTGAAACATATAAAATAATCAGAGGGTTAGATAGGGTGGATAGGGAGAGCCTTTTTCCTAGGATGGTGACGGCGAGCACGAGGGGGCATAGCTTTAAATTGAGGGGTGAAAGATATAGGACAGATGTCAGAGGTAGTTTCTTTACTCAGAGTAGTAAGGGAATGGAACGCTTTGCCTGCAACGGTAGCAGATTCGCCAACTTTAGGCACATTGAAGTCGTCATTGGATAAGCATATGAACGTACATGGAATAGTGTAGGTTAGATGGGCTTGAGATCGGTACGAGAGGTCAGCACAACATCGAGGGCCAAAGGGCCTGTACTGTGCTGTAATGTTCTATGTTCTATTTTGCTGGCTGTTATGGAAATAGTACCTTTTATGGTCTCTGATTTCAGTCTAATTTACAGTTAGGATGATTATATTCTAAAAATATAATTGCTGCAATTACTAGTCTTAACTGGTATTGATAGAAAACTGTGCTCAGAAAACCTTTCAACTTTCCAGTTTTGTGTAAAAACTGTGTAGATCTGTCAAGTTATGCATATTTATGTATGTAGATAATTAGTTTACTGGCAAAGTTAACTTGATGAAGAAACATGGTTGCCAACTTCAATCATCACTAGATATAAACTAAAATTGAAATTGATTGGCTGTGGTGCGTATTTGATTTTGGCTATTAATATAACTATGCTTTAGTGTTGAATGCTCATATTTAATAAAATCTTTTCAGGTATGTATTTGTTTGATGCTGCAATTAAGGCTGTGTCGTCTTCATCCTATTAAATTTTAAACATATGTGAAACATAAAGTATTCACCAGTGAATGCAATGCTTGACTTAGGCGTGGAAGCCTAGGAGTAATTATGGTCAAGTGCTGTGCCTGACTGTAAAAATTGTGAGGCATGTGGCATATTTGCTATTAGTTTGGTTAGTCTATATGTCGAAACCTTTTAGAAACACAACCAGGAAAGAAGTTATACATTTCTTTCTGTGAACTACTGAATCTTCTGCTAGCTGTATAATGTTTTAGGAATGTACTTGTTTGAAGTTTCGATCTATCAACAATTTACAAGAAGTTTTGAGCCATATCAGTAATTACCTGCTGATGGAGATTGTATTGATGAGTGCAACTAAGAATACCAGCCATTAGTTTTGTGGGCATATATATTTTTCTTTTGAATGTCACTCCCTCTTTAATAGACAACATTGCTGGTTCTGCAATTGTAATAGCGGTGTAGTTATTAGAACATAGAACATAGAACATTACAGCACAGTACAGACCCTTCAGCCCTCGATGTTGTGCCGACCTGTCATACCGATCTGAAGCCCATCTAACCTACACTATTCCATGTATGTCCATATGCTTATCCAATGCCAACTTAATGTTACCCAAAGTTGGCGAATCTATTACCGTTGCAGGCAAAGCATTCCATTCCCTTACTACTCCCTGAGGAAAGAAACTACCTCTGACATCTGTCCTATTATCTTTCACCCCCTCATGCTCGCCGTCACCATCCTAGGAGAAAGGCTCTCCCTATCCACCCTATCTAACCCACTGATTATTTTATATGTTTCAATTAAGTCACCTCTCAACCTTCTCTCTAATGAAAACAGCCTCAAGTCCCTCAGCCTTTCCTCGTAAGACCTTCCCTCCATACCAGGCAACATCCTAGTAAATCTCCTCTGCACCCTTTCCAAAGCTTCCACATCCTTCTTATAATGCGGTGAGCAGAACTGTACATAATACTCCAAGTGCGGCCGCACCAGAGTTTTGTGCAGCTGCAGCATAACCTCTTGGTTCCAGAACTTGATCCCTCTATTAATAAAAGCTAAAACACTGTATGCCTTTTTAACAACCCTGTCAACCTGGGTGGCAACTTTCAAGGATCTGTGTACATGGACACTGAGATCTCTCTGCTCATTTACACTACTAAGAATCTTACCATTAGCCCTGTACTTTGCCTTCCGGTTACTCCTACCAAAGTGCATCACCTCACACTTGTCTGCATCAAATTCCATTTGCCACCTCTCAGCCCAGCTCTGCAGCTTATCTATGTCTCTCTACAACCTATAGCATCTTTCGTCACTATCCACAACTCCACCGACCTTAGTGTCATCTGCAAATTTACTAAACCATCCTTCTACGCCCTTATCCAGGTCATTTATAAAAATGACAAACAGCAGTGGACCCAACACCGACCCTTGCGGTACACCACTTGTAACTGGTCTCCAGGATGAACATTTCCCATCAACTACCACCCTCTGTTTTCTTTCAGCAAGCCAATTTTCGATCCAAACTGCTATATCTCCCACAATTCCATTCCGCCGCATTTTGTAACTCAGGAACTGTTATATAAAACACGAAGAGTGTTGGATTCATTTTAGAGAGTCAAAACTTTAAAAGCAATATCTTTGGAAATGTTTATAGGTTCAGTTTCAATCATGCTAATCAATTCAGCCCAAATTTGTATTTGAGCATAAAGCAGTGTTCTGAATTGCTATGACAAAACAGTGTACTTCAGTGTGATTTTCTTAATTTTATTTCTTCTGTTGTATTTTCTGCAGAGACATGGTTTCTTTTTCTGTCGACTTCACGGTGGCTTGCTGTTCGCTTAGATGCACTTTGTGCGATTTTTATTAGTATTGTTGCTTTTGGATCTATAATAATTGCCAACCGTAAGTAGAAATTTTAACTTTCTTTACAATGTAATTTGTACTGTAATTTAAGCATACAAATATAAAGGTACAGATTAGCCATGTAAGTAAAATTTGTCCAAACATGGACTATTAAGTTGGTTTTCTTGTATTAAAAGTTGTTCAATTTTATTATCCTCCATTTACTACATTATTGAAGGACGAGTAGTATATAAGTTGAACATAGAAACAGGTGGAGTGGTCAGATGTTAGATGATGACATCCCTGTTATTAAACTGCAAGCTTTGAACAAGATCTTGATTTCTTCCTGTGATTTTGGTAGATAAGGCCAGATAATAAATAATGTTTTTCACATTGACCATTTTTTTTTGTCATTTGAGAAAAAAGTGAGAGCTAATGCCCAGAGCACAGAATACCAAAGTTTAAATATTAGACTGGGTTTGTGGCAGGAGGTGAGAATACCAATGAGAGGGAAAGACATACTTGACCTCATTTTTACCACCTGCCAACTGCAACTGGCAGTGTCCATGATAGCATTGGCAAGAGTGACCACTGCACAGTTTTTGTGGAGACAAAGTCCTGCCTTAAGACTATAAGACATAGGAGTGGAAGTAAGGCCATTCGGCCCATCAAGTCCACTCTGCCATTTAATCATGGCTGATGGGCATTTCAACTCCACTTCCCTGCACTCTCCCTGTAGCCCTTGATTCCTCGTGAGATCCAGAATTTATCAATCTCTGCCTTGAAGCCATTTAACGTCCCGGCCTCCTGCGCTCTGTGGCAATGAATTCCACAGGCCCACTACTCTCTGGCTGAAGAAATGTCTCCTCATTTCCATTTTAAATTTACCCACTCTAATTCTATTGAGGGTACTCACTGTGCTAAATAGGACAGACTTTGAACAGATCTAGCATGTCTAGATTGGTTATCCATTGGGTACTGTGGGCCATCAAAACACAATTTGCACCCTCGTGGGCTGGGATATTCCCCGCTCAACCATTACATCAATCCAAGGGATCAGGCCTGGTTCAATGAAGAGTGCAACAGCTGCACAAGGCATACCTAAAAATGAGTTGTCAATCTGGTGAAGCTCCCAAACAGGACTACTTGTGTGCTAAACAGCATGAGCAGCAGGTGATAACAGCTAAGCGAGCCAAAAACCAATGAGTCAGATCTAAGTTCTGCAGTCCTATCCACACCCAGTTGAACCCACAAGAGGAGGAGGTTCCACAAATGTTCCCATTTTCTAGAATGGAAGACCCCAGTACATCAATGCAAAACATAAGACTGAAGCACTGTCTTCAGCCAGAAGCGCTGAGTGGATGATCTGTCTTGGCCTCATCCAGTGATTCCCCAGACTCCCAGATACCAGCCTTCAATCAATTGAATTCACATGATGTGGCAACAAGAAATGGCTGCAGGCACTGGGAACTGCATGGGCCATTACAGCATTACAGCAATGATACTGAAGATTTGTGCTCCAGAACTTGTTGCTCCCCTAGTCGAATTTTTCCAGTACATTTACATCACAGGCATCTACTTGCCAATACAGAAAATTGCTCAAGTATGTCATGTACACAAAAATCAAGAAAAATCCAGCTTGATCAATTACCATCGCATCGGACTACTCTTTATTATCTGTAAAGTGATAGAAGGTTTAATTAACAGTGCTATCAAGTAGAACCTGCTTGCTGATGCCCAGTATGGGTTGCAGCAGGGCCAACCAACTGACCTTATTAAAGCCCTTGTTCAAATATGGACAAAGTGCTGAATTCCAAAGCTGAAGTGAGTGTGACAGCCCTGACATAAAGGCCACGCTTGACCAAGTATGGCATCTAGGAGCCCTGCCAAGACTGGAATCATTGGGTATCAGGGATCAAACTCTCTGATGGCTGGAGTCCTACATGGCATGCAGGAAGACAATTGTGTTTGTGAAGATCAGTCATCTCAGCCACAGGACATCTCTGCAAGAACACCTTAGGATTGTATCCTAAGTCTAACCATCTTCAGCTGCTTCATCAATGATCTGCCGTCAATCATATAATCAGAATTAGGGATGTTCACTGATGATTGCACAATGTTCTGCACCACTCACAACTCCTCAGATATTTAAACAGTCCATGATAAAATGAAAAAAGATCTGGACAATACGCAGGCTTGGGCTAACAAGTGATGAGTAACATACGCACCACACAAATGCCAGACGATGACCATCTCCAATAAAAGACAATGTAGCCACCGCCCCTTGACATTCAGTGGAAGTTGAAATTCACTGAAGTCTCCACTACTAGCATCCTGGAGATTACCATAGACTGGAAACTCAGCTGCAGTCTCTACATAAATACAGTGGCTATAAAAGTAAGTCAGAAACTAGACAAGTAACTCGCCACCTGACTCCCAAAGTTTGTCTACCATGTACAGGGCACAAGTCATGAGTGTGATGGAATATTGCCACTTCTCTGGATGGGTGCAGCTCCGATGACATTCAAGAAGCTTGACAACTTCCAGTACAAAGCACCCACTTGATAGGCGCCATGTCCACAAGCATGCAATTCCTCCATGACCAACGCTCATTTGCAGCAATGTGTACTACCTACAAAATGCACTGCAGAAATCCGCCAAAGATCCTTAAACGGCACCTTCTAAACCCACAACCACTTCCATCCAGAAAGATAAGGGAAGTAGATACATGGGAACACCATTACCTGCAAGTTTCCCTCCAAGCCACTCACAATCCTGACTTGGAAATATATGGCCACTTCTTCACTGTTACTGGGTCAATATCTTGTAATTCCATCCCAAAGGACATTGTGGGTCAGCCTACAGCATGTGGGCAGCAACGGTTCAAGAAGGCAGCTCACCATCACCTTTTCAAGGGCAACTGGGGACAGCCAACAAATGCTGGCCGAGCAAGCAACATCCACATCCCATGAGTAAAAAATGAAAAAGATAAAAGAATAAAAAATGGGGAGGTAACTTGATATGTGATCGGGTTGTCGCTACTTTGCATTTTGCACTTCATACTTTAAACATCTTAAGTTTATGCTTAGCGTGCACACCAAGACATCTTTCCTTGTAAAAGAAAATTGACCCAAGTTAAAGGGGGAGAAGAAATGGATTTTGTTTGTCAATTTTGAGTTCAATACAGAACTTCAATTTGTACGGAAGTTTGATTAAACAACTGGATAAATTGTTGAACTCTTTCAACTATCATCAATTCCGTGGTGTTTTCTTTGAACTTAATTTTAATTTGTGAGCTAGTATTGTATATATGCAAATCAAACTTGAGTTTTAAAAACTCCAAGTAAATGGAAAATGAAGTGGAAATGTGGAGAAGACATGGTGATGGTATGATTAAATAGTAGAGGAAACTTGTCTTGTACTTGGAGCTGTATCGACAGTTGAGTCACACGTCACACTTCATCTTCCTTAACCTTCATTTTATGACTTCCATCTTGAGTTAGCCTAGCTAACAAAGCACTGTTTTATTCTTTCAACAATAAAGGATCAACCAGATTGAGAGCTTTTCTTCTTGAGGAGCATGTAATATGAAAAACCAGTTTACTAGTGCAGTGATTGCGACGGAAATCCAGTCACGTGTGACATCCTAACTTAATGAAAACTATGAGATAGTAGGAACTGCCAATGCTGGAGAATCTGAGATAACAAGGTGTAGAGCTGGATGAACACAGCAGGCCAAGCAGCATCAGAGGAGCAAGAAAATTGACGTTTCAGGCCTGGACCCTTCTTCAGAAATGGGTGAACCCCATTGCTGAAGAAGGGTCCAGACCTGAAGCACCAACTTTCCTGCTCCTCTGATGCTGCTTGGCCTGCTGTGTTCATTCAGCTCTACACCTAGTTACCTCAGATTCTCCAGCATTGGCAGTTCCCACTATCTCTGAATCGATTTTAACCCCACTGTGAAGCCCTCCATTTCTGAAGAAGGGTCCAGACTTGAAACTTGACATCAGTCAGCTTTCCTGCTCTGATGCTGCTTGGCCTGTGTGTTCATCCAGCTCTGCACCTTGTTATCTATCATTAATGAAAATCATGCTTTTCCTCAGTTTATTACTGAGAGAGCTCTGTCTATTCTTCATTTCTAATAGGAAATTGAGTCGAAAATGTTATTGATTAAAATTCTTGGAACGTATTTGGAAAGGCATCCTGTTCATGAGGCTATTGATAGCTTCCTTCAATTTGAATCTTTTGTCCTATGTCTCTTAAAAGCATATGTCAACTTTTGAGACCTTTAGAAACCTTGGGCTCAGTGCTAGGACTCTTGCTTTTGAGTGGGTTTACGCCTCATCCTACAGATGAGAGTATGTCTAAAGTGATGGTTCAAAGGTGTTAATATCCATGTCACATTGACTCTACCCATTGCACTGATATCACTCTCAATGTTTGGAAACAAGGAGTTCTACGGTTGCTTTTGGATGGAGGAGGTATATCTTTGTCTGCTCCCTAGTAATTATTGCTTAACCAAGTGTAGTTGCCCATACCAGGGAGGACGTGATACGATGATATTGTCACTGAACAAGTAATCCAGAATGCTCGGCTAATGGTCAGTGAACATGGGTTTCAAATTTTACCATGGCAGACAGTGAAGTTTAAATTCAGCAAACATCTGGGACAAAAAGCTATTTTTATAATGAACATGGGAACATTGTTGGCTGTTGTAAAATCCCATCTGGTTCACGTATGTCAATTTGGAAAGGGTCCCTGTCATCTTTAATTGCTTCATTTGTGACTCCAGACTGTCAGCAATGCGGCTGACTCGAGGCAACTTGGGATGGACAACAAATGCTAGCTTTGTGAACGAGTTCACATCCCATTAACAAAAATAAAAATGATAGAGTTGGTAAATAAAAGAATCAAGAGTAGTCTTCTGGAAAAATGCTGCTTTGAACACACAATCTGGACTAACATTTCAGTGCAGTAACCAAGTATTGAGGAAGTAGTATACTGGAGGAATTATCAAATGTCAGATAAAATGGTAAACTGTGTCACATTTATCTTCTCGGTTGGAAGTGAAAGACCCCAAAGTATCTTTCAAAGTGCAGGCAAAATTTTCTAATTTCATCCCCAGCATTTATCCTTCCACCAAGATTACTAAACCAGTCTATCTGGTCATTCATTCAGTGTTATTTTGGATATACAGCTGTTTGCAGCTTAACTGTTGCATTCCCTGCATTATATCAATGATTGTAATTCCAATGTGCATGGTGCCAATAGAGCATCGTGGTTGTGAGAAACACTGCAAACGTGGTTTTGATTTTAGTTTTCTCTGACTTTAAGAATTAATCTAGGGCAAATGAGCTTTTATGCCACATCTTTTTTTACCCTTGAGACATCCCACATTGCTGCAGCATGACAAATTAATTTTGTTTAGTAGTATTTAGAAGCAATCCGTCATGTATATTTTATGCACAGAATGATACCATGGATAGTAACATGGTGGATTTGGTTGAGAGTTGATCAAGATACCATTGGAAATCCTGATTATTTTCAGTTAGGAGATTAGGTTAGATTAGATTCCCTACTGTGTGGAAACAGGCCCTTCGGCCCAACAAGTCCACACCGCCCCTTGAAGCATCCCACCCAGACCCATCCCCGTATAACCCACACATTCCCTGAACAGTACGGGCAATTTAGCATGGCCAATCCACCTAGTATGCACATCTTTGGACTGTGGGAGAAAACCAGAGCACCCGGAGGAAACCCATGCAGACACGGGGAGAATGTACAAACTCCACACAGACAGTTGCCCAAGGCTGGAATCAAACCCGGGTCCCTGCCGCTGTGAGGCTGCGGTGCTAACCACTAGGCCACAGATCTTTTACATCCATGTGAATGGGTAGGTCAGACCTTAATTTATTGTCAACTGATAATGCAGTTGTTGATCAATTGTAACCTCAGCCTGAAATTTGTGCTCAAATCCTGATGTGTGACTTGAACCAATAACCTTCCAACTTAGGTGTGGATATTGCCACTAGGCTCAGCTCTCACAAACTCAGGTTTAACTCACTTTAGTGAGTTTCTTGATTCCCCATTATTTTCAGAGATTTCGTGATTATGAGGAGAAGGACCAGACCATGATTCTAGATTGCTATTGATGCAGATCCATCGCAACCTTAGAATGGGACCAAAGCAAATATCCCTTTCTTTATTCTGCAGTACCAGTGTTTGCTGACCATGACCACACTGTCGATCTGGAGTATGTGAAACTAACAGCAAATCCCAATGTCTATGGATGACTTTTCTAAACCATCTGCTAATCATGTGCTAGGTTCTATCAGAGAAGAAAAGGTTGTTCCTGTACCCAAAGATAATCATGGACATGATAGTCTAATGTTCTTTATTTTCTTTTAAATCCCTTGTTTTTTAAACATGGGTGGGGAGTGGAGGGAAAGAATAATCTTAAGCTGTCAGTGTGAGTTCAGAAGTAAGCACTGCTTGGACTTCCTTCATCGAGTCTAAGTTAACAAAAAAGAATTATCTCTTCTATAGGAAGGATTTTGTTAAACTTGAGAGGGTGCAGAAAAATTTTACAAGAATGTTGCTGGGACTGGAGGGTTTGTGTTATAGTAAGAGGCTGAATAGGCTACTGCAATTATAAAATCACAAACAGCATAGATAGCATATTTAGTTATTGTTGCTTTCTTAGGTGGGTAAGATCAAAACTTGAGGGCATAGGTTGAAGATGAAAGGGTGAATATTTGAAAAGGAACTGAGGGGATAAGTTTTTCATGCTGAGAGTAGTGCTCGTATGGAATGAGTTGCCAGAGAAAGTCACAGAGGCTGGTACAACTATAACATTTAAAAGGCATCTGAATTGGTACATGAACAGGAAGGGTTTACAGAGATACGAGCCAAATGCTGAGGAAAGGACACCAGGATGTCTGGTTGGCACGATGAATTGGACTGAAGGGTCTATTTTCATGCTGAGTGACTCTACGCCTCTGTTTTCAAAAGAGCTCTTTGCTGACTGTTTCTGACGTCTTTGTTATGTGACCATGATACGTGGCTGAGTTCAGCAAGGGCTGAGAGTCGCAGAGTTGATTGACGGTTTAAAGATGTGATTAAAGGATTGGCTGTATTTCATGTGAAGAATGAATTTGTGTTTGTTTTTGTAAAAGTTGAGCAATTGAGATTTGAAAACTTTGAATAGACTTCATGAATGAGATTTTTTTGTTCTCTTATGTGCATGAGCAAGAGCTACATTAGATTATTTATTTTTACATGTATAGGATTTGGTGGGGTAAAGTACTGAGAGAGCTGGAGAGCCTAATTGCTTCTAAAACAATTAGGACAGAAGTGCTGGAAATTGAGAGACCCACAATCAATCTACCTTTGCACTCACCCTTCTCATGGCCTTCTGGTGTCAGTAGGCCCCACTCTCAATCCTGACACATCTTAACAGTATGAAAGTTCGAGCTAATAGGGTCCCTAAAACTAGATGGGACCGCTAAGATGTGAAATTTCTTAATTCAAGGCTCATGACTCATCAGCGAAAATCTGAACGTTCCGTCTTCAGTAAGGAATTATGCAGAAGGCAATGCACCCTTCTGTGTGGTGCAATGAACAGGATTTTAATTCTGTAATTAAATGGGTGCTAGGGAGTTAAAATATTGCCCAGCAATACCATACCAAGGCTTTTTCCCCAATGTCCATTTCCCCCTCACTGCTAAGTGGCATTTTAATGTGTGACATTTCAAACCAAAAATTCACAGATTTATGTCCACTGGTTATACTTCTGAAAACTTGCATGATCATACTTTTAGCTACTCGTGTGTAACCGCAGGCATCTATGGATTTACAATCAACAGCCAACATTATAGGGAAATTAGAATCAGTCAAACTCCTGCAAAAAGATCCCAAAAATGGACTTATTCTTTATAAATGATTGTATAAATTTTCTAATTATTTTCACGGTAGCATATTGACCCTTGCTTCTATCATTTTTTAACCATCTTACAGAGCTAGATGCAGGACAGGTTGGATTGGCTCTCTCGTATGCTGTCACGCTAATGGGCATGTTTCAATGGGGAGTGCGACAAAGTGCTGAAGTTGAAAATCTGGTAAGAGTGCTGTTAAAATGTGTTATTTAGCGAACTACAAAAATTTAATTAATTGTCCAGTGGGTAGTTTCTGCTTTTGCCACAATCAGTGATCTAGGAGCAATTTGAATCCAATTTCAGAAGAGTTCCTCCCCTCAACATTCAGTTCAAATTTATCTGCATATCACCAAATATAAAATCTATTCTGAACCAGTGCATTTAAGCACTTTTTGAAACAAGTTTTAAAAGTTTTTGCCTTAAAAATATTCCTACATATATTCAGTATTTAATTATTTTAGCTAAAAATGTGTACATCACAAACAAAAATTTTGAATCACAATTTCAACTGACCTGACTGTAAGTAACCTGATATGAAATTGCAGAAATTACCATTCAACGTTGATATAGAGTCATCGAGGAAGACATAATGGAAACGAACCCATCAACCCAACTTTCCCATGCCAACCAGGTTTCCTAAATTGAACTAGTCCCATTTGCCTGAATTTGACCAAAATCCCTCTAAATCTTTCCTTTCCATGTATCTATCCAAATGTCTTTCAAATGTTGTAATTGTACTCACCTTTACTACTTCCCATGGTAGCTCGTTCCATATATGCGCCACCCTCAGTATGAAAAAAGTAATCCTCCACTCCCATTTAAATCTGTCCCCTCTCACCTGAAGCTTATTCTGTCTAGTTTTGGAGATCCCTATCCTGAGGAAAAGACCTTAGTATTCATGTTAACAATCCTCCTCATGATTTTATAAACCTCTATAAGCTCACCTGCTCCTACACTCCAGGGAAACAAGTCCCAACCTATCCAGTCTGTCCTTATGATTCAAGCCATCTAGTCCTGATAACACGCTTGTAAATGTTTTTTGCACCCTTTCTAGTTATATTACATTTTCTTAGACGAGAATTATACGCAGTACTCCAAATGTGGCCTAATGCTGTCTTGAACAGTTGTAACATGATGTCCCAACTCCTGTTTTCAGTGCTGTAACTGATGGACACAAGCATGCCAAACATCATCTTCACCTTCCTGTCTAGCTGTGATGTCAATTTGAAGGAACTATGTGTCTGCACACCTAGATCTCTCTGTTTAACAACACTCCCCATGACCCTACAATTAATTGGGCTGGTCCTGCCCTGGTTTTTCTTACCAAAATGTAACATCTAACATTTGTCTAAATTAAATACCATCGCAATTCTGCCTTTCCTTGGCCCAGTGGACTAGTTGATAAAGATCCAATTGTATTCTTAGATAATCTTCTTTATTATCCACTTTACCACCAATTTTGATGTCATCTGCAAACTTCCTAACAAAGCCTCCTATATTCTCATCCAAACTGTTTATATAAATGACACATAACTGTGGATCCAGAAACAATCCTTGTGGCGCACAGGTGGTCAGAGGCTACCAGTCTGAACCACAACCCTTTGCAACCACCCTCTGTCTCCTAGTCTCAAGCCAATTTTGCTAGCTCTCCCTTGATCTCATGTGATCTAGCCTTACAAAAACATATACCTTGGCAAAGGCCTTGCTAAAGTCCATGTGGATAATGTCTACTGTGCTGCCTGTATCTATCATCTTGGCCACCTCTTCAAAAGACTCAATCAAGTTTGTGAGACATGATTTCCCATGCACAAAGCTATGCTGACTATCCCTAATCAGTCCTGCCTTTCCAAATGCATGTTGATCCCATTTCTGAGAATCCCCTCCAACAACTTACCCTTACTGATGTCAGGCTCACTGGTCTGTAACTCCCTGGTTTTTCCTGGCAGCCTTTCATAAGTAATGGCACAACATTAGCTACCCTCTATTCTTCTGGCACTTCACGCATGGCTGTCGATGATGCAAACATCTCTGCTGGGAGCTCTATAACTTCTTCCCTAGCTTCCCACAATGTCTTGGGATACACTTGATCAGGTCCCAGGGATTTATCTACCTTTATGTGCTTTAAGATCTCCAACATTTCCTCTTCTGTAATGTGGGGTCTTTCAAGGCGTCACTATTTATTTACCCAAGTTCCCTAGCTTCCGTACCTTGCTCCACGGTAAATACTGACGAGAAATTTTAATTTAGAAACTCACCCATCCCCTTTGGTTCCACATGCATGGCCTCATCGATCTTCAGGAGACTCTATTCTCTTCTTAATTACTTATTAGTTCCTAAAATGTGGAGGTGCCAGCATTAGACGGGCAGACAAGGTCAAAATTCTGACAACACCAGGTTATAGTCCAACAGGTTTATTTTAAGACATTAGCTTTTAGAATCTCGTTGCTTCTTCAGTTGTCAGTGAGAGAGCTGGCATCAGGCACAGAATTTATAAGCAAAAGATCAAAGTGTCATAGTACTGATGCCAATGTATTGAACATGCCTCAGATGGTTGTTAAATCTTTAATCAGTTAGAATCCCAGAATTTCTTTCAAGTCACTGTCCTAAGATAACAACAGTTTTATTAGTAAACCAGAGGTGACATCTCAGGTCTGACAATGTGTTTTAGGTGTGAGACCTTGTTCTGAACCTGGCTGTGTATTAACTTGGGGTCAAGCAGGTTTTATTTCCAAAGTAGGAATTAATAAAATGCCACATTGACTACAAATCATGTGTTTTTTGTGCAAAATGGAATGTATCTGCAGTTACAAACCTGCAAACGCAAATTCACCCCATAGATTTACGTGTGTATGTATGAGAGAGGGTCTGTGTGACTGTGAGAGTATGTGTATGTGAATGTTTTTCTGTGAGAGAGAGTGTGTGTATGTGTGTGAGTGTGTACGTGAGGTGTAAAATGTGGTGCAGTCACCTGTAATGCTACATGAAGCCAAGATCCCAGGTGAGCGCATCCTCATGGGAACCAAACTTAGCTATCACCCTCTGCTTGGCAACTCTGTTGTTGTGTATCCCAAAGCCTGCCTTAGAGGACGTTTACCTGAAAATTCAAGGTTGAATGCTTGACAACTGAAGAGTTTCCTCACCGGGAGGAAACATCCCAATCTGGCAATTGTTGCATGGTGTCCATTCATCCATTGTAGCATCTGCATGGTTTTGGCAGCATA
Organism: Stegostoma tigrinum; assembly: GCF_030684315.1. Classification (NCBI taxonomy): domain Eukaryota; kingdom Metazoa; phylum Chordata; class Chondrichthyes; order Orectolobiformes; family Stegostomatidae; genus Stegostoma; species Stegostoma tigrinum. Next base: position 45,034,707 of record NC_081359.1, read on the forward strand.
TCATGCCCTGGGGCATCCTTGCCTGCAGCATATGAGATGGACAATGTTGACTGAGTCACATGAGTATCTGTCATGCAAGTTGTGGATGGTGTTCCTATGTGTAATGTAACATCCATGCCAATGATCTGACATTCCTTGCAGAGGTTGCCATGACAAGGTTGTATGGTGTTGTCCTGAAGGCTGGGTAGTTTGCTACACACAGTAGTCTGCTAAAGGCTTGGCAGTCATTTAAAGGCAGGAAGTGGAGGCGTAGGGAAGGTGCTCATCGTCATTGGTAATGTGTTGAAGACTGCAAAGAATATGGTGTAGTTTCTCTGCTCCCAGGATTTACTGGATGACAAAGGGTAACTAATCGGTCATATCCCACGTCTATCTTCTGAGGAGGCCATTGTATAGTTTTATTGCTGTGACACTTCGGAACTGGTGATTGATGGGTTGAGCATCCTTTGTAGACAATCAATGTGGCATTTTATAAATTCCTACTTTGGAAATAAAACCAGCCTGACTCCAGGTTAATACACAGCCGCATTCTAAACAAGGCCTCACTCCTAAAACACTTTGTCTGATCTGGGATATCACCCCAGGTAAACTGATAAAAAACTTATTTATCTTGGGGCAGTGACTTGAAAATAATTCTGGGATTTACATATTAATCCTTGCTAACTGATTAAAGATTTTACAGCTAACTTAGGTTTGTTCAATATATTCATATCACTTCTATGACCCTTTGATATTTTGCTTATAAACTCTGCGTCTGATGCCACTCTCTCGCTGAACACCTGAAGGAGGAACAAGACTCTGAAAACTTTTAAATAATCCTGGTGAACTATAACCTGGCGTCATATTATTTTTGACCTAATATACTTGTGGAACCTCTTTGGATTTTCCTTAACCTTATCTGCAAGGCTATCGCTTCTCCCTTTTAGGTGTACTCCGACACTTGTAGTACTCCTCAAGGGATTCACTTGAACCTCGCTGTCTATACTCAATGTATGCCTCCTTTCTCTTGACCAGAGCCTTAATACCTCAAGTCATCCACATGTCCGTACTCCTTCCGGTCTTGCCCTTCACACTAGCAGGAACATGCTGACCCTGAACTCAGGTTATCTCACTTTTGACAGCTTCCCACTTGCCAGCCGTCTGTTTACCTGTGAATAACCTCTCTCAATCAACTTTTGAAAGTTCTTGTCTAATACCATCAAAATTTGCCATGCCACAATTTAGAACTTTAATTTGTGGACCAGGCTTATTCTTTTCCATAACTAATTTAAAAGCTAATAGAATTATGGTCACTGGTCCCAAAGTATTCCCCCACTAATACTCAGTCACTTGCCCTGTCTTATTTCCCGAGAAGAGGTCACGTTTTTCCCCCTCTCTAGTAGATTCATGTAAATATTCATTGAGAAAGTTTGCTTGAACACTTAAAAATTTCTCCCAATCTAAGCCCTCAACATTTTTGCAGTCACAATCTATGTTTTGCAAATTAAAATCCCATACTATTTCAACCCTATTATTCTCACAAATGTCTTCAATCACCCTATATACTTGCTATTAAATTTCCTGCTGACTGTTGGGGGGAGCCAATAGTACATTCCCATCAGAGTGATCGTCTCCCTCCTTTAACTCAATTCCACCCAACTTCACTGGACGACCTTGCAGGAATATCGTGTCTAAGTATTACCGGATATTTTACCTAATCAAAAATGCCATTCCAGCTCCCCTCTTGTCTCTCCTTCTACCCTTTCTGTAGCATCTGTACCCCAGCACATTAACGTGCTGGTCCTGGCCGTCGCTCAGCCAGGTTTCTGTTTCTTAATAGCGGTGATACCCTGGTCGCGTGCCCTAAATTGATCTGCTTTATCTATCTTTATCTTTATCTGCCCTCTTGCATTCAAATAAATGCAATTTAATTCATCAGTCTTCACTTGTTCACTGTCACACTCCTGCCTTGTCTATTTAACTTGCTGTCTTTAACTTCTTTACCAGTTTCAACCTTCTCTCTTGTCTCATTGTTGCTTAGAGTCTCATACCCTTGCCAAACTCGTTTAAACCCACTCGAGTAGCTCTGGTAAATTTCTGTAACCATCTGCAAGATTTATTTGAGTATTTAGTTTCTCTGTAAATCATAAAGAATTGCATTCAGAATCTTTTAAAACCTGTGTGTTACATAGAACATAGAACATAGAACATAGAACAGTACAGCACAGAACAGGCCCTTCAGCCCACAATGTTGTGCCGACCATTGATCCTCATGGATGCACCCTCAAATTTCTGTGACCATATGCATGTCCAGCAGTCTCTTAAATGACCCCAATGACCTTGCTTCCACAACTGCTGCTGGCAACGCATTCCATGCTTACCATTATCAGTTTAACTGTCAGAGCTTTGTTAAAGATCTTTTGGCAGAGTGGTTGTGTCCCTACCACAGTGTTCATAGAACATAGAACATAGAACAGTACAGCACAGAACAGGCCCTTCAGCCCACAATGTTGGGCCGACCATTGATCCTCATGTATGCACCCTCAAATTTCTGTGACCATATACATGTCCAGCAGTCTCTTAAATGACCCCAATGACCTTGCTTCCACAACTGCTGCTGGCAACGCATTCCATGCTCTCACAACTCTCTGCGTAAAGAACCTGCCTCTGACATCCCCTCTATACTTTCCTCCAACCAGCTTAAAACTATGACCCCTCGTGCTAGCCATTTCTGCCCTGGGAAATAGTCTCTGGCTATCAACTCTATCTATGCCTCTCAAGTCCCACCTTCACCAGAGCTGTGCCGTAACATATCTTAACAGTTTGATTAAAAGTAATTTATTGGCCTGCAAATAAGTGCAACAACGATTGCTTCATCCTGTGCCAGGGCTATTTTTGATGATGGAGTGAATTTCCTTCACAATTAATTTTAAAGAACTTGGAAACTCAAGCTAAGTTTAATTTATGCCTGATATTCAGTACTTTCAAATGAGGTTTGTCAATTTTGTGTGATTTGTTCCATATTGTTTGGATTTTTCATACTTATTCAGTGGGTGTGGGTTTCATTCGCTGGACCAGCATTTATTGCCCAAACTTAGTTGTCGTTCAGAAGTTGGTGGTGAGCGGTCTTGGAATGTGGAACAGTACAGCACAATACAGGCCCTTTGGCCCACAATATTTGTGCCAATCTATAATCCTGCTCTAACATCAAACTAACCATCATACCCTTCATTTTACTGACATCCATGTGCCTGTCCAAGAGTGGCTTAAATGTCCCTAATGTATCTGACTCAACTACCACTGCTGGCAGTGGATTCCACACACCCACCACTCTCTGTGTAAAGAACCAACCTCTGCCATCTCCCCTATACCTTCGTCCAATTCTGACAAATCTCCTCTGCACCTTGTCCACATCTACGTCCTTCCTATCACAGGTGATCAGAATTGATCACAGTATTTCAAGTGTGGTCTAACCAGGGTTTTATAGAGTTGCAGCATAACCTCGTGGCTCTTAAACTCAATCCCCCTACCAAGAAAGCACCATGTGCCTTAACAACCCTATCAACTTGGGTAGAAACTTTGAGGGATCCATGGACATGGGTCTCAAGATTCCTCTGTTCCTCCACAATACCAAGAATCCTGCCCTTATCCCTGTATTCTGCATTCAAATTCAATCTTCCAAAATGAATTACTGCACACTTTTCCGGGTTGAATTCCACCTGCCACTTCTTTGCCTCGCTATGCATCCTGTCAATGTCTAGTTGCAACTGACTACAGCCCTCCACGCTATCCACAACTCCACCAAGCTTCGTGTCATCAGCAAACTTACTAACCCACCCTTCCTCTCCTCATCCAAGTCATATATAAAGATCACAAAGAACAGGGGTCTCAGAACAGATCCCTGTGGAACACCACCAGTCACTGAGCTCTCGGCTGATTACTTTCCATCTACTACCACCCTCTGTTTTCTATTGGACAGCCAATTCTGTATCCAGACAGCTGCATTCCCTGAATCCCTTGCCTGCTTACTCCTTAATTCAGTAAGGCTTGTGAGGCATGCCCCTCACAAAGCCATACTGACTACCTCTAATCAAACTATACTTTTCCAAACAATCATAAATTCTGTCTCTCAATCCTCTCCAATAATTTGCCCACCACATACGTAAGACTGATCCATGACTATTGTAAAGGTCAGGGAGTTGTGATCATTATTACCAAAATGCTGTCCATGACTATAGTAAAGGTCAGGGAGTTGTGATCATTATTACCGAAATGCTCTCCCACTGAGAGATTGGAGACCTGGCCTGGTTCATTGGCATGGACCAAATCCAATATGGCCTTCCCTCTAGTCGGCTTATCTACGTATTGAGACAGGACTCCTTCCTAGTCACACCTGATAAAATCTGCCCCATCCAAGCTATTTGCAGTAAGGAGTTCCAGTCGATATTAGGGAAGTTGAAGTTAGCCATGTCAACAAACCTATGTCTTCTTGAAGTACTGTGATGTACTAGGTGTAGATAGGCCCACAATGCTGTTAGAGAGGAAATTCTAGAATTTGCCCCATCCAAGCTATTTGCAGTAAGGAGCTCCAGACTGACAGGTCTGTAATTCCCAGGGTTTTCCCTATTCACTTACTTGAACAACAGAATAACATTTGCCATTCTCTAATCATCAGTGTTTTGCAGTCTTTGCGGAAACCAGTGTCTGTAGCCAATTCTTGACATTGTGTGGAATGAATTGATTTGGCTGAAGATGAATACAATTGTTTCTGCTTTGGCTTTTTACCTGCTATGGTGGGCTCCACATCGGAGGAAGGTGATTTTTGTGTGTTAATACCCAGTTCCACCTCACCTGTAAACAACTTATCCCTCAGCTTAAACCTGTGCCTTCTGTTCTTAGACAAATTTGCATAGGGAGGCAATTCTCACTATTCACACCGTTTATGTCTCTCAATTTTGTATACCTGAATCAGACCACTGCTCAGCCTCCTTTTCTCCAAGGAAAACAAACAAAGCCTATCCAGTCTGCCCTCATGACTGAGACATGTCATTCCAGGCAACATCCTGGTGAACCTCCTTTGCAGTCTCTGAAGTGTATTCACTTCTTCCGGATAGTGTGGCAACCAGAACAGCATACAATACTCCGCCTGTGGCCTAACCAACGTTTTATAAAGTTGGGAGCAAGGGAGATTTGCTCCCATATTCTACACCATGACTAATGAAGACGAGCATCCCAGATGCCTTCTTCACCAAGCTCCCTTTGTTCCTCAGGACTTAGAACATAGAACATAGAACATAGAACATAGAACAGTACAGCACAGAACAGGCCCTTCAGCCCACAATGTTGTGCCGACCATTGATCCTCATGGATGCACCCTCAAATTTCTGTGACCATATGCATGTCCAGCAGTCTCTTAAATGACCCCAATGACCTTGCTTCCACAACTGCTGCTGGCAACGCATTCCATGCTCTCACAACTCTCTGCGTAAAGAACCTGCCTCTGACATCCCCTCTATACTTTCCACCAACCAGCTTAAAACTATGACCCCTCGTGCTAGCCATTTCTGCCCTGGGAAATAGTCTCTGGCTATCGACTCTATCTATGCCTCTCATTATCTTGTATACCTCAATTAGGTCCCCTCTCCTCCTCCTTTTCTCCAATGAAAAGAGACCGAGCTCAGTCAACCTCTCTTCATAAGATAAGCCCTCCAGTCCAGGCAGCATCCTGGTAAACCTCCTCTGAACCCTCTCCAAAGCATCCACATCTTTCCTATAATAGGGCGCCCAGAACTGGACGCAGTATTCCAAGTGCGGTCTAACCAAAGTTTTATAGAGCTGCAACAAGATCTCACGACTCTTAAACTCAATCCCCCTGTTAATGAAAGCCAAAACACCATATGCTTTCTTAACAACCCTGTCCACTTGGGTGGCCATTTTAAGGGATCTATGTATCTGCACACCAAGATCCCTCTGTTCCTCCACGCTGCCAAGAATCCTATCCTTAATCCTGTACTCAGCTTTCAAATTCGACCTTCCAAAATGCATCACCTCGCATTTATCCAGGTTGAACTCCATCTGCCACCTCTCAGCCCATCTCTGCATCCTGTCAATGTCCCGCTGCAGCCTACAACAGCCCTCTACACTGTCAACGACACCTCCGACCTTTGTGTCGTCTGCAAACTTGCTGACCCATCCTTCAATTCCCTCGTCCAAGTCATTAATAAAAATTACAAACAGTAGAGGCCCAAGGACAGAGCCCTGTGGAACCCCACTCACCACTGACTTCCAGGCAGAATATTTTCCTTCTACTACCACTCGCTGTCTTCTGTTGGCCAGCCAATTCTGTATCCAAGCAGCTAAGTTCCCCTGTATCCCATTCCTCCTGACCTTCTGAATGAGCCTTCCATGGGGAACCTTATCAAATGCATGCATTCAATCACTTCCATGCATTGTGTATGCCCTTCTCTTAATAGACCAACCAGAATATCTCTGGGATTAAATTCCGTCAGTCTGATATCACTCAGCTGGTAAAATAGACAGTCGCCTGTGACCATCCTATCACTAGCAACAACACCATCAATTTTTGTGTCAGCTGCAAACTTACAAATTATGCTTCCTAGATTCATTGATTAATTTAAATAACAAACAGTAAGAGTCCCTGCAATGAGCGCTGTAATACACCTCTGGTCATGGGCTTCCAATTTAAAAAAAAGCCCTCCACCATCACCACCATATCTAAGGGTCTGGAGTCACACATACCAGATCAGGTAATAATGACTGATTTTCTTCTTTAAAGGATTTTTGCAAGCCAGATGAGGTTTACAAAAATGGCATCATGATCATCGTTAATACAATGAGCTTTCTACCAAATGGCATCATGGGATTTGAACTCATGTCACCAGGGCATCATCCTGGACTACTGGATTACTTTCTAGCGGCACTCCCAATACACTACTGCCATGCATTGGGAACTATTGGGGAGGGCTAATTTCAGCAAGTTGAGAGATCTACCCAGAGTCTGTTGAACAGAAATATAACGGAGTAATGACTAACTTCAGATGTTGTTGAGATGCATTCCGAAAAGGTGAAAAAGGGAAGGCAAACAAAGTTTTTAACATGACAAGAGATCAGAATTCACCGAATCTTAAATTTGTTACAGTGCAAGAGGAGGTTAGATTAGAATAGATTCCCTATAGTGTGGAAACAGGCCCTTCGGCCCAACAAGTCCACACTGCCGCTTGAAGCATCCCACCCAGACCCATTCCCCATAACCCCCACAACCCTGAACACGATGAGCAATTTAGCATGGCCGATCCACCTAGCCTGTACATCTTTGGACTGTGGGAGGAAACCGAAGCACCTGGAGGAAACCCATGCAGAACAGAGAGAATGTGCAAACTCCATGCAGACAGTTGCCCGAGGCTGAAATTGAACCCGGGTCCCTGGCGTAGTGAGGCTGCAGTGCTAACCACTGAGCCACCGTGCCGCCCATAAATTTAATTTTGGCCTTTAAATTTATAGGCTTGGTATTATCATAGAATTCCTACAGTGTGGAAACAGGCCATTCGGCCCAACAAGTCCATTCCACCCCTCCAAAGAACATCCCATCCAGACCCATTCTCCCGCCCCTGCATTTTTCATGTCTAACCCACCTAACCTAAATATCCCTGGATACCACAGGCAATTTAGCATGGCCAGTCCACCTAGCCCGTACATCTTTGGACTGTGTGAGGAAACCAGAGCACCCCAGGTATTTGGCACATCTTGTTTGCATCAACTGCTGTGCTAGCTTTGCCCCCATAACCTTGTGTGGTGTTCCATTTCAAGTAGCCATCTGACTCCCTTTTCAAACCTTCCAGTAAACCTGCCTTTATCTATCACATAACGTATTTCCGGACCTAAGCACTCTTAGATGCATGAGTACCACATGAAGAAACTTATTCTTATATTGTTTTATCTTCTTTTGCCAATTTAATTCTGCTTATACCGTTAAGCCTCTTTTTTCTTGATTCTTTCTCTAATGGAAACAATTCCTTCATATTTACTTTGTCCAGACACTTCATGATTTTGAACTTGGGTTAAATTGCCTTATGACCTTCTTCTCTGCATGAAAACAGTCCTGACTTCTCCAATCTATCTTTACAAGTGAATTAAGTCTGAGAGTAGGATAAAACATGGAAATGGGTATATGATCGATGCCAGTTTAACTATACAAGGAAGAAATGGGCTGTGAATATGTACAGAGAAAGGAATGAAGCATGGAGAAAAGATGAGAATTGTTTTTGATAGTTAACATAAACAGGAATATGAAGGTCTTCCATAGAATCCCATTGAATCTCTACAGTGTGGAAACAACTGTTCAGTCCAACAAATCCACACCGACCCTCCAAACAGCATCCCATCCAGACTCATCCCCTTACCCTATCCCTGTAACCCTGCATTTCCCATGGCTATTGTACCTGACCAATACATCCTGAACACTATGGCTAATTTACGTCGGCCAATCCCTGGAACATGTGTATCTTTGGACTATTGGAGGAAACCGGAGCACCTGGTGGAAGTCCACGCAGACACGTGGAGAAATTACAAACTCCATACTGACAAACATCTGAAAACATTTTAACATTAAAGGGTTCTGTGAGTAATAAGGCTAATTAGGGAGCAAGCTGAAGATCTATTAGTGGAATCAGAAGGTATGGAAAAGATACAGAATCAGTTGTTTGCGTTAGTGTTTACGAAGGAAAAGGATTTTGCCAAATCTACTGCAAACGAGTAGGCTATCAGTGATGAAGTAAAAATAGATGAAGAGTAAATGATGGGCCATTAAGTATATTCATTACTGAGATAGATGGTTTTTAATCAATAACAGGTTAAAAGTTTATGAGGATAAAGCAGAAAATTAAGTTGAGCATTATCTAATTAGACATGATCTCATTGACTGGCAGAGTAGACTTGTTAGGCCGAGTAGCCTACTTCTATGACTTGCAATCTTTGTAGAAAGATTGGTGATACTTCAATTAGATAAACGGCTCAATCCACATGGATTCATCCTAGGTTCCTGAAGAAAGTAAGGATTAGAATTGTGAAGTAGCTGGCTACCACCTTCCAATCAAGTAGTATCAGAGAATTGTAATTGTTGCACCCTTGTTCTAAAAAGGTCAGAAGACTAAATGATACAATTACAAACCAGTAATTTAGTGTGGCGTGATGGTGAAGCCTTGGTAGACAATGATCCAAGAGAACATGGACAGCCATTTATTTAAGTGAGCTAACACAAATTTGTTGAGGACAAATATTTGTTCGAAAAATTTGAATTTGACACATTGGATCAAAACGACGCAACTCTTGATCGACCTTACCAATTACACAATTTCAAAAACGGAGGGCAAAAAGTGAGATTTTGAGCTGCAGCCAGAAGAACAATTATGCTCTGACCTCATCCAGCAGTTAGATTTGTGGCCTAATATTTTACTGCTTATACCTTATCAGGGTAATAAATTGTGCAATACATGGTGTAATTCTCCTCTTCTTTATAAAGTAGCATTAGTCAGCATAATGCGAGCAACACAGCAGCTAATTAACTCTTCATTGAATGAGACATTCACACCATACAAATACATGGGAATGACTATCTCCAACAAGTGAAAATCTAACCATTGTTGTCTGAAATTCACTGGCATTTCCATCTTTAAATACTCGTATCAACATCATTGACCAGATGCTGAACTAGATCAGCATGTAAATACTCTGGCAACAAGAGCTGATCAGTGGATTGCAATTCTGTGGCAAGTAATTCACCTCCCAACTCTCTAAAGTTTGTTCACTATCTGCAAAACATAAGTGAATTGTGTGATAGAATACTCCCCACTTGCCTGGATGAGTCTAGTTTAAAAAACACTGAACTTAGCACCATACATGAGGAACCCATTGATTGACACCCTACCCGTGACCTTCAACATTTACATCTTCTGACAGTGCACCCAATGGCAGCAATGTGTACCATTGACAAATGTGTTACAGTCACTCACCTAGTTTCCTTCAACAGCATCATTTGAACCTGTAACCATCATTCACTAGCTGCCCTCCAAACCATGAACTATCCTGACTTGCATGTTATAAGACCAATTCCAGTGGTGTCGCTGGGTCAAAATCTTGGAACTCCATTTTTTATTGCACCGTGGATGTTTCAATGCTCCAAGAACTGTAATGCTTCAAGATTGCAGCTCACGACCACCACCTCCATGGCAATTAGGGAGTGGGCAACAAATATTGGGCCAGCCAGCAACACCATGAACAGAGTTTAAAAAGTTATTTCTGTCACACTTTCTGGACTTGTATTTTTGTCGTGCCTACCTTTGTCGATGTACTGAAACTTACTATTTCTAAGACTGCTTTCATGTTTTCCTTGTTTTCATATCATGAACTCCAGTGTGTATTCCTTACAGATATGGATACCAAAATCATAGCTGTTGTGATTCCCTTTGTCGCTTTCCTGTGTGAGTGAATTGTCTATTTGAGATAACAGAAGTAAAATTGTGCTTCTTGGTCCCACTGAACCAGGTACATCACCTGGCTTGTTACTCATTTCTGACTGTGACTTGGTGTGACAAAAGCAAGGAGAAATAACTTATGTTTATTTAGCATGTTTCATCGCCTTGTGGCGACCTAAAGTGCCAAGGAATTTATTAAGTGCTTTTGAAGCATTGTGACATTAGAAGATTCCCTTTCTTTGTCTTAGGGTGGAATTTGATGACCTCCTACACAGCAAGTTAGGCAGTTAAACAGTGTTCTGCTTTCCCACTTAGCACTGGTTAAATCTACGTACGGGCCTCCTCCTGCCAACTTGAGTATTCACTCAGTGGTGAGGTGGGGTCTGCCTTGCAGGAAGTCTGGAAAGTAAATCCTGTTGGTGTTTTGGGTGGAGTCACTTCCCCTGCCATCAGTCATCTGTGGCTGACCCTATAAGGAATCCTGGGCTTTGTTGTTGTACTGGCAGCAGCCACCACCTCCCTCTTAACCCTGATCTCATCAGACTCTGAGCAGTTGTACGTGCTGAAAGGCCTACATTTACTTGTATGTCTTGTGGCCCTATGGTCTCCTTGATTTGTTCTGCCAAGGTAGATCTGTTTGAAGTATCTTCAGCCAGAAGGCAAGACCCATGTTTCTTCAATAAGTACCTCCTTTTGGCCTTCATTCCTCTAAAAGTCTTTCAGTTACTTTCTTCAGAAAATACTCAAGCTGTAGAATATCTCCAGACCAACCTTGTTGCCTTTTCTTGATGTTCACTCTCAATCTTTGTTTTTCCCCTTCTGCATTGACCTTGTGTTGTCTCCAACTGACCCACTATATCCTTCTTCAGGATCATTGTTTACAAACTTCTGGTCTTTTAATATCTACACAAGGGCATTTAGAAAGAGCTCTTAACATTTGACCACAGTTTTATTGCTGTATCAGCCGAAATGGTGGATCTATCAAAGACTGGCTACTACTGGGCTATAATACAAACTACAGCAAGTAAAACATTAGCCTCTGATCTTTCTGTTGATCTTTCATTGCACAAAAAATAGGTTGATTAAATAATCTGTCTCAGTGACCTTGTTGTATATTTATACATTTGAATTTCCTTACAGGCTGTTGGTGGGCCTACACTTCGAGTACTGTGTATAGGTTTGGCTCCCATCTTTTAAATGTACTTATGAAATGTCTTTTTCTTAAGATTAGCAGTCCAAAACTAAAGGACATAAGTTTAAAGTGAGAGAGGAAAGATTTAAAAAGGACCTGAGGGGTAACTTTTTCACACAGATGATGGTACATATATGGAGGGTAGAGGAAATGGTGGAGGCAGGTACAATTACAACATTTAAAAGACATCTGGATGGGTATATGAATCGGAAGCGGTTAGAGGGATATGGGCCAAATGCTGGCAAATGGGACCATGTTAAATTAGGATGTTTGGTTGGCACAGATGATTTGGACCAAAGCGTCTTTTTCCATGCTGTTTGAGTCTATGATTCTAAGACTGTAGCAGATTCCCACATGGCAAGGTCCCACAAACAGCAATGAGGTAATGACCTTGTAATCTGCTCAGTTACATTGATTGAGGATAAATGTTTTCCAGACGACTTTAGAGAGTTCTGCTAATCTTCTTTGAAAGAGTCCCCAGGATTTTTTCAAGCAACTGAGAGAGCGAACTCAGAGTGCAATGCCACATCAGTTCTGCACTTGCAGTGTCAACTTAAATTTTGTATTAAGTCTGCAGTGGGGCTAAACTCCACGATCATCCAACTCAAGGCTTAGAGTAATATCACTGACACATGGCTGATTCTGAAATTCACACAAAGGTAAGGCTTTTAATTAATATTTTGTGTTTATGTATTGAATCATTGGTAAACATTTTGTGACTAATGTGTTGAGTGCTTATTTTATGTTAGATGCTCACAGCTGGCAATTGGATATTTTGTTCCAAGTAAAGTGGTTTTAGTTTAAATCTTGTGTGAAGTGAAGTAGCTTGACTTATTGTGCTTGCCAGATTCCTCCTCATCTTTCTAATATATGTCTTCTTGTAGATGACTTCAGTGGAGCGAGTGCTGGACTACACTGAACTTGAAAGTGAAGCACCATGGGAATCATACAAGCTCCCACCTGATGGCTGGCCACACCATGGAGTCATTGACTTTGTAAAAGTTAACTTTGGCTACAGTCCAGATTGTGAGCCTATTCTAAAGGACCTAAATGTAGCAATCAGATCCAAAGAAAAGGTAAGCAAGCTAGCTACTGTTCAGCAATTAATCACTTTGTCTCTATTGGAGAAATCAGATTTTAGTTAGTTATTGGCTAATTCTTATTGTTAGTGTTGTGCTGTATAATTATCCGAAATAATCATCTGAACAAACTGAGAAAGAGAAAAATCAAAATACTATAAAGTTTCCAAGCAGTATTCTCTATAAAAGGTCTTTATGAATGTTCCCTAATTCTGTTGCTAACAAGTTAATGGCCGTGAAAATTTCATTCCAATTTCAAAATTAAAACAAAATCACCTGATACTAATCTTCACTTGAGTACGTATGTTGTACATGTGCAGTCAAAATAATAAAATTAAATTACTTAGCTTTCCTTTATATCAATGTAGAAATGCAGAGGATTTATCAATACCAAATATTGTGTAGAGGTTACTGATGAATTGAGGTTAGGCAGGTTAGACATAGGGAAATTCAGGGTCGGGCAATGGGTCTGGGTGAGATGCTCTTCAGAGGGAAGGTGTAGACTTGTTTGGCCAAATAGTCTGTTTCCACACTGTAGGGATTCTATTCACAGCTTAGGCACTGAATAATATACACTGAAATAAATAAGACCACAGTAAATGAAGAAGCCATTCAACCTATTGTCCGCTGGCTCCTCATTAGAAAAATGTAAAATTAATTCCCGTCACATGCTTTCTTCCCATAGACCTGTATGTTAAACTTAAAACCAAAAGAACTGTGAATGTTGTAAATAAGGAACAAAAACAAAATTGCTGGAAAAGCTCAGCAGGTCTGGCAGCATCTGTGGAGGAGAAAACAGATTTAACGTTTCGGGTCCGATGACCCTTCCTCAAATGATGACACATTGAAACCACGGGAGTAGGATTTTTCCCATTGCCAGGGTTTTCAATAATGTTCGCAGAAAGATTGGAGCAGCAGAGTGGGCAGCACCTGGTCTCCTTTGCATGGGCTTGTCCTCTTTGTCTGCTTTTTCTTTCTCTTCTTATTCTTTGCTCAGATTTATTTAGTTTTCACTCAAACTTACCTTATAAAGAGAGCCCTTCAATTGGAAATTGGCCTCAGCAGGTTCTGGAGCAGCGACGGCGTTTTCAAAAGCAGCATGAAAAATGTCAGCCATCCTGTAAAGCCTGGTGTGGGACTCTTGTTTTCATGTGGAGTGAACTGGTGAACCCCGGAGCAGGCCCTCTGGCAATGGTATGGTGTGTTCTGAAACCCTGAGCGGGAGTCTACTGGTGGCATGGCGTCCGCTGGTGAAGCCCAGAGTTGGACTCTCTTTAGGTTATTTTTCTTTATTTTTTATTTCGTTTTGACTTAATGAGAATGGTGCCTTATGCATGGCAACAGTACACACTGTTCACTGTTTTTCATACTGAATACACATGACAATAAATGATTCAATAAATGATTCAATTCAAGTGTTCTGGGGAGTGCATCGCCAACAATCTAAGCAACCCAGAGTCATCTGCATGAGGTGAACTGGAGAGCCCAACAGAAATCTCGGCTCGGAGAGATGGTGGCACTCTGGCTTGCAGTTCTGGGGCCCCAGCAGCGACAGTGACGTAAATAGAAATGCAAGTCAGACAAGTGCTGTGGGTCAGGGAGAGTAACTCTCATCTGCAGGGAGCATCAGGTTAGAAGGGATTAAGGAATATAGAGAGTGGACCTGGGGATCTTACCCCTTGCCTATGAATTCCTTCTGCTAGTTCAAAATTTAGACCAGGTGGGAAGTGACCCTTAAAATGACCAAATAAATGCTAAGTGTCCAATAATTGGCCACTGAATTGGGGCAACAGTATTAGCAGTGCCGTCAGTCTTACTCACCCTCTGTGACATTGCAGACTGTGACAATTGAATATGTTTAATGATTCTGCCTCCATGATCCCACTTATCAAATTGCAAGGATTAACAACCGTCTCAAACTCTCCTCATCTCTGGTTATTTTGAAATTGTGTCTCCTAATTCTACACTTACCCACTAAACCACATCTGTACACATTACTCTAATTATCTTACCAATGCCCAGTACAATTGCGATAAGACTTTGCTACTTTAATATAACCTCCCTGTAAAGTTGGGCAAAATCTTATTAAAAAGCTGCATAGTTCGAAGTAATAGCCTAGAAATTCCAATAAATGATGGCTGTAAATCTGATGAACTTTGAGTGAAGGGAGGGAAATTAGAGTGAAATTAGTTTTTGCCATTTCCAGTGGCAACTTCTTACAGGATCCTCTGATATCATTTTGGGAGCTTTTCTGACAGCAGCACAAATTTGTACCAATTTCTGGCTTTGCTTCTCATTTCCAACACCTTCAGTTCTTTTGTTTTTTTTCTTTGTTTAATCTTTATGATGTTCCATAGATCATCTTGATCATAGAATCCCTACAGTGTAGAAACAGGCCCTTCGACCCAACAAGTCCACACTGACCCTGGAGCATCCCACCCAGACCCACCCCTCTATAACCCACCTAACCTACACATCCCTGAACACTATGGGCAATTTAGCATGGCCAGACAACCCATCCTGCAGAGCTTTAGACTGTGGGAGGAAACCAGAGCACCCAGAAGAAACCCATGCAGACGCGGGGAGAATGTGCAAACTCCACACAGACATTTGCCCCAGGGTAGAATCGAACCCGAGTCCCTGGCGCTGTGAGGCAGCAGTGCTAACCACTGAGCGACCGTGCTGCCCCTTCGTCTTCAACAAAACTTTACATTGCCACAAGTGATTTTTTCTTTTAGAAAGGACAATCGATTTGTGAATTCCATTATCTGATAGCAATTCTTGAGATTTTCTTGGAATAAAATGGTTTTCAAAAGGAAAAAAACATTTTAAAATCAGATAGTTGATTATTTGGTTAGCCAAGCTTCAAAGGGCAATTGTGGAATTGTCCATAGTGTCCTGGGATGTGAAGGCTAGGTGGATTAGCCATAGGAAATGCAGGTTTACAGGGATAGGGTAGGGAGGTGGTTTTGGGTAGAACGCACTTTGGACGGACAGTGTGACTTGATGGGCCAAGTGGCCTGCTTCCACACTATAGGAATTCTATGATTCTAATAACATAACGTAAATTTGCAGCATAAAAGAATAAATGTTTTCATAACTATTTTCCATTCCTCTTTTGGAGATGTTGACTCAATACAATTCCATACATGCCTTCTGGCCAGTCGATCAACATTTTTCAGGCAAAATAGGGAATTAGTTTAAATGTAGGATGCATTTTAGTCAAGCTTTATTAAGTTTTATCTTATTTCTACACATTCCTGCTTTCCAATGGATCATGCAATTTTTATATTTGCTCCCAATCCATAATGCTCATTTTGTTTCTTTAAATGTTCAGTATTACTCTGAACAAACTGATAAGCATTTTTTTTAATTGAAGCATGTCTTTGACAAGCCGGGCTGGATTTGCATTGTTGTGAAGGATGCGTTTGAAGGTTCCAGCAATTTTGTGCTTCCAGCCAGCATACTGGTATATTCCTGCTTCCAATGTGACTGCAGGCAGAGTACAGCACGACAGTGGCCTCACAACAGCAAGCCAGTTATAGGGGTGATTAATAGCAGAGATGCAAAACAGCCTAGAAAGAATCCTATTAAGCTGTATGTACTGGAACTTTTAGAGGATGCCTCCATCATATCTACCTTGCCCAGTCTGTTTGCTGGACACCCAGAGCTCTGGATGTTCCTGCTGGCTTTCCTCACTGTGGATAACCATTCCAGAAGACTGCCTCCTTGAAAATATTATCCAGTGTCTCCCAACACTGGTTTCCTTATCCAGAGTTTAATCCAAAAGCAGAATCGAAGCCCTTGAATTAAAATTCAGCCTACTGCTTTTTAATGTTTCTGATTTCTAATTATAACTTCTAAACCTGTTTTCCCCAGAATGAAAATCCAGCCCAGCTTACAATGGTACAATATATAATAAATTGTAACCTCATTCATGATACTTGCTGTTGCAGATTGGGCTTGTTGGAAGGACAGGTGCTGGAAAGAGTTCGCTAATCTCAGCTTTGTTTCGCCTTGCTGAACCAGAAGGGAAAATCATCATTGATGGCCTTGTGACCTCGGAACTAGGTTTACATGACCTGCGAAATAGCATGTCCATCATTCCACAGGTATTGTATGAGCTGATCTAAAATAGATGTGTCCTAGTATCATTAGTCTTGAAGAAGGGTGGTTTTAAATTTGACCATAATCTTGATCATGTCGTACTGACTGTTTTATACTTAAAGTTAACTTATTGTGCAGAATAGAATTAAAAGCAGCTTTTTTTTAACATCTTCTGCAAAACCACTGCTTGTACATTAAATATAAACTTGCCTTCAGTTGATTAATGAGTGAACTAAACAATTTGAACTGCTTTTTACATCAAACTGTATCTTTGCTTCTCACCCAATTAATTTTATTTGAGGACACTGTTTGTGTTATATAAAAACTACTTTTTTATTGTTTGTACTCTGTGGTGCGATTTGTGAAGAAGAGGTGACAGGAGAAAATGATTTATTCTAATAAATAGTTAAATTTTGGAATGTACTGTCTGATGGTGTATTGATGCAGATTCAGTAAACTTCAAAGGAAGTTAGATATAAATAGTTGGCAAAAATAATTGCAGTGATACCAGGAAGGAGCAGAAAGCAGTGCTAACTGATGGCTGTTTAAAAGAACCAACTCAGATTAGATGAGCCAAATGGCTACCCCTTTTATTGTGTGCGTTCTCACTCTAAGGCACAAGCTTAACAATACAATTCAGAGATCTAGCTGATGCCAAAATTAATGAACCTAATAAACATCTTTATTTGCATAGTTTGGAAATTGTTTATATTTTATTTAAAACATAACAGAAAACAAATTTGCCCTTCGCTTGAGTGGAAGCTCAACTAAATGGGTAGCATGGTAGCTCAATAGTTAGCACTGCTGCCTCACAGTTCCAGAGACCTCAGTTCAGTTCTAAACTCAAGTGATTGCCTGCGTGGAATTTGCACATTCTTCCCGTGTCTGCATGGGTATCCATCATGTGCTCCCTTTTCCTTCCACAGTCAAAAGCTGTTCAAGTTAAATGGATTGGCCATGCCAGACTGCTCGTTGTGTTCAAGAGTGTGTAGGTTAGGTGCATTAACTATGGGAAAATGCAGGGATAAGGTAGAGGGATGGGGATGGGTCCATGTGGGATGCTCTTTGGAGGGTCAGTGTGGACTTGTTGGGCTGAATGGCCTGTTTCCACACTGTGGGGATTCTATGATGATAATGTTTATAGGTAGCTTAGCTGACTCCAGTTATGTCATTTGTAAATCAATATAATCCTATTGCCCAACCTTTGCTGAATAATTCCTGGAGAAGATGAAGAAACAAATCTTTATTTACATAATAAAAGTTGTATCTCTAACCACTTTTTATTTTAGAGAAAATTAGTCACTGTTCACAAAGGAGCATTTAGCTGGAATCATATTATTAGTCAATAAACTATGATGGAATTGACAAAGATAAACATCACCCACATTTTGAACATAAAATGTCTCCAGCACAATTTGATTCTTTTTTTTCTTTTTACTGAATCTGCATCAGCCCCTTGGGGTATTTACAGTTGTGCTAGTCTTGAAGACCTAGGCAGTTTAACTTCTGTATGCAGACAAATGTGGATGTGAGCAGGCACACAAATCTGTGCCACCAGATAGCTGGCACCATACTGGACTCTAGCTTAGTTAAGACGCTATTAAAGTTTATTCTCCTCTAGAGACTGACAAATTTGAGGCTTTTCTTGCCTGCACACTGTTGGAGAACTAGAGGAAGACTTGCCCTTCATAATGACAGTCCAGATGCTGTTTCTATTTTTTAACTTAAAATTTTAAAATGGAAAGAGAGTGGTGAAAATGGAAGAGGACTCATCCAACTCAACTTGTATACCACAAAATGGAGCTCCACTACAACCAGTGCATTCATTTCCAACTTGCAATGCAAACAGTCAGTGCTGTACAAACTAAAACCTGGCAGCATTTGTTGAGAGAGAAACAGAGTTAAAGCATTTCAATCCAAAATGACATCTTTTGAACTGGTCCTCAGTTTTCACTTCTGAAGAAGAATCGTGTTAGACTCGAAACACCAACTCTAATTCTCTCTCGACAGATGCTGTGAAACCAGATAAAGTTGCTCCACCACTTCCTGTTTTTATTTCAAATTTCCAGGCCCATACTATTTTGCTTTTCTTGACTTTTTGTTTGTATTTGTATTCCCTCCAGGAAGGCATCTTTCCCGCAGCTGTAACCCCCATTTGACTCCAGTATAGGATTCCTGACACAAGTGACAAAGGGCCAGATTTCCACTACTAAGGCGGGTAACTCAAGTTGAGAAAATTTCTAACTCAGCAGACTCACCCCTGTTTAAAACCTCTATTGGATTTAATTTTCTAAAGAAGCAGAAACGAGAAAGTTAGGGCTATCAGTAACCTAGAAGTAGATCGTAGGTGGCCGTGTTTGGGACTGTGTGTGCTGGGACAGACATGTCACAGGGTCTAAATGGGTTGTCTAGGAAATTGTTCTAATTGTTTAGAAACTAATTTACCGTTTTGTCCTTACCCTGAACCCTATCCTCCCCAAAGCAATCCTCAGTGATCAGGAAGCGACCATTCAGCGCATCAAGCATGCTCTGAAATTGGATTCTGATCATCTCAATAACGTTTTCCCACATTGTCTCCACATCCCTTAATGATAGTTCGGTAGTAGATTCGCCAACTTTAGGTACATTTAATAATACATTGGATAAGCATATGGACGTACATGGAATAGTGTAGGTTAGATGGGCTTCAGATCGGTATGACAGGTCAGCACAACATCAAGGGCCGAAGGGCCTGCACTGTGCTGTAATGTTCTATGTTCTATGTTCTATGATATTAACCCCCCGAAACCTATCAATTTCTGTATTGAATATACTCAGTAATTGAGTTTCCATAGCCTCTGTTGTAGAGAATCCCAATGATTCACCATCTACTGAGTGAAGATATTGATCTTATTTAATGAACTTTCCCTTAACATGAAGTTATGTCTCCTAGTTCTAGACTCATAGCAATGAGAAATATTCCTGTCATGCCTAGGTTAACTGAGACCACATCACATCCTTTGAAAGTCTAGGAATTAATTATTCAATTTCCTCAGTATTGCCTTATTATTCAATCTCACCATCCTCAGGTTTAATCTGGTGAACCTCTTGCACACCCTCCATTGCATGTGTATCCTTTAAATGAGATAAGATCTGTACACAATACTCCAAGGGAGGTGTCTAAACAATTGCAGCAAGATATCCTTACTCCTGTACTCCAATGTCCTTAGAATCAAGGCCAACAAAACAATTGCATGTAACTTAGTTGTTTGCTGAACCTACATTGTAGCTTTTAATAACTAAAAGACTGGGACACCCAGATCCTTTAGGACATTTTTCCCAACATTTCACCATTTAAGAAATATTCTGCCTCATTCTATTTTTTCCATAAAAGTGGATAAGTTCACACATTGTATTTCATCTGGCAATCACTTAGTCTGTCCAAGTAAATAACCTTCCACATCTGCTTGTAACCTTCCTGTAATCTGCTTGTTAACTTAGGCTCCCACCCATTTTGGTGTCATCAGCAAATTTGGAACTTTTAGATTAGCCTGTACTAAATCATTTCTGTGGCTTGTGAACTGAGCACTGAGTCCTTACTTGTTGCACAATTTCAGAGCTAGTATAGCCTGCTCTCTGGCTCGCTCCAGAAGATGCTGTTCTAAAAACACTACTCTGAAAACATTCTAGGCTACCTTTGCCTGTCTGATATTCCAATTTATATATAAATTAAAATTCCCCATGATTATCACCATTCTTCTCTGACAAGCTCCCATTATTACTTGTTTTACACTCTGTTACTGTTGGGGGATAACTAACTACTTCAGCCTCAAACTGTGCAGCCAGACCTGGGTTTCTCTGGTATTCTGTATGTGCAGTTACAGAAAACTATTTTCAGCTGATTTGCTTAATTAAGTAACTTCGGCAGCTCTCTAAGCAGTCAGTTTGTATATTCCTGTTTAAAGCTAGATAAAATTTAGAAATTAAACAATAAATTACAGCTAAATATTAAATATGATATATAAACAAATGTTTTATATTTAGAAAGAGATTAAGAACCCCTTACCAAACTACCAGCTATCTTCCAAGTCACGCAAATGAATGAATTGTCATAATTAATTCTGCATCCTTGCTTTATTTCTATAACACTGGAGATTCCACCTCTTCAAGTAGCCATCCAATTCACTTTTAAAATGATGGATGAAATCTTTTTCTACCATCTATTCAGATAGATTGCTCCAGGTTTCAAACACTGAGTGAAAGATTTCCCCTCTAAATTATTTACCATGGATTTTCAATGATATCTAACTATTGATCCACTTACCACTTATTCTGCTATATGCACTATCAAAACCTGTCAATATCTTGAGTTGATTAGATTAGATTCCCTACAGTGTGAAAACAGGCCCTTCGGCCCAGCAAGTCTACACCACCCCTTGAAGCATCCCACTCAGACCCATCCCCCATAACCCACACACCCCTGAACACTACGGGCAATTTAGCATGGCCAATCCACTCAGCCTGCACATCCTTGGACTGTGGGAGGAAACCGGAGCACCCGGAGGAAACCCACGCAGACACGGGGAGAATGTGCAAACTCCGCTCAGACAGTTACCCAAGACTGGAATTGAACCCGGGTCCCTGGCGCTGCAGTGCTAACCACTGAGCCACCGTGCCGCCCACTCTACTAGGTCAACTCTTAACTGTCCCTGTATCAGGGAGGATAATCCTACCTTCCAGCTTCTCTCTTATTTCCCTATCAGCATCCCTGATAACCTCCTGGTGCACCATCTCACCATTTTTTTAATGCCTTTAAAATTTTGCCCAAATGTGGTGCTCAAAATTATCCACAGTGCTCCAGTCAAGGACTAAATGGTAATTTTCAAAATTCTGATATGTGTTACTTGCTTTTGTAGCTGCTTCCTATATAAAGCTAAGAAACCCCTATGCTTTGTCTTTGCACCTTATTCACTTAGCTTACCACTTATATGGATCGTGGGATTGTGTATATGGATTCACATTTCTGTCCCGAGTTGCACTATTTACTGTATCCAGCAGGCCAGGCTGCATCAGAGAAGCAGGAAAGCTGATGTTTCGTGTCAGGATCCTTCCCGAAACTTCCCCTATCCTGCTCCTCTGACGCTGCCTGGCCTGCTGTGTTCTTCCAACTCCACAGTGTGTTATCTATGACTCCAGCATTGGCAGTTTGTAATGTCTCTGAGCTATTTATAATATACCATCTTTCCATATTAGTCCTGCCAAAATGCATCTCTTCACACTTTTCTGCACTGAACTCCATTGTTATCATCCTGCCTGTTTCACCAATTTTCATCTACTTTATCATGAGGCCTGTAATTATCCTCGTCATGATATATGTCTGGTCAAGTTTTAGATGATCTACAACGTTTCTAACACTGCTATATATACTCGGGTCTTAGCCCATAAACATCTCAGTGAGTAATGGAACCAAAACTGACTCTTGGAGAACATTATTACAAGTCACCTCCCAGTTGAAAGGATGGTGCCAGGGGCAGAGGTTATAAGCCATAGGGAGAGGCTGAATAGGCTGGGACTATTTTCCCTGGAGCATCGGAGGCTGAGAGGTGACCTTACAGAAGTTTATAAGATCATGAGGGGCATGGTTAAGGTGAATAGTCAAGATCTTTTCCCAGGGTGGATGAGTCCAAAAACAGACAGCATTAGTTTAAGGTGGGAAGGCAACTGCATCACGCAGAGAGTGATGCATGTATGGAATTAACTGCCAGAAATGACGGAGGCTGGTACAATTTCAAAATTTAAACGGCATTTGGATGATTATATGAATAGGAAGGGTTTAGAGGGAAACATGCCAAGTGCTAGCAAGTGGGAGTAAATTAGTTTAAGATGTCTGGTTAGCTTGGATGAATTGGACTTGAACAGTCTGTTTCCATGCTGTACATCTCTATGACTCTGACTCCACCCATAAGCAAGCTTTGCTGCAGCCATTCAACTAATCCTGTATTCATACCATCACTTTTCGTTAATTCCATGAGTTTTCATCATCTTGTCCTCCTATGTGGCACATTTATAGAATCATTAAATACAGAAGATGCCCATCAACTCTGCACTGACCAAAAAAACCGGGAGAAGGTAGGGCCGATCAGGGATAGCGTAAGGAACTTGTGCGTGGAGTCTACGCAGATAGGGGAAGCCCTAAATGAGTTTTTTGCTTTGGTTTTCACTAAGGAAAGGGACCTTGTTGTGAATGAGAACTTTGAGGAGCAGGAAAACAGGCTTGAACAGATCAAGATTGAGGAAGTTGGTGTGCTGGAAATTTTGGCAAACATTAAGATTGATAAGTCCCCAGGGCCAGACCAGATTTATCCTAGATTGCTCCGGGAAGCGAGAAAGGAGGTTGCTAAGCTGCTGGCGAAGATCTTTGCTTCCTCACTCTCCACAGGACTCGTACCAGAAGATTGGAGGGAGGCAAATGTTGTTCCTCTTTTCAAGAAAGGGAATAGGGAAATCCCTGGAAATTACAGACCAGTCAGTCTTACGTCTGTGGTCAGCAAGGTTTTGGAAAGAATTCTGAGGGATAGGATTTATGACTTTGGAAAAGCATGTCCTGCTATGCCTCGAAATTCCATGTTTGTATTGCAAAGATGATCAACCATAGCTGTAACTCTGATAGATTGTAATCCTTAATCTTGTTTTGTTCATTTTTTTCCCCCTCCTTTTTTGTGGAGACAACTGTTGTGGCAGTTTCACATGTCCATCAGAATGGATTCTCTTCTGCCTTAAAGAGGACTCGGGCTTTGAGTCCTTTTGTGGGTCTCTCACACTCTGCTGGACATGTTGTTGACAGGTTGTCATCTGAAATGATAGAAGGTGTAAACATCTCTTGCCAGTTCAGTAGGATAGATGACTGCTTCCACAAGAAAGGAGGCAGCTTCTATCTGGAAACCAGTATATATCTGTTAAATCTCAATGTAATATTTTATAACATGAATGAGATACATTCAGGCTCTGAGTTGTGACTCCTACAGTTGTAGTTGTTATTGCAGAAAAAGCTCCCATCTTAGTAACAAAAAAAAATCACCTTGCCCAATGGATACAGGACAAAGTACCTGCTGTAGTCTGCTGTTTTTCCAGAACATGATCTCTCTTTGCATTGTTTTCAGATTAGATTAGATTAGACTCCCTACAGTGTGGAAACAGGCCCTTCGGCCCAACAAGTCCACACCACCACCTTGGAACATCTCACCCAGACCCGTCCCCCAATAACCCACACACCCTTGAACACTACGGGCAATTTAGCATGGCCAATCCACCTAACCTGCACATCTTTGGATTGTGGGAGGAAACCCACGCAGACACGGGGAGAATGTGCAAACTCCACACAGTCAGTCGCCCGAGGTTGGAATTGAACCCGGGCCCCTGGTGCTGTGAGGCTGCAGTGCTAACCACTGAGCCACCGTGCCACCATTCTGAATTGTTGTACTGTGGATGCATCTTTGCTAACCCCTAGAATTTAGTTTTGTCATTAAGGGCTTGTGGCCTGACTTTATTCTTAGTCTTCATTTCAAATATAATTTGCAAACTTTTCTCCGGACTGTGTAACAGCTCATGCTTCCTTCTGCATCACTGCATTTCTTTCAATCAATGTGACGCACAGAAAACTGATCTGTGTTTTCCATCTGCCTGTATCTGAGAGATTACAGCTCCCAGTCTAAAGAAGATGTACCTGCAAAATTGATGGTGAGTAACTCTGAGTCATATTAGGTGATACTAACAGCTCTTTGATTTTCTCAAAAGAGCTCTGTGTACTTTCCTCTACCACCATGTCTTGTGTTATTGCAGCAGCTCCCGTTGTGGTTCATTGACAAGAACCAGGTTGAGAAAGGACTTTCTGACTTGGTTTCTCATGCCCATGAATCAATGGAACTCAGTTACGCGAAGAAGAGTTGGAAACTCCTTAATTGCTGTTGTCGTTTGTGGAACAATTCTAATACTGAATACATCAACAATATGCCTGAAGAGCTTGACAAATGACAGCTCACCCATGATGTTGAATTCTATACCTCCCATCTTGTATAGTTTTTTTCAAGATGGCTGATGAGAATTTCAGCAACAGAAAGAAATCAAACTGCTGTATTTTTGTCTGACTTAAAGCATGTCTTATTTCCTTCTAATAAATATCAGCAATCCAGTCCAGGACTTTTCTTTGTGTATATACTGTATAAGCTTCTTGATGGACCACTCAACTTTGGAATTTGACCAGGTTCCTCTTTCCTGACAGTTATTCTATGTGTCTATCTATAAATATAACTGTGTGGCATTAGGGGAATTAACTGCGTTGCACTGACATAATAGAAGCATATATATTTATTTTGTTGTGATAGGGGAGGATATGTCTTTTCAATGCATGATTGCTGTTAAGCAGAATATTTAAAAGTTTTTACTAAATTGTATTAATAGAAAAGAGACAAAGGAAATTAATGTGTACAGCATGTTGTGGTTTTTAAGATAGATTTCTAATGTTAAAGAAAGTTATTGGACAATATTTTCAGATTTAGATGATAAATCTTCCTACTCCCTAGTTATGATGCAGGAATGTTGTAACAGTGTTTAAGCCTAATGCAATGCTCCTTTTGTTTCTGCATTTTCTAAGTGTTTCAGTTGTGTACAATAGAGTTACTCACTGGAGTACATGACCTTTTGGTTTTAAAAAAGGATTTTGTGCAGACTTAAGTTCATTCCATTATCCAAGTACAATGTCTTCCTTTTCCAGCAGCTGCTGGTGAACAATTGATTTAAAGATTTTGGCCATAGAAATCAATTTGGAGCGATTTCTGCATTTTGCAAATGTGATCCCATTTTTAAAAATGCTCCTTTCAGGGATTAGTGCAGGAAGCTCCACTTGACGAACTAAGACACCATACCTTCATATAATTAGGCAGGAGTCACTTTCACTGTAGTTCATATAGTTGATTTGGATGACCCAGGTCTGAATACTGTTTTGTCTAAAGTTACTTCCAATTTTCAATGATGTGAGGATTGTGAACAAGTTCATTTTGGCTGTTCAGGTTTCCTTTGTCAGAGGTTAGCAAGTAAGGTTCCCTTTGGATATAAAAGAACATTTTTATTCAGTAAATGCTCTTGATAAATTAATTTCACTTTGCTAGGGAAGATCACCCTCGCCTCACGAGGAATTTGTTAGCTACACACTTAAGAGATCTTATATGATGTCTTGCTAAAAAATTCAGTTGTTACCTCCAAATTTATACAAATGGTCAGATTTAAACTTATACATACATGTGAGGTAGCACAGGCATGTATTTACTGACCTAGAGCTTTAAAAATGGCACAGAGGGAGCAAGAGAGAGACCGACCAATAGTGTTTTAGAGCAGCAGAGTGAACAGGTGAGAGTGTAAAGCAGTAAGCAGCAGCAGAGAGTATGTGAGAATAAGAGCAAATCCGGTGTATTAAAAGGCTGCTCAAAGTATGGGGTTGGGGGCGGGGGGGAGAGAGAGGGGTGGGGGTGGGAATGGGGATGGGGGTTGCCCAGAGCATTTAAAAAGGAGCACAGAGGCTGCAGGAGAGAACTTCAGGTCAGAGACAGGGAGCTGGAACTTGAGTTACAGAAGCTGCAATGTGAGGGGATACATGGCTCTAGAAAGCAGTCCTAGCCTTTCGGCTAGAGCCCTCCTTTAGGCTTGGCCCATGGTCAGGGTCAGGACGTGTAACTGTGGGGGAGGAGGTGCAGGTTAATGTTCAAAAAGGTAGAAATGGCAAATGTAACTATCAACAGATTTGAGGTTCTTGCAGCCTTATACCTAAGATTATCAGGGTAGGTTAACAAACTGATGATGTCTGTCTGATAGAGGAAGCCATTTAAGCAAGGGAGTAAATAGAAATCCTGTGATAGTAGCATAGATGCAATGCTGTACAACTAAGAGTGACAGGTTTCTGGCTATGCTGCCTGCCAGGGGATAGAGTTTAAGCCATTTTGCTCATTATTGGAGAGAGAAATGTCCACCTGAGGAGAAGGATCCAGTTGTCATAGTCCATGTAGTAGACGTGACCAGAAAAGAGTTCTGCATTAGAGATAATAGGAACTGCAGATGCTGGAGAATCCAAGATAATAAAATGTGAGGCTGGATGAACACAGCAGGCCAAGCAGCATCTCAGGAGCACAAAAGCTGACGTTTCGGGCCTAGACACTTCATCAGAGAGGGGGATGGGGTGAGGGTTCTGGAATAAATAGGGAGAGAGGGGGAGGCCGACCGAAGATGGAGAGAAAAGAAGATAGGTGGGGAGGGAGGGAGGGGATAGGTCAGTCCAGGGAAGACGGACAGGTCAAGGAGGTGGGATGAGGTTAGTAGGTAGATGGGGGTGCGGCTTGGGGTGGAAGGAAGGGATGGGTGAGAGGCAGAGACAGGTTGGACTGGTTTTGCGATGCAGTGGGTGGAGGGGAAGAGCTGGGCTGGTTGTGTGGTGCAGTGGGGGGAGGGGACGAACTGCGCTGGTTTAGGGATGCGGTGGGGGAAGGGGAGATTTTGTGGTCTCTCCGGAAAGCAGACAGGGGTGGGGATGGAAAAATGTCTTTGGTGGTGGGGTCGGATTGTAGTTGGCGGAAGTGTCGGAGGATGATGCGTTGTATCCAGAGGTTGGTGAGGTGGTGTGTGAGAACGAGGGGGATCCTCTTTGGGCGGTCGTGGCGGGGGCGGGGTGTGAGGGATGTGTTACTGGAAATACGGGACACGCGGTCAAGGGCGTTCTCGATCACTGTGGGGGGGAAAGTTGCGGTCCTTGAAGAACTTGGACATTTGGGATGTGCAGGAGTGGAATGTCTCGGGAGCCGAACCCTCCCTCCACTGACCGGAAGCCTAACCCTCCCTCCACTGACCCCTTCACCCGCTTCCAACACAAGTCCTCCTCCTGGACACCACCCCCAGGCCTCCTACCCTCCCTCGACCTCTTCATCTCCAACTGCCGTCGAGACATTAACCGCCTCACCCTCTCCACCCCTCTCACCCACTCCAACCTCTCCCCTGCAGAACGGGCAGCCCTCCGCTCCAACCCCAACCTCACCATCAAACCCGCAGACAACGGTGGCGCAGTGGTAGTATGGCGCACTGACCTCTACATCGCCGAGGCCAGACGCCAACTCTCTGACACCACCTCCTACCGCCCCCTCGATCATGACCCCACACCCGAGCACCAAACCATCATCTCCAACACCATTCGTGACCTCATCACCTCAGGGGACCTCCCACCCACAGCCTCCAACCTCATTGTTCCCCAACCCCGCACGGCCCGTTTCTATCTCCTTCCCAAAATCCACAAACCTGCCTGCCCTGGTCAACCCATCGTCTCAGCCTGCTACTGCCCCACCGAACTCATCTCCACCTATCTGGACTCCATTTTCTCCCCTTTGGCCCAGGAACTCCCTACCTATGTGCGTGACACCACCCACGCCCTCCACCTCCTCCAGGACTTCCAATTCTCTGGCCCCCAAAAGCTCATCTTCACCATGGACGTCCAGTCCCTGTACACCTGCATTCCGCATGCAGATGGCCTCAAGGCCCTCCGCTTCTTCCTGTCCCGCAGGCCCGACCAGTCGAACTCGTCCTCACCCTCAACAACTTCTCTTTTGACTCCTCCCACTTCCTACAGACTAAGGGGGTGGCCATGGGCACCCGCATGGGCCCCAGCTATGCCTGCCTCTTTGTAGGTTACTTAGAACAGTCCCTCTTCCGTACCTACACAGGCCCCAAACCCCACCTCTTCCTCCGGTGCATTGATGACTGTATTGGCGTCGCCTCTTGCTCCCCAGAGGAGCTCGAACAGTTCATCCACTTCACCAACACCTTCCACCCCAACCTTCAGTTCACCTGGGCCATCTCCAGCACATCCCTCACCTTCCTGGACCTCTCAGTCTCCATCTCAGGCAACCAGCTTGTAACTGATGTCCATTTCAAGCCCACCGACTCCCACAGCTACCTAGAATACACCTCCTCCCACCCACCCTCCTGCCAAAATTCCATCCCCTATTCCCAATTCGTCCGCCTCCGCGGCATCTGCTCCCACGATAAGACATTCCACTCCCGCACATCCCAAATGTCCAAGTTCTTCAAGGACTGCAACTTTCCCCCTACAGTGAACGCCCTTGACCGCGTCTCCCGTATTTCCAGCAACACATCCCTCACACCCTGCCCCCGCCACAACCGCCCAAAGAGGATCCTCCTCGTTCTCACACACCACCCCACCAACCTCCGGATACAACGCATCATCCTCCGACACTTCCGCCATCTACAATCCGACCCCACCACCCAAGACATTTTTCCATCCCCACCCCTGTCTGCTTTCCGGAGAGACCACTCTCTCCGTGACTCCCTTGTTCGCTCCACACTGCCCTCCAACCCCACCACACCCGGCACCTTCCCCTGCAACCGCAGGAAATGCTACACTTGCCCCCACACCTCCTCCCTCACCCCTATCCCAGACCCCAAGATGACATTCCACATTAAGCAGAGGTTCACCTGCACATCTGCCAATGTGGTATACTGCATCCACTGTACCCGGTGTGGCTTCCTCTACATTGGGGAAACCAAGCGGAGGCTTGGGGACCGCTTTGCAGAACACCTCCGCTCAGTTCGCAAACAAACAACTGCACCTCCCAGTCGCAAACCATTTCCACTCCCCCTCCCACTCTTTAGATGACATGTCCATCATGGGCCTCCTGCAGTGCCACAATGATGCCACCCGAAGGTTGCAGGAACAGCAACTCATATTCCGCCTGGGAACCCTGCAGCCTAATGGTATCAATGTTGACTTCACCAGTTTCAAAATCTCCCCTTCCCCCAACGCATCCCTAAACCAGCGCAGTTCGTCCCCTCCCCCCACTGCACCATACAACCAGCCCAGCTCTTCCCCTCCACCCACTGCATCGCAAAACCAGTCCAACCTGTCTCTGCCTCC
Organism: Stegostoma tigrinum; assembly: GCF_030684315.1. Classification (NCBI taxonomy): domain Eukaryota; kingdom Metazoa; phylum Chordata; class Chondrichthyes; order Orectolobiformes; family Stegostomatidae; genus Stegostoma; species Stegostoma tigrinum. The sequence goes on from NC_081359.1 coordinate 45,064,497, forward strand.
CTAACCTGTTCTTCCTCTCACCCATCCCTTCCTTCCACCCCAAGCCGCACCCCCATCTACCTACTAACCTCATCCCACCTCCTTGACCTGTCCGTCTTCCCTGGACTGACCTATCCCCTCCCTCCCTCCCCACCTATCTTCTTTTCTCTCCATCTTCGGTCGGCCTCCCCCTCTCTCCCTATTTATTCCAGAACCCTCACCCCATCCCCCTCTCTGATGAAGTGTCTAGGCCCGAAATGTCAGCTTTTGTGCTCCTGAGATGCTGCTTGGCCTGCTGTGTTCATCCAGCCTCACATTTTATTATCAAGAGTTCTGCATTAGGAGTCTGAGCAGGAAAAGTACATAATTTCTGGATTATTACCTAAACCACATGTAACTAGGGGAGTAGAATAAGTCAAATAGATGGGGAAAGAGATTATGTATAGCGAGATGTGGTGGTTCAAAGGGAAGAAATCAAGTTTGTAGAAGAGGGTATTGATTTGGGTAATCGTAACGAAGATGTTGTAAGAAGTGACACTGTACAAGTTTTACAGCACACCAGCAGATAAGGCAGAGATTGCAAAAGTGGTCAGTATTGAAGGGTATTCTATATTTCAAAAGCATAGGAAGTTACGAAAAGATAGTTGGATAGCTCAGCTACTTAAAAATTTTATTAGTACGGTAGTGAGAAATGACTACCACACAAAAGAACAAGATGTGGAATTAGAGATAACAAAATGTAAAGCTGGTTGAACATAACAGACCAAGCAGCATCAGAGGAGCAGGAAGGCTGAGGTTTTGGGCCTAGGCCCTTCTTCAGAAATGTGAAGGCTGACATTTCGGGCCTAGACCTCTGCTCCGCTGATGCTGCTTGGCCTGCTGTGTTCATCCAGCTCTACACCTTCTTAATCTCAGATTGTCCAGGATCTGCAGTTCGTACTATCTCTGAAGATCTGGAATTAGTTTGATTACTTTTTAAAAATTCTTACGGGAGGTAAGAGGCCATTTGGGGTAATTTATAGACCCTTAACAATAAGTATGTTGCAAGACACATTCATATATGAATACAATGGGGCATATAAAACATGCACTGTAATATGTAATGGTGACTTTACATTTAGATTGGGCAAATAAGACTGGCAAATGTAGCTGAGAAAATGTGATCCTAGTGTATCTTGGACAGTTTTTCAGAGCGTTATGTTCTTGAATCTACCAAGGGGCAGCCTGTCTGTGGAAGTATGTAATTATACAGGAATAATTCACAACCTTGTAGTAAAAGGACATACTGGTGACGATAAAATGATAGAATTTCACATGCCATTTAAAAGGTTGAAGGTATGAGAGCTTAAGACTTATACTTAATACCTAAATGAAGGTAACTTTAATGATGTAAAGTCAAAACTGACTAAAGTAAAATGGTAAATTGGATTAAAATTAAGACAAGAAAGATGATGTGATGTACTTTTGAGATATTTAATAACTCCTTAGCAAAGAATTATCTCAGCAAGGAAGAAATATTTAGAGAAAGTTGCAATTTCTATGGCTAAGGAAAGAAGTTAAGGAGTGTATCGATTTGTTGGGATCAGTGTAAAATTCTGTGAAAGTTAGTAATAGATCAGAAGGTTGGACATGAGAGAAAGCTAGTAATATTACAACAAAAAGCAGTAGGGATAACAGCAGCGAAATTCATGGCAGCATAGTTGGCTGTCAATCATAGAATCCCCACACCGTGGAAAAAGGCTATTCAGCCTAACAAGTCCACACCGCCACTCCAAAGAGCATCCCATCCCAACTCACTCCCCTATCCCTGCATTTCCCCATGTCTAAACCACCTAAACATCCCTGGACACAATGGGACAATTTTAGCGTGACCAATCCATCTAGCCTGCCCATCTTTGGACTGTGGGAGAAAACCGGAGCACCCAGAGGAAACCTACACAGACATGGGGAGAATGTGCAAACTCCACACAGACTGTCGTCTGAGGGTGGGATCAAACCTGGGTCCCTGGTGCTGTGAGGCAGCGGTATTAACTGCTAAAGTGGTGGCCAGATGGGAACCACAGGAGTAGAACAATAATTGCGGGGGGAAGTAGAAACAAAGGCAAACGTGACTAACAACAAGAAGAGGCAGCCAATGTGGTCTGAAATGTATGTGTTTCAATGTGAAAGGTATAATAGGCAAGGCAGATTAACTTAGAACTTTGATTAGTACTTGGAGCTATGACATTATTGTGATTATGGAGATTTGGTTGAAAGAGGGACAAGACTGGCAGCTGAATCCCACAGGATTTAGATGTTTCAGGTATGCTAGCAGGGGATGTTAAAAGGGTGGGGAGTTGCATTACTGATAAAAGAGTATTTCAAAGCTGCACTGAGGGAGGATGCAGCAGATAACTCATGCAGTGAGGCAATATAGGTAGAATTTGGGAATAGGAAAGGTGCAGTCATGATGCTGAGGGTATAATACAGAACAGTAACAACCAGTGGAGGAGACAATATGTAGACAGATTTTGGAAAGATGTAAAAACAGCAGCATTGTTGTGGTAGGTGATTTTAGCTCTACTTGTATTGACAAAGGCACACTTTGTGCTTGGGGCTTCGATGGGGCACAATTTGTAAGGACCATTCAGAAGAGTTTCTTGACACTGCATGTAAACAGTCCAACCAGGCAAGGGTTTATACCGAACCTGGTTTTGGGGTATGAGCACAGCCAGGTGAGTGACGTTTCAATGGGAGAGCATTTCGGGAGTAGTGACCATAACACAGTGACTTTTAAAATACTCATGGATAGGAATAACAGCAGCCCTCAGGTGAAGTTCTTATTCTGAGGGAAGGTGAACAACAACAATAGGAACTGGAGAATTTTGATTGGAGGAAGCTGTTTGAGATTAAATCCACATTGGACATTTGGGAATATTTCAAACAACATTTCATAAGAGTTATATTATACCTGTATGGTATACAGTATACTCCTGCAAGAATGAAAGATAGGTATGGTAATTTACGTGAACCTTAGATGACCGGGGATGTTATGACCTTGGTCAAAAAGTAAACAAAGCATACATAAGGTTTAGGAGGATGGGAACTGATGAAGACCCTTGAAGCATATAAGGAAAGAACTTAAATGAGGAATTAGAAGGCCAGAAGGGGTCATGAAAAGTTGTTAGCACACAGGATTGAGGAGAATCTCAAGCCTTTTTATACATATGTAGAATAAAAACAAGAGGGTAGCCAAGGAAAGGGTTGTCCCACTCAAGGTCAAATGTGGGATCTATGCATAGAGCCAGAAAAGGTAGGTCCGTTCCTAAACAAATGCTTTATGTGAGGTTGTAGACATGCTCACTGAGCCGGTAAGTTTGGTTGCAAACATTTCGTCACACTGCTAAGTCAACACTTCAACCGAGGTACACTGACAATAGCGCTTAGCAGGGTAACAAAACATTTGCAACCAAGCTCACCAGCTCAGCGAGCATGTCTACAACCCCATCCACAACCCGAGCTACAAATCTTCTCAAAAACTGTAAACAGGTATACAGGGTGATTAAGAAGGCACTTAACATGCTTAGAGATGGTAAGAATTGCCATTACTAGAGTCAGAGATAACACAGTATGGAGCTAGAGGAATACAGCAGTCAGGCAGCATCAGAGGAGCAGGAAAGCTGATATTTTGGGTTGGGCTCCTTCTTCAGAAATGGGGGAGGGGGAAGGGATCTCTGAAATAAATAGAGCTTGCCTTCATTGCTCAGGCCTTTGAGTATATGGGTTGAAAGGTCTATACACCAAAGAGATGGAATTGGTGTGCAATCTCCAAGAAGGGTGCGCTGAGTTTCTAAGCCAAGTTGCTGTTAAAAAGGAAGATATGTTGTGCATCTTAAAAAGTATTAAAATAGATAAGTCCCCCAGGTCCTAATGTGATCTATCCTGGAATATTGAGGAAGGCAAGAGAACAAATTGCTGCAGCATTGGCAGATATCTTTGTGTCCTGTCTGGCCACAGGTAAGGTCCCGGAAGACTGTTTAAAAAGGATATCAGGGATAATCCAGGAAATTACAGGCCTGCGAGGCTCACATCAATAGTATGGAAATTATTGGAAAGGTTCGTCAGACAAGATCTATAGGGGTTTCAAAGCAACTGAATTTATTAATGATAGACAGCATGTTTTTGTGTTGGGGAGGTCATGCTCACTAACTTGTTTGCATCTTTTGAGAAGGCGACAAAGATGATTCATGAGGGAAAAGTGGTTGGTGTTGCTTGCATAAACTTCAGTAAAGCCTTTGACAAGATCCATCACAGCAAACTGGTACAAAAGATGAAGTTATTTGGTGTCAGCAGTGAGCTAGCAAGATGGATACAGACCCAATTTAGTCATAGCAGGTGGAGGGTTGCGTTAGAAAGATGTTATTTTGGAATGGAGGGTTGTCCCATAAGGCTCTGCGCTGGGACATCTGCTGTTCGTGATCTATATCAATGATTTGGAGGGAAAGGTAGCTGGTCTAATCAGTAAGTTTGCAGAGGATATAAAGATTGGCGGCATTGCAGACAGTGATGTGGATTGTCAGAGGATACAGCAAGACACAAATCAATTAGACGCGTGGGCAGAAAAATGTCAGGTGGAGAGACATCATGGAGTTTAATTTGGATAAATGCAAGGCATGCAATTTTGGTAAAAACAAAGAACAGAAGGATTTATACAATTAATGGTAGGGCCCTGAATGAGTGTTGTAAAACAGAGACCCAGGGGTTTGGGTACATAATTCTTTGAAATTTGCGTCACAGGTATACAGGGTGGTTAAGAAGGCACTTAACATGCTTAGAGATGGTAAGAATTGCCATTACTAGAGTCAGAGGTAACACTGTGTGAAGCTAGAGGAATACAGCAGTCAGGCAGCATCAGAGGAGCAGGAAAGCTGATATTTCGGGTTGGGCTCCTTCTTCAGAAATGGGGGAGGGGGAAGGGATCTCTGAAATAAATAGAGCTTGCCTTTATTGCTCAGAGCTTTGAGTATACGGGTTGAGAGGTCATGTCGAAGTTGTACATAACATTGGTGAGGTCACTCCTGGAGTGTGCACTTTTGATCATCCTGTTGTAGAAAGGCCATTATTAAACTGGAGAGGTTCAGGAAAAATTTACTAGGATGTTGCTGGGACTGGGGTTGTGAATTACAGCAATTGGCTGGATAGCCTGGGACCTTTTTCACTGGACTGAATGAGGTTGAGGGGTGACCTTTATATAGGTTTATAAAATAATGAGGAGTTTGGATGAGGTGAATAGCAAAGGTCTATTCCCTGTGGTGGGGGAGTTCGAAACTAGGAGGCATATTTTTAAGTTGAGAAAGATTTAAAGGGATATGAGGGGCAACGTTTCTTCCCATAAAGTGGCTAGTGCGTGGAATGAACTGCCAGAGGAATTGGTGGATGCACGTGTAGTTACAATGTTGAAAGGACATTTGGGTAAGTACAGGAAAGGTTTGGAGGTATATTGGCCAGTGCAGACAGGCGAGACTATTTTAGTTTGTGCTCATGGTCGGCGTGGACTAGTTGGACTGAAGGATCTGATCCCGTGCTGGATGAATCTATGATGGAACCACACTGTCATGATCCACCTGTGTTTTCAGAATTGCAGCCATTCCAACAATGAGTTAGAGATACAGACTCACTTCCTCCAAGAAGAATCGAGGTATGGTTTTGGATTTGGCTTTGTCTTTGCCAAGAAGAATAAGATTAAAAATAAAATATTTTTGCAACTGGATGTAACTGATTTAAACACTTATCAGCAACCCATCTTTATATACAATTTATAGACAAAATTTGTAAAAAGGAAACGTGTTGGAAGCCTGTATGATGGGATCCATATTTGGTAAATTCAAGAAAATAGACAGTTGGTCCATGGAAGAATTTATCATGAATTTTGAGAGATTCTGTAAAAGAAAAGAAATTTCGTCTAGAAATTGGGATTGTGTCCTTGTCTTTAGGTTGTGCATACGTTTTGCATGCGCATAGAATTTTTGTCAGATGGTCAATTTTATGGTAGATAATTCTGTCTTTGAATATATGATTGATGTAAAAAGGGAATTTAGTGGCAACAATCATTTCCAGCTAGGTTCACACAACATATTAAAAATTCTGCCATGAAGTGCAAAACAGGGAATTCCTCGTTTATTAACTCCAAAATTGAAAGGGGCCTTGTCACAGGCACTTGTTCAAGAAATTACCGTAAGATGTTTTGGAATAAGTTGTGCCTTCAGTGAATTTTTAGATCAAGAAAAAAAAACACAACTTTGGAATGATAGCCAACAATGAATGAATCCACGAAGCGCACACCAGGAATATTTCATTTGGTGCTCCAAATGAAATACCATCTGTAAGGAATTGTCCAAAATTCAGGAGTCAAGTGCTTGAGGCTGCTCATGGAACAGTTGGACAGAATAGAATGAAGGACAAGCAAATATCATATTCATGTCAGAAGGCATAGGATTGGCCCATTTCTATCTTTGTTGTTGATTCATTAAGATATTCCATACTAGACAGTGGCTGTAGCTCAATGATGTGTGAAATTAATTGACTAAGTGGAAGTAGAAGAGGTTCATATCTCAGTGAAGAAATGCTTCCTTATTTCAGTCTAGAATGGCTTAGCCCTTATTCGTAGACTGTGACCCCTAGTTCTGAACTATGACATTGGGAATATTTTTCTTGCATCTAGCCTGCTCAGTCCCATGAGGAATTTATATGTTTCTAATGAGATCCCCCCTCATTCATCTCAATTCCAATGAGTACAAGCCCAGTTGATCCAGTCTTTCCTCGTATGTTAGACAGGGCTGGGCCCTCCAGAGTTTTTGTTGGGAAGACGACACCACGCCAGATTAAACCTGATATTCCCAGACCTGGGGTTGGGGGAGAGTGAATTGGCAGCAAGAACACCAATGCTAGCCACATGCCTCCTCTGAGTGAGAGAGACAGTTTACTTCAGGAGACGGAGTTTGATGTTGAAACCACCAAAATGGATATGCAAGGTTGGCATGAGGTCAGGTCCTGTGACATACAATGTTTGAGTAAGTGAGTTGGTCCTGAACAAAAGTGGATCACATGAAAGCTGTTACTTCACAAACTGGACAGGAGCAAAACATTACCTGGCCCCTCAGAACAGCCAGATAGGCTGTCAGAAACTGTGCATTCCCCATCTGTCTGGTATTGAAGAAACCTAAGAGTCCAAGATGGATGCAGCCTCGAAATAGTTAACGCCCGAAGAAGAAGAGGAAACTCATCAAGATGCTCCCTGAACAAGTGACAGACTATGTACGCTGTGCGCAGCCTGTGTCCAAGTCCGAGTTTGATGGACTTGACCTGGTCAGGGAGGGATGTAATGACCAGGTGAGTCTCATTGACTGAGATCCTTGATTGGGACAATTAACTTAAGTGAATCAGGGAGGCCTGGCTGACAGATATAAAACAGCAGATTCAGAGTATGTCCTTATTCGAGGAACTGGCGCTGAGTTGACTGATCAGAGCCCATGTATTGCACAGGTGTAAATAAAGGTTGACTTGGTGATGGGATACCAGCCTTTATGCAGAGGTTCCTAGCACTGATCTTTGCACAACACCATTGAGAACAAACCTCCAGTAAGAAAAACACCCACTCTAGATCTATCTTCTGTCCTCTATGACTAAGCCAATTTTGTATGCAATTTAGCAATACATCATGTATCCCATGTGACTTAATCTTCTAGACCAACCTACCAGGAGGAACTTCTCAAATACTTTATTAAAGCCCATGTATGTAACATCCACTGCCTTACCCCCAATTATCATTGTCACTTCCTCAAAAAATACCGAATCAAATTTGAAAGAAGACTTGCCCCACACAAAGCCAATTATCCCTAGTAAGTCTATGCTTTTCCAAATGTGAGAATGCCCTGTCACTAAAAATGATCTCCGGTATCTTCCCTATGGTTGTTATAAGGCTGAACAGCCTATAATTTCCTGGTTATCCCTGTTGCACTTCTTAAACAAAGGAGCAAAATTGGCTATTGCACGTCTTCATTGGCTACAGTAGTGGCAGTGCCCGGAGTGAGGACTTTTGGCTGCGGTAGGCCTGGAGTGGGGATTTGGTGGGTCTTCGACTGCAGCCGTGGTACTGTCTGAAGCATGTCTGTTGTCACTATATCTGGAGCAGGACTGCTTTGCAGAAGCCCTGACACTGTGTATGTTGACCCCTTGTAAGGAAGATTAGATTCCCTACAGTGTGGAAACAGGCCCTTCGGCCCAACAAGTCCACACTGCCCTTTTGGAGCATCCCACCCAGACCCATCCCCCTGTAACCCACACACCCCTGAACACTACGGGTAATTTAGCATGGCCAATCCACCTAGCCTGCACATCTTTGGACTGTGAGAGGAAACCGGAGCACCCAGAGGAAACCCACGCAGACACGGGGAGAATGTGCAAACTCCGCACAGACAGCCGCCTGAGGCTGGAATCGAACCTGGGTCCCTGGTGCTATGAGGCTGCAGTGCTAACCACTGAGCCACTATGCCGCCCAAACTATATTCATGTAAACTCTATTTATGTAATTTCCTTTTGTAACTCAAAATGGTGCTGGATTGTGGTGACGAAACAGTTTTCGCTAGACCTTTCTAGGTATATGTGACAATAAATAACTCATAACTTCACGTGTAGCTAAAGCCGACACAAAGATGTCTGTCAAGCCCCAGAAATATCCTTTCGTTGTTTCTCTGAGTTTCCTGGGATAGATTCCATCAAGCCCTGCGGGCTTAACTATCTTAATCTTTTTCAAGATACCCAACACCACCACCCCCTTATCGACATGCCCTCTAATACCTTTCCCTACTTTTACAACCATCCAAGTCCTTGGTGAATACTGATGCAAAGTACTCATTAAGGACCTCACTCACCTCCTCTGGCTTCCTGCATAAATTCCCTCCTTCATCCTTGAGTGGACATACCCTTTCTCTAGCTGCCGTCTTGATCCTTATATCTATCTAACACCTTGGGATTCTCCTTAATTCTACTTGCCAAGGAAGTTTAATTGACCATTTAAACCTCCTAATTCCTTGTTTAAGTTCTTTCCTGCTTTCTTTACATTCTTCAAGATCCTTGACTGAATTCAGTTTGCTAAACCTTACATATGTAACCTCTTTCTTTTTGACTAAACTTTCAATATCTCGTGTCATCCACGATTACAAAACTTACTATCCTTATCTATCCTTAGCCACATAGGAACACTGATCAACTGACCTTTAAAAGACTCTTACATGTCAGATCTAGACTTACCCTCAAACAGCCATCCCCAATTTAATTTCTGCAGTTTCTACCTAATGCTGTTGTAATTAGCCTTCTCCCTCTCCAACTTTAGCACTTTCACCCTTATCCTTACCAATAACTATCTGAAAACTTATAGAATTATGATCACTGTTCCCAAAATGCTCCACAACTGAAAATTTAATTACCAGGCCAAGCTCATTCCCCAACACCAGATCCCTTTCTTGGCTGTACTATCCATATAATATTTTAATAAACCTTCTTAACAAATGCATCTAACAAATTGTGCCCCATCTAAGCCCCTGCCACTAAGGGAGTCCCAATCAATATTGGAGAAGTTAAAATCACTCACTCCCTTTCCTCCCCCTTAGTCCAGGAACTCCCTACCTATGTCCATGACATCACCCACGCCCTCTACCTCCTCCAGATCTTCCAATTTCCTGGCCCCCAGCACCTCATCTTTACCATGGACATCCAGCCCCTATATACCTACATTCCTCATGCAGATGACCTAAAGGCCCTCCGCTTCTTCCTGTCCAACAGGCCCGACCAGCCCCCTCCTCCAATACCTTCATCCGCTTAGCCGAACTCGTCCTCACCCTCAACAGCTTCTCTTTCAATTCCTCCCACTTCCTACAGACAAAGTGGTGGGCACGGGTACCCACATGGGCACAAGCTATGCCTGCCTCTTTGTAGGTTATGTGGAACAATCCCTCTTGCATACCTACACTGGCCGTAAACCCCATCTCTTCCTCTGTTACACTGATGACTGTATCGGCGCCGCCTCGTGCTCCCACAAGGAGCTCAAACAGTCCTTGCACTGCACCAACACCTTCCACCCCAACCTTAGGTTCACCTGGACCATCTCTAATACCTCTCTCTCCTTCCTGGACCTCTCTGTTTCCATCTCAGGCAACCACCTAGAAATTGATATCCATTTCAAGTCCACCGACTCCCATAGCTGCCAAGAATACGCCACCTGCCACTCATCTTGCTGCAAAAATGCTATCTCCAATTCCCAATTCTTCTGCCTCCACCGTATCTGCTACCAGGATGAGGCATTCCACTCTTGCACATCTCAGATGTCCTCGCTTTTGAAGGACCGCAACTTCCCCAGCTCAGTGGTCGAGAATGCCCTTGACAATGTCTCCCGCATTTCCCACAACTCATCCCTCACGCCCCATACCGGCAATAACAGCCAAAACAGAATCCCCCTCGTCCTCACGTACCACCCCACCAACCTCCAGATCCAACGCGTCATCCACCAAAACTTTTGCCATCTGTAATCTGACTCTACGACCAAAGATATTTTTCCCTCCCCACCCTTATCTGCTTTCCGGAGGGACCACTCTCTCTGTGACTCACTTGTCCGCTCCACACTCCCCTCCAGTCCCACCACATTCAGCACTTTTCCCTGTAACCGCAGGAAGTGCTATACCTGCCCCTACACTTGCCCCCTCACCCCCATCCCAAGCCCCAGGAAGACTTTCCATATCAAGCAGATGTTCACCTGCACATCTGTTAAAGTTGTATACTGCATCTACTGTTCCCGTTGTGGCCTCCTCTATGTTGGGGAAACCAAGTGGAGGCTTGGGGACCGCTTTGCAGAACACCTACACTTGGTTCCCACTAAACAACTGCATTTCCCAGTCGTGAACCATTTCAACTCCCCCTCCCATTCCGCAGATGACATGTCTATCCTGGGCCTCCTGCAGTGCCACAATGATGGTACCTGAAGCTTGCAGGAACAGCAACTTATTCTGCTTGGGATCCCTGCAGCCCAATTGTATCAATGTGGACTTCACAAGCTTCAAAATCTCCCCTCCCCCTACCACATCCCAAAACCAGCCCAGCTCGTCCCCGCCTCCCTAACCTGTCCTTCCACCCACCTATCCCCTCCTTCCACCTCAAGCCCCACGTACCCCATCTCCTACCTACTAACCTCATCCCGCCCCTTTGACCTGTCTGTCCTCCCTGGACTGACCTATCTCCTCCCTACCTCCCCACCTACACTACACTGGCTCCTTCCCTGCCTCTATGAACTGCCTGTCTCCTCTCCACCTATCTTCTCCTCTATCCATCTTCTGTCCACCTCCCCCTCTCTCCCTATTTATTTCAGAACTTCCTTCCTCTCCCCCATTTCTGAAGAAGGGTCTTGGCCCAAAACGTCAGCCGTCCTGCTCCTCTGATGCTGCTTGGCCTGCTGTGTTCATCCAGCTCTGCGTGTTGTTATCTCTATAACCATTTTGTTGCTTTTGCAACTTTCCAAGATCTGATTACATATTTGTTCCTCTATCTTCTGCTGGCTGTTGTGCTCTAGTATAACTCCATCGTAATAATTGCATCTTTCCTATTCCTGAGTTATATCCGTATAGCCTCACTGGAGGAACCCTTAAGACGTCCTCTCTTACGGTCGCTGTGGCATCCTTCTTAATCAGTAATGCAGCTCCTCCACACCTTTTGCAACCCCTGGAACCTTGAACTGCCAGTTCTGCCTTTCTTTCAACCATGTTTCTGTAATGGCTACAACATTGTAGTTCCATGTATTAATTCAGGCTCTAAGATCATCTACCTTACCGATTATATACTTTACATTAAAACAAATACACTCCGCACTTCCAGTCCTGTCTTGTTCATTAATGTGGCCATAGTTATTGTTCTTATTAGACCACTTGACTTAATCTGTGCCTTCATCTGAGTCACTTCACATACATTGGTGCCCGTCCACTTTAGGTGCAACCCATTCTTCTTGTACAGGTCCCTCCTGAACTGGAAGAGATCCTAACGATCCAGATATCTAAAACCTTCTGAGGCATAGTTTCTGCTTGGAATCCAATTAGCAATTCAGGTTCAAATGGCACTTGTTTTCCAAACTGCAGTTGTGGTTTTGCAGGCTCCTGAAAATTGCAAGTGTGGCCTGATGATAAAATGCAGGGCTGCACATCAGTTGGATTCCTGGTGTAGAATTGCAGCTAGGGATGTTTCCCAGCAGCTCAGCTGAATGGAGGTGGTAATCAATTTAAATAATTAAAGGACATATTTTCCCAGGCCATCAACATTTTGCCAACAGAGAATCAGTACTGATATGCAGGGCTTCTGGAGGTTCCACAAATACAGGATCCCCAGCAGCTATGGTTATCCCTGCAGACCCAGTGCCACCACCAGATAGGACTGTAACCGCCAAGGACTGCCTACCTGTTATTCTGGCTAAGTCACAGGGACAAATTTTCTAACTCCCATGCCACGGTGCCTCAAACAGTACCTTCCTTTTCATTCTGTATGCATCTTGAAGCAATGATTGTTGCTCTCAAGCTGGGAAACTTGCTTTCTGGTTAAAATTTTGCTCAGTTTCATTCATTTAATCACAAGAAGTGTAACATGACCCAGTGAAATCAGACCTTTTAGAGGGAAATTATTTATTGTTCTTTCCTTGTTTTAAATATTGCTTGATACATTTAAGAGTGATAACCTGGTGCAATTTTATTAATACAGCCGAAAATAAGTTTATTATAAAAATGTTCTTTTATTATGAGTGCCCAGTTCTGAACTCTGAAGAGCATGATTTTAAATAATTGTTAATGACACCACAAATTTTACAGATCTTTAAAAAAATTAATGTTTAAACATTTAAAATAGTTTTAATTTTTTATGGGATGCCTATTATTGCTGTTTTGCTGATAAACAAAATAGCTTCATAAAATCTAAAATCTGTATGAAGAACCATAAGCCAATTTATAAAACATTTGCCAGTTTTGTTGGTAGGACCCACTTGCAACAGAATTACAAGAACAAAATACTGCAAATGCTGGACATCTGAATTGAAAGCAGAAAATGCTGGAAATAGGTAGCAGATCAGGAAGCATTTGCAAAGAGTAAACTACGATTAACATTTCAGGCCCTTTAGTCGGGTGATGATTGTTCATCTTAAAAATTAACTCATTTTCACTCTCTGTAGATGCCGCCTGACTGGCTGACTATTTCCAACAATCTTCTGTTTTAATTTTCAGTTTTTAGTACAATCTTTCTAAACCTAGCAAAAGGAGTTTGGGCTAAATCCTTTTTCAGCTCACTGACATTAACTCTCCTGCATTTTACTGTTTGCGCATTCCATGTTTCCGTGTCCTTTTCTATAAGTATTCCAAACCTAAAGATGATGGGATCATTTTTTTCAAATGTTCTGCCTCCGAAGTAAGTTGTACTTGTTTCGTTTTTTTTCCAGCAGTGTGTCCAGGACTGCTTCCATTCTGAGTACAAAAATTAAGGGATGATCTCTTTGAGGTGTTAAGTAAATTCTAGGTAAGATAGTGAGAAATACTGCCTTACGTGAGGAGTCCAGCACGGCAGGGCATGATCTTAAAATTAGAGCTGGGCCATTCAGGAGTGATGTTAGGAAACAATACAAGGGCTGTGGGAATCTGCAGTACTGCCCCAGAAAGCTGTTAGAGCTAAGCCAAATGATGGTTTGTCAACTTAGATATTTTTTAGGCAAGGGTATTAAAAATTAGGAACCAAGGCAGGTAGCTGAAGTTAAAATATGAATCGGAGTGACTAATTGAATGCTGGAACGGGGTTAATGGTATGAATAATCTACCCAGGTTTCTGTGTGGCCTTTGCCATCTTAATACCCGTTCTTTGACACATAAGTAGTGTCAATCTGTACGCTAACTTAAAAAAATACAAGTGTTCACTCATCTTCTATGAAATACTGCAAGTGGTAGTCTTACACAATAAGGATAACCATCAGTGATTTATTAAGAAATGCAGGAGGTTAAAGGCCTGCCTCTGTGGATGGTACTGAGCCGTACAAGTCTGCCTATGGGAATGGTACAGAGACACAGCCCTGCTTTGTGAATGGTACAGAGAAACACAGCCCTGCATACATGAACGCACTGAGCCATACAGCCCTGCCTAAGTGAATGGTACTGAGCCACACAGCTCTGCATACATGAATATTACTGAGTCTCATAGACCTGCCTGTGTGAATGTTACTGAGCCACACAGCCTTGTCAACATGGATGGTACTGAGCCATGCCCAACCTGAAGAAGGAAAGAAAAAGAACTTTGTTCAGCTGTCATGTGTACCAAAATGTATTTTTCAGGACATTTTTAGTTATTAAAGATCATATCAGCAGTTTAGAAATCAATTCAGTTGAATGAATTAATGGAGTTTTCTGAACTGTATGGTCAGGTGAGTATTAAATAGAAGCACTAAATTATCCAGTTTCCATTTCAGACATGAAAGTTGAATCTACATTACAACTTTCAGTGTAATATTGAAATGTCAGAAAAATGCAATGAACTAGCAAAGAACAATACAGCACAGGAACAGGCCCTTCAGCCCTCCAAACCTGCACCAACATATATTGCCCTTCCATACTAAAACTGTCTCCACCTACAGGATCTGTTTCCCTCTATTCCTTTCTTACTCATGTATTTGCCCAGGTGCTTCTTGAATGCTGCTATTGAGTCTGCTTCCACCACCTCCTCCGGCAGTGCATCCTAGGCACTCACCACTGTTTGTGCCTGACACATCTCTTTTAAACTTTCTCCCTTGCACCTTGAACCTGTGTCCCCTCATAATTTTTCACTCCACCTTGGGGGAAAAAGCCTCATACTTTGCACTCCATCCATGCTAGTCTTGATGAAGGATTTCAGCTCAAAGCATTGACTTTCCTGCTCCTTAGATGCTGTGTGACCTGCTGTGCTTTTCCAGCTCCACATTTATTGAATGAAGTTCTATGAAGCTGCAGCATAACTTGCCTATATTTATTCTCAATGTCTCTTCCAATAAAGGTAAGCATGCCATAGGCCTTTTGTAACTACCTTATCTACCTGTGTTGCCACCTTCAGCAATCTGTAGACCTGCACACCTAGATATCTCTGTGTATATGTACTCCTAAGAGTTTTGTCATACACTGTTAACTTCCAACTGTATTTGACCTTCCAAAATTTATCACTTCACATTTGTCTGGATAAAATTCCCTCTGCCATTTTTCTGGCCAAGGTCCAAATAAAACTTCAAACAAAGTCAACAGGCACTACGTACTTCCTAGATCAGGTCTGTTGCAAACTTCCTTTTGAGTAGGAGCCCATTTTCTGATTCAACAGTTCCTGCCCTCTAGCCACCAGTAATCAACTAGCTTATAAGTTATTTGTTAGCCTGCAACATAGAAGTCTATTTGCAATGCTTCTGTAATGAGCTGAGTGTGGCTGTTATCATTAAAAAGTTCCATCTGCATTATGGGGCAATTGCAATTAACTGTGTCGAATACAAAGGCTGCATCAATAGTTCTTTGAATATGTAGATAACGTTAATAATTATTTGGCTTTTGAAAGAACGCATAATAATTAGTCATGTTTGGATGGGAGAAATTTGAAGGGTTGGGTGATTCGAGTTGGCTGACCTTTCACCTCTGAGCTTCAAGTTCAAATCCAGCTTTCTTTCCTATCTGATGAAGTATTGTCTGCCTTTCTGATGGCATAAAAGTCACATGTAAAATATGTTTGGGCACTTGCTGCTCAATTTAAAGAATGGTGAGAGTTTAGCACAATTCATGAGGCCATAGTCTGATGAAATGGGCAGACAGGAGGCAGATGAAATTCAATGGGGCAAAACATGATTGATGGAATTTAGAACTAAAGATTTTGATCAGTAAGTGGTGCATTTATAAATGCAATACAGAGATACTGTATTAACAGCCCATGTGTACAAACTTTGAAGATCACAGAGCCATTAAAATGGCTGTTAAGAAAGTGTCCATTGGTTTTCTAAACAGTTACTGAGTATAAAAGGTAAGAATCTACACTAAGCCTTTATAACTCCTTGTTTGGTATCCACTGGAATTTTGATAGCCGCCTCAATTTAGGAAGGATGAAGAGGTTCCTAGGCACCGATCTTTGCCGAACACCATTGAGGACAGATCTCCAGCCAGAAAAACACCCCTCTAGATCTATCTTCTGTCCTCTATGACCAAGACAATTTTGTATGCAATTTAGCAAATAAAGAATTTAGGAGAAATACAGGAAGGATATTATTAAGCTGGGGAGGATTCAGAAGAGATTTACCAGGATATTGTTTGGAATAGAGGGTTTAAGTTATAAGAAGAGGATGGATAGGCTGGGGCTTTTTTCACTGAAGTATAGGAGGTTGAGGGGTGACTTTTTAGGGGTTTATAAAATCATGAGGGCATAGATAAGTTGAATGGTAGGCATCTTTTCCCTAGATTGGGGGATTTCGAGACTAAGGGGCATATTTTTAACGTGAGAGGAGAAAAGTTTAAAAAAAACACGAGGGGCAACATTTTGTATACAAAGTGGTTCATGTGTGGAATGAACTTCCAGCAAAAGTGATGAAAGTGAGTACAGTTACAATGTTTAAAAGGCATTTGGATAAGTTCAAGAATAGGAAAGTTTGGGAGGGATATTGGTTAAGGACAGGCAGATGATACTGGTTTAGTTTGGGATTATAGTCAACATGGACTGGAAGGACTGAAGGGTCTATTTCCATGCTGTATGACTCAGAAACAACCAGGAATGTAAGGCTTATGCAGTGAGACGAGAGAAGCTATCGCTATTCAAGGCACCTCAGAGAAGGTTAAGAGAAGATGGAATATAGGTGTTCAAAATTGTGAAAGCTCTTGATGTAGCCAGTGCAGAAAAACCACGCAACAGACAAGCACAAGTTTAAGTCTATTGATGAGAGAACCAGAGGCAGGATCAATGTCGACATATCGTGTTGTCGTGACCTGTAATGCCTTTCAAGAAAGGGTGGTGAAACTATATCTAGAACAACTTTGAAAAGGGAGTTAAAGATTCAAATAAATTGATGAGGTCTATATTGACTGGAGTATAATGGAATAGAGAAAGATGGAGGGCAGGTTGTGCTGGTGGAGCTCAGAAATCTTAACTGTTTTCAAGAAGAGTTAGGTATTGTTCTTAGGGTTAAAGGGATCAAAAAGAATGGGTAGAAGTTGGAACAGGCTACTGGATTCCTAGAAGGCCTTTTGACAAGGTGTCGCATAGGAGACTGCTAAATAAGTTAAGAGCCCATGGTGTTAGGGCAAGGTACTGCCATGATTTGAGGATTGGCTGACTGGCAGAGGTGGAGAGTAGGGATAAAGGGATCTTTTTCGGGATGGATTCCAGTGACTAGCAGATTTTGCAGATGTCAGTGTTGGGACCACTACTATTCACATTATACATTAACGATCTGGACAAAGGATCTGAGGACATTGTTGCTGAGTTTGCAGATAAGACGTTGTGGAAATGAGGGTGCAGGATTGCAGAAGGTTTTGGACAGCCTAGGAGAATGGGCAAAGAACTGCAAGATGAAATACAATATGGGAAATTGTGAGGTAGAAAGAATAGAGGCATAGACTATCTTCTAAATGGGGAAAGGTTTTGGAAATATGTAGCGCAGAGGGACTTATGAGTCTTAGGTCAGGATTCTTTTAAGATTACCATGCAGGTTTAGTTAGCAGTTAGGAAGACAAATGCAATCGTGGGGTCATGTTCAATAGTGACTGAGATCGGTGAGTGGCGAAAATAGACTCTTTAATGAGCATCTGCAGTGGCACAGTTCAAGGCAGCGATGGAATCCAAAGTACAGTTTTACTGTAGCCTGTTTTAAACTATAGTGTCACATAGTTGTATCTATTGTACACAAGTTTGTGCGACATCTATCCTGGGGAAGTAGGAGATAGTTTAAGCACTTACTAAATGTGCAACTTAATGGGATTAGAATGTCTGTGCGATCTGAGCTTGCATAATTAAGAGGTATTTGTCTTTAAAGTTAGTAATGGTAGTAAAAACACTAGACCTATATCGTCTAAATAAATGAGAAATTATACACTTACTGAATAATTATAAAGAGGATATTAAACTGATCTCCCACGGCCAGGTCATGAGGTTTTATCTATTATTGCTGATTTTTGACAGTTCCTACATATTCATTCATGCAGTTTCATGGAAGCGCTGTTTTGATAGTAACTTTCTTAAACAGGTAGCAGGCGTATTTAGTATATTTTTAAAAATTACAAATTCATTCAGTAGTACAACATGGTAGTCCTAAATAAATGTTAGAAATAGGTAGGGTATTAAAAAAGTTCAAAGAGATGAAAAAACAGCAGACTGTAGGGACATGCTGATGGAGGAAATTGTTTGATATCCTGAAGCCTGTTCAGGTCCCAAGAGATGATTACTAGGGATTTATTAATATTATAATCTTTCCATATATTGTGAGTGAATTATGGAAACATGATGGTGGGGATGGCATTGTTCTGAGTAGGTTGCAGTATTAACACTTATTCAGTGGTAGTTTTTGCTACAGAAACGGTTCTAAACACTGCTAACACCATGCGGCTGATAAAAATTGAAAGGTGTAAAAAAAAGTAATGAGTTGGCAGCCTTGGAAAGGATATTTAATTTAGTGTATCTTTTAAAAGTAAATGTATTACAAAAACATGGTTTTGTGAATAAAGAATGGAATTGCAGTATAGAGTGCTTCTGAATGAGTTAGTAATGCGAATCACAAGCCAATATCTCGCACAATGTTAGCATTTGTTTTGAAAAGGCTAGAATACAAAATCAGGAATGTATAGGTAAAGCTGTATAAGTCTCTGGTCAGTCCAAATTTGAGGTGTTGTGAACATTGTTTGAGCCCCATATCTAAAGAAAGATGTGCTGGCATCGTAAGGGTCCGGAGGAGGTTTACAAGAATCATCCTGGGAGGTGGAGGTCTTGTCAAATGAAGAACAGTTGCGGACTCTCTGTATGTACTTGGAGTTTAGAACAAAGAGGGAGGATCTCATTGAAATTTGCAGACTACTGAGAAGCCTGGATAGAGTGGATGAGGAGAAGATGTTTCCACTAGTAGGAGAGACTGCAACCAAAGAACACAGCCTCAAAATGAAGCAATGACCCTTTAGAACTGAGATAAGGATGAACTTCTTCAGCCAGAGGATGATGAATATGTGGATCTCTGCCAAAGAAGGCTGTGGAGGCCAAGTCATTGACTGTATTTCAGACAGAGACAGATTCTTGATTAGTAAGTGGATCGAAGTAGAATAGGTTTCAATAACTTATCAGCCAGAATTGAATGGCGTAGCAGACTTAATGAATCAAATTGAACTGAATTTATTTTATTGTCACATGCACTCTGATAAGTGCGGTGAAAAATTTGCAATGTCACCGCTTATGGCACCATCTTAGATAAGAAATACCTAAGTACAGATACTTAAGTATTTGGTACAAAATTGAAAGAACAATAAGTGAAAGTCCAGCATAAGAACAAAAAGGAAAAAAAAGTGTTCCATTTACAGTCCTTTCACCCAGTCTGTGCCAGCCTGCACAGGGTCCAGACTGCACCGGGCCAGGCTTCAAAATTTGAGGCCCCGCTTTTAGCCCTCAAAGGCCTTGCCACCCTACAGCAGCCGCTAGCTTACAACTCGCCTCCCCACGACGGCCTAAAGTCCATAACTCTCCTCCCTGCGGTGGCCTCTAGTCCAGATCTAGCTTCCAGTCCAGAACTTGCCTCTTGGGACTCCCTTCCACATGCCAGCCGCTGGTCTGGCACTCACCTCGCACGCCAGGCTCCGGTCTGCAATTCACCTTCGGGACTCGCCTCCCCATGACAGCTCCATTCCTGTCCTTGTAAGTTCAAAAAGCTACAAGTTTTAAACAAAAACAATCAAGAAAAGAGTTTAAAAAAATCAGGCTGAGCAGAGGAGCCCAAGCTGGAGTGACCTACTTTTTGCCATATTGAAACCGAATGAGCTGAATGGCCTAATTCTGTATCCCATGTCTCATGGTCTCATGGAGTTAGATGAGCAGCCATGATCACATTGAACAGCAGAGCAGGTTCACAGCATTGAATGGTCTACTTCTGCTCCTGGTTTATATATTTCTACAGACTGTATCCAAGCTTGGGCTGATAAGTAGCAAGCAACTTTTTTTGCTATATTGGGTTCTATGCAATGATCACCTCCAATAAAGAAGGGTCAAAACTGCTTCTCTTAATACTCAGATGGCATTACCATTCCTGAATTCCTGATTGTTAACATCTGTAAGATGATAATTGACCACTCTCTGAGCTGGATCTGCCGTATAAATAAATATTGCAGTTACAAGAAGAGATTAGAATCTGGGAATTCTGTGTTAGTAACTCAATTCCTGACTCCTTAGGTCCTGTCTGCCACCTACAATACATAAAGAACAAAGAAAAATATGGCACACAAACAGTTCTGTTTGCCCACCAAGACTGCACCGATGCATGATGCCTTTCTAAACTAAAAGCCTTTTGCCTCTACACTGTCCACATTCCTTTATTACCTACCTATTCATATATCTGTCAAGATGTCTCTTAGATGTTGCTGTTGTATCATAGAATTACCACTTCTGCCAGGGTATTATAAGCACTTACCACCCACTATGTTTTTAAAAAAAACTGCTTGATTCTACCAATCTAGGCATTCACTCTCTCCATCCCCGACTCAAACTGTTCACCCTGTGTATTAGAACTTTGAACATATAACATAGAACAATATAGCGCAGAACAGGCCCTTCGGCCCTCAATGTTGCGCCGACCTGTGAGCTAATCTAAGCCCATTGCCCTACACTATCCCATCATCATCCATATGCTTACCCAATGACTGTTTAAATGCCTCTAATGTGGCTGAGTTAACTACATTGGCAGGTAGGGCATTCCATGCCGTTACCACTGTCTGAGTAAAGAACCTGCCTCTGATATCTGCCTTATATCCATCACCCCTCAATTTGTATCTATGCCCCCTTGTACAAGCTGACATCATCATCCTGGGAAAAAGACTCTCACTGCCCACCCTATCTAATCCTCTGATCATTTTGTATGTCTCTATTAAATCCTCTCTTAGCCTTCTTCTCTCCAATGAGAGCAGACCCAAGTCCCTCAGCCTTTCTTCATAAGGCCTTCGCTCCAGACCAGGCAACATCCTGGTAATTTTCCTCTGCACCTTTTCCAATGCTTCCACATCCTTCCTGTAATGGGGTGACCAGAACTGCATGCAATATTCCAGGTGAGGCCGCACTAGTGTGTTTTTTTTCATTTAATTAATATGAAATATACTGCAGTAACTCATCAAGTCACCTTCAACAGCACTTACCAGCATGTAGCATTCATCTCCAAGCTGGACAATAACAGTGGATACATGGGGATACCACCACCAGCAAATTCCCCTCCAAGCCACTCTCAATCCTGACCTGGAAAAATATAATATAATGGAGACAATGGCCTTATTGCTGGACTATTAATCCAGAGACCCAACTCATGTTCTGGGGACCTGGATTCAATTCTTACCACAGCAGACAGTGGAATTTCAAAACAATTTTTTTTAAAAATCTGGAATTATTGTCTAATGATGACCATAAATCCATTGTCAATTTTCAGGCAAATCCCACTGGTTCACTGATGTCCTTGAGGAAAAGAAACTGCCATCCTTACCTGGCCTGGCCTACATATGACTCCAGATCCACAGCAATGTGGTTGACTTTTAACTGCCTTCTGGGCAATTAGGGATGGTCAATAAATACTGGGACTACCGATGCCCTCATCCTAAGAACAATTTTTTTTTAAAAATCACTGTACCTTAATTCTCACTGGGTTAAAATCTTGGAATTCCCTCCCTAACAGCAGTGTGGGTATCCCTAAGCCATATGAACTGCAACACTTCAAGAAATCAGCTCACCACCACCAAAGACAGTTAGTTAGGTGTGGGCAATGACTGCTGACCTAACCAACAACACCTAAATCTCATAAATTAATGTTTAATACCAGCATTCTTGAAGTGTACTGGGACTGAACTAAAGGATGTAGGATTACTGGAAGATCACACACATAATGCCTCAACGCCAATATGAGTCAGCAGTTTAAGATCACAATTTGCCATTATTCATTCTCCTAGACTGACTGTTATCCACTCCTTTGTCTATCTAATTGTTCTTTTATCTCTTTGGGCTTTGTCTCAACATATTATTTAACCCTTATCCCTTTCTCCCACCCCATTTTCTGTATAGAAAGTAACCTTTTCCTAGTTACCATCAGTTCTGAAGAAGTATCACTGAACCTGAAACATTAATTCTGATTTGTCTGCTGCCTGACCTGCTGAGCTTTCCCAGAAACTTCTATTTTTTTCATCAGAATTTCCCAATTCATGGGAGCCTAAAAACTTTGTAATTAATGGGAAGATGTTTGGTCCTCTCATACTGCTGGCAAGCAACCTCGTTCCATGATGAGCTCCCACGTACAGATGAGGGTTCTACTGAACTCCATTTGTTGTCCTGAGTACCTATGTAAGACTGAGCCTGAATATGTTGGCAGTGTCAGTGACAGATCAGAGGACAAACAGACACCCAACTCCCACTTCCACTTGTGCATCACCAGTCAGGCCAGGAAAAAGAAACACTTCACTGTTGAATTTATGTGCACCCTGTAGGAATAATATTTTCTAGTCTTTACTATTTAAAACAAAATTCAAACAAGAAATACTACTCCTTACTTATTCTTTGCTCTAAGTAAATGAACTGATTAACTTGTGCACCTCTAAAACCCTCTGCAGAACTGACATAAGAATTTTGGATTATTTGAAAGGGCACATAAAGTAGCAGTCATATGGGATAATGTCAAGTTTTATTGTATTGCCAATGCAGGAGTAATTAACAGATTTGTTTTCATATTTTAGGAGTCCCAAATATAACATTGGGGTGCAAGAACAAACTTGCTGGAAAAGCTTGGCAGGTCTGGCAGCATCTGTGAAGAAAAAAAACAGGGTTAGTTTTCCTTCACAGATGCTGCCAGACCTGCTGAGCTTTTCCATCAACTTTGTTTTAGTTCCTGATATACAGCATCTGCAGTTCTTTCAGTTTTTATTTTTTATAACATTGAGCTGCGTCTTTGAGATAGTAAATTTATTTTCTCTTTTAACAGCCCTTTGTCTAATCCAAATACTTCACATATTTATCTGATAACATTGAACTATAAAACATTAATTCCTCTAATATCAGTGCCGTCTACACTGAAGCCAGCCTTGATAACACAGTTAGAGATACTTTTGTATTGTATTAAATGCTAGAGCAATTAAAATAAACTAACAAATCAATGGACGAAAAATGATGCTCATATTTACTACCTGCTCTGTTTATTACATGAACATTAGTTCATTTTATTTCATTACACAAATGCTTTGATACTTTTAAAATGCAGGTTCCATGTACTTTTCTCTTCTGTTTACTTTTTATACATAAATATGTATATTCCAGGAAATAAACATTCCTATCGATGTTGGTGTTTTTTGTTAAAATTGTTGACACTCTTTGTAAAATAAATTAATTTGATAAGCATAATAAAATGTGAGGCTGGATGAACACAGCAGGCCAAGCAGCATCTCAGGAGCACAAAAGCTGACGTTTCGGGCCTAGACCCTTCATCAGACCCCTCTCTGATGAAGGGTCTAGGCCCGAAACGTCAGCTTTTGTGCTCCTGAGATGCTGCTTGGCCTGCTGTGTTCATCCAGCCTCACATTTTATTATCTTGGAATCTCCAGCATCTGCAGTTCCCATTATCTCTAATTTGATAAGCATGTTCTGTTGTGTAATGATTGTGCTTGTTTGAAATATCTTCTGGTTGAAAATTGAATCAGGCAGTTTAGAAATTTCACTAATTGCTAAAGAAAATTAAATATTTTTAATCCAATTGTCATTTTCAGTTTACTCATTGACTGGACTACACAATTGTATCAGTTATTGTTGACACAAAGGAACAAGCAGCAGTTTCACATTTGCAGATTCAGTAAGAAGCTACACGTGAAGTAGATCTTTTGTGTGAAATTGCTGAGTAAGGGTAAAGTTTATTTTGTGCTGATGAAGTGAGTTCCTCTATCCTCAAAGGGCTATAACAATAAAAGTAGAAAATTGCTGGAAATGTTCAGCAGTTTAAACAGCATCTGCACACAGATGAACAAAGTTCCCGGTTGACTTGTAGTTTGACTTCAGTCTGGTAACGCTTCATGCAGACTTAATACAGTCAGTAATTCTGTGATGGAGCTGAGAATTTGACAGTTCATATGTATTTTACTCATGAGCTTGACTGACCAAATAGTCTTTATTCCATGAGTGCAAAATATAAAAATCTATTTTTTTGGCTATCAGGACCCAGTTTTATTTACTGGCACCATAAGAAAGAATCTGGATCCCTTTGATGAGCACAGTGATGAAGCACTATGGAATACATTGGAAGAGGTAAGAAGTGCATTGGAAAATCATCCTGTACTTTGCAAACAGTGTGTTTTTAAATGCATGGTTTGTTTCAATATGTTTTTGGTTCATACACATTATTATATACACGACCAGTCAATTTTGTGGAGAAAGCTTGAAAACTGCCTTTGTTTTGGATGCTGAACAGCCTCGGCTAGGACAACAAGTAATATTTGAAAGGGCCACTACAGAAAGCCACCACAAAGTTTCATATACTGGTAATCTGGTACCAGGAATCGCAGCAATGCACCTCTTTTTCCACCCTATTACCACATCAATCTCTCTTTCCCTTTTTCTTCCTCACCTTCTGTCATTTCCAAAGACAGGGAATAATTTGTCCTTGCACTGTTTGCCAACGCAAATGCTTCAAAGTAGAAAGACATTTTATGTCACTGAACTGAGGTCCTGTAGTAACTCATCTCAAGATTTTAAAACTCTCAGTATTTCGAGTTGTTCTTGAATGTAGAATTGGAGAACCTCACATTGAATCCTATCTAAGAGTATTGATTCTAGCAATTTGTCCATTCCTAGCAGCCCTATTCCTTGCACCCTTTTTCGATAATGCGACATCTGCAAACCCCTCATTCTCTGGTACCTCGCATGCATCTAGTAAGGATTGGAAATTGATCCTCAGAACATTCACTGTTTTCTCCCTGCCTCCCTTTTAGCCCTAAAAATAATTCATCCAGCCATAGTGATTTTTCCACTTTAAACGAGTTCATTCCCTTCACTACTTCCCTTCTCTTTGTTCTTATTTTCTTGAATATTTCACATTCCTCTTGTTTAAATAGAATCATACAATTTTACAGTACATGAGGAGGCCATTCAACCCATCATATCTGGCTCCCAAAATAGCTACCCAGCTAGTCCCAATTCCAGCATTATCTCTGTAGCTGTCTAACTTCATCACTTTCAAATACATATCCTGCTCTCTTTTGAATCTTCCTATGGAATCCGTCGCTATCACTCTCCCAGGAAGTCTATTCCAAATCCTAACAACTCCCTTGAGTGAAGAAGTTTCTTCTCATCTCACTCCCAGCTTGCTTGCTGACAATCTTGAAATTGTGATCTCTAGTTACTTACATAACAATCAGTGGAAACAGAATATACTTCTTTACCCTGTCAAAATTGTTCATGATTTTGAACACCTTAACAAGGCCATCCCTTAATCATATCAACTCCAAGGAGAATAAACCCAACCCCTCTAATGTTTCTTTTCTAAAATCCTTCATTCTTGGTATGATTCCAGTAAATCTCCTTTGGACTCTGTCTGAACTTCAATATATTTCCTTAAATAAGACACTTGGAACTGAACAGAATACTCCAAACGTGGTCTGACCAATGACTTATGGAGGTCAAGTATCTCTTCCTCACTTTTATGCTTTATACCTCTATTTATAAACCCAAGGATCTTGTTTGCTGCCTTAACAACTGTTTTGACTCACCTGGCCACCTTCAGAGAATAGTGCATGTGAACCCTGAGGTCCTTGTGCACCTGTACTCCCCTCAAAGTTGCACCATTGAGCCTGTATTGTCTCCACGTTTCTTTCATAGGATCTCTACAGTGCAGAAGTGTGCCATTCGGCCCATTGATTTTATACCGAACCTGCAAAGACCATTCCATCCAGACCCACCCCACTACCCTATCCCTGCAGTTCCCAACCTGTACACTACAGGCAATTTAGCATGGCCAATCCACCTAACCTGCACATCTTTGGACTGTGGGAGGAAACTGGGGCACCCAGAGCAAACTCACTCAGTCACGGGGAGAATGTGCAAACTCCACACAGACAGTGGCCTGAGGGTGGAATTGAACCTGGTTCCCTTGTACTGTGAGGCAGCAGTGCTAACCACTGTGCCACCATGCTGCCCTCAGGAAATTGCGAATTGTATTTGTGCCTCTAACACACAGTCTCCTGATTCCCTAGTCAGGCACGTTATCCATTGCGCCACTGATGCATTACCTCTCATTTCTCTGCATTGAAATTCATTCACCAGATATCTGTCCATGTGGCCAACTTATCAATGTCCGTCCAAAGCCAGCCAGCATCATCCTCACAATTCACCATTGCCCCCAGTTTAGTATAATCTGCAAATTTAGGGATTTTTCCCTCAATATCCAACTCCAAATAACTTGTATGAATCAGAAAAAGAAAGGGCTCCAACACTGATCCTTGGGGAGCATTACTGTTGACTTGTCTCCAATCTGATAAATGCTCATCTATCCCTACCTTCTGTTTTCTGTCTTTGGCCAGTATCTAATCCATTCTGCCAAGGATCTACCAATCCCAAACATTTTTAATTTGCTGTTGAACCTGCCATGTGACACCATATCACATGTTTTCTGAAAGTCCAAATGTGAAATATCATCAGTGTTCTGATCTACTGGCTGTGTTACGTCATCAAATAACTCAATTACGTTTGTCGGATATGACCTTCTCTTAACAAAGCCATGTTGACTGTCTAGTCGTAACTTATTTTTCTCTCTAATCATATATTTATCACGTATTTTTGTCTCCATCTGTTTTCCCGCTATTGGTGTCAAGCTGATAGGTCTGTGGTTTCCTAGGTTATTCTTTGTCCCTTTCTTAAAAAATTGTGTCATTATTCAATCCTCTAGTCCACTGGGATTAATCCTGTGTTCAGAGAGCATGGAAAAGTGCTACTTTAGTTTAGTTTGCTCCTTTAACTTTCTCGGCATTCTAGGATGCATCTCGTCTGGCCCTGGTGACTTCTCTACCTGGACTGCTGCTAGCCTTTTTAGCACCAATTGTTTAGCTTTCACTATACTGCTCAGTTGCTCAACAGCTGTTTTCAAATAGGCCATTGTCACCATCTTCATTTAGTACCTCCTCCATATCCTTTGGTTCGGTATGCAGCTTACCTTGTTTGTTCCTTATGGGCCCCACTCTAACCTTCACTAATCTTTTTATATTGATATGCTTAAAGAGCATTTCAATATTTGTTTTAGCAAGCCTGCCATCCTTTCCTCATGCTTTCTCAGCCTTTCTTATTCCAGCTTTTGCCTGTCTCCTGCATTTGAGATATTCTTCCTGATTTCTTTTCCTATTATTATTCCAGTATACGTCAGATGCCTCCTTTTTCTTCCTTATCTTCTCGTCAATATCCTTAGACATGCATGGTGCTCCAGCTTTGGATACCCTGTGTTTTTTTCTCATGCGTATGTTTGTACCCTATTCGCCTCCCAGGATATCTGCATCATCCCTCTCCTTGGTTGAGACAGAGGAAAAAATACTAAGTAAAAAAACCTGCCTCCATCTTCTGCATCCATATCCAAGTTACCATGCAGTTCTCTGACAGGCCCAACTCCTTCCTTAATCAATAATAAAAGCAAAAGTGTGCAGATGCTAGCCACCTGAAACAAGAACAAAAAATTCTTGGAAAAAATCAGTAGGTCTGGCAAGATCTGTGGAGAGAAAAACAGAGTTTTTGAGTCCTGTGACCCTTCTTCAGTATTAGACAAAAGCTGGGAAAGGGTGGTATTCATGCTATGGGAAGTGAATAGAGTATATTGATATAGAGAGTGGGAAAAAAAGGACAGGTAAATAAAGAGATTGCTGATGATAACCAAGAGAGCTAAATGCTAGATAGGCTGCTAACAATAAGTATAAATGATTGGAGTTACCCATATAAAACAGGTCCGGAGGTGTGGGGGGCGGTTACAAACACAGAGAGGGTTTGCATATTCTGAAATTGTTAAATTTAGTGTTGAGTCCTGAAGGCTATAAGGTACCTTGGCAGAAAATGAGATGTTATTGCTGCAGCTTGTGTTGAACATCACTGGAGCACTGCAGGAGGCTTCAGACAGAAATGGTGGTGTGAGAACATGATGGTATGAATAGATTACCTGCAGTGTGGAAGCAGGCCCTTTGGCCCAACAAGCCCACACTACCCCTTGAAGAATCCCACCCAGACCCATCCCCCTATTACCCAAACACCCTTGAACACTACAAGCAATTTAGCATGGCTGATCCACCTAGCCTGCACATCTTTGGACTGTGGGAGGAAATCGGAGCACACCCATGTATGTTGAAGTGGCTAGCAACTTGGGGTCACTTTTACAGACTGCAAAGCCATCACCCAATCTGTGTTCATACCTCAGTGTAAAGGAGACCAAGTAGCATGTACACTAGAATGGATTGAGTGAACTACAGCTAAATTGCTGCTTCATCTAGAAGGTGTGTCTGCACCTTGGATAACTAAGCTGGAGGAGATAAGCAAGTAAGTGTTACACCTTTTGTGATTACATGAAAATGTGCCATGGGGTTATGGGTGGGTGTCGGTAGTGGAGAAGGTGCAAACTAGGGAGTCCCAGAGAATGTCATAACATCATAAAATCCCTACAGAAAATAGTCCCTGCAGAATGCTGATGAGGAAGGGGAGGAGAATATGTGTCTGGTGGTGGCATCCTGCTGGAGGTGATGGAAATACTGTTATGATGCTTTGGGTACAGAGGCTGACAGGGCCCAGTTGGCATTGTGGGAGGGAAAAGAAGGGGTGAGGGCATTTCATCAGACATGGCTGACGGTTTTTCAAGCATCATTACGGACCAGACCAGATCTCCTCAAAATATATTAAGTAGGTCGTCAAGGCCCTAACATTTTCTTATTTCAAAGCTGAATGTGAGGTACTGTGTTCCAGATGCAATTTGATTGGTCAAACTACACGATATGAAGGAAAACATAATTCACTCAAACACTATAGTTAAAATACAACAAAAGAAAGAGAAATTTGAAATAACTCCACTGGAAATCTTAACAGAATAATAGATTATTTTACTACTAAACAATAACTGTTCCAATAGAGTAACATCCCATAAACACACCCTTAGCAAAAGGAAAATTCAGAATGCTGATTGTTTAACATGCAACTCCCCCCAGCAAGCAGAGAACCCCAGCTTATGACTGTAACCAAGGGAAGGAAAGAAAAGCTTCCACTTCTTCAAGACCACAATGGCAACCACTGAAAGCTAAACTAAAGATCCCTGGTTCTGTGGGAGCTTAACTACCTCCATTCAGGCTGCTTCTATTGTTCCAACTTTAAAAGAAAACCAAGGCCTCACAAGCTGTTTGCTCTCAAATGGGCTGCTTGGTGGCTCTCATTCGATCTCTCTTTTTAAAAAAAGCAGGTCAAAGTAACCTCATAAGGTCACTGCATTGTTACATCATGGTGGCGTGAAATCATCAGTTGAGGGAAAAGATGAACATTTTTGAGTGCCCCCCACTTCCCAAAAGGTGGCATCATTAAAACAGATCCAATGGAAACTGGGATAATGGAATGACATTCTTACAGGAAGCAGGATGTGGGGATGTGCAGTCAAGTTAACTGTGGTAATCAGTGGGTTATTAATTGATATTGGTGGCCACCTTATCCCCAGAAATGAAACTGATGTTGAGGAAGGGAAAGAAAGAGTCAAAGGAAAATTCTTTAATCATCTGCTTGTTTTTAAATCGATAGTTATTATCCTTTTGTTTATTGTCAGGATGTGTCTACACTGTGCTCATAAATCTTCCTTTTGAATGCATCAATTTGTCACTGACTTTTCAAGTGGCTATACCATTTCAAGTAGCTACAGCTTTTCCCAGCTATCTCTCAGCTTTGTCAAGTTTGCCTTCCCACCAACCCCCCACCTCAATTAAGAACTGTTACTCCTGTTCTTTCTTCATCCCTTTCCATTATGATGCTACATCTAACTGCATTATGATCGCTTTCTCCAAAATGGTCATCCATCTGCCTATCTTCATTTCCTGAGACTAAATCTAGGATTGCATCTTCTCTTCTTGGACTTGTAACATGTTTGCTAAAAAATGCTTGTGTAAATGCAGTTCAAGAATTTTGTGTCCTTTTATACCTCTTACATTGCATCCCAGTTAATATTTGAGTAGTTGAAGTTCCCAACTATTCTTGCTCAACTTAGAAGTTTGCATACATGTTTGATCTTCTAGTTCTTCTCTACAATCTGGGGGTCTGTAATACACACCAGGCAGTAAGATTGCCTGTTCTTTTTTTTGTTTCTGAGCTCGTAACCATGTCATTTGATGCTTTAATATGTTGTTTCACCTCATAGTGCTATTAGATTCTTTAACCAATAATGCTACACCACCACCTTTTATTTAAATTTCTTTCAATGGCGGCAATGGGAACAGGAGCAGACATGAAAAAGATGGTTTTAGAACCCAACTTTCCAATATAACCTTGCAGTGGGAGGTGTTGAATCTGGGGAGGGGAAATTTTGAGGCTGCTTAGTTATAAAATAGAATCCATAGAATCTCTACAGTGTGGAAGCAGGTCATTCGGCCTGTCGTGCCCACACTGACCTTCTGAAGGGCATCCAATCTGGAACCGTCTTTTACCCTATCCCTGCATTTCCCATCACTACATTACGGGCAATTTAATATGGCCAACCCATCTAGCCTACATATCTTTGGACTGTGGGAGGAAACCGGAGCACCCAGAGGAAACCCATGCAGATACTGGGAGAATTGGCAAACTCCACACAGACAGTTGCCCGAGGGTGGAATTAAACCCAGGTCCCTGGTGCTGTAAGGCAGCTGTGCTCACCACTGAGCCACCATGCTGCCCAAAGATGATTGGGAAGCCTTTAAAAAAACAGCAGAGAGCAACTAAAGAAGAAATAAGGGAGAAAAAGCTCAGTGTTAATATGAAAGAAGGTTGCAAGAGTTTTTTTGGTATCTGAAAGGTAAGAGAGAGGCAAGAGTGGACACTTAACCACTGGAAAATGAGGCGAGAGAAAATAGTGGGGAACAAAGAGAAACTGAATAACTACTTTACTTCAGTTTTATACCAGCACCAGAACTTCAGAAAAGTCAGGAGGCAGTGGTGAGTGTAGTGGCCTTCACTGAGGAGAAGGTTCTAGGGAAGCTAAGATGCCTGAACAGTAGTTAAGTCACCTGAATCAGATGGATTACACTCCAGAGTTCAGAGAGACATAGCTGAGGAGATTGTAGAGGCATTGGTAGTAAACCTTCAGGAATCACTGGAGTCAGGGAGGGTGGTAAAAGTGGCTAATGTAGCATAAAAGCATAGAAAATAGGTATAGGAGTAGGCCATTTGGCCCTTCAAGCCGACACCACTATTCAGTACGATCACGGCTGATCATGCAATCTCGGCATCCCATTCCCGTCCTCTCCCCCTACCCCTTGATCCCTTTAGCCACAAGGGCCATGTCTAGCTCCCTCTTGAATACATCTATATCTCTTTGAGGAGGTAAGGAGCAAGTCAGACCAAGGAGAGGCAGTAGATGTGATGTATTTGAATTTCCAGAAGTCTTTGACAAGGTGCCACAAAGGATACTGCTAAATACAATGTGTACATGGTATTAGGAGCAAGGCATTGGCTTGGATAGAAGATTGGCTAACAGGCAGAAGGCTGAGAGTGGAGATAAATGGGTCTTTTTCAGAATGGCAGCCAGTGACTAGTGGAGTTCCAGAGGATCAGTGTTCATCTTACGCTATTCATGTTATACATTAATGATCTGGGCAAAGGAACCGATGACATTGTTGGTAAGTTTGCAGATAACACTTGCAGGTGGACGGACAGGTATTAGTGAGGAAACAGGAAGGCTGCAGATGGACTTGAACAGGTTAAGAGAGTGGGCAAAGAAGTGCCAGATAATCTACAATGTGGGAAAGTGTGAGCACTTTGGTGGAAAGAATAGAGGCATATCCTATTTTCTAAATGGAGAATAGCTTCAGAAATCTAAAGCACAAAGTGACTTAGGAGTCCTAATCCAGGATTCTCTTAAAGTTAAAATACACAGGTTCTGTTGACAGTTGGGAAGGCAATTGCAATGTTAGTAGTCATTTCAAGACTTCTAGAAAGCAAAAGCAGAGATGTACTGCTGAGGCTGTACAAACCTCTGGTCAGACTGCATCATGAGCAGTTTTAGGCCCCATTATAAGAAAATGTACGTTGGCGTTGGAAGGGTCTAGAGAAGATTTACAAGAATGATACCAGGGATGAGGCATTTATCATATGAGGATGAATTGAGGACTATGGGTTTAGAAGGATGAGGGGGAGGATTCTCATTGAAACTTTCAGGGTACTGATAGGCCTGGGCAGAGTGGACATGCTGATGATGTTTCTCCAGTAAAAGAGACCATGACCCAGGTGACACAACCTCAGTAACGGGATGACCCTTTAGAACTGAGGCAAAAAGGAATTTCTTCAGCCAGTGGGTGGTTATTCTGTGGAACTCAATGCTACAGAGGCCTGTGGAAGCTAAATCATTGAGTGTATTTAAGGCAGAGATAGCTAGGTTCTTGCTTTGTAAGTAGACCAAGGATTACAGGGAGAACACAGGATAAAGGGGATTGAGAAACAAAACAGCCATTCAGGAAAGGCAGAGCAGACTCAGAGCTGAATGGCCTAGTTCTGCATCGATATCCTTCTGGACTTCACTATCTCATTGAATCAGAAGGATACTTATGAAATAGCTGAGTTCTAAATTGCCTGTGGTTCCAAAACTATTTCTTAACATGATGGAAATTTTCAAAAACCCTTTGTCACAAGTATTGGGATCCTTGATTTTTAATGACACGTAAATAATATTGTATTCCATTTCAAATACAATTTGCAGAAAGACCAACTCTAAACTGCACTGCAAGCATTCTTTGACTTTCTTTAAATTAGTTTTAACACTGTGCTGTTCAATTGTATGATTCATTTCATAGGTGCAGCTAAAGGAAGTTGTCAAAGAACTGCCAAATAAGATGATGACAGAACTTGCCGAAGCTGGTTCCAATTTCAGCGTTGGACAAAGACAACTTGTATGCCTTGCCAGAGCCGTTCTCAGAAAAAGTAAAATACTTATCATCGATGAAGCAACAGCAAATGTGGATCCTCGGTAATGACCTGTTCTTGGAGTGCAATGATTTGCCAAAAGTGATCGTATACTGATGTTGTGACGACACACTGCAAGTGTTGCTTACAAAGAATATTAGCAGCAGTGCAATGACTCAAGGTTCTGTGGTAACTCACTTAATTTCTGTGATAACCAGCAATGGTGAAAACATATATTTAAAAATTGCAGCTTTGCAATTTGAGTTGGATTCCTCTACTTCATATTTTGATTTTAATATTCATGAAACACCAAGCATAGAAAAGAAAAGGTTCTACCTTTCCTTGTAATTCTACCATTATTTATGCTTGCAGTCATGTGTGCTTTATCTAATGACATTTCAGCATTTTGGAAAAAAAAGTAGATGTTGGAATAAATTCTACAACTCTCCACCAGTTTCATTCACATCACCACACAGTGAAAATGTGTAGAGACAGTAACTGTCCATCAAGATTTCATAGACTATTTCTCGAATTATTGTAGTCTTCTAGATCTGTAAACAATAATCAAATTTAATTTACAATGTACAGTAAAATGGTAAGGTATTTAATTGGAACCAGTACATAACAAAGTTATAGGAACTTGAAAAAGTAGAGGACTGGAAAATTTGATTAAACCTATGAAATTTCTCCCGACTTTTAACTCACTTTCGCCAGTTAGGAGTAATTATCACAAAAGCTGTTTCTTAGTCAGTCTGGGATTTGAATCAACACTATATAAACTCACTTCAGCATGTTGTGTATTAACTATGGTTTCTTCTGAAAATACTTTATAAACATCCTCTTTGCATTTTACATGTCTTCCCAAATGATCTTTGAGGAGAGGATATGATTTAATTTATTCTCTAGATTTTCCTGATTGTCCCTTGAAGGCTTCGATTCTTAGGTTGGACGTAATTTTCTCGGCATCAAGTAACCATTACTCATTCCTTTGCCTTGACTGAATTTGAGTTCTGCAATCACTGTTGCCATCAGAGTTCTGAGGAAGGGTCATTTTGATCCAGAAACATTAACTCTGATTTCTCTCCACAGATACTGCCAGATCTGCTGAGCTTTTCCAGCAATTTCTATTCTTGTCACTGTTGCCATCAGGCCTAATTGCATCTTAATTCGATAAGCATACAAATGTTGCAAGGATGATCACTGCACAAAACCAAAGTAAGAAACTGTTTTCCCTTTTACTGGGCCACAGATGCTGGAATGCTTTAATAACCCAATCACCAGCCTGACTGAAATCAGGACAGATCAGGTCCTTTATTGCCACATATATTAGGTAGCCTGATTTATCCTTAATTGTATTAAAAGTTAAAAGCATTTCAAGGGGATCAAAACAGCTCTTGAAAGTAAGGGTCGAAACCTATAAATGAGAAAGAATGTACAGAGCCAAAATAATTGCCTAAGACTCATGTTTGGCTGCCAGCTTCCAATGTGCAGTGTATAATAGTATCTTTCTGGACCTTCCTGTACCTATCCCTATAGTTGTCTCATAACATATCAGAACAGATTGATTAAAGATGTCAATAATAGTGTTTTAGCAAAATTTGCAAACAATGTCGAATCTTATACTGCCAAGACTGAGGTTAGGTTTGGCATTATACAATCTGAAAACACCCTAAAGGACTTTTACCCCCTCTGTTATGTATACTGCATACATGTACAAACATATATAGTCCTACACTAATATTCCAAGGTAGTTTAACAATGACACTGGGTCATTGGGAGGAAATGTGGATAAACCACTTGAATAAAACAGCAAAGATTTGAGAAAGGGAACTCAACAGATGTCTAATTTGGACTAAATAGAAGCAAAAGAAGTTGAATATGTGTAAGTACAACATCCTGCATATTGGAAGTGAAGTTTAAAAACACCAGGACTTCATGAGTGAGGTTAAAACCCATGAACTGCTCATTGTTGGTGAACACCCCTCCATTATTGATTCTCAGCAGGGTAGATCTTTGAACGCTAACTTAATAGATTGTCTGACAACAATGAAAAAATTAGGTTTGTCATCAGTGCCTGCAAGTAGTTCAGTTTCCTGTGCTCTTTCAACCCGCCATGTATTCTTTATTTCGTGGGATTTTTGCTATACTACTATCTTCATCTACTTGCAGAAGTGTCGCTTTTCTCTTCAGCAGAAGAGAAGATTAGGTCCTGAATCTCTTCCTCATTTTCTCCATGATGATGTTTCATGATAGGTGTAATTTAGGGCCAAGCAGGCACAAAAGCCTTAGTATAGCTCCTGATAATTCGAGATTGGGAGGTTGGCTGATTGTGAAGGGCTGTATTGGCGGCACCCTTGAAACATTTGATAATTTTTTTGTGATATTCCTTCTATTTGGAGCTATGGTGATGGAGATAGTCGAGGCCACAGAATTATTATGGTGTCAGTCGTGGTTGTAACAAGGCCAGCCAGGTGGACCTCATGAAATAAGAGTTTCCCAATTGAGGCTGTTAACCTGGTCCAATAAGAGAGCCCAGACTGACAGACATAAATAGGAGTGTCAGAGGCTCTGTTCACTCTGATATTTGGCTCTGATGAAGCCAGACCAGTGTCAAATATTATGCACATCAATAAAGGGTTACTTGGTGATGGCTACTGGCCTCTGTGATGACAACAGTAAAAACAAAACTGAAGAAATTCACTCACAACAGTCATCTTTGAGTTGGCGGTATGCATTTCTGTCATCATGCCCTTGTTGGGAAGCTTGACTTGTTCGATCTTGCCGTCAAAGATTGGGTCCAATGTGAGTAGAAAATGCATTATTTTTTCAGGCTCATGACATTGGGGAAGATGAAAAGAAGCAAGTAATTCTTTTCTGATGAAGGGTCTAGGCCAGAAACGTCAGCTTTTGTGCTCCTAAGATGCTGCTTGGCCTGCTGTGTTCATCCAGCTCCACACTTTGTTATCTCTAATTCTCCTGACAGCTTGTGGATCTGCAGCTTTTTTCCTGAGGGAGCAAATACTAGAATCTTTTTAGTGTTGATGGATATGGTCAGGGAACATTATGATCCCAAGTCTCTTCTAATTCTAAAACACTGTCAGTTTGACGCTGCTGTCTGAATCCAGGGAATCTAAATCGGAATTTTTAGCTCGTTTAAAACGGCTGGCAGAGGCATTGACTTTAGTTTAGCCCCTAACAAGATGCTGAGAGGCCATTTAGGATGTGGGATTAATGACATAACCATGCATAAGGGCCTACTAGCTGAAGCCCAACTGGCTCTGTCAATGGACAATGTGGCAAATGGAGCACACGGGTTACAGGGTATACTGATGGAAGTGGACACCACCCTAGTAGGGCCAACTGAACTTTGGGGACATCATTTGAGTGAAGACAATTGCATAGTCTCGCTCAGGACATATCCTGAATGGAGGGACTCTAGGTCAATCCGCAGCAAAACCCCAAAACCAAGCCAAGCCTTGACCAAGGGCAGCATGGTGGCTCAGTGGTTAGCACGGCAGCCTCACACCACCAGGGACCCGGGTTCGATTCCAGCCTTGGGTAACTGTCTGTTTGCAGAGTGTGCAGAGTTTGCACATTCTCCCTGAGTCCATGTGGGCTTCCTCCGGGTGCTCCAGTTTCCTCCCACAGTGTAAAGATGTGCAGGCTAGGTGGATCGGCCATGCTAAATTGCCCGTAGTCTTCAGGGGTGTGTGGGTTATAGGGGGATGGGTCTGGGTGGGATGCTTCAAGGGGCGGCGTGGACTTGTTGGGCCGAACGGCCTGTTTCCACATTGTAGGAATCGAATCTAATCTAATCTAATCAAATGGATAACATTTTCTTCAGGATCTGGGTTGGCAAGCCATTGTAGTTGTTGCTGGTATGCAGAGTCAACACAGTAAGAGTCTCACTAGGCACTAGACACTTGCCTATTCTGTCCAGCTGGCTCATGATTTTACAAACCTCTATCAATCTTCTACAGCTGCCTTCTGTCTAGGGCAAGCAGTCCCAACCTCTTCAATCTATCAGTTGGAGTTTCACATACCTGGAAATACTTTAGTAAATCATTTCGACCCCCTCTCCAACGCATTTGCATCTTTCTGATAATGTGGCACCCACAACCATACACAATATTTCAGTTGAGGTCTAACAAGTGTCTTGTAAAAGTTCAACATTACATATTTGCTCTTGTACTCTACTCTGCTATTAATCAAGGCAACAGCAATGTATGCTTTATTTACTGTTCACCACACTTGTCCTACCACTGTCAATTGTCTTTGCACAGGTGCTACCAGCTCGATATACTGCTGTATCCCTTTTGGAATTTACTCTCCATTCCGTAATGTCTTTTGGCGTTCCTCTGACCAAAATGCATTACTGCATACTTCTCTGCATGGAATCTCATCTTGTTCATTCCACAAGGAGATTGGTTAAGGGAGAAATTGGTCAAGCAGTCATTTGTACCTATATGGTGCCAGTGTTATGGACATCTCCGTGATCTCTTGCTCGAACAAGTGCCAATGTTCAGACCGTGGTGCTGCCATGAAGACTTGCGCTTGCCCCACTGTTAAAATAAGTTGTTAGTCAGGACAAGGTCATGTTGTAGAAATTTCAAAGCTTCTACATGTTTCAGAGATTTGTAAGAGCTAAGTGTTAATACCCAAATCATTGGAGAAGAGCCGCTAGTGGTCCCTTTGCAAGTCAGGTGGCATGAACAGTGTCTAGTACATCTCTAGGTTTTATGCTGCATTGA
Organism: Stegostoma tigrinum; assembly: GCF_030684315.1. Lineage (NCBI taxonomy): Eukaryota > Metazoa > Chordata > Chondrichthyes > Orectolobiformes > Stegostomatidae > Stegostoma > Stegostoma tigrinum. The sequence goes on from NC_081359.1 coordinate 45,102,608, forward strand.
GTGTATTTTGAAAATTTAGAGCTCTATAGAACTGTCAAGGTATCAAATTATTTTAATAACTTAATCTTTAAGAAATTGAAGAAAGAAAGCCATTTTGCCAGTGTCTGGGAGTTAAAAGTATCTGCTTTAACAACTTGAATGGCTATTTGTTGATATTGTCCTAAGTGCTATCATTATAGCATTATTAATTGTTGACTGCTTCCACAATCTATCATTATCACCTCAAAGATTATTAAGGGATTAGCCGTCTGTGATGTAGTGTTACAAACCAAACCGTATGTTTGTTTTTTTTTTACAAGGGACTAATTGGATTGGTGGTTTAAATGAATTGTTGTTTATGCATGTGAGTTTTTTTATATGGTGAAACTTGCATTGCTTATTCAGAGTCATGGAGTACTACAGCATGGAGACAGGCCACTTGGCCCAACCTGGTCCGTGCCAACCAAAATGTCCATCCACGCTAAGCCTATTTCCCTGCACTTGGCCCAAATCCTTCTAAGCCTTTCTGATCCATCTATTCATCCAAATGCCTTTTAAATGTTGTTAATGTACCTGCCTCAGCCACTTCTGCTGGCAGCTCATTCCATTCCCGTACCACCCTCCATGTTAAAAATGTTGCCCCTCAGGTTCCCATGTATTCTTTCCATTCTTAGATTAAACTGATGCCCACTACTCCTTGATTCCCCAACCCAGGGAAAAAGAATGAGTGCATTCACCCTATCCATACCTCTCATGATGTTATACATTTCGATAAGATTCCCCACTCAGTCTCCTACACTCTAAAGTAAAATTGGATCGGAAATTGGCTTGCCAGAAGAAGACAGAGGGTGGTAGTTGATGGGAAATATTCATCCTGGAGACCAGTTACTAGTGGTGTACCGCAAGGGTCGGCGTTGGGTCCACTGCTGTTTGTCATTTTTATAAATGACCTGGATGAGGGCGTAGAAGGATGGGTTAGTAAATTTGCAGACGACACTAAGGTCGGTGGAGTTGTGGATAGTGACGAAGGATGCTGTTGGTTGCAGAGAGACATAGATAAGCTGCAGAGCTGGGCTGAGATGTGGCAAATGGAGTTTAATGCAGACAAATGTGAGGTGATGCACTTTGGTAGGAGTAACCGGAAGGCAAAGTACAGGGCAAATGGTAAGATTCTTAGCAGTGTAGATGAGCAGAGAGATCTCAGTGTCCATGTACACAGATCCTTGAAAGTTGCCACCCAGGTTGACAGGGCTGTTAAGAAGGCATACAGTGTTTTAGCTTTTATTAATAGAGGGATCGCGTTCCAGAACCAAGAGGTTATGGTGAAGCTGTACAAAACTCTGGTGTGGCCGCACTTGAAGTATTGTGTACAGGATGTTGCCTGGTATGGAGGGAAGGTCTTACAAGGAAAGGCTGAGGGACTTGAGGATGTTTTCATTAGAGAGAAGAAGGTTGAGAGGTGACTTAATAGAAACATATAAAATAATCAGAGGGTTAGATAGGGTGGATAGGGAGAGCCTTTTTCCTAGGATGGTGACGGCGAGCACAAGGGGGCATAGCTTTAAATTGAGGGGCGAAAGATAAAGGACAGATGTCAGAGGTAGTTTCTTTACTCAGAGAGTAGTAAGGAAATGGAACGCTTTGCCTGCAACGGTAGTAGATTCGCCAACTTTGGGTACGTTTAAGTCGTCATTGGACAAGCATATGGATGTACATGGAATAGCGTAGGTTAGATGGGCTTGAGATCGGTATGACAGGTCGGCACAACATCGAGGGCCAAAGGGTCTGTACTGTGCTGTAATGTTCTATGTTTTTAAAATGTCCTAGCTTGTCCAACCTCTCCCTATGAGTCAGTCCTTGTAAATATCCTTGTAAATTTCTTCTACACTCTTTTCAGTTTAATAACATCCTTCCTATAACAAGGTGACCAAAACAGAACACAGTACACCAAGTGTGGCCTCACTTATTTGCTCAATACGTTGAATGATGAAGGCCAGTATGCCAAAAGCCTTCTTCACTGCCCTGTCTACCTGTGACTCCACCTTGAGAGAACTGTGCACCTCAACTCCGAGATCCTTCTCTTCCACTACACTACTTAAGGCCCTACAAGTTACCATGAAATTCCTACCTAGATTTGACTTTCCAAAATGCAACATCTCACACTTATCTGTATTAAACTCCATTTGCCATTTATTGGCCCACTTCCTCATCTGGTCAAGATCCTGCTGCAATTTTTGATAACCTTCCTCACTGGCAACGATACTGCCTATTTTCGTGTTATCCACAAACTTACTATTCAGGTTTTGTACATTCTCATCCAAGTCATCGATATAGATAACAAACAACAATGGGTGCAGCACCACCCCCTGAGGCACACCACTAGTCATAGGCCTTCAGTCAGACAAGTATCCTTACAGTATTACACTCTGCTTCCTACCATCAACCCAACTGTTTCCAATTTGCCAGCTCTCCCTGGATTCTACGTGATCTAACCTTTCAGAGCAGCCAAACATGTAGAACCTTATCACAGGCCTTACTGAAATCCATATTGACTATGTCTACTACCCTGTCCTCATCAACCTTCCTGATCACTTCATCAAAGAACTCTAACAAATTTGTGAGTTATGATCTCCCATGCACAAAGCCATGCTGACAACTCCTAATCAAACCTTGCCTCCCCCAAATGAATGTATATCTTATCCCTCAGAATCTTTTCAAGTAACGTACCAATCACAGATGTTAAGCTTACTGGTCTATAATTCCCAGTTTCTTGACTAAGGGTACAACATTCACTACCGTCCAGTCTTCCAGGACCTTGCCTGTTGCTAACAATGATGCAAATATATCTGCCAGGGCCCCCGCAATTTCTTCTCTAGCCTCTTGCAGGGTTCTTGGATATATCTGATCAGGCCCAGGAAATTTATCTTCTTTCAAACATTCTAATAGTTTCAACACAACCTCTACTGTGATATGGACTGTCCCCACGATATTGCCACTGACTTCCCCAAGTTCCCAAATCTTCATGTCTTTCTCCGCAGTAAACACAGAGGAGAATTATTCATTGAGGACCTCGCCAATCTCTTGTGGATTCATGCATACGTGTCCACTTTGGTGCGTGAGGAGTCCTATTCTCTCTCTAGTTATTATTTTTCCTTTAATATACTTAAAGACTCTCTTTGGATTTACCTTAATCTTCTCAGCCAAAGCTATCTCATTCTGCCTTTTTGCCCTCCTGATTTCCTCCTTCTGTAAACTCCTATATCTCCTGTCCTAGCTGCCTGCTCCTGAATAATGCCTCCTTTTTTTTCTGGTGTTAGCCTCAATATCTGTTGTCATCTAGGGTTCCCTATGCCTGCCAACCTTGCCTTTCACCCTCACAAGTACCTAAAGATCTTAACTCTAGCTATCACACTTTTAATGGCCTCCCGCTTGCCAGAAGTCCTTTGCCTGCAGAAAATATACTCCGTCAACCTATGCAAGCTTCTGTCAGATTCCATCAAAATTTGCCTTGGCACAATTTACAACTTGAATCTGTGGACCAGTTTTGCCTTTCTCCATAACTGTTTTACAAATAATAGAACTATGGTCACTGGTCCCAAAGTGCTCCCCGCTGTCACCTCAGTCACCTGTCCTGCCCTATTTCCCAAGAGTAGATCAAGTTTTGCCCCTTCCCAAGGAGGACTCTTTGTATACTGCTTAAGGAAACTTTCCTGAACACATTTAACAAATTTCAGCCCATCTACATCTTAACACTATGGCAGTCCCAGTCTGTTAGGAAAATTAAAATCTCCCACTATGACAACCCTATTGCACGTGCAAGTCTCCTCAGTCTCCCTGCAAATTTGTTCTTCTAATTCCCGATGACTATTAGAGGACCTACAGGACATCCCCAATAACATGACCATCCCCTTCCTATTTCTTAGCTGTACCCACAAAGCCTCACTAAGTTATCCCTCTGTTATTAATTTGCCCTCCCCTCTATCCTCCACCTGTGTACTGCCTAAAGCACCTGCAGCCGGCACATTAAGCTGCCAGTCCTGTTCCTCCCTTAGCCATGTTTCTGTAATGGCTATAATATCCCAGTTCCATGTACCTATCCATGCCGAGTTCATCGGCCTTACCTGACGGCCCTCTTGCATTGATATAGATGCAATTTAATTCAACAGTCATTCCTCGCTCTCTGTTCTGTTCCATCCTGACCTGTCTTTTCAACTTTCTATTTCTGATTGCTGTATCTCTTTCCAGTCTCACACTTGCCTCCCTACTGTTTAGGATCCCAGCTCCCTGGCCAATCTAGTTTAAACCCTCCCTTGCAGCGCAAGCAAATTTACCCATTAGATTATTGGTCCCCCTCCAGTTCAGGTGCAACCTGTCCCTCTTAAACAGGTGATTTCTGCCCTGAAAAGATCCCAATGATCCAGGAATCTGAATCCCTGCCCCCTGCACTAATTCTTTACAGCATTCATTTGTCATATCCTCATGTTCTTAACCTCACTAGCATGTAACACTGGAAGTAATCCAGAGATTACCACCTTCAATATTCTGGTTTTTAATTTCTTTTTAAAAGGCAGCTTGCCTCAGCACTCAGCAACTTCTGTGGCCATCTTTGAGCTGCGTTCAGGGTAGCAGGCCCAAATCTATGCTACGCACATGTAGAATCTTGCCATTCAGGGCACATTCTTCTGAGTTGAGTGTTGTCCTGCATACATACATCAGGAAAGAAAATGCAGGACCAAGTGTTGTGCATTTTGTTAGCTTTGTATCAAGAAGATGTAATTAAGTTCTATAAAAGTGTCCTTTTATTGTAAATTGTGGTTTTTAATAATCTATTCAATAGCTTATAGCCTATCCCATTGTCTGAGGTGTAAACATCCAGACTTCAGCATGCCTTGCCCATCCAGTTAAGCTTTCTAAGGGTTGGTTACACCACATAAAGCCCTCTTGGACTGTCCACCTCTCTGAATAATCAGTCTTGTGTCATCCTAGGAACCAAAAGAACAGCCAGATTCTTTTCTGTAATACTGATCTTAATTACACTCCCAACCTTGGTGCTTTATCTCTCATTGACTCTTTTACAGCCTTTTACATGATTGTTGCCATACTATTCCTCTCCAGTGTCTGTCCTGTTAAAAAAACATTAAAAAATGCTTGAGAGTGCCTTCACTTCATTCTACATTACCCATCCAATTGCAGCTAGACTGCAACTTTCAGGGTCTTTAATGCTCCACCCTTGAGTAGTTCTCTTCCTTACCTGAATATAATGCCTCGATAATAACATCAGCGAACTTTGGATCAACATCCACAAATCTGCTAATGATATCTATCTCTGTTCCTTCGCCCATTATAGCATCCACTTATTTCCTAGAATGGTGAAGTTAATGCTCCTTTAACGATTTATCTAGGAATCTTAACAGTGAGGCAAAAATGGTAAGGTAAAACAGAGAATTGTAGATGCTGGACATATGAAACAAAACAAATTACTGGAGAAATTCAGAAAATGTAGTGATTGGAACAAAGTGACCAATATAAACTGGGGATTTAGAATCTCCTCAGTACAGGGGACAGCCAGTGTACTGAGCACAAGGAAAATAAAGGGTGACTTAGTGATGGGATACCGGCCTCTGTGCAGTTATTTCAGCAGGTCTGACAGCATCTGTGGGGAGAAAGTAGAATTAATTTTTCAAGTCTGATGACCCTCTATCATGGATCACCGTAGACGCTGTTGATGTGGAGTAACTTGCAATGAGCTCTTCAGAGAAAAAAATTCTTAGAATCCAATTGAGTTTTTTTATATGGTGAATAGACAACAGACTGCAATTACCAGCTCCAGCTGGTAAAGCCTGATAGTTCCTGAACAGTAAACTGTGGTACATTACTGAGCTTTGCTCTTGTAGCACAGTATGTTGAAAAATTACCATTACCACTCAATGCTATTTTAACATTTACCAGTAAGGAAAAGACAGTGCTTTCTGACACCTAGAAGCATGTGCAGTGGCAGCAAAACCTTTTTAAATATATTTAAATGTTGATGAATACCTGATAAATTCCTAAAAGTTTAGAAAGGAAAACAGGGTTAACCAAAGTAGAACTTTTTAAAAAAATGTTCAAAAATCAGTTGAATATGCAATTTTTAAGAAAAATAGAGGTAAGCATATGCAGTCATCATTCACTAATAGGATCGTTGGTGTCAGCATTCATGTTGAAAAAAATTGCATTTTATAAAATGTGGAAGTACAGAACCTTGATGAAAATATGAATGAGAAAATCAGCGTATCTGAGTAATGAGAACTCAAATATTGGCAGCAAAATTCAGCACACTTGATTCCCAATCAGAGTTTGGAACCTACCATCACACCATAGCCCCTAAAAAATCAGAACTTTCTTGAAATAAAATTATTTTCCAAAAACATACATTCCATGATAGCACTTGAAAACATAGCAACCTAGTTACTCATTGTTATTCCTGCAGCATTTGACACACTGTTCAGGCCAAAGTCATCATAACGTGCAAGGTGTATCTTGTTTATCAGGGATTATTAAATGCTAAAATGTTGAGAGGACTGTATAGAATGGATAAGAAAGCTCAATTACTTTTGGCTGAAGGATCGGGAATCAGAAGCACAGACTTGCGGAGGGAGTGGAATGTTTTGAGTGAATTTGAGAAGAAATATTTGCACCCAGAAAGTGAGGGACGTCTGAAACTTATGACTGTACAGCTGCAGAGGCAGAAACCCTCATTGCTGATAGAAAATATTTGAATGTGTTCTTAAATTGCTGTGACCTACAAGGCTACAGACTAATAGCTGGAAAGTGAGATTAGACTGGATGGCTACTTGTAAGCCATCCTGAACTAAATGGATTTCTTTTGTACTTCAAATATCTATAATTCTAAGGCTAGTGATATTTTTAATTGCAATACCTCAGGTTAATTGGAAACTGATTTTATAGACAACTGCAAGCGAATTTCGGTTGTATCATATGCTGTGATTCTTGTTGTTCTCTTGAAACTTGGGCTTCTCATTAAAGTACATTGATACTTTCTGCTGAAAGTTATGAGAAAGGTGGCATGGCAGAACACACAAAAAAACTCTGTGGTCTCTGGTAAACATGAAGCTCCATATATGTTAAGTAGAAATATTCACTTCAAGCAAAAACAGAGTATCAAAACATTCTCTGGAACAGCAGTGGAAATCCCATTTATGCCCTCAGTTGAGATTTATGTTCACTTTGAACAATAATATCCTGTAGCAACTCCACAGAGCTATCTAACCAGATTCAGGTTAGATCCTGGCTAGATTTAATGTGGCACTAGGGTCCTAGCTCGCATCCCTGACTTATGCTTTGTAGTTGATGGCAAAGCACCAGGGAGACAGGAGGTGAGTTACTCACTGTAGAATTAACAGCCTGATCTGCTGTTGTAGCCACAGTACTTGCATAGCTAAACCAGTTCAGCTCTGGGTAATGGTAACCTCCAGGACGTTAGTATGGGAAATTCAATGATGCTAATTCTATTGACTATCACAGAGAGATGGTTGGATTCTCTTGTTGGAGGAGGCCATCGTCCATCACTTGTTGTTTTGAATACTATTTACCACTTAGTAATACAAGCCTGAATGTTCTCCAGGTCTTTATGCATATAGACAAAGACTGTTTTAGTATCTGAGAAATTGCAGATCATACTGAACACTTAATTAGTAGTAATCACAAATAATCACTGTCCAATGATCAGTGAACATCCTCACTTCTGACATTATGACCGAAGAAATTCATTTGCAAAGCAATGATCACTTCAGAAAGCTGAGAAATGAGAAAGTTTAAAGGGCAGTACTATCTTAGTGAAACAAGCTACTTGCAAAACAAAAGTTAACATTCTCCCTATAGGTGAGTGCTAGAGTGCAGTTTCCAGAATCCAGGATTGCAGGCCGGACAGTGCTTTTAAAAGGCTGTACAGAAGTTACAGCAGCTGGCACCCGTTTCAAACTTATTTTACACAAATGAACATGCATTTAAGCATATCCAGGCTTCTTCTGCCAGTTCAATATTTTCTTTACCAGGGCAGGTGTAAATTTGTATAAATTTTCTTTAGCAGGTATAAATTTGACCAAGAAAGTTGAAGACCAAACTGTTAGTTTTTCAAGAGAACTTTTAAGTTGTTAGAAAACCTGTTATTATATGTGGGGTTCCACAGGGCTCTGTCCTTGGGCCTCTACTGTTTGTAATTTTTATTAATGACTTGGACGAGGGAATTGAAGGATGGGTCAGTAAGTTTGCAGACGACACAAAGGTCGGAGGTGTCGTTGACAGTGTAGAGGGCTGTTGTAGGCTGCAGCGGGACATTGACAGGATGCAGAGATGGGCTGAGAGGTGGCAGATGGAGTTCAACCTGGATAAATGCGAGGTGATGCATTTTGGAAGGTCGAATTTGAAAGCTGAGTACAGGATTAAGGATAGGATTCTTGGCAGCGTGGAGGAACAGAGGGATCTTGGTGTGCAGATACATAGATCCCTTAAAATGGCCACCCAAGTGGACAGGGTTGTTAAGAAAGCATATGGTGTTTTGGCTTTCATTAACAGGGGGATTGAGTTTAAGAGTCGTGAGATCTTGTTGCAGCTCTATAAAACTTTGGTTAGACCGCACTTGGAATACTGCGTCCAGTTCTGGGCGCCCTATTATAGGAAAGATGTGGATGCTTTGGAGAGGGTTCAGAGGAGGTTTACCAGGATGCTGCCTGGACTGGAGGGCTTATCTTATGAAGAGAGGTTGACTGAGCTCGGTCTCTTTTCATTGGAGAAAAGGAGGAGGAGAGGGGACCTAATTGAGGTATACAAGATAATGAGAGGCATAGATAGAGTCGATAGCCAGAGACTATTTCCCAGGGCAGAAATGGCTAGCACGAGGGGTCATAGTTTTAAGCTGGTTGGTGGAAAGTATAGAGGGGATGTCAGAGGCAGGTTCTTTACGCAGAGAGTTGTGAGAGCATGGAATGCGTTGCCAGCAGCAGTTGTGGAAGCAAGGTCATTGGGGTCATTTAAGAGACTGCTGGACATGCATATGGTCACAGAAATTTGAGGGTGCATCCATGAGGATCAATGGTCGGCACAACATTGTGGGCTGAAGGGCCTGTTCTGTGCTGTACTGTTCTATGTTCTATGTTCTATGTTCTATGTTCTATGTTCTATGTAATAAAGTCTTTGGGTTCTCTCAGATGACCAGTTTTCCAGGCTAACTTATTGCAAAAACCCAAGCTAATGTGGCACAGGATGTCATCAAACAGGTCCATGGGCATGACTTGAAAAAGTCACCAATTAAAAATAGGGTTTTGGTTGTTCTCTGATTTGTAAACTGAAGATGCTACAAAACTTCTATCTTCCAGAGTTTCACTTTAATTTCCCTTTAATTTTAAAGAACAGATGAATTAATTCAGAAGACAATTCGAGAGAAGTTTGAACAGTGTACAGTGCTGACGATCGCTCATCGGCTTAATACAATTATTGACAGTGATAGAATTCTGGTAAGGTGCAACAATACAAACTTCCTTCTAGCTCTTGTTATTGTTTTAGCCTGAGTACAATCTAGATGTGACATTGTCATGGGGTGTGGTTAGAGAGCCTTCCTATTGATTGTATAGGGCTTACATTCAAATGATGCAATAGTGACTTTGTGATCACTACACATGGTGCCAATATTTATCATGCCAATCAATGTTCAATAATGCCTTTATTGCCCACAGTAAAAGCAGCCCCTGGGTTCCTTGCCTTTTAGTAGCAATGTGACTAATTAATCTTGATGTTGCTTGTTGCTTGGATTGAAGTTAGAACAGTGTTCCAAAACATTTTTCCAGTGTCCACCACAGATTGGGAATCTCTGAGCTAGAAGATGAAGGGCAATTAAATACAGTTTTAGTTAACTTTTGTTAAAAGTATAATGGTGCCTATGAGTTTAGGTATTTAATTTTGTTGTCTCCGGAAAAAGATGTAATTAATTATATTTCGACGTATGGTTTTGCTTTTGAAGTTAGTTGATATTCATTACACGCACAGGAAACAGAGCAAATACAGTTTTACAAATTTACTTGTAAACAGTGGCCTTGCTACCATATTTAAATTTAAAGATTTTAGTGATGTAACAGACAAAAAGTTGCAGTAACAGTCTAATGTCTTATAGAGGAAGTAAACGTAATAATATGTATCTGGAAAGCAGTTGCACTCTTTGTGTTATTGACATTGTGGAATTTTTGAAATCAGAAAAAGAAATTACTGGCTTGATTGCTAATGAAGTGTGGCAAATAAGTGGCAGTTCAGATTACAGTGATTAAAACCACCTAATGCAGTTGCTAAACACAGCTGTTGCTCAAGAATTTTGCAAGTCTCTTTATGCTGCCCAAAATATTGGGATGTGTGCTTTAATGAGCAATGAATAAGCTATAACTTGATTTTCATGGACAGGTCACATGCACTACATTTGTTAGCCTCTGTGAAATATGAAAAAGGCATCTGCAATCAGAACAATAATGTGTTATTCAAGGAGTCATTGATGAGGTGCAGCACGGTGGCTCAGTGGTTAGCACAGCTGCCTCACAGTGTCAAGGACCTGGGTTCAATCCCACCCTCAGGTGGACTGTCTGTGTGGAGTTTGCACATTCTCCCCATGTCTGCATAGGTTTCCTTTGTGTGCTCTGGTTTCCTCCCACAGTCCAAAGATATGCAGGCTAGGTGGATTGGCCATGCTAACTTGCCCGTAGTGTTCAGGGATGTGTAGATTTAGGGGGTTGAGTTTGGGTGGGATGCTCTTGAGTGCATTTGTTGGGTCAAAGGGCCTGTTTCCACACTGTGTAAGGATTCTATGGTAAAAAATCTAATGGCAGCTGTTCTCCAGCCTGATATCTACATAGTTGGTGAAATAGCTCCACAATGGGAGTTCAATAAGCAGCTTAAGCAAGTGGAAATTGAGTTATCCTGTTTACAAATTTTAAAAGCTAGTTTTTAGAACACGAAGCTGAATTAGTATAGGCGGAATTTCCATTCTAAATAACATCCTTAACTAATATAGATTGATTTTGTTTTTAAAATGAGGTGTACCTGGCATTCTGTCTGAATATTAACTAGTTTCAGTGTGATACTAAAGCCTTTTTAAAAAACCCATTATAACTTCACTCATGATTCTTCAGTTTCCCTTCCAGCAATCTGGTGAAATAATTAATTCACGGAATAAAAGTAACCAGAATTTATTGTCCAGCCCTAACTGTCCCTGATAAGGTGGTGGTGAGCCACTGCCTTGAACAATCGTAGTCCTTTGTCATAAGGACTTAACAGGCCATTTTAGAGGGCAGTTCAGAGTCAACCATATTGCAATAGTGCTAGAGTCAATGTAAGCCAGACCAGGGAAGGACAACAGATTTCCTTCCCTAAAAGTTTGGAATAATAAAGGGTTTTTAGAACAATCCAATATTTTTATTATTCATTACAATTAGATCACTGTTATTGAAAGTGGCTTTCTTTTTTATATAATTTGCTATTTAATTAACTGAATTTAATTTTCACATCTGCTAAGGGTGAGATTTGAATTCATACTTCCAGATCATTAGTCTAGTCTCGGGTTTACTAAATTCAAGCCACGGTGGTTCAGTGGTTAGCACCAATGCTTTAGAGCGCCAAGGACTCGGGTTCAACTCCACCCTCCGGTGACTGTGTGAAGTTTGCACGTTCTCCTCATATCTGTTTGGGTTTCCTCCAGGTGCTCCATTTCCTGTCAGCATTCCGAAGATATATAGGTCAGATGGATTGGCCATGCTAAATTGCCTATAGTGCCAGGGATGTGTAGGTTAGGTGAGTTAGCCGTGAGGAATGCAGGGTTATAGAGATAGGGCAGGAATGGGTCTGACTGGGATGCTTTTCAGTGTGGACCCGATAGGCTAGGTAGCCTGCTTCAATACTATGGATCCTATGAATAACATAACACTATACCACCACCCCAAATGTACCAACTCAAAGTAGGAAGATCCTGTACATGTAGTTTGAGAGCCTCCTGTTTGATTCTTAAATCATTATAACAGCTAAATATTGACAGCTAATTGCACACTGGCTTATAAGGAGTTAGGGCTCAGCTATAGAAGTCACAGAGTCATAGAGATATACACCAAGGAAACAGATTCTTCAGTCCAACTCATCCATGCTGACTAGATATTCTAAATTAATCTAGTCCCATTTGCAGCATTTGGCCCTTATCCCTCTAAACCCTTCCTATTCATATACCCACTCAGATGCCTTTTAAATGTTGTAGTTCAACCAGCCTCTACCACCACTTCTCGTATCTGATTCCATGTACGCACCATGCACTGCATGAAGATGCTGTTCCTTAGGGCCCTTTGAAATCTTTTCACATCTTAAACCTGTGCCCTCTTATTTTGGACTCCCCTACCCTGGGAAAAAGATCTTGGTTATCTTGGTGATCACTTTATCCCTACCCCTGATGATTTTATAATCCTCTGTAAACTTATCCGATACCTCAGGGAAAATAGCCCCAGCCTATTCAGCCTATCCCTACAGCTCAAATTCTCTAAGCCTGGCGACATCCTTGTAAATCGTTTCAGAACTCTTTCAAGTTTCACAACTTTTTTTTCTATAGCAGGGAAACCAGAATTGAATGCAGCATTCCGAAAGTGGCCCAACCAATGTCCTGTATAGCAGCAGCATGATCTCCTAACTCCTATAATTAATACACTGACGAATACACTGGAAGTGCACCAAACACCTTCTACACACCCTGTCTACCTACAACTCCACTTTCAGGAGTATAGAGCCTGTGCTCCAAGGTCTCTTTGTTCAGGAACACTCCACAGGGCATTACCATTAATTGTATAAATCCTGCCCTAATTGGTCCTACCAAAGTGCTGAACCTCATATTTATCTGAATTAAACTCCATCTGCCACTCCTTGATCCATTTGCCTATCTCATCACGGCCTTGTTATACTCTGAGATAACCTTCTTACCTGTCCACTACACCACCAATTTTGGAGTCATCTGCAAACTTATTAACCACATGTCCTATATTCACATCCAAACCATTTATATAAATGATAAAAAGCAGTGGACCTTGCATCAATCCTTGTGGCATACCACTGGTCACATGTCTCCAGTCCAAAAAATGACCCTCCATCACAACCCTCTGTCTCCTACCTTTGAGCCAATTTTGTATCCAAATAGCTAGCACTCCCTGTATTCCATGTGATCTAATATTGCTAACCAGTCTGCCATGCGGAACCTTATCAAACACCTGAAGTCCGCATAGACAGCATAAAAACCAAAAGAACTGCTTATGCTGTAAAACAGAAACAGAAATTGCAAAATCAGAATTTTCTAGAAAATCTCAGCAGGTCGAGCAGCATCTATGAGGAGAAATCCTAGTTAACATTTCAAGTCCAGTGACCCTTCCTCAGAAATGTTCTCTGATTTTTTTTCCTCACAGATGGTACCAGACCTGCTGATTTTTTTCTGGCAAATCCTGATTTTGCTCCATATAGACAACATCTGCCACTCTGCCTTCATCAATCTTTTTTGTCACTTCAAAAAATTCAAGCAAGTTATTTGTGAGAGACAATTTCCCCACACACAGACATGTTGACTGTCTCTAATATGTGTAAATTCTGTCCCTCAAAATCCGCTCCAACAACTTACCTACCACTGACGTCAGGTTCCTGTCTATAGTTTCCTGGCTTTTCCTTTCATAAGCAATGGGACCATGTTAAACAATCTCCAGTATTTTTGGCACCTCACCCAAGGTTATCAATAATACAAATATCTCAGCAAGGGGCCCAGCAATTGTTCCCTACCAAACAGACTCCTGCCATTTATGGCAAGGCCTAAATGTCATTATGGGATACAAAATGAAGCAGAACAAGATACTGGACAAAGACACATCTCTCCCCGACAGACTCGATACTTTCTATGTTTGGTTTGAGCAGAATACCACCGGCGTGGTAATGCTACCCTGATAGCGCTAGACACGACTCTTCCCTCTCTCACTGCTTCAGAAGTCAGATCATTCTTCCTCAGAGTCAACGCAAAGGAAGTGACAGGCTCAGACGGTATCCCCAGCCGAGCATTCAGATCCTGTGCGGCCCAAGTGGTGGAGGTATTCACCAACACCTTCAATCTCTCCCTCCTACAAGCTGAAGTCCCTACCTGTTCAAGAAGACCACATCATCCCTGTACCCAAAAAACCCACACAGTGTGCCTTAATGACTACTACTCAATAGCTCTGACTTCAGTAATCATGAAGTGCTTTGAGAGGCTGGTCATGACCTACATGAGCTCTAGTTTCCCAATCTGCGTCCATACCCTACATTTTGCCCACCACTTAACAGGCCCACAAAGTTTGCCATATCCCTAGCCCTCCACTCATCCCTGGAACATCTGGACAACAAAGACACCTTTGTCAGACTCCTGCTTGTTGAATACAGCTCTGCTTTCAACACCATTATCCCCTCCAGAATAATCTCAAAACTGCGCGACTTTGGTCTCAACTCCACCCTCTGCAACTGGATCCTCAGCTTCCTGACCCATAGGCCTCCTCCACAATAACAGCCAACACTGGAGCCCCTGAAGGATGCATCCTTAGTCCCCTACTGTACTCTCTGTGTGCTTATGACTGTGTTGCCAAATTCCAAGTGAACGCCATCTACAAGTTCACTGATGACACCACTGTTGTGGAACGGATATCTAACAACGACGAGTCAAAATACAGAAGGGAGATAGAGGGCTTGACAACGTTGTACATGAGAACAACCTCTCTCTCAATGTCAGCAAAACTGAAGAATTGATCATCAACTTCAGAAAGAAAGAAGGAGACCATGCCCCCTTCTACATCAACAGAACTGAGGTTGAGAGAGTGAAGAGCATCAAGTTCCTCGGAGCGACAATAACCGACAACCTGTCCTGAACTTCCTATGTAAATATGACAGAAAAGGAAGCTCAGGAAATTTGGCATATCCCTAAGGTCCTTCAGCAACTTCTACAGATGCACCATTGAAAATATACTGTCTGGGTGCATAACAGACTGGTATGGCAACTTCTCTGCTCAAGACCATAACAAACTACATCCGTAGACTCTATTTGCCTGGCTAACTGCTGTGGAAGGGTGGCCAACATCATCAAAGACCCATCTTTTGCACCCTGGTTACAACCTCTTCTATCAGGCAGGACTCTACAGAAGCCTGAACACATACTTGAGCAGTCATTATCATTAAGAGCTATTTCTGGCCATTATCAGACTGTAAAATGGACTCTGGCCTCAAATAACGTAACCTGTATGCCTTTAAGTCTTTTTGATCTGTACATCCTTTGTTTGCTGTTGTCTGCCTGTGCCACTCATAAACAACGCTTTTCACTGTATTTAGGTACATGTTACAAAAAAATCAATCAATCAATCAATTCAGTAGTGGAGTACACACAATCAGATCTCAGGGACTTATCCGTCTTAATGTGTTCTAAGATACCCAGGACCACCACCTCTGTAATATGGACATGTTTCCGGCTATCACTGTTTGTTTCCCTGCGTTCTCTAGCTTCCATCTCCTTCTCCACAGGAAACACTGTTGTGCAATATTTGTATAGTATCTCACCCATCTTCTTCTCATCCACAAATAGGCAGCCTTGCTGATCTTTAGGGGGCCCTATTCTCTTCCTAGTTACTCTTTTGTTCTTAATGTATTTATAGAATCTCTTTGGATTTTCCTTAACCCTACCTTCAAAAGCTATCTCTTGTCCCCTTTTTGCCCTCCTGGTTTCCCTCTTGTCACAGATACTGGCTTCCAAAACAATATACAGTGGTGCATCACAATAAAATTTCAAAAACATAGTGGATTTCTAAAAAGTACAGGAAAGAGTCAATCAAAAGGTTTTAGATGAAGAGTAGGAATGCGCAGTATAAAAGAAAGCACAAGGTGGAAGAAGTCCTCATTATTAATCACACTCCTATTCACTACCTCTTTTCCAGTCTGTCACATTTAACCAGTTTATAAGATTGTTATGTTATGGGACAGTGTCTTTAATTTTGTGATGATACTATGTCTTTAAGATGTGTAATTTGTCCATTCTTTTAATGAAGAAAGGTTGAGAAAATAGGTCAAACAATCTGTCGAAGCCAATGAAGTAAACAGTTTGAGGCTTTGAGGTTCCCTTTGAAGTTGGAACAATAGAAGCAGCGTGGAGGGGTGGGTCAACTCCCACAGACCAAAGATTTTAGTTTAACTTTTGGTGGCTATTAGGGTTTAGAAGCTGCTGTATATTTTCCCTGCTACAGCAAAATGCTTCAGTGTGCTCTCTCTGAGTTTTCAATTGATGTTCTTTCCTCCCAGATTGGAGAATTGCATTTAAGACCAAAATTTTAAAACTTGCCTTTGTCAAGGGTATGTTTATGGGATGTTACTATATGAGAACAGTTGCTGTTTAATTGTTAAATAATCTATTATTCGGTTAAGTTTTCTAATAGAGTTAAGTTATTCCAATTCTTCCTTCTTCTATTTGTATTTTAACTACAGGGTAAGAATAAGGTCTATTTTGCTCCAAGCCTGTAGTTTGACCAACCAAATTGCATCCAAAACGCAACGCCTTACACTTTCCTTTTAAAATAAGAAAAAGTTGATGTCGAGTCTATCTAAATTTTGAGGGGTTTTGATCTGGTCCATAACAATTTGAGGGTAGTTGCCAGGATGAAAATCTCTAGTTCCAAGTTGAATTTTGGATTTTTGAACTCAAAGACTCAGTAGTGATTATTGTTTTTTTTAGTTGGGATATTGCATTCGATTGGTAAATAGGGTATGCCTTGTAATAACAGCTCTTTGGTCACTAAGAGTTTCTTAGGGGTGGAAAAAGTCTCTTCAGGAGTTTTACAGAAAATGAGCAAGGCAATACTTTTTGAATTGAAAGACAAGGTGGAGTTGGGGTTACCATTGCCTGTACAAAAAGATAAGGTAGTTGCAGCAATAGCACAACATTTATGATTGTTAGACATGCATTAGAATCTTTGGAAATGACTAAAATTCAGTTTCAAATGAAGCTGCTTGAACATGAAAAGGAAATGAAAGACTTTGAATTATGATTGAAAGCAGAAGAAAGGAAGAAAGTTTTTGAAATTCATAGATTGGAACGGAAAACTCTAAGTCGACTTAAAATGGTAGAAGTAGAGGTGAAAAGTCGGAGTAGGGATAAGGACTGTGATAGAGAGCAATCCTATCATAGCCAAAGGCTGGTGGGACTCAGTTTAACATATGTAGAAGCCGTTTTTCATTGTATTTGAGAAAGTGGCTAAACAAATGAAATGGCCTGTGACAAAACAAATAGGGAGGTGGGTGAGGTAGGCAGTAAACGATAGGATAGAGCCCAAAGAGAGAGAGAGAGAGAGATAGAGAGAGAGAGAGAGAGACAGTTGGATGGACAAAGGAGTTGCTTGCGATCAGGCTGGGAGGGTGACTAGTCACCTCCATATTTCCTGCATTAAACTGATGTTTTCCGAGCCGCCATCAGTTCTGAGGAAGGGTCACCGGTCCCGACACTTTAACTCTGTTTCCTCCTCCACAGATGCTGCCAGACCTGCTGAGCTTTTCTAGCAACTTTGTGTTTGTTCCTGATTTACAGCATCCACAGTTCTTTTGGTTTTTATTGAACATTCTTCAAACTAAATTGGACAATGACAAAGTTCTCAAGAATTGGGATAACTTGTTGAATGGCCTTCCAGAGGAAAATCAAAATGACCTGAAAGAGTTATTACAATCGCATGGGGAGATATGTGGAAATAATATGACATGTATTAATCTAATTGCGTATGATATAGATATAGAAAATGCTGCTCCAATTAAGCAACATCCTTATAGACTTCATCCTCTACAGTTGGCACAGGTTCAAAAAGAGATTTTAATGCATGCTGAAAGTCAATATTATTGAAGTAAATTGCAGTAATTGGAGCTGACCTGTAATAATGGTGCCAAAACCGGGTGACAGCCAACAAAAAGGTGTGGACTATCACAAAGTCAATGCACTTACAAAATATAACTCATATCCTATTCCACATTGGGAAGACTGTACTGAGAAGGTGGGACAAGCAACTTGTATTTCAAAGTTGGACTTACACAGTGGATACTGGGAGGTGAATTTATCCAAAAGAGCAAAGGAAATTTTGGTTTTCATGACACCAAATAGACACAGCCAGTTTAAAGTCATGCCATTTGGTATGAAGAATATGTCAGCCACATTTCAAAAACTAACACATGGACTTCAGCAAGGCCTTCAACAAGATACCACATCGTAGGTTTTTGAATAAGATTAAATCTCATAAGTTCCGGGGAGAGCGAGCCAATTGGATACAAATTTGGCTTTATGGTAGAAGACAGAGTGTGGTGGTATAGGATTACTTTTCAGACTGGAGGCCTGTGGCCAGCGGTGTGCAACAGAGATCAGTGTGGGATCCACTGTTATTCACTATTTATATAAATGATTTGGATGAGAATTTGGATGGTATGGTTAATAGGTTTGTGGATGACACCAAGATTGATAGTATACTGGGCAATGAAGAAGTTTATTTGGGAATGCAGTGAGTTCTTGATCAACTGGGCCAGTGGGCAAAGGAATGACAGATGGAGTTTAATTTAGATAAATGCAAGGTGAACCAGAGCAGGACTTGTACAGTCAATGATGGAGCCCTGGGGAGTGTTATAGAACAAAGAGATCTAGGGATTCAGGTTCAAAGTCCCTTGAAAGTGGGGTCACAGATAGTCAGCATAGTGAAGAAGGCTTTCAGCATGCTTGTTTCCATTGGTCAGAGCATTGAGAACAGGAATTGGGATGTCTTGTGGCAGCTGTACAAGTTGTTGGTGAGGCCAAATTTGGAGTTATGTGTGCTATTCTGGCTACCCTACTGTGGAAAGGATATTATTAAACTAGAAAGCGTTTAAGAAAGATTTACCGGGATGCTGCCTGGACTGGAAGGTTGAGTTATAAGGAGAGGTTGGATAGGCTGGGACTTTGTTCCTTGGAATGTGGGAAACTGAGGGGCATTCTTATTGAGGTATATAAGATCGTGAGAGGGATTAATAAGGTAGATAGCAGACACTTTTCCCCATGATAGGGGAGTCTAAACCTAGTGGGCATAGGATTAAGGTGAGAGGGGAGAACTACTAAAGGGTCCAGACGGCAATTTTTTCACGCAAACACTGGTGAGTATCTGGAACAGGCTGCTGGAGATAGTGGTGGAAGTGAGTACAATTTTGTCATTTAAGATACATTTAGACAGATACATGGATGGATGGATATGGACTAAACACAGGCAAATGGGATTAATTTACATTTGTGAAAACTGGGCAGCATGGGCAAGATGGGCTGCAGGCTCTGTTTTCATGCTGTAGACTTATATGACTCTAGATATGGAAGGAATATTTGGAGCACCTGTCAGAATTGTTCAATTGTGATAAACCTGGCTAAAAGTGAGTTCGTAAAAGCCTAAGTCATGTTCCTGGGCCATGTCATCAGACATAGACAAGTGGCCCCAAAGGATATGAAAACAAATGTTATTGGGGAGTTTCCCATACCATCAATGAAGAGGGAAGTACTACAATTCTTGTGACTGAATAGTTTCTATCAAAAAATCATACAAATTTTAGCAGTGTGGTTGCTCCACTGACTGATCTGTTGAAATGGTGCAGAAAATTTCTGTGGATGGACGAGTGTTGGAAGGCATTTGACAACCTGAACAATGCCCAAGTTTTAGCCACACCTAACTACACAAAGCCATTCAATGAGGCTATCAGTACTAGTGATATGGGTATTGGTGCTGTACTCTTGCAAGATGATGACAAGATGATATAAAGACCTATTGGGTATTTTTTCCAAAACACTCTTCAACAGAAATATTCCACCATTGAGAAGGCGATCTTAGATTTCATGTTGACATTGCAACATTTTAACTTTTACGTTGCCAGTATTGTGGCTGAGATAATTATATATACTGCTAATAACCCTTTAATGCTTTTTCAAAAAAATTACAGATAGAAATTCCAGGGAATTTAGATGGAGCTTATTATTGCAGCCATTCAGTTTGAAAACTATACACTTGGTAGAACAAAAGAAAGCAATTGCCAACATATAATGACCGTTTGAAGGAGGACAGAGACGGCTGAAGAAACAGATTGGAATGAACTGTAGTATTGAATGTTTATATGCTTAGAGTCAATGTATATGTATCATAGTGTAGTGAAAGCATAAGACTAAATATATTTAAAATTCAAGCCATCCTTGCATACTAATAGTTCATTTATTTTGAAAGGGAGAGTTGTGATGATACTCTAGCTTTAAGAGGTGTATTTTGTCCCGATTCTTTTTAACAAAGAAAGGCTGTGACAGAGGTACCAAGCAGTCTGTTCCAAGCCAATAAAATAAACAGTTTTTGAGGCCTTAGGTTTTTTTAAAGCCAGAATAATGGAAAGTAGCATGAAGGAATAGGATCGAGCAACCACAAAATCGGGATTTTAGCTCACCTTGTGCTGCTATTAGGGTTTGGAAGATGCTATACATCTCCCTGTGAGTTTTCTGTTGATGAGTTTTCTAGGGGGTTGCATATGAGACAATCTATTTTATCAAATTTGCCTTTGCCAAGGTTGTGTTTCTGAGATGTTACTATATTAGAACTGCTGCTGTTTAGTTGTTAAATAATATATTATTTTAAGTTTTCCAATAGAGTAAGGCTCTTTCAACTGTTCTTTCTCCTGTTTTAACGACAGTGTGAGAATGAAGTGTGTTTTGCTTTAAGCCTGGCAGTTTCACCAATCAAATTGCATCTGGAGTACACCTCCTCACACTTGCCTTTAAAAAAAAAGTTGGGGTCTAGGCTATCTTCTTAATATATTTCAAGAAGTTTGGTCTGGTCCATAACAAATTTAAGTTAAATGAACGGGTTCATGTAACCCATTCTGAATTCTGCTTTGACAGTAAACTTGGATCTTTTTGTTAGTGACCGAAATAAATCTCAGACTGCTTTGCTCAGAAAGATTTTGTAGATAATGGCAGAATCCTCTGTGTTAACAGTGGTAACTGAAATTCTCTAAAGTCTCAGAAACTGTCGAGAACATGGTGTTGTAAGCAGTTGTTCTTTAAACTATATGTTTATTTCCAAGATAAGGGAGAGTCGGGTTCTCAAAAATGGCTATTACAATTTCTATTACATATAATGCCCACTGTAAAGAGCAGATTACAGGCTTTCCTAACGTACCACTAAATATCATAATCATTCTCTTGCGTTCCCTTGGATCCAGGATATGGTTCTCTGCGCAGAAAAAAATAGAAGCTCACACTCAAATGAAAAGATCAAATTTGTGAGGAAATAAAAATGAGATTGGACCTTACGAGACTGAGAAAAAAGAAGAGGAATGAACCCTCAGGAGTTAAGAATCAGTTTCAATTGGTTCTGTGAAAATTGAATTTCTACATTAAAGACAGTACAAACTATACTTATGATGTGTGCTATCTCTCTAGACTAAGGATAAAAAGCAGGAGGTTTCATTCTGTGGTTTGATGATGCCTGCAAAGATAATGTTTATATAAAAGCTCAATGCAAACTGGTGAAATAGTACCGCACTTTTCACTTAGGCACTTTATAGCTATGTTACAGACTTAGCATTGATTTTGACAACCTCAGGGAATGAACACTCTCCTCCAATTTTATTTTTCTTTCCTCTTACACCCAACATCAATCTTGTTTGTTCTTGAGTCTGCTGTAATCAAAGATGACCTATTTCCTATTTTTAATCGCCTTCGGTTTTGAAGAGGAATCTTAGAACTTGAAGCATTATCGTTGTTTCTTTCTCCAGAGACACTGCCAGACCTGCTCGGTTTGTCCAACATTTTCTTTTCAATTCAGATTTCCAGCATCTGCAATCTTTTGCTTTGATTTGTTTATTTAATTGTGTTTCTAGCCACCAGTTACTGTTAATGGCTTCAAACATTAAATCTTAGAGTGATGTAGCACAGAAACAGGCCTTTGGGCCCACAATGTCTATGCTGACCAACAAACGCCAAACTACCATCTGCCTGCTCTTGGTCTATAGCCTACAAAGCTCTGACATTTTAAGTGCTCATCCAGATGCTTCTTAAATGTTGTGAGAGTATCTGCGTCACTACCTTCTCAGACAGCGCATTCCATATTTGTACCACCATCTGGGTAAAAAAAAAATTCTCAGATCTCCTCTAACACTTACTCCTCACCCTAAACCTATGTGGTCTTAAACGCATCTGCTGTAGAGAAAAGAGTCTCATAATCTAAACAATTTTTGCCTGTCATAATTCTGTATGCCTCAATCAACTCCCCCCCTCAGGCCTTTCTGCTCCAAGGAAAACAAATCCAGCCTTTCTAGTCTCACCTCATAACTGAGTCTTTTCATCCCACGCAACATCATCTCTGTGGTGCACCGATGGTCACAGGTTTCTCATCATAAAATTATTCTCCTACCATCACCCTGGTCCTCCTGTTTGGAAGTGAATTTTGGATCCAGTTTGCCAACTTGCCATGGATCCCATGAGCTCTTCCCTTTTGAACTAGACTTCCATGTGGGACCTTGTCAAAGGCTTCACAGAATTGAAGTCTATGTAAACCACATCAATTGCACTACTCTCATTCTTTTAGTTATCAATTTGAAGTTCAGAATTCTTTTTTTGAAAGATATCTGTTTATACTGCATTTGTAGCAAGTGTGCTTTTGGCTATTTTGGTAACAGCTTCTTGCTTTATTTGGTTTGGTTTTTTATTCATTCCTGTTTTCCTAAGCATTATTTTCTTAAAACTTATAAAATATTTCATCTTTGGTCTAATTTGACATTGGATGTGACCTTTCAATAATTTAATTTTGTTCTGCAATTTGTCTTGCTTTTAACATAGACCATGCAAGTTCCTACAAGACCTTAAATAAGGATAAATCTGAAGGCAGACCCTTCAAATAATCTGGCTTTTAGGCTGGATCCAAAGATTCAGAATAATGAAATCCCTTTGGTACGAAAGCAGAATATTTGGCCCATCGAATCCACACCGACCCTTCGAATAGCATCCCACCCAGACCTATCCCTCAACGTATCTCCCTAACCCTGCATTTCCCATTGCTAGTCCACTATCTTGCACATCCCTGGCTACTATGGGCAATTTAGCATGCCCAATCCACCTAACCTGCACATCTTGGGACTGTGAGAGGAAACCAGAGAACTCAGAGGAAACCCACGCGGATATGGGGAGAAGGTGCAAACTCCACACAGACAGTCGCCCGTGGGTGGAATCAAAGCCAGGTCTCTGACACTGAGGTAGCAGTGCTAACTACTGTGCCATTATGCTACCCCAGAAGATGGTATGCAGACAGGAGAGACGAGGAACAGTTCCAAAGGGAAATTATGAGAATGTTATTCTTATGACTGGATTGAAAGAGAAAATCATCAGAAACGAAATAAGATAGAATGGATTTTCATCCTCAACAAATAGCAGGAGTCAGGAAAATTCCCAGCTTAGTGCACCCATCTAAGGAAATAGTGGTTCCAGAGGCAAAATCTTAACTGCAAACTTGCAGGTGCCTGCTGTAGTTGGGCCAATCAACCCCAGGTACACTTCAGAGGCAACCAATGACTGCTAGTTACGAGGCTGACTTCATCTCATAGCAAAAAAAAGAAAAGACTACCAAACCTTGAAATCCCCTCATCCTAGTCCATGCCACATAAACCACTCCTCTGTGGTCCTTCATACCTCCATAATAAGATATGCCTTTCATCCCACCACCCAGAGCCAATCAGGCCTCCTAACCTAATGGTTATTTGGGCTCTCAATGGAAAAGTATTAAGGTAGATAAGTCCCGGGTGTTGATGAGATCTATCCCAGAAAATATTGGGGGAGATGAACAAAATGCTGGAGCATTGACAAACATCTTTGTATCCTCTTTGGCCACAAGTGAGATCCCAGATGACTGGAAAATGGCTAATGTTGTCCCATTGTTTAAGAAGGGTAGCAGGGGTAATGTAGGAAGTAACAGGCCTATGTCGAGGGTAGGGAAATTATTAGAAAAGATTTTCAGGGACAAGATCTGTACATATTTAGAAACAAATGGACTTGTTAGTGAACGACAGCATAGTTTTGTGAGAGGGACATCATGTCTCACTAACCTGGTTTGAGTTTTTTGAGGAGGTGACGAAGATGATTGATGAGGGAAGAGCAGTTGATGTGGTCTACATAAACTTCAGTAAAGCCTTTGACATGGTCCCTCATGGCAGACAGGTTCAAAAGGTGAAGTCGCATGGTATCAGGAATGAGCTGACAAGATGTATACAGAACTGGCTTAGTCATAGGAGACAGAAGGGAGTGGTGGGAGGATGTCTTTCGGAATGGAGGGTTATGACTAGTGGTGTTCCACAGGGATCAGTGCTGGTGTCTCTGCTGCTCATAAATGACTTGAAGGAAAGTGTAGCTGATCTAATTATTAAGCTTGTGGATGATACAAAGATTGATGGAGTTGCAGATAGTGAGGAGAATTGTCAAAGGATACAGCAGGATATAGATCAATTGAATGTGTGGGCAGAAAAATGGCAAATGGAGTTTAATCTGGACAAATGTGAGGTGATGCATTTTGGAAGGTCAAGTGGAGGTGTAAATTATGTAGCGAATGGCAGAACCCTCAGGAGTATTGATATACAGAGGGATTTGGGTGTGCATGTCCTCAGATCATTAAAGACAACAGTACAGTTAGTTAAGGCAGTTTAAGGAAAAAGGCCTATGGCATGCCCGCTTTCATTGGAAGGGGCATTGAGTGTAAGGATAGGCAAGTTATCCTGTAGCATTATAGAGCTTTAGTTAGGCCACACTTGCAACATTTTGTATAGTTCTGGTTACCACACTACCAGAAGGATGTGAATGTTTTGGAGACCATACAGAAAAGGCTTATCAGGACGTTGCCTATTTTGGGGGATTTTAGCTATGAAGGAAGGTTGGATAGACTGGGTTTATTTTCACTGGAATGCAAGAGTTTGAGAAGGCCACCTGATAGAAGTTTATAAAACGGTGAATGGGAGTGGAAAGTATGAGGCTTTTCCTGAGGTAGAGGTGTCAATTACTAGGGGACACAGGATCAAGGTGCGGGACGTGGGGATGTTTAGAAGAGATGTGTGAGACAAGTTTTTTTACACAAAGGATGGTGAATGCATGAATGTGCTGCCAGAGGAAGTGGTAGAAGCATGCACAATATAGCAACATAGAAGAAGCCACTGGACGAATACATGAAAGGAAGGGAGTAGAGGGATATGGATCTTGTCAGTGAAGACAGTTTTAGTATGGAAGGGGAAAATGTGTTGTCATAAGCTTGGAGAGCTGGAGATCCTGTTCCTGTGCTTTGTCCTTTGTTCTAATTCATAATGAGTCTTGGCTATGAACCACGCAACCATTAGCAATCTGATACATCTAAGCTTGACTGATGGTTTGACTGTCTGATCGCTATCAGTTTCTCAGTGTCTGTTTACAGAAGGTTAATTGGTTTCAGGTGTCTTACATTTTGAGCATTGAAACATTAAAGGTTCTGGATGATTGACACTTATATCTTCCTGGGTTAGAAAGGAATTCATTTAACATAGTGGAAGATTATAAAGTAATCACTTCTCCACACTCAACTGCCACTATAGGGTTCTGTACAGTATACAGCAGGTAAATGGCCATGGATGTGCCATAGCTTAGCGCGAGGGCTGTTTGAAGGATTTTACTCGTCACAATGGGCAAGATGAACCACAGAGGGATTCAAGGGGAAAATCATAGCCCAATATTGGGTGGAATGAGGGCAACCATTTCAACAAAGCTTTCATACCACGCAATCTATGGCTCACAACATTCTTGAGTTACAGTGAACTATGACTCCTTAATAACTGAGCCTGACTCAACGGACAATAACAAAGTTGCTGGAAAAGCTCAGCAGGTCTGGCAGCATCTGTGAAGGAAAAAAAAGTTCATGTTTCAGGTCCGGTGACCCTTCCTCAGAACGGGACCTGAAACGTTAACTCTTTTTTTTCCTTCACAGATGCTACAAGAGCTTTTCTAGCAACTTTGTTTTTATTTCTGATTTACAGCATCTGCAGCTGTTTCATTTTTTTTTATTTATTACCTGACTAGTTCCTGCCTATCTCCACAACGGGGCCAGCCAAGCCACAAATGACTGGTGTGTGCTTGAGACCTCAACAACCGTCACACGCAAAAATCAATAAATCCAGAATTGGGTCCCGACAGCCATTTGAAAGGGCTCCCAATTCACTGTGACTCTGAAGATCTAGTCCAGTTTATTTTTTTGTTTCTTTCTCTTCTGCTGCAGCTTGGCAGTATCTTATGCATTGCTTTTACATTTCATTTCATTTGCAATTCTTCTTTTCGGCTCTCAAACTCTGCCTGTAATTTGTTTCTTTTCCATAATACCACTGTTCTCCTCATTCACCAACCCAAAATCTAAGCATCCCTTTCATCTTAAATCCACCATGCTACCCCTTTCCACAACCTGTAGGAGTGGACATGTTTTAGAATTGGGCACCTAAATAATTATGTTGTGATATATGCAAGCCACACCTTGAATCCATTGGAAACTTTGGTCAACCTTCAATGTTACAAGTCCATTTATAATTTAAAAACAAGGAGCATTCATGTATGTTTAAGACACAACCAAGTGAAAAGGATGACTTTTGTTGGTTGGAGATCTCTCTATATGCAGAACAGCATGGTAACCACTCTGTCCATGATCGGACACAAGGTATCGCTCTATCCCAAGAGTAAACAAATTCTGTGTTGCTTTTGGTATTGAGTAAAGACCATCCCAATCAACAAAATCCAGCATGAAATGTCAGTCATATTCCACAGTTTCTTGGAAGCAGGGATTCTTATTTTGTAAACTGCCCCCCAGCAATGACTGATTTGACTACTGCCCAATATGCCAACATGAAAAGCAGTGAGAAGGATGGAGAGATGGAGACAGGGCCTAAAATCAAATGGTGGTGCACCGAAACTGTGATGTTATTCAGATGAGGGTGTTTTTGTTTGTGAGAAATTAAGGACAAGTGGAACTCAGGAGAGATGCATGTCCTTCCTTCAATGGAAAAATCATCCTGGACTGTCAATGAACTGGGAAATCCAATGAACAGAAACAGAAAGCAAATCCTTCAACAGGGATTTAAAATTGATATGATCCCAGTAAGGATAAAATAGGAACTCAGTATCGCAATATCCTGCAATATTAGACTTTTTGGTTTATTGTATGAAGAATAAATTTTTCGAAATAGAGATTGTTTACAATGACAAATAGTTGGATTCACTCAACCTAGCTTCTATGCTATCTTTCTCTCCTACAGGCTGAACATCTTCACTTCTCTAAAAAACTCAACTTTTATTTGCCATAGCTATCACTCTCCCACACCCCTCTGAAACCATGTCATCATACAACATTGTCTCACCTACCACAACCAATCATATGGCATATTCATTTCTGTAAAATAAGACATTCTCCTCAGGGCAATATCATGAAGGATTAACTAAGAATTAATCATCTATGATAGTGTGTACCATTGCAGAACCAAGCCCACTTCAAGATTTATTTTCTTAACAACAGTTTCAGTTGAGATCGTATATATCAACTGGAAGATGCTACATTGAGCTCAAATCAAATCTGAAGTCTAGTGCCAAATCAAATTACATGGTGTTCAAAAACAAATGACAAGAACTCAAGTTTTGGGTCCATCAGTCTGTCTGAGCTGTGTTTCACACCAACTTGCTGATGTGTTTAAAGGCAGTTGCATACTGTAAATCAACTGAGCGGCCTTTCCACTACCTGGTCCAGACCTGCCTGAAATTTTGCAGGTTTTTGGAAGGCCTTGGGCCAATTTATGACTGGTTAAAGGCCATACCACTTGTGCCAGTGTTTTATCTGGAGTGGAGAACAGCTGTGAAAAAAAGTCCAGTGGCTTTAGGACTAAGGATGGTATCAAGCATAACGTGATCAATACCTTGGGCTGATTAGGGGCAGAGGCACCTTCTCATATCTGATTCTAACCCTAGCATCTTGAATCCAAGATCAACACCCATCTACCTGCTCACTGAGACCCCTGACTTCAGACTTAACTGAGCTCCCATGTGTGTAGGATTACCTGTAGTCCCAGAAGTGGCTATTGTACCTGTCTGGCATTTGGGTTTCTAGAGAACTTGCTTCTGTCATAGGTGCAGATGTCTCACCTTAAAGAAATTCAGGCTGCTCCCAGCATTAAATTGCTGCAAGGTAGATGTGATCACTGTTCCCTCTCTTATACATGCGTGCACCCACATGGTTTAGTTGGGAGGGGCACAGGTGGCAATACTGTGTAGAATCTAGTCCTGTATCTCTCTCTTTTAACACTCTGTGTGCCACATTCTGCTTTCAAGTTAACAGTCTAACAAATCCAAAAACAGAGCCTGGAAATTGAGATTACTTTAATTGACAGTCAAATTAAGCATTTTTTTATTTGTTGACTGTAGGTGCTGGAAGCAGGAAGAGTTGCAGAGTACGCAGAGCCCTATGTTCTTCTAGAGAACAAAGATAGTTTATTCTACAAGATGGTGCAGCACTTGGGCAAGGCTGAAGCAATTGCTATGACAAAAACAGCTCAAGAGGTAAGACTGTACATAAAAATATCAGAATTTCCATCACAAATTTAAGTATTTAAGATTAGTTCAAAGTCTTTGCCCAATTTTTTAAAGTCCATAATTTATGCAGTTTCATAACTCCATAAGATTATAAAGTGTAGGAGCAGAATTAGTTCATTTCACCCATCAAATCAGCTCTGCCATTCAACCTTGACTGATGTGTTTCTCAACTCCATCCTCCTGCCTTCTCCACGTAACCCTTGATCCCCTGACCGATTAAGAACCTATCTGTCGCTGTCTTAAATGCACTCAATGATTTGTTCTTCAAGACCTCTGCAGCAATGAGTTCCACAGATTAACCAAGAAGAAAATCATCCTCATTTTTTGTTATTAAGGGTCATCCCTTCACTCTGATGCTGTACCCTCAAGCCCTAGTCTCTTCTAGTATCCACTCCATCCAAGCCCCTCAGTAAATTCCAACGTGATCTCCCTTACCCTTCTAAATTCTATCGAGTACAGACCCAGAATCCTCAACTATTCAGACAACAATCCCGTCATCCTTGGGATCATTCTTGTAAACCTCCTCTGGATACCTCTTTAATTCCAGCATATTCTGCCATAGATGTGGGGCCCAAAATTGCTCACAATATTCCAAATGCCTTGCAAAGCCTTTGTAGTACGTCCCTGCTCTTATGTTCTAGCCCTCTTGGAAATGAATGTTAACATTGCATTTGCCTTCTGAATTGCCAATTAAACTTGCATGTTAATCTAAAGAGAATCGTGAACTAGGACTCCTAAGTCCTTTTGTGCTTTGAATTTCTGAGGCCGCTCTTCATTTAGAAAACAGACTCTGCCTCTATTCTTCCTACCAATGTGCATAACCTCATACTTTCGCACATTGTAGTCCATCTGCCACTTCTTTGCCCACTCACCTAGCCTATCCAAGTCCTTCTGCAGCCTTCCTGCTTCCTGAACTCCGCAAGTGTCATCAACAACTTACCAACTGCGCCCTCAGTTCCTTTGTTGAGATCGGTAATGTATAATGTTAATAGTTGTGGTCCAAACATTAATTGCGGCGCTACTCAACAAGTCACCAGCTACCATCCTGTAAAAGACGCCTTTACATGTACTCTCTGCTTTTTGCCAGTTGGCCAATCCTCTATCTATGCCAGTAGAAAGAAAACAACTGCAGATGCTGAAATCTAAGATAGACAGACAAGAGGCTAGTAGAACACAGCAAGCCAGGCAGCATCTGGAGGAAAGAAGAAGTCAAAATTTGGGGTATTAGCCTCCTTCAGGACTGGATGTGGGGGTAGGGGGTGCTGCAGATGAAGAGGGCACGTAAGGAGGATAGCGGAAAGTGGACATCGATAGTAGATACGACGTGATTGGACGATGGGAGGGATGGATCCGGTTAGTAGCTGCAAGGGAACATCAACAGGTGGAATGGAAGGGAGGAGGGAGTGCTGGAAAGGGAGCCAGGAGATGAGTGGGAAGGCTTTTTTGAAATTAGGGAACTCAGTGTTAAGTCCTGTGGGCTGTAGGATACCCCGATAGAAGATAAGGCGTTGTTCCTCAAATTTACATTCTGAATCACTGCAACACTGGCGGAAGCTGAGGATGGTCATGACAGAGTGGGAGGTTGGGGGGCACGGGTGCGGGTGGTGGTGTGGTAGGTGTGGTGTTCAAATGGGAGGTGACCGTGAAGTTAGGCTGGCCTTTTTGGGCCAGGCAAAGAAGCTCGGTGAAACAGTCACCTCGTCTATGTTTGGTCGCACCGATGTAGAGAAGACCAAGTCGGGAGCACCGAATTCAGTAGATTAGGTTGGAGAAGATGCAGGTGAAGCTCTGTCTCATTTGAAAGGACTGTTTAGGACCCTGAATGGAGGTGAGGGAGGCAGTGAGTGGACAGTTGTTACATCTTTTATGTTAACAGGGGAAGGTACTGGGGCGTTTGGAATGGTTAGTGGGGATTGTGGCCTGAACTAAGGAATGGCGAAGGGAATGGTCCTTGCGGAAGGCAGAAAGGGACGAGAAGTGGAAGATACACTGGATGGTGGGGTCTACAAAATAACTTATCATTATCACATTAGCTTTAGCAGAACAAAGGCAAACAACAGGGTAATCTAATTCGTGTCTTTGATTTAAATGCAATCTTATCCAATTCTAGCCCCAACCCCATCAAAGACAGACAGATAAACAATTGCGGAGTTCAGGAAGCAGGAAGGCTGCAGAAGGACTTGGATAGGCTAGGTGAGTGGGCAAAGAAGTGGCAAATGGACTACAATGTGCGAAAGTATGAGGTTATGCACATTGGTAGGAAGAATAGCGGCATAGTCCTTTTTCTAAATGAAGAGCGGCTTCAGAAACAATTAAGAGATAAAACAAAAGGAGGGATGTACCTGGCCAGTTCACTTACGTTTTTTCTACAATACATGGAATCACAGGCAAATCACAGGTATATGGAATTGAATCTTGGTTTCTAAAGGTTCCAATCAATGCATACAGTTTCCTTGAAGGACTATCCATTTAAATTTTAAAAGTAAGATTCTATGCTCCAAACTTTCAATAAATTGGTAATAAAAAGGATAACGAGGGAGAAATCAAACTCCAGCCTACAGCTTTGGCAGCCATGTGCATAGAATTGGTACTTATGCGGACCACGCCAACTGGATCTTCCCCTCCCACTCCATGTTCCTTTTTTGGGTGGCATGGTGGCACAGTGATTAGCTGTTGACTCATAGTGCCTGGGACCCAGGTTCAGTTCCAGCTTTTGGTAACTGTCTGCGTGGAGTTTCACATTCTCCCTTTATCTGCAAGGGTTTCCTTTGGGTATTGCAGTTTCTTCCTCAGTCCAAAGAAGTGCCAGTTCAATGGATTGCCCATGACAAATTGTCCCGTAGTGTCCAGGAATTAGCAGGCTGATGGAATTACCATTGCGAATGTGGAGATATGAGGATAGGGTGGGATGCTCTTCATAGGTTTGGTGCAGACCTGATAGGCCATATGGCCAGTTCCCACACTGTAGAGATTCTGTGACTCCTCTGCAGCCCAGATGCCATGTGTTGAACCCAGACACCAGATTTCTCTTCCTGTTTTTGAATCGCTCGTTATACCATGGTGCAGTGGTCAGTTTGCTAAGGGTCTGGGCCCGAAACGTCAGCTTTCTTGCTCCTATGATGCTGCTTGGCCTGTTGTTTTATTCCAGCTCTACACCTTGTTATCTCTTGTTCATTCTCCGGACAGCCCCCACGCTCGTCCATACAGGGATCAAGAATCTCAAACCTGTTTAGACAAGGACTGAGGTTCCTTCAGCACTATCTGCTGGATCTCTCTACCTACCTCACTGGTAGTCATACCATCTGTCCTCACTTAAGAACATCCTGAAATTTACCCATTCTAAATTGTTTTTGCTAAACAGGTTTTTGTCATGTCTTGTCAAAGAATGCAGCTCAGCCTCTGCAATAAGGGATGAAAACATTAATAAAAATATTTTAAAGGAAGTTCAGCACTCTCTGGACCTTGGAAAGGACTTTGTATGTCATAAGTGCTCCTTAAGTCTCAACCTGGCCATCAAGGCCTGTCCTAATATCTATAAAACTGAATCTGAATCTGTTTTTTTAAATCTTAGGTCCAGAGTTTTACCTGGTACAGCATACAGATACGATCTCTTGTGGTGTGTGCAATTGATTAAATGTCACCAAAATATCTTCTGATGGTTAATGCACAATATATGTGCTCATGCATATGCCATACAATTGATTTTTCACCTGAAAAACTTTGAACATTAATGACTAAACTCTGCTGTATATGTAAGTAGCAGAGAAGGCAGATGTTTATTGCTCGGGGCACAATTTGCACTGATCATCTGAGACTGTTCAACAGTATTGTTTTAAAATGTATTCCATGGAAAATACGTACTGAGGTCTAGTATTTTACTTTATCACTGTTCATTTACTAATATTTAAAAGATGACAATCTGAAATTTTTTGTTGCAAATGCTTTTTGGTGCAAATGATCTTTCTAATCAGTGGCCAGACATCTTCATGTCTATCAGAGTAAATGAAGCGAGTAATACGGCATTGCTTCAACTCACCGCTGAGAACACCCACTTCAGGGATATAATTTCTTTTCTCTTGTTTCTCCCTGAGATGTGGGTGGCATAGACCAGACCAGCAGTTATTGTTCATCCCACAATTCCCTTGAGAAGGTGGTGAGCTACTTTCTTGAATCTCTGCATTCTGTTTGGTGTAGCTACAGACAAGGGGAGAATGTCCACTGTTAGGGAGGTGTTCCAGGATTTTGACCCCTGCAACAGTGATGGCAAGGCGATTCCGTTGCAGTACTGTCTTATTGTGAGTTTTTGAATTGCACACAACACTGAATGTGCCATCACTAACAGCTCAAAGTATAATAGAGTCTTCTGTAAATCTTTGGCAACCAAACAGAAAGGATTCTTTAGAAAAGATATATAGAAGTAGAGTCTGTATGTGATAAATGGACAGCAACAGCTGATGTTTTCAGAGATTATGACAGGTTTTGTTCAAAGAAAAGCTACTCTCATTAATTGACGGAACTAGGACTGGGTGGGGTGGGGGTGCAGGGAACCAGTTTTATAGTTGTTAACAAAAGATATTGGGAGTGATAAAGGAAGAATCGTTTTACACAATGTGTGACAATAACCTGGAACCCACTGGAAATAGAGTGAGCAATGAAACTGACTGAATTGCTCTACAGAGATTGGATGGACCAAATGGCTTCTTTCTGTATGAAAATTCAGTGACCTGGATTTTTGCCTCTCCATTGCTCTAAAAATGGTAGATGAGGCTAAAATCAAGAGTTGTCAACTGAGCACCTCAATTATTACCAGGATGGTTAACCTTTTGTTTAAGCAGCAATGTATGTAAGTCAGCATTCCCTGCAAGTCATGTGAAATTTTGATGATTGAGACATCTAAAGCATTAGACATAACAGGAGTTTATCTGAACTTAGTGAATCCATTTTGAAAGTTGGGGTGCCTTTTTCAGAAAGGGAAGGTACCCCCTTAGACATGGTTCCGGGAACATCACTGAGAGTTGTCACATGCCCTTTGTGAGATGTAAAGTTCTCTTTGAGATTGTTTAAACTAGATGTGAATGTATATTCAAAGCGCATAGACTCATTAACTGTTAAGCTCACAGGAACTATCTATGGGACCTGAAGTCCTGTCCTCTGGATCTGTGGAAAAAAATGTCTTGCATGTTCACAAGATCATTGCTTGTAATTTCAGTCTGCTGACTGAGGGTTGCAACTACAGATTAGTGCTTCACGACTTACCATTACCACAGTAGGGTGTCTGTCTTTTCATAATTTGACATCTCCAACTGGTTATAGGCTATTTTAAGTGGGCCTATGAAATTCAATGCTTGTTTTTTTTATACGGATTAAGTATTTAAAATATTTGTTTATTCTTATTCTCAATTTAGCATTTAGCATGGAACATACGGTTTGACAGGCCATGAAAGTGAATGAAATGGCTTAGAATTATAGGATCCCTACAGTGTAGAAAGAGGGCATTCCTACACCAACCTTCTGAAGAACATCCCATCCAGACGATGCATTTAGCATAGCTAATCCACCTAGTCTCCATATCCCTAGACACTACCAGCCAATTTAACTTGGCCATTCCATCTAATCTGCACATCTTTGGACTGTGGTGGAAACCCACTCAGACACAGAGAAAACATGCAAACTCCACATATACTGTTACCCAAAGCTGAAATTGAGCTGGAGTCTCTGGCACTGTGAGGAAGCAATGCTAACCTCTAAGTCATAGATTGGCATGGATCATATTAGGAGTTGGTGTTGGTGCTGGATGTGAAGAATGTGCTGCAGTTACCCCAATGTCCACAAACAAGGCTGCATTAGGACACTATTTAAATGAGCCAGGATACATTGCAAAACAGCAGAACCCTGAATATCAAGGGATATCATGGCATTGATAAAGAAAAAAAGGATGCTTATGTTAGGTAGGGTGCATTAAACAAAAACAAACAGGGGTAACCTTCAAAAGTATAGAGAATGCAGGGGTTGCTTAGAAAAGAAATTAAGATTGGATCAAGGAAAACTCCAATACGTTTTACAATCATATTAGCAGTAAGAGGATTACCAAAGGCAGGGTGGGACCTATTAGTGAGTAAAGGAATGACCTCTGTGTGGAAATTGAGGACATGGATGAGGTCTTAAATGACTACTTCTCATCTATATTCACAAAGGAGGTGATGTGTTTTAAGAGGTCCAGTAATGGAAGGATATACACAATTGATAGCATGCCCTGGGGAGACTGAGAAGCAACAGGATCTTGATGTACAAAGGAAGGTGTCAGCACAGGTAGACAAGATGGTGAGGAAGGCATACGAATGCTTGCCTTCATTAGCTGGGGTGTAGAATACAGAGGCAAGTAAGCCTTGTTACAGCTTTATAAAACATTGGTCAGACCACAAATGGGATATTATGCACAGTTCTGGTTGCCACACTGTTGGAAGGATGTGATTGCACTGGATAGGATACAAAGGAGATTCACCAGGATATGAAGTCTCAGTTTTGAAGAGAGACTGGATAAGCTGGCTTTGTTTTCCTTGGAGCAGAAGAGGCTGAGGGGATAATCTGATTGAGGTATACAAAATTATAAGAGGCGTAATCAGAGCAGATTATAAGAATCTTTTCCCCATGGCAGACGTATCTAATGTCAGAGGGCATAAGTTTAAGGTGAGGAATAAGTTTAGAGGAAATCTGAGAAATTTATTTTTCCAGCTAGAGGGTGATAATAATATGAAACATGATGTCTGAGAAAGTGGTATAGGTAGGTACCCTTGCAACATTTAAGAAGCACCTGAATGAGCACTTGAAATGCCTGAGGATAGTCGGCAATGGACTAAGTGCAGGCAAATTGGATGAGTGGGATTTGGTGTTTGTTGGTTGGCATAGACATGGTGGGCTGAAAGGCATGTTTCTATGCTGTATGACTTCTTTGATTCTAAGTTTTGAGCAAGGAGGAGTTGGTGAAAGGGAGGAAAGGCTGATTTTGTGATGGGGTAGAAATCAGGGTAGGCTAGATGTCTGAAAGGGTGTGCAAACAAAAGCAGGAACCTTCATTGCATTCAAAAGACTGTTGGATATAGCCCAGAACCAAGAGCTTGACGTTGGGTACAGCCTGGAATACTTAGACATGATAGAATAATTGCCACCTCCTGTTCTGTGTCTTTTTCGCTGTTTCCAAGTTAGAGAAGAATAAAATGGAGAACTGAAACAATAACAGAAATTGCTGGCAAAATATTTTAGGCCTGGCAGCATCTGTGGGGAGAAAGTGGAGTTAGTATCTTAGGCTGGTCCTGGGTATAAAAGAAATTTATTATGGGGAGTGGTTGGTTCTGTACTGAGTGAGGCTGATTCTGTATTTGATGTGGAAATGTCACCAGACTTGGAACGTTAACACTGCTCTCTCCTGGTTGATTGTGTGAATCGAAGAAGCATTTATTGAAAATGAGAATATGTTCAGGGAGGTACTGTGTGGTGGTGGATTGGAACTCTGAACTTTTGCTCAAGGAGAAAACAAAGAACATCAGGCTGTGTGGCTATGGTGAGAGCTCTAGAGAAATTGAGCATCTCATTCACAATACAGCCACTGATGTCATGCAAGTAAAAATGACAGCCAGTTTGTAATTTTATTGAATGTCTTCTATTTTGACTTTTCATTCTGTCAGTGGAGAGAAGAATGTTAGCTAGGGCGCTAGGAGACGTATGGCAACAAGGTGTTTCATACAGATTATTGCCATCCTGACTCCCAAGCTTCTAATCAGTACAGCATTGCTTCTAAAATGGATCAGTTGACTCATTTTCTGCATAAGACCATAAGATGTAGGAGCAAAATAGGCTATTCAGACCTTCAGGTCTGCTCTGCCATTCAATGAGATTATGGATCATCTAATGGTTCTCAGCTCCACTTTCCTGCTTTTTTCCCCCATAACCCTTGATTACATTACTGATTAAAAATTTGTCTGTCTCACCCTTGAATATACTTAAAGATCAGCCTCGGCAGCCCTCTGCAGTAAAGAATTCCACAGACTCACTGATTTCCGAAAGAAGAAATTTCTCATCATCTCATTGTTAAATATACAACCTCTTATTCTGAGGCATTGTCCTCTGATCCTCAGCTGTCCCAAAAGGGGAAACAACCTTTCTGCATCTACCCTATCAAGTCCTCAAAGCATCTTGCCTGTTTCAACAAGGTCCCCTCTCATTCTTCTAAATTTCATTGAGTGCAGAATCAATCTACTCAACCTCCACTTGTTTCTACCCAGAAACAGGCCAGTGAATCTTCTCTAGACTTCCTCCAATGCCCATATATCTTTCTTTCGACAAGGGGACCAAAGCTGTGGTATTTCAGCTATGGTCTGACTAGAGCCTTGAATAATTTTTGGCACACCTAGCATACTTTCCAAATCCAGTGCTCTTGAAATAAAGACCAACATTACATTTGTTTCCCTATTACCCACTGAACTTGGATGCTAGCATTTTGTAATTTATGCGAGTTCTGCAGTCTTGCCCCACTTAAATAATAATAAAATAATAATAAGTCAATTTCTGCCAGTGCATGACCTCACATTTACACACTGCTAAGTTTTTGCCCACTTGCTTAGCCTGTCTATGTTGTGTCATCCTTACTAAACTGCACTCCTGTTTTTGTATCATCTACAAACTTAATAATGGTATATTCACTTAACCAATGGTTACTGCTCTGATGAGTGGTCCAAAAGTATCAACTAAACTGGTAAAGACTAGGCAGCATGGGGGGGTGGAAAGGAGATTTCAACGTTTTTGGCTATTTGCAAATTCCCTGTCTTATGAACAGGACCCTGATTTTCAACATGAGAAAGTTAACCTCCAATTTATTCTTTAAATAACTATAGTTGTTTAAATGTTCTAAAGATTGGTTTGTAAACTGCAAAGTTTTTTAAGAACTCTTATTTAAAGCTTGAAAGTTATCAATCATTCATTTCAAAACGTGTATTTTAAAATGGCCAGTGCTAGCAAAGATTAGATTAATTGTGGATTTTAGCATACTGGCTTCTCCCTAAACTCTCAGCAAAAAAGATTTCAGTTTTGTTTGCGTAAATGCATCTTTTATTAATGTATTTTTCTCTTGAATATATTTTAGATAAAGCTGAAGTAGCTTTGACTAAGATTCATTATTATTGCGTTTACTTGTCAAAGAAAGGTGATATCAAGAACATGTGAGAAATAGCTGGAATCTGGCCATTATAGGACAGTAAAAATTGATAGCATTTCATTTCCTTTTTATTCAGTTTTTAACATTTATCAGAAGACTTGCATCTGCCTCAGCACAAGTAGAATTTGATAGACAGTAACAATTCAACGGCTCAGAATATGACTACCTTATTACTTTGGTATCAATTTTTTTTTAAATTTCAAGATGTTGCTTGGCTCAGTCATTGTCAGACTGCTTTTTTTTCATTGTAGTGGTTCTGTCCATAGCTCTGATTTACTAACTCAAATAACTGCTTTACGCTACAAATTCAATGTGGAGATTTAATGCAAATAATAGTCAAGTATCTATGCTTGTCAGTCATTCCTCTGACAATGTTATGCTTCTAATCTGATGTAACTGTCTAAACCTATTTTGTTCATTTCATGTTAGAAAATGAGAAATCCTTGTGCACGAACTAGATTTACTTACCTTTTGTTACCCAGTTTTTTTTTCATTTATCTTTCAATTTCAAATGCATGAAATGATTTTGCTTATCATAGCAAACCTTTTCTTGTTCCTTTGATGTTGATAAAACATTAAAATGTATCAGCATGTATGATCAATGATTATTACAATTACTGTGTCACAAAAAAATGTGAAGATACAAACTTTAAATTCTGTAGTGCATTACTTTCCTATTCTAAGTAGTTCAGGTAAACATTTGAACTCTTGCATTTGAGGGTTACTTTTTTATTTCAAAACCTGATGAATAAGACAAGGACGCCATATTTTATAGTTAGTGAAAATACGTTCTAGGAGAAAAGAATTTACAAGATTTATCCTATCAGACTCCTGACCTAATGTGTGGCAGTGTCACATCTTGGTGTGTTTCAGTCATTTTTAGAATATAGAGAACCCAGAACAGCACAGCACAGGAGCAGGTCCTTGGGTACATAAAGTTGTGCCAAAATAGCAACCACAATTCCGTTAAGTTTTACAATACTCATGGACAAGGATGGGAGTGGTCCTAAAGGAAGAGTTCTAAACTGGGGGAAGGCCAACTATGTCAAGATTCGGCAAGATCTGGGGAATGTAGATTGGGAGAAACTGTTTGAAGGTAAATCCACGTTTGATATGTGGGAGGTTTTTAAAGAGAGGTTGATTAGCATGCAGGAGAGATATGTTCCTGTGAAAATGAGGAATAGAAAAGGCAAGATTAGGGAACCATGGATGACAGGTGAAATTGTGAGACTAGCCAAGAGGAAAAAGGAAGGAAAAGGAAGACATGAGGTCTAGGCGAAGCTTTGGAAGAATATGGGGTATGTACAGCAAATCTGAAACGAGGGATTAAGAGGGCTAAGAGAGGATATGAGATAGAACATAGAACATAGAACAGTACAGCACAGAACAGGCCCTTCAGCCCACGATGTTGTGTCAACCATTGATCCTCATGTATGCACCCTCAAATTTCTGTGACCGTATGCATGTCCAGCTCTCTCTTTATGACCCCAATGACCTTGCTTCCACAACTGCTGCTGGCAACGCATTCCATGCTCTCTCAACTCTCTGTGTAAAGAACCCGCCTCTGACATCCCCTCTATACTTTCCTCCAACCAGCTTAAAACTATGACCCCTCGTGTTAGCCATTTCTGCCCTGGGAAATAGTCTCTGGCTATCAACTCTATCTATGCCTCTCATTATCTTGTATACCTCAATTAGGTCCCCTCTCTTCCTCCTTTTCTCCAATGAAAAAAGTCCGAGCTCAGTCACCCTCTCTTCATAAGATAAGCCCTCCAGTCGAGGCAGTATCCTGGTAAACCTCCTCTGAACCCTCTCCAAAGCATCCACATCTTTCCTATAATAGGGCGACCAGAACTGGACGCACTATTCCAAGTGCGGTCGAACCAAAGTTTTATAGAGCTGCAACAAGATCTCACGACTCTTAAACTCAATCCCCCTGTTAATGAAAGCCAAAACACCATACGCTTTCTTAACAACCCTGTCCACTTGGGTGGCCATTTTAAGGGATCTATGTATCTGCACACCAAGATCCCTCTGTTCCTCCACACTGCCAAGAATCCTATCCTTAATCCTGTACTCAGCTTTCAAATTCGACCTTCCAAAATGCATCACCTCGCATTTATCCAGGTTGAACTCCATCTGCCACCTCTCAGCCCATCTCTGCATCCTGTCAATGTCCCGCTGCAGCCTACAACAGCCCTCTATACTGTCAACGACACCTCCAACCTTCGTGTCGTCTGCAAACTTGCTGACCCATCCTTCAATTCCCTCATCCAAGTCATTAATAAAAATTACAAACAGTAGAGGCCCAAGGACAGAG
Organism: Stegostoma tigrinum; assembly: GCF_030684315.1. Lineage (NCBI taxonomy): Eukaryota > Metazoa > Chordata > Chondrichthyes > Orectolobiformes > Stegostomatidae > Stegostoma > Stegostoma tigrinum. The sequence goes on from NC_081359.1 coordinate 45,142,823, forward strand.
CCCTGTGGAACACCACTCACCACTGACTTCCAGGCAGAATATCTTCCTTCTACTACCACTCGCTGTCTTCTGTTGGCCAGCCAATTCTGTATCCAGACAGCTAAGTCCCCCTGTATCCCATTCCTCCTGACCTTCTGAATGAGCCTACCATGGGGAACTTTATCAAATGCCTTACTGAAGTCCATATACACCACATCCACAGCTCGACCCTCATCAACTTTTCTAGTCACATCCTCAAAGATATTGCTGGCAAACATGGTTAAGGAAAATTCCAAAGCCTTTTATTCATATATAAAGAGCAAGAGGGTAACGACAGAAAAGATTGGCCCACTGAAGAACAAAGAAGGAAAGTTATGCGCTGAGTCAGAGAAAATGGATGACATTCTTAACGAATACTTTGCTTCGGTATTCACCAAGGAGAGGGACATGACAGATATTGAGGTCAGGGATAATGGGAACTGCAGATTCTGGAGAATCCATGATTATAAAGTGTGAAGCTGGATGAACACAGCAGGCTAAGCAGCATCTCAGGAACACAAAAGCTGACGTTTCGAGCCTAGACCCTTCATCAGAGAGGTTAGGGATAGATGTTTTCTCACTCTAGGTCAAGTTGACATAAGGAAGGAGGAAGTATTGGCTATCCTAAAAGACATTAAGGTGGACAAGTCCCCTGGTCCGGATGGGATATATCCCAGGTTATCGAGGGAAGCGAGAGAGGAAATAGCTGGGGCCTTAACAGATATCTTTGCAGCATCCTTAGACAAGGGTGAGGTCCTGGAGGACTGGAGACTTGCTAATATTGTCCCCTTGTTTAAGACGGTTAGCATGGATATTCCAGGTAATTATTGACCGGTGAGCCTGATGTCAGTGGTTGAGAAGATACTGAGGGAAATGATCTATTCCCATTTTGAAGAAAATGGGCTTATCAGTGATAGGCAACATGGTTTTGTGCAGGTAAGGTCATGTCTTACCAACTTAATAGAATTCTTTGAGGACGTGACAAAGTTGATTGATGAGGGAAAGGCTGTAGATGTCATATACATGGACTTCAGTGAGGCATTTGAAAAGGTTCCCCATGGCAGGCTGCTGGAGAAAGTGAAGCCACATAGGGTCCAGGGTGTGCTAGCTAGATGGATAAAAAAACTGGTTAGGCAACAGGAGACAGAGTAGTAGTAGAAGGGAGTTTCTCAAATTGGAAACCTGTGACTCGCGGTGTTCCACAGGGATCTGTGCTGGGACCACTGTTGTTTGTGATAAATGTAAATGATTTGGAGGAAGGTGTAAATGGTCTGATCAGCAAGTTTGCAGATGACACTAAGATTAGTGAAGTAGCAGATAGTGAAGGGGACGGTCAGAGATTACAGCAGAATATAGATAGACTGGAGAGTTGGGCAGATAAATGACAGATGGAGTTAATCTGGGCAAATGCGAGGTGATGCATTTTGGAAGATCAAATTCAAGGGTAAACTATACAGTAAATGGAAAAGTCCTAGGGAAAATTGATGAACAGAGAGATCTGGGTGTTCAGGCCCATCGTTCTCTGAAGGTGGCAACGCAGGTCAATAGGGTGGTCAAGAAGGCATACGGCATGCTTTCCTTCATCGGACAGGGTATTGAGTACAGAGTTGGCAGGCCATGTTGCAGTTGTACAAGACTTTGGTTCGGCCACATTTAGAGTACTGTATACATTTCTGGTCGCCACATTACCAAAAGGATGTGAACGCTTTGGAGAGGGTGCAGAGGAGGTTCACCAGGATGTTGCCTGGTATGGAGGGTGCTGACTATGAAGAGAGATTGAGTAGATGAGGATTATTTTCATTAGAAAGATGGAGATTGAGGGGGGACCTGATTGAGGTCTGCAAAATCATGAGGGGTATAGACAGGGTGGATAGCAAGAAGCTTTTTCCCAGAGTGGGGGACTGAATTACTAAGGGTCATGAGTTCAAAGTAAGAGGAGGAAAGTTTAAGGGAGATATGCGTGGAAAGTTCTTTACACAGATGGTGGTGGGTGCCTGGAACGCGTTGCCAGCGGAGGTGGTAGACGCAAACACGTTAGCATCTTTTAAGGTATATTTGGACAGGTGCATGGATGGGCAGGGAGCAAATGGACACAGGCCCTTAGAAAATAGATGACAGGTTAGACAGAGGATCTCGATTGGCGCAGGCTTGGAGGGCCGAAGGGCCTGTTCCTGTGCTGTAATTTTCTTTGTTCTTTGTTAAAAATAAAGCCAAATGATGCTAATCCCGTCTGCCTGCTGTTTGTCCATATCCCTCTATTCCTTGCATATTCATGGGCTTGTCTAAAAGTCACTTAAAATCCTTCTTGTACCTGCCTCCTCCACCACCCCTGGCAGTGCATTCCAGACTCCTACCACTTTCTGTGTAAAAGAAAAACCTGCCCACACATCTCCTTTGAAAAAGCATGCCCCTTTAATAATAGGCATTTCAACTTTGGGAAAAAGATTCTAACCATCAACCCTATCTATGTACCTCATAGTTTTATAGACTTCTAGCAAGCCTCCCCTCAGCATCTGCCACTCCAGATGGAAAAAACCCTTGTTTTTCATGTTTATCCTTGCAACTCATACCTCTAACCCAGTAGCATTCTGGGAAACCTCTCCTGCACCCTCTCCAAAGCCTCCATATCCTTCCTGTAATGTGCTAACCAGAATTGAACGCAATACTCCAAGTGTGACTTAACCAATGTCTTATAAAGCTGCAATATGACATCCTGATTCTTGTACTCAATTCCCTGACCAATAAAGGCAAGCATACTAAATGCCTTCTTTACCACCCTATCTTCTGCATAGCCACTTTCCAGAAGCTATGGAACTTGGCCCCAAGATCCCTCTGTACATCAATACTGTTCGGGGTCCTGCTATTAAACTGTGTACTTTTCTTTGATGTTTGTGTCACATATAAACAGGGTAGCTAAAAAGACGTTTGGTGTGCTTGCCTTCATTGCTCAGGCCTTTGAGTATAGGAGTTGGGAAGTCATGTTGAGGTTATACAGGGCATTGGTGAGGCCTCTTCTGGAATACTTGTCCAGTTCTGGTCACCCAGTAACAGGAAGGATGTTACTGAGCTGGAGAGAGTTCAGAAGAGATTTACCAGGCTATGGCTGGGTTTGGAAGGGTTTGAGTTCTAAAGAAAGGCTGGACAGGCTGGGACTGTTTTCAGTGAAGCGTAGGAGATTGAGAGGCAACCATGTAGAAGTTTATAAAATAATGAAAGGTATAGATACAGCTAAGGGTAATTTTCTTTTCCCTAGGATGGGAGATTTAAAAAGTATTTTTAAGGTGAGAGGAGAAAAAGACATCAGGGACAATTTTTTTACATCTATACATATTCTTGTATAGAATGAACATTCTGAGGAAGTGGTAGGTGTGGGTACAATGACAATGTTTAAAAGACATTTGAGACAGGCTGCTGTCATGTAAAAGTACATGAACAGGAAAGGTTTAGAGAGGTATGGGTCAGGAACAGGCAGGTGAGACTAGTTAGTTAGAACATAGAACATTACAGCACAGTACAGGCTCTGGCCCTCGACGTTGTACTGACCTGTCATACTGATCTCAAGCCCATCTAACCTACACTATTCCATGATCGTCCATATGCTTGTCCAATGATGACTTAAATGTACTTAAAGTTGGCGAATCTACTACCAATTAGGGATTATGTTTGGCATGTCTGGTTTTGACTGAAGGGTCTATTTCTGTGCTGTGTGTCTCTATGACTCTATTTGATCTCCCAAAGTGCAGCACCTCACACTTACCCAAATTCAATTCCACCTACCATTTCTGTGCCGTATCTGCAACTGATCTATGTCCTGTTGTATCCTTTGACAACCTTCTACACTATCCACTTATCCACCGATCTGTTCATTAACCTGTCTCTGCCTATCCTTCCTTTCAGGCTTACTGGTCTTAACATCTACCTTCCCCTCAATCCCTCCACTTGCTGGCTGCTGCTCTAGTTCCCAGCCCTTTACCACTCTAAATTAAACCCCCCTGAGTAGCACTAGCAAACCCTGTTTTGAGTATCCCCATGGTAGGCTATTGCAGAAAATACAGAGGCATGGGATTGAGGGTGATTTAGCGGTTTGGATCAGGAATTGGCTAGCTGTAAGAAGACAGAGGGTGGTGGTTGATGGGAAATGTTCATCCCGGAGTTCAGTTACTAGTGGTGTACCGCAAGGATCTGTTTTGGGGATACTACTGTTTGTCATTTTTATAAATGACCTGGATGATGGCGTAGAAGGATGGTTTCATAAATTTGCGGATGATGCTAAAGTCGGTGGAGTTGTGGAAAGTGCGGAATGATGTTGCAGGTTACAGACGGACATAGATAAGTTGCAGAGATGGGCTGAGAGGTGGCAAATGGAGTTTAATGCAGAAAAGTGGAAGGTGATTCACTTTGGAAGGAGTAACAGGAATACAGAGTACTGGGCTAATGGTAAGATTCTTGGTAGTGTGGATGAGTAGAGAGATCTCGGTGTCCACGTGCTAGATCCCTGAAAGTTGCCACCCAGGTTGATAGGGTTGTTAAGAAGGGTACGGTGCATTCGGTTTTATTGGTAGAGGGATTGAGTTTCAGAGTCATGAGGTCATGTTGCAGCTGTACAAAACTCTGGTGCGGCCACACTTGGAGTATTGCATATAGTTCTGGTCGCCGTATGTCGGGCGGCACGGTGGCTCAGTGGTTAGCACTGCAGCCTCACAACGCCAGGGACCCAGGTTCGATTCCAGCCTCGGGTAACTGTCTGTGTGGAGTTTGCACATTCTCCCCGTGTCCGCGTGGGTTTCCTCCGGGTGCTCCGGTTTCCTCCCACAGTCCAAAGATGTGCAGGCTAGGTGGATCGGCCATGCTAATTTGCCCATTGTATTCAGGGGTGTGTGGGTTATAGGGGAATGGGTCTGGGTGGGATGCTTCAAGGGGCAATGTGACTTGTTGGGCCAAAGGGCCTGTTTCCACGCTGTAGGGAATCTAATCTAATCTAATTACGGGAAAGATGTGGAAGCATTGGAAAGTGTGCAGAGGAGATTTACCAGGATGTTGCCTGGTATGGAGGGAAGGTCTTATGAGGAAAGTCTGAGGGATTTGGGGCTGTTTTCATTAGAGAGAAGAAGGCTAAAAGACAATTTAATAGCGACATACAAGATGATCAGAGGATTAGACAGGGTGGACAGTGAGAGCCTTTTTCCTCGGATGGCGATGGCTCGCACGAGGGGACATAGCTTTAAATTGAGGGGTGATAGATATAGGACAGATGTCAGAGGTAGGTTCTTTACTCAAAGAGTAGTAAGGGCATGGAATGCCCTGCCTGCAACAATAGTAGATTCGCCAACGTTAAGGGCATTTAAATGGTCATTGGATAAACACATGGGTGATAGTGGAATAGTGTAGGTTAGTTGGGCTTCACATTGGTTTCACAGAACACCAAAGGGCCTGTACTATGATGGCACGTGGCATTGGTAATACTCCAGAGATTACTAGCATTGATGTCCTGCTTTTCAGCCTTTTTCCTGACTCCCTGTACTCATTCCGAAGGACCTTATTCCTCTTTCTATTCATGTTGTGGGTAGCAATGTGCACAACAACCTCTAGCTAGTCACCCTCCCCCTTAAGAATTTCATACAACCATTCAGAGACATCCTTGATCTTGACACCAGAGAGCAACCCACAATCAGAATCGCCTGTTTGTGCCCCTAATTGACAAGTCTGCTACCACTATTGCTGGCTTGGACTTTGCCTGCCCCGCTGTACAACAGAGCTGGTTGTGGTGCCACAGTCCTGGCTGCTACTGTCATACTCCCCAGAAAAGCTATCCCGTCCAACAATATCCAAAACAGTATACCTGTTAGAGAGGGTAATAGCCACGGGAGACTTCTGCACTTGCCTGCCTGCCTGTCCTGGCGGCCACCCATCTGCCTGACTGAATCAGTGGTGTGATCACCTCCCCATAACTGGTGTCTTCCACGCTCCCTGGCCGCGTATGCTCCTGAATGTATCCAATTTCCGCTCCAACTGATTGCCATCTAAGAGGAGCTGCAGCCTGTCACACTTCCTACAGACATAGTCATCAGGAACATTAGATTGCTCCCTGATTTCCCACATCTGGCAGGAGGAGCACAGCACTGACCTAACTGCCATCTCTGCCCCTTCACAGTAAAAAAGATAACATTACCTTTTGTACCTGTTTCAATGAACCCTGACGTTCACCCAAACCCGCACTTATACCAACAGGCAGCATTTCACCACACAGCAGTCTGTCTCAAATTATTTTGTTGATAATTTCTAATTAACTGGTTTCTCAAATTACAATCTTTACAAACAGACCAAATATCTTCTAGACTACAACAAACTTCCTAACAGCATCTCTCAATCTCTCTTTTGTTTGGTTAGAGGAGGCGGGATGGATGAAAACAAGACATTAATTTAATATTTGGGGCTTACTGTTCCTTGGCAGCAGGTTCTACTGTGATCTGCTGTTCAGTTGTGGTGACTGAGCTAACTTCTCCCAAATTCTCCTCGGTGAATTTGCTCTGCCACCCTCTATTTTTCTACATTTAAATGGGGAAATGTTACTTTAAATATTTTGTGTTAAGCTTTATGTATTCATACAAAGTAAAAAGTAGATGGAGCCAGCTTTCATGATATTTCTTCATGAACTGTAAATAGAGTCACAGAGTCATTTAACATGGAAACAAACCCTGCAGTCCAACTAGTTGACTCCGATCATGTTCCAAACCAAACTACTCCCACTTGCCTGCATTTGGCCCATATTCCTGAAAATCATACCTATTCATGTACTTAACCAAACATCTTTTAAATGTTGTAGCTGTACCTGCATCTACCTCTTCCTCTGGCATTCATTCCACACACAAACCACTCTGTTTAAAAAGAAGTTGCCCCCATGTCCTTTTCAAAATTATCTCCTGTCACCTTAAAAGTATGGCCCCTATTTATGAACTCCCCAAACCTATCTAAACTATGTTCCCCATGATATTATAAACCTCTACAAGGTCACATTTCAACTTCCTATGCTCCAGTGAAAAAAGTCCCAACCTATCCAGCCAATGTTTTTATAACTCAAACCCTCCATTCCCAGCAATGTCCTATAGCAGGTTGACAAGAACTGCACGAGATATTCCAGAAGAGGCCTCACCAACATCCTGTACAACTTCAACATGAATCGCAACTGAAAGGTGTTAGTTTGTCTCAGTAATCAATGAATACTTAATGGCCAATCAACTGGTGAGTCATTGGCCCAAAGTTCTGAATGGGCTATTTCTTTATCTTTGTGGTTAGTGAGATGCTGATGCAGGTCTTGAGACAGAATACTGAGGGGCAACCAGGCTACCAGATTAAATGCTACAAGAAGATGCTGAAAGAATGCTATAATCATTTAATCTCGATTTGCATAGCAAAGAAATGAGGTGGGGTCTGTGTGTTACTTTGTTTCATCACCTGAATACAAGTTATGAACAAATTTCGTCAGTCGAGTCAGAACTGGCAAGCTGTGTATTTATACCGATAGTAAAATAAGGACTTATCATACCTTGATTAACCTTCAGTCAGACTGTAGAAATACTCTTGCTGAAGTCAGAAAAATCTGGCTTAGATCACAAGAGGGTACTATTGTTGTGTCATGAGGTGATGCTAACATACAGAGCAGTGCTAGTTAATCCCTAAAAAGTAAAATTTACACATTACCTACAGGTGCAACTAACTAGTATTGTTGAACCCAAGAAGATATGCATAGCAGATTCAAATCTTAGCAAGAGTTATTGGTATGAATCCAATAAATTTAAGTTCTTTACCCTTGTTTATTGAATGTAAAGGTGGGTTTTTTGATTGTTTTCATCCAGTTTCATCCAGTTTTCATCCTGGAGACCAGTTACTAGTGGTGTACCGCAAGGGTCGGTGTTGGATCCACTGCTGTTTATCATTTTTATAAATGACCTGGATGAGGGCGTAGAAGGATGGGTTAGTAAATTTGCAGATGACACTAAGGTCGGTGGAGTTGTGAATAGTGCCGAAGGATGTTGTAGTTTACAGAGAGACATAGATAAGCTGCAGAGCTGGGCTGAGAGGTGGCAAATGGAGTTTAATGCAGACAAGTGTGAGATGATGCACTTTGGTAGGAGTAACCAGAAGGCAAAGTACAGGGCTAATGGTAAGATTCTTAGCAGTGTAGATGAGCAGAGAGATCTCGGTGTCCATGTACACAGATCCTTGAAAGTTGCCACCAGGTTGACAGGGCTGTTAAGAAGGCATACAGTGTTTTAGCTTTTATTAATAGAGGGATCGAGTTCCGGAACCAAGAGGTGAAGCTGTACAAAACTCTGGTGCGGCCGCACTTGGAGTATTGTGTACAGTTCCGGTCACCGCATTATAAGAAGGATTTGGAAGCTTTAGAAAGGGTGCAGAGTAGATTTACTAGGATGTTGCCTGGTATGGAGGGAAGGTCTTACGAGGAAAGGCTGAGGGACTTGAGGCTTGTTTTCATTAGAGAGAAGAAGGTTGAAAGGTGACTTAATTGAAACATATAAAATAATCACAGGGTTAGATAGGGTGGATAGGGAGAGCCTTTTTCCTAGGATGGTGACGGCGAGCATGAGGGGGCACAGCTTTAAATTGAGGGGTGAAAGATATAGGACAGACGTCAGAGGTAGTTTCTTTACTCAGAGTGTAGTAAGCGAATGGAACGCTTTGCCTGCAATGGTAGTAGATTCGCCAACTTTAGGTACATTTTAGTCGTCATTGGACAAGCATATGGACGTACATGGAATAGTGTAGGTTAGATGGGCTTGAGATCAGTATGACAGGTCGGCACAACATCGACGGCTGAAGGGCCTGTACTGTGCTGTAATGTTCTATGTTCTATGTTCTATTTTGAAAGCTGATTTGTATTGTGTCTTTTTGTACAATAGATGCATAATGTACGAGCATGCCTATCCATTGCTGCGTCAAAATATGAATTTTTGTTCTTTTATTTGTTGCTTTTTTGTTTTTTTTAATTCCTTCTAGGTTAATTTATCATGAAATATTGCAGTATTTCCAGCTTTTTGCACAAAAATGCTTTTGAATGGCATCATAGCATGGACATGGTAGGTCAAAGATCCTGTTCCTGTGCTATACTGTTTAAAGAAAACAAAAATAAATAACTAAAAGACTGTTGAGGATGAATTCGCCATGTCTGATTTTACTAACGGAAATATAACATCACAGAGATTTACAGGACAGAAACAGACCCTTCCAACTCATCCAGGCCGACCAAATACCCGGAAGAAATCTAATCCTATTTGCCAGCATTTGGCTTATATCCTTCTAAACCTTTTCTATTCATATACCCGTCTAGATGCCTTTTAAATGTTGTAATTGTAGCAGCCTCAACAATTTCTGGCAGCTCATTCCATGTATGCACCACCCTCTGTGTGAAAAAGTTGCCCCTTAGTTCCCTTTTTAAATCTTTCCCCCACACCTTAAAGCTATACCCTCTAGTTTTGAACTCCCCCATCCCAGGGAAAAGACCTTGTCCACATACTCTATCTATGTACCTCGACGCTTCAGGGAAAATAGCGCCAGTCTAATCAGCCACTCGATATAGCTCAAACCCTCCAACACTGGCAACATCATTGTATATCTTTTCTGAATCCTCTCCAATTTCACAGCATTCTTCCTATAGCAGGGAGACCGGAATTATAGTATTTGAAGGAAATGCAGGTGCCAAAGGTTCCCAGTTTCATGAAGTCCAATCTTCAAACCACGCTTCTTTCGGGGAAAAAGAAGGAAGTATTTGTTAAGGCTAGGAGGTTGGGAACACAAAAAGCAATGAAATTCAAAAGAAACTTAAGCAAGGAGTCAGAAGTGCTAAAAGGGGGTCATGAAAAGTCATTGGCCAACAGGATTAAGGAAAATCCCAAGGCTTTTTATACATATATAGAGAACAAGAAGGTAGCCAGGGAGAGCCTTGGTCCATGCAAGAACAGAGTAGGGAATTTATGTACGGTGTCAGAGGAAATGGGCAAGGTATTAAATGAGTACTTTGCATCAGTATTCACCATAGAGAAGGACTTGGTGGATGATGAGTCTGGGGAAGGGTGTGCATATAGTTTGGTTCATGTTGAGATCAATAGTGAGGAGGTATTGGTGGTCTTAAAATACATTAATGAAGACAAGTCCCCAGGACCTGATCAGATATGCCCCAGAATACTGAAAGAGGCAAGGGAGGAAATTGCTGGGGCTTTGAGAGAAACCTTGGTATCCTCAGTGGCCACAGGGCAGATCCCAGAGGATTGGAGAATGACCAATGTTGTTCCTTTGATAAAGAAGCGTGGCAGGGATAAACCAGCTAATTACACTCCAGTGAGCCTGACGTCAGTGTTGAGAAAAGTATTGGAGAGGATTCTTTGAGACAGAATTTACTTCCACTTGGAAATGAATGAATGTACTAGTGAGAGGCAACATGATTTTGTGAAGGGGAGGTCGTGTCTCAATCACTTGACTGAATTTTTTGAGAAAGTGACAAAGATAATTGATGAGGATAAGGCAGTGGATGTTATCTACATGGACTTCAGTAAGGCCTTTCACAGGGTCCCTCATGGCAGACTGATACAGAAGGTAAAAATCGTACAAGGTCAGAGATGAGCTAGCAAGATGGATAAAATACTGGCTTAATCATAGAAGATGCAGGGTAGCAATGGGTGGGTGCATTTCTGAATGCAGGGCTGTGAGTAGTGTCATTCGTCAGGGATCAGTGTTGAGACCTTTGCTATTTGTAATATATATAAATGATTTGGAAGATAATGTAACTGGTTTGATTAGTAAATTTGTGGATGACACAAAGGTTGGTGGAATTGCAGACAGCATTGAGGATTGTCAGTGGATCCAGCAAGATATAGATCAGTTGGTGACTTGGGCAGAGAGATGGTAGATGGAGTTTAATCTGGAAAAATGTGAGGTAATGCATTTTGGAAGGTCTAATCCAAATGTAAAATATACAGTAAATGGCAGAACCCTTAAGTGTACTGACAGGCAGAGGGATCTGGGTGTACAGATAGCCATGCCACTGAAAGTAGCAACGCAGGTGGAGAAGATAGTCAACAAGGCATATGGCATGCATGCCTTCATCACTTAGGGCATTGAGTTTAAAAATTGGCAGGTAATGTTGCAGTTTTATAGAATCTTAGGTCACATTTGGAATATTATGTTCAATTTTGGTTGCCACACTACCAGAAGATAGGGCAGAATAGCAGCTCGGTGATTAGCACTGCTGCTTCACAGCGCCAAGACCCGGGTTCAATTCTACCCTTGACTGACTTGTCTGTGTGGAGTTTGCACATTCTCCCCATGTCTGTGTGGGTTTCCTCCAGGTGCTCCGATTTCCTCCCACAATCCAAAGATGTGCAGGCTAGGTGGATTGCCCATGCTAAATTGCCCGTAGGGTTCAGTGATGTGTAGATAAGGTGGGTTATAGGGAGATGGCTCTGGGTGGGATGCTGCAAGTGTCAGTGTGGCCCTGTTGGGCCGAAGGGCCACTTTCCACACTGTAGGAATTCTATGGTCTATGATCATGTGGTTGCTTTGGAGAGGGTACAGAAAAGATTTGCCAGGGTGTTGCCTGGTATGGAGAGCATTAGCTGTGAGGAGAAGTTGGAGAAACTTGTGTTGTTCTCACTGGAATGATGGAGGTTGAGAAGTGACCTGATCATGGTCTTCAAGATTATGAAGGGCATGGACAGAATGAACAGTCAGAAGCTTTTTCCCCAGGGTGGAAGAGTCAGATACTAGGACCATAGGTTTAAGGTGTGAGGGGCAAGGTTTAAAGGTGACGTACGAGGCAAGTTTTTTACAGAGGGTGGTGGGTACCTGGAACTCGCTACCGGGGGAGGTAGTGGAAGCAAATACAGTAGTGACTTTTAAAGGGTGTCTTGACAAATATATGAATAGGATGAGAATAGAGGGATATGGTCCCTGGAAGGGGAGGGGCTTTTAATTTTGACGAGCAACATGTCGGTGTAGGCTTGGAGGGCTGAAGGGATTGTTCCTATGCTGTAGTTTTCTTTGTTCTTTGATTGTAGCTATGCACTGGGAGGACAAATTCACTGATAAACCCTTTGATGCTGAGTTATTTGCATATAGATCCCAAGATTTGTTTAATGTGATGAAGCTCCCAGTGTGGAATTGAGCACTGACATTTGGTTGGTGTTCATTCTTCCAAAAATGGAGATCATCACTTTGAGAACCTCACCTCACCTCACCTCACTACATGATAATGATAGATTTAGTCGAGGCATAGTGGCTCAGTGGTTAGCATTGCTGCCTCACAGTTTAAGAGACCTTAATTGATTCCACCCTCGAGTGAGTGCCTGTGTGGAATTTGCATTTGCTCCTGTGTGTGCATGGGTTTCAGCTAGGTTCTTAGGTTTCCTCCCGCAGCTCAAAGATGTGCAAATTAGGTGGGTTGGCCATGCTAAGTTGCCCACAGTGTTCAGGAATGTGTAGGTTAGGTGCATTAGCCATGGGAAATGCAGGGTTACAGGGATAGAATATGGGTCTGGGTGGGATGCTCTTCAGAGGGAACAAAAAAATATCTGGAATTACGAGTCTAATGATGACTATGAATCCATTGCCGATTGTCAGAAAAAGCCATTTGGTTCACTAATGCTCTTTAGGGATGGAGACTTTCACCCTTACCTGGTCTGGCCTACATGTGACGCCAGACCCACAGCATAGTGGTTGACTCCGAAATGGCTTCTGGGCAATTAGGGCTGGGCAATAAATGCTGGCCTAGCCAGCAACATCCTCATTCCCCAGGATGAATAAAAAAAGGGCCTTTTCCACACAGGTGGGATTCTAAAGCAGAAGTAACCACTAAATCCATGAATGATCTTCTCAATTGTCAGATAATCCACTAAGTTGACGATGATGCTAAACCATTTGAGAATTGCATATTAACAGAAAAACAAAGCCATACAATGGCAGACAAACATTAACATCCAGCCAGTAAAACCTAGGCGAGCAAGAATTCCAGCATAATTTGCAAATTTGGGCCATAGCAAGTTGAAGATTATTTGCTGCTTAAATAACAGCTATTCTATTCTCTTCTACCAAGAAAATGTTTCCTATTTGGAGTTTTTTAACAGAATTTATACATACTACAAATAAATGCTTTTGTGGAAGCACAGCGCTACTGTGATGTCAAATGCACAATAAATTGAATTGTGTTGAACATTCCATTCAGTTCTCGATTTCAAAATAACTTTAAACCTAATGGATCAAAAAGATTGTCCCGTCACAAGATGTCCCCATAATTTCTTGAAGATTAGCTATTCAGAGGGCCCACAGGCTGGTCATTCTCGGAAGTAGAATATCACTATTTAGGTTTGACTAAGTCACGACACTTCATGAAAGAGTGAATATGTCTCAAATATCCCATTCATTACTATACATAATAAGCTAAGAAAAATAGTTCTAACCAGACGGTATGGTGTATGTGTTCCATATCAAAAGGTGAGTGTCTCGGGATTATTGATATTTGAAAGCAGTTATTTTGTTTCACTTGAAATAATGAGAAGTGCTGGAACATATTGATAAATTCCATTTTGAGGTTCTGTTTCTTTATTTTTGCAGATACATTTGAAAAGGAAATCTGCAGAAGGAACACAGACTGACCAAATATTAGCCAATGGTTTGGCAACTGTATCACCTAATAATGTTGTCTTTGAGACATCATTATGAGCAGAAGAAGGAGTACAGTGGAACATCTGCATCTAACAGTAAAATACTTACATCCTGATGTTTCACAGGAAATATCAGTTTTCTTAAATAAACATGGTTTGGAGAATGGATAATCATTTGTGCCAAAAGCTTTGACATATCCATCACTGGACCTGATTACATTAGATACTATCATATTAAAAATTGAACATGAAATCAACAAATACCCACTTATTCTATGTCTGAAATAGACTCCTGTTTTCAAAAAGGTATCAGCTGCACTAAATGTATCTAGAAGAAATTAATGATGTAAAAATTTGGAAGGGAGAACATTTCCCTTTAATTATCGAAGTGCATTAATTCCATGATTAGTAGTTATTGCAGCATACGAGGAGGACCGAGTCAAGTTTGCAAAGATTTTGAAGGGGCCTACTATTGTATTTTGTCCCTCAACTGCCCTCTGAATAAATTGCAACATATTTGATGCTAAGGTCAAACACTGAACTCATGCCCAAATTATTCAGTATGCCTCCATTAATTCACTTTATGCAGGCAGTGGATATTATACACATACTTCATGTTACTTGTCTCATGAAAAGTAAAGTTTACCAAATAAAATTTGTTATTTGACCATTTCTCTCAATTTTCAGAAGCAACTGAAATCTTGTTTAATTGGCAAGTTAACTTAACACTAGTCTACAAATTGAGGGTTTTAATTTCAGAAGATTTAGCTGGAGGTGAGTCAGTTTAATAGAAAATTCTACATTTGTAACTCTGTGTCTAAAAAGTGAAATTAATTGTACACCCAAGGTGATTCTTTTGGGAGGGTGCTTACTGTGAAAACCTGCTAAAGGCTGGAATGACCAAAACTGAAGCGATACTGGAGCATTAAACCTTAATACTTGGCTTAGATTGAGTCAGGCGAATGTCCTCCTGACAGTTATTCCTTGAATATTTCAACTTGAATGTATTAGTAATCTAAAAAAAACCTGCATTGCTATTTTCTAATAACACTAGTATGGTGAGCCTTCAACTGGAAGAGATTTCTACATTTTTAAGTACTTGCTGCCTTAGTAGCAATAAAAGCTACACTTGTGAAAATACATGGACCACATTTCACTGTTCTTTAGTGTAGTGGAAATTAGCCTTTATCAAAATATACAAAATAAAGTAATGAAGTTTGATAAGGAACCTTGCTATAATATCTTACCATGAAGATCATGATATCCTTCCTTTAAATAATATTGAATTTATTTCCCAAATTCCACTGTTGTAACGTATGCTTTTAAAGAGAAAAAGTTAATGAGCTACAGAAATTGCTGCAAAAACTCAAGTGCGTCTGCAACATCTGCAGAGAGAAATCAATTAATGTTTTGGGTCTAGTGACCCTTCTTCAGAATTGTTCTGAAGAAGGGCCAATGGACCCAAACGGGTAACTGATTTCTCTCCACAGATGTTGCTAGATCCTCTTGAGATTTTCCAGCAGTTTGCGGTCCAGCATCAGCAGTCCTTTCAGCAGTTTTCCAGGTTAATAAGCTGAAATTTTGTAGGATGATAATATGAGGTTTGGTTAAACAGAAAACCATTTCAGCAGTTTCACCAATGCCTTCAAGTGGCATCATGCTTACATTTAGATATTTAAGAATAATAAATGAATTGAAACATCAAGAAAAATGTTATGTAATCAGCTTGAATCCTGTTTGAAGTGGGTGCTGATTCATATGAATGTTTGTTTTCATTGCTCACGGTTATGAGTCCAAAGATGCCTTGATTAAGATTTCAAGCCATTGTTGATTACTGTAACTTTGTATGGGTTGATACTGACAGCATTTGGGTCCTTCCTGAAAAAAAACCTGAGAATAAATGAAAATTAAATACAAAAGGTAACTAGTAAAGCACTGAAAAATCATTATCAAAGGAGTATATGCTTTGTAACAAGAGCTATTTTCCTACATACAAAACTGAATCTTTGTAAATGCTGGATTTTGCAGTTGGTTAGACTTAAGTCAGAAGCAATCGATCAGTTGTGATCAAACCAACTTGCCCCACTCCTACATTAATTCAGGAAAGGTGAAGAATATGTATATGTTAAATTAAAAGTTGATTTATGACTATTTGCAATGCATTTTAAACTTTATATTCTGAAACTCCATTTATATAGTTGCTTTTAGTTGGTTTTATTGACTTTTTCACTGTGTACAGAAGGAGTAAGCTGCAAATTATTACTGATCCAAAATTGACCAAGGAATAAAATGCAGTTGTAAAATGGCATTATCTCATCAAAGAGTTTTACACACAGTTTTAGAATAAATACATAGTTAATTTTCTGTTTGAATCAGAGTCTGGTGTGGGTCAAGTTTACTGCTTTTGTGGAAACTGCCTTATTCTTTTGTAATCTGTACTGTAATCCAAAATTCTTCCAGAGGATATGATCTATTGGTTAATATTTATAAACATCCTATTTCCACATAGGATATTCAGTCCTGTGATTTTGAGCAGAAATTTTACTTTTGTAATTATATTCTAATCAGATAACTGGTCATCAAATGCCAGAGCTAAGCATGTAATTTCTCATCTTGTAAGAAAGACTCAATGGTTTCTCATTAAACGTCTCTATGCTTACTTAAAGCATGAACATTTTTTCCATTGTTGTAATAATAGTGAAATCAAATATCATTTTTAAGAATTATTCTTGTATCACAATGGAGACATTTGACATTCTGTAGCTAGGGAGAGTGTTTAGCAATAATTATGAACTTAGTGCACTGTTTAAAGGGCCCAGTTATACCTCATCCGAGGATTTGATCTGCCTGCCTACATTCAAAACCTGAGCAAGGAGGAACCATTACAAAAGATATAATTTTTTTATTCACTTGCAGGATGTGGGTATTGCTAGCTGAGCCAGTTTTAAATGCCAGTCTCCAATTGCCCTGCAAAAAATGTGATGACTGTATTCTTGAACCACTGCAGTCAATTCAATGTAGATATACACAGTTTTGTTAGGGAGGGAGTTCCAAGATTTTGGCCCAGCAACACTGAAGGAATGGCTATTATATTTCCAAATCAGGATGGTGAGTGGCTTGGAGGAGAATTTGCATGTGGTGGCTTTCCCATGTATCTGCTGCCGTGTTCTTCTAGAGGGAACCACAAAAATGATACAGCAAACAT
The DNA here is from genome assembly GCF_030684315.1 of Stegostoma tigrinum. Lineage (NCBI taxonomy): Eukaryota > Metazoa > Chordata > Chondrichthyes > Orectolobiformes > Stegostomatidae > Stegostoma > Stegostoma tigrinum. The sequence goes on from NC_081359.1 coordinate 45,159,716, forward strand.
GGGGTCTTTTGCCTAGTCTTGTGCATACTGACCCAAAGACACCCAGATTCCCTTTCAAACCATATCTGTCTAAACAAAAGCCCATAGCCTTGCAGTTTACAGTTCTTAAGGTACAAATCCAAGTGTGTATTTTTTTAATTTGTCCAAAAATGTGCAGTGAGGCAGAGACATTTGACATTCTGTAGCTAGGGACGGTGTTTAGCAATAATTATGAACTTAGTTGCACTGTTTAAGGAGCCCAGATATACCTCATCCCAGGATTTGATCTCCCTGCCTACTTTCAAGACCTGAGCAAGAACGAACCATTACAAAAGATATAATTTTTATATTCACTTGGAGGTTGTGGGTATTGTTGGCTGAGCCGGTTTAAAATGCCAGTCTCTAATTGCCTCCACCATAGGAAATGCGTGGTTACAAATATAGTATAGGGGTTAGGTCTGGTTGGAATGTTCTGAGGGTCATGTGGACCCGATGGGCTGATTGGCCTGGTTACACATTCTAGGGATTGTACTAATTCTATGATACTATCATGGGACATGAGCGTCGCTGGGTAAACCTGTATTTATTGCCCATTCTTAAATGCCCAGAGGATAGTTGAGAATCAACTGCATTGCTGTGTGCCTGGAGTCACATGCAGGCCAAACTGGGTAAGAAGGCAGATTTCTTTCTCAAAAGGACATTAGCAACACTGGTTCCCCCACCTCCCAACAATGGACAATGACTTTATGGTCACTATTGGACTCTTAATCCCAGACTTTCATTGAATTCAATTCAATCTGCCTTTGCGGGATTTGAACCCAGATCCCCAGAACATTACATAGAACATAGAACATAGAACAGTACAGCACAGAACAGGCCCTTCAGCCCACAATGTTGTGCCGACCATTGATCCTCATGGATGCACCCTCAAATTTCTGTGACCATATGCATGTCCAGCAGTCTCTTAAATGACCCCAATGACCTTGCTTCCACAACTGCTGCTGGCAACGCATTCCATGCTCTCACAACTCTCTGCGTAAATAACCTGCCTCTGACATCCCCTCTATACTTTCCACCAACCAGCTTAAAACTATGACCCCTCGTGCTAGCCATTTCTGCCCTGGGAAATAGTCTCTGGCTATCAACTCTATCTATGCCTCTCATTATCTTGTATACCTCAATTAGGTCCCCTCTCCTCCTCCTTTTCTCCAATGAAAAGAGACCGAGCTCAGTCAACCTCTCTTCATAAGATAAGCCCTCCAGTCCAGGCAGCATCCTGGTAAACCTCCTCTGAACCCTCTCCAAAGCATCCACATCTTTCCTATAATAGGGCGCCCAGAACTGGACGCAGTATTCCAAGTGCGGTCTAACCAAAGTTTTATAGAGCTGCAACAAGATCTCACGACTCTTAAACTCAATCCCCCTGTTAATGAAAGCCAAAACACCATATGCTTTCTTAACAACCCTGTCCACTTGGGTGGCCATTTTAAGGGATCTATGTATCTGCACACCAAGATCCCTCTGTTCCTCCACGCTGCCAAGAATCCTATCCTTAATCCTGTACTCAGCTTTCAAATTCGACCTTCCAAAATGCATCACCTCGCATTTATCCAGGTTGAACTCCATCTGCCACCTCTCAGCCCATCTCTGCATCCTGTCAATGTCCCGCTGCAGCCTACAACAGCCCTCTACACTGTCAACGACACCTCCGACCTTTGTGTCGTCTGCAAACTTGCTGACCCATCCTTCAATTCCCTCGTCCAAGTCATTAATAAAAATTACAAACAGTAGAGGCCCAAGGACAGAGCCCTGTGGAACCCCACTCACCACTGACTTCCAGGCAGAATATTTTCCTTCTACTACCACTCGCTGTCTTCTGTTGGCCAGCCAATTCTGTATCCAAGCAGCTAAGTTCCCCTGTATCCCATTCCTCCTGACCTTCTGAATGAGCCTTCCATGGGGAACCTTATCAAATGCCTTACTGAAGTCCATATACACCACATCCACAGCTTGACCCTCATCAACCTTACTAGTCACATCCTCAAAAAACTCGATAAGGTTTGTAAGGCATGACCTACCCCTCACAAAGCCGTGTTGACTGTATTTGATCAAGCCATGCTCTTCCAGATGGTCATAAATCTTATCCCTCAGAATCCTTTCTAACACCTTGCAGACGACAGACGTGAGACTTACCGGTCTATAATTGCCGGGGATTTCCCTATTTCCTTTCTTGAAGAGAGGAATTACATTTGCCTCTCTCCAGTCCTCAGGTACGACTCCAGTGGAGAGCGAGGATGCAAAGATCTTCGCAAGTGGCGAAGCAATTGCATTTCTCGCTTCCCAAAGCAGCCGAGGACAAATCTGATCCGGGCCTGGCGACTTGTCAATCTTAATGTTTGACAAAATTTTCAGTACATCAGCTTCCTCTATCTCTATCCATTCCAGCATGCACACCTGCTCTTCAAAGGTTTCATTCACTACACAGGTCGTTTCTTTCGTAAAGACAGAAGCAAAAAACTCATTTAGGGCTTCCCCTACCTCCTCAGGCTCCACACACAAGTTCCCTATGCTATCCCTGATCGGCCCTACTCTTTCTTTGACCATTCTCTTATTCCTCACGTAAGTGTAAAATGCCTTTGTGTTTTCCCGGATTCCTTCTGCCAAGCCTTTCTCGTGCCCCCTCCTGGCTCTCCTCAGACCATTTTTGAGCTCCTTCCTTGCCTGCATGTAATCCTCTCTAGCTGAACTTGACCCTAGCTTCCTCCACCTTACATGGGTCGCTGAGTTAATAGTCTAGTGATAATGTCATTAGGCTATCCCCTCCCATTTAAAAAATAGTTTAGAGTCTCTGCCTCCAACATGATCAGAGGCAGCAAATTCCTGGCACCTTCTGCTTTCAAGGTTTTTTTCTCATATCCTCTCTAATACTTCTGCTACTTAGTTTGAATCTATGACCCCTGGTTTTTGCACTCTGCCAAGGGAAATAGATTCCTTTTGTCTACTCTCCCCACACGTCAGTTTTATATACCTCAATCATGTTCCTCAGCCTTCTCTATACCTCAGACAATTCTCCAGCCCTAGCAACATTCTAATTGATCTGTTCTGAGAAAAGGCGACAAGACCTGAAACATTAACTCTGATTTTTTTCTTCACAGATGCTGCCAGACCTATTGAGCTTCCAGCAACTTCTGTTTTTGTTTCGAATTGATCTTCTCTGTACTCCGTCCAGTGTGGTGACCAGAATGGCTCTTGGAGTTGAACTCCATTTGCCACTTGCCTGCCTATCTCATCTGTCATTTGATCTTACAGCTATTCTCATAACAGAATTTGTGTTGTCTTCAAGTTACAGTTGTGCCCCCATGTTCCAATCTAAACAGGTAGTGTATAAAACAAAAGTTGGGGTCCAAACACTGAGCCCTGCAGAATACTACGTGAAACGTCTTTCCATTTCCAAGGACAGCCATTGATCATTACCCTTGTAGCCTGCCACACCATTCAAGCTAACATTGGATCTAATTCAACACATTACCATATATCACATGGACTTTTACATTTTTAACCAGTCTACCAATTGGGGCTTTGCCAAATGCCTTACTAAAATCAATGTAGACAACATTCACTGCACTATCTTCATTGATTCTCCTTGTCACTTCCACAAAGAAATCATTCACATTTGTAAGGCATGATGTTCCCTTAACAAAGCCATGCTGACTAAACCTGTTCAATCCTTTCTAAGTGACAGTATAGGCAAACTCTGAGGACGGTTTCTAACAATTTTCCCATCGCTAAAGAAAGACTAACTGGCCTATACTTGCCATTTCCTTTTTAGCTTTGTTAAACAAAAAAAGTCGCCTTTGCATTCCTCTAATTTTCGAGCACTCCACCTGCCTAGTGAAGATTGGAAAATAATCCTCTGAGGATCTGCTATTTTCCTCTCTGACCTCCTTCAACATCCAGTCCTGGTGACTTATCCACTTAAGGATTTGAATTCATTTAACACTTACTTACTTGTTATGATTATTTTGTCCAATAGTTCACATTGCTCCTCTTGGATTACTGTGCTTTTATGATCCCTTTCATTTGCGAATATGGAGATGAAAAGTTATTCAAACTTCTTCCCAAATCCTCTATCTTTAAATTTCCTTCATCTCTGATAGGTCATATTTTCCTTAACTGTCGTTTTGCACTTTATAAACTGGTAAAAAAAACTTAGAGTTTTAATTTATCTTGCTTGAAAATATTTTTTTCATGCTCTTTTATTTCCTTATTTCCTTCTTACGTACTCCTGTAGGCAATCTGCAGTGTTTGAGTTTTTTATGACTATCAGTTTTCTTCTTCTTTTTAATCTTTCCCTGTATTTTTGTAGACTAAACAGAGGTCTCGATTGGTAGAACTATTCAGATTTTTGGAGGGGAGGTGTCTGCTTTGTGCCCTAAGGATCTCACTTTTTACCACTGATTTTTTTCTTTATCAGTCCTGCCCAAAATCATTTCAGTGTTGTAAAATTTGCCTTCCCTTGGTTTAAAAACTTATTCCTGATTTATCTGACCTTTTCCACATGGAAACTAAATCTAACCAAATTATGGTCACTATCCAACATGGTCACCTGTTGCCCGTCTTTGTTTCCTAAAACTAAATCCAGAATTAATTCTCAAATTTAAGTTAGAACATAGAACATAGAACATAGAACAGTACAGCACAGAACAGGCCCTTCAGCCCACAATGTTGTGCCGACCATTGATCCTCATGGATGCACCCTCAAATTTCTGTGACCATATGCATGTCCAGCAGTCTCTTAAATGACCCCAATGACCTTGCTTCCACAACTGCTGCTGGCAACGCATTCCATGCTCTCACAACTCTCTGCGTAAAGAACCTGCCTCTGACATCCCCTCTATACTTTCCACCAACCAGCTTAAAACTATGACCCCTCGTGCTAGCCATTTCTGCCCTGGGAAATAGTCTCTGGCTATCGACTCTATCTATGCCTCTCATTATCTTGTATACCTCAATTAGGTCCCCTCTCCTCCTCCTTTTCTCCAATGAAAAGAGACCGAGCTCAGTCAACCTCTCTTCATAAGATAAGCCCTCCAGTCCAGGCAGCATCCTGGTAAACCTCCTCTGAACCCTCTCCAAAGCATCCACATCTTTCCTATAATAGGGCGCCCAGAACTGGACGCAGTATTCCAAGTGCGGTCTAACCAAAGTTTTATAGAGCTGCAACAAGATCTCACGACTCTTAAACTCAATCCCCCTGTTAATGAAAGCCAAAACACCATATGCTTTCTTAACAACCCTGTCCACTTGGGTGGCCATTTTAAGGGATCTATGTATCTGCACACCAAGATCCCTCTGTTCCTCCACGCTGCCAAGAATCCTATCCTTAATCCTGTACTCAGTTTTCAAATTCGACCTTCCAAAATGCATCACCTCGCATTTATCCAGGTTGAACTCCATCTGCCACCTCTCAGCCCATCTCTGCATCCTGTCAATGTCCCGCTGCAGCCTACAACAGCCCTCTACACTGTCAACGACACCTCCGACCTTTGTGTCGTCTGCAAACTTGCTGACCCATCCTTCAATTCCCTCGTCCAAGTCATTAATAAAAATTACAAACAGTAGAGGCCCAAGGACAGAGCCCTGTGGAACCCCACTCACCACTGACTTCCAGGCAGAATATTTTCCTTCTACTACCACTCGCTGTCTTCTGTTGGCCAGCCAATTCTGTATCCAAGCAGCTAAGTTCCCCTGTATCCCATTCCTCCTGACCTTCTGAATGAGCCTTCCATGGGGAACCTTATCAAATGCCTTACTGAAGTCCATATACACCACATCCACAGCTTGACCCTCATCAACCTTACTAGTCACATCCTCAAAAAACTCGATAAGGTTTGTAAGGCATGACCTACCCCTCACAAAGCCGTGTTGACTGTATTTGATCAAGCCATGCTCTTCCAGATGGTCATAAATCTTATCCCTCAGAATCCTTTCTAACACCTTGCAGACGACAGACGTGAGACTTACCGGTCTATAATTGCCGGGGATTTCCCTATTTCCTTTCTTGAAGAGAGGAATTACATTTGCCTCTCTCCAGTCCTCAGGTACGACTCCAGTGGAGAGCGAGGATGCAAAGATCTTCGCAAGTGGCGAAGCAATTGCATTTCTCGCTTCCCAAAGCAGCCGAGGACAAATCTGATCCGGGCCTGGCGACTTGTCAATCTTAATGTTTGACAAAATTTTCAGTACATCAGCTTCCTCTATCTCTATCCATTCCAGCATGCACACCTGCTCTTCAAAGGTTTCATTCACTACACAGGTCGTTTCTTTCGTAAAGACAGAAGCAAAAAACTCATTTAGGGCTTCCCCTACCTCCTCAGGCTCCACACACAAGTTCCCTATGCTATCCCTGATCGGCCCTACTCTTTCTTTGACCATTCTCTTATTCCTCACGTAAGTGTAAAATGCCTTTGTGTTTTCCCGGATTCCTTCTGCCAAGCCTTTCTCGTGCCCCCTCCTGGCTCTCCTCAGACCATTTTTGAGCTCCTTCCTTGCCTGCATGTAATCCTCTCTAGCTGAACTTGACCCTAGCTTCCTCCACCTTTGAACGTTGTTCAAAAACATTTTCCTGGGTACACTACATGCATTTTTCACCATCAGGAGTTCCATATATCGTTTGAAACCCCATTGATTTTGGGATGGTTTCCTACTACTATAGCCCAATAGGAAGAAATTTGTCTACATTAATGTTCTTCCATCCACCACCTCCTCACTATTTGGGGGCCTGTGATGTATTCCTGGTAGTGTGACTACTACCTCTTTATTCATAAGCTCAACCCATAAAACCTTATTTGTTAACCCACTAAGTATACTATGCCTTCTTACAACTATAATTAGCTCTTTAACTAATACTGCTATCACCCCTCCCCACTTTGTCATCTATTATAGCAAAAACATCAGGCTACCATATGCCTGTACCCTCAGTTCATCTGCTTTGTTTTTAATACTCCTTGTGTTGAACATAGAAAATAGGCCCGGGGCCATTTGTCCCTTGTAGTCTGCCACACCATTCAACATAATCATGGCTGATCATGCAATTACAGTATCCCATTCCCAATTTCTCTCCATCCTCCTTGATTTATTTAGCTGCAAGGGCCACATCCAGCTCCTTCTTAAATGTATCTAATGAACTGGCACCAACTGCTTTCTGTGTTAGAGAATTCCAAAGATTCAAAACTTTGAGTGAAGAAATGCTTTCTTGTCTCAGTCCTGCCCTGCTCACCCCTTATTCTTAAACTATGACCTCTTTTTCTGGACTTCCAACATTGGGACCATTCTTCCCGCATCCAGCCTGTCCAGTCCCATCATGATTTTGTATGTTTCTGTGAGATCCGTCCTCATTCCTTTTAATTCCAGTGAGTACAAACACGGTCAATCCAGTCTTCCTTCAAATATCAGTCCTGCCATCCTGGAATCAGTCTGGTGAACTTTTGCTGGACCCCCTCAAAAGCAAAAGCTCAGACGAGGAGACCAAAACTGCACACAATATTCAAGGTGTGACCTCACCAAGGCCCTGTATAATTGAAGCAAGATATCCCCACTTCATTACTCTTCTAGCTTTGAAGGCCAGCATGCGTTAAGCTTCCCTCAGCACCTGCACCTACCTGCATGCCAACCTTCAGTGACTGTTCCACCATTACACCCAGGTCTTTTCCTAAACTGCCACCATTCAAATAATAATTTGCCTTTGTGTTTTTGCCACCAAAATGAATAATTCAGATTTATCCACATTATATTGCATTTGCCAAGTATTTTCCCACTCAACCAACTTGTCCAAGTCACCCTGCAGCTTCCCAGCAACCTCCTAGCAATACCCACTGCCATCCAGCTTAATGTCGTCTGCAAATTTGGTGATGTTGAATTCAGTTCCTTCGTTCAAATTGTTAATGGACATTGTGAACAACTGGGGTCCCAGCACCGAACCCTGCGGTACCCCACTCATCACTGCCTGCAGTTCTGAAGAGGGCCCATTTACTGGAATTCTCAAGTTCCTTTCTGCCAACAAATTTCCCCACCCACATTAATACATTGCCTCTGATACCATACACTTTAATTTCCCTTACTAATCTTGTGTGGAACCTTGTCAAAAGCCTTTTGAAAGTTCAGATACACATCACTTACTGCCACACCCTTGTCTACTCTATTTGGTCACATCCTCAAAATATTCCAGAAGGTTTGTCAAACAAATTTCCCTTTAATGAATTCATGCAGACTTGGACCAATTCTGTCACTGCTTCCCAAATGCTCAGTTATACCATCCTTAATAATAGACTCCAGCATTTTCTCACCATCATTCAAACTCTTCCAGAGTCTATAGGGTGCTGGAAATGATCACCAATGCATCCCCCATTTCTAGGACCATTTCTAAGACTTACTTCCCATTAATTTTCCCAAACCATTTCCTGACTAATAAGGATTTCTTTCAGTTCCATTTTCATATTTGACCCTCTGTTCCCTAACATTTCTCTAAGGTTATTTTTGTCCTCCTTAGTGAAGACAAATCCAAAGTATTTGTTCAACTGGTCTGCCATCTCTTTGTTGTCCATTATGAATTCACCAGTCCTTTGCTCATCACACATCTATAGAGGTTTTTGCAGTCAGTTCTTGTGTTTTCTACAAGCTTACTTTCACATTCTATTTTCCCCTTTGTCCTCCTCAGCTGAATTTTAAATTTCTCCCAGTCCTCAGGTTTGCTGCTTTTTCTGGCCAATTTATAGCCTCCTCTTTGGCCTTAATGCTATTCCTGATTTCTCTAGTTAGCCATGGTTATGTCACCCTCTTTGTTCTATTCTTATGCCAGAGAGAGATATACAATTGTTGGAGTTCATTCATGCTTTCTTCAAATGTCTGTGATCGCTTATCCACTGTCAACCCCTTAAGTATCCCTAGCCAGCTTCTAGCCAATGTATGCTGCATACCATCAAAATTAGCTATATGTTCAGGACACTAGTCTCAGATTTAACTGTGTCACTCTCCATCTTAATGAAGAAAAAGACCTTGGCTATTCAGCCTATCCATGATTTTATAAATCTCAAGAAGGTCACCCCTCAGTCTGATATGCCAGAGAAAAAGGGAATGCCCCAGCCTATTCAGCCTCTCTATTTTAAACCCTCCAGTCCAGCAACATCCTTGAAAATCTTGTTTCTGTGCCTTCAAGCTTAACAACATCCTTCTTACAGAAGAGCAACCAGAATTGAATGCAGTATTCCGAAATTGGCCTCACCATTGTCCTCTACAGCTGCAACATGACATCCCAACTTCTATACTCAATCTTAACCCTGGCACCAGGGAGGCAACATACAATCATAGATTCACTTCTGTGGTGACTGAAGCCACTGTGTGTACCTCTTACTGTTGAATCCCCTATCACTATATCCCTGCGACTTGTTTTCCTCCCTTCTGTGCAGACGCAGCCATGGTGTTATGAGTGTGTCAGATGCTGCTTTCTCCTTACAGGCCATCCCCCATCAACAATACATCTGATTAAGAGAGGGAATGACCCACAGGGGGCTCCTGCACTTCCTTCTGAAATCTTTTACTTTGTCTGCTGGTCATCTATTCCCTTTCTGCCTAACCCACAGCATGACCGCCTTGCTGAATGTGCTGTTCACAATATTCTCAACATCATAGATACGCTACAATGAGTCCACACACAGCTCCACCTTCAAAAATTTGTTAGCCAGTAGCTGCAGCTGGGCACATTTCTTGCACACAATCATAAGGAACATTGGAAGCATCCCCTATTTCCCACATTACACAAGAAAAGTATGTCACATGTCTGAGGTCTGCTGTCATGACTTCTCTCAAATTAAGCTAGTTACGCTGTTTAAGAGAATTTAACCAAGTTAGGGATCCTCCTTCATTTCAGACATTTCTTTTATAATCAAAAGCTTCTAAATTTATATAAGGTTAGTATACTAGGCTTTAAAACTATAAGAAAATCCTGTGCAGCTATCATTTTCTGGCTGATTGCATTGGGTCTACGTCACTTTCTGAACTGCTGAAACCAAGTACACAGTCAAGCCTTTCAGCTTCATCAACTCCAGAGGACTCTCATTGAGCACAACAGTACTCAGTTCACCAAGCAGCTTTGAAGGTCCCTCCTTTTCATAGGCCCCAGAAACAATGCTTCTGAACTGGATCAAAGTAGTTGCTCAATTAACCAGCCTCACCTGAGAGTGAGATAACAAAGTGTGGAGCTGGATGAACACATCTCTCTGATGAAGGGTCTAGGCCCAAAACGTCAGCTTTTGTGCTCCTGAGATGCTGCTTGGCCTGCTGTGTTCATCCAGCTCCACACTTTGTTATCTTGGATTCGCCAGCATCTGCAGTTCCCATTATCACCTGAAAGTGACTCAGCTGACTCCTGTTTCAGAAATGGGACTAAAAGTACATCCAATAAAACAGAGAGGCTGAAGTTTCTACACTAAAGAACTAACCTGGCTTGAAGATTACAGCAGAATCTCAAAGGTAATATCCGCAGGCAAACTGGAAAAGGGTAAATAAAGAGTTAAGTGTGCGACTCAAAGATAGGTCCAGCAGCATCTCAGGAGCACAAAAGCTGACGTTTCGGGCCTAGACCCTTCATCACAGAGGGGGATGGGGTGAGGGTTCTGGAATAAATAGGGAGAGAGGGGGAGGCGGACTGAAGATGGAGAGAAAAGAAGATAGGTGGAGAGGAAAGTATAGGTCAATCCAGGGAAGACAGACAAGTCAAGGAGGTGGGATGAGGTTAATAGGTAGGAGATGGAGGTGCGGCTTGGGGTGGGAGGAAGGGATGGGTAAGAGGAAGAACAGGTTAGGGAGGCAGAGACAGGTTGGAATGGTTTTGCGATGCAGTGGGTGGAGGGGAAGAGCTGGGCTGGTTGTGTGGTGCAATGGGGGGATGGGACGAACTGGGCTGGTTTAGGGATGCGGTGGGGGAAGGGGAGATTTTGAAGCTGGTGAAGTCCACATTGATACCATTGGGCTGCAGGGGTCCCAAGCAGAATATGAGTTGCTGTTCCTGCAACCTTCGGGTGGCATCATTGTGGCACTGCAGGAGGCCCATGATGGACATGTCATCTAAAGAATGGGAGGGGGAGTGGAAATGGTTTGCGACTGGGAGTTGCAGTTGTTTATTGCAAACCGAGCGGAGGTGTTCTGCTAAGCAGTCCCCAAGCCTCCGCTTGGTTTCCCCAATGTAGAGGAAGCCACACCGGGTACAGTGGATGCAGTATACCACGTTGGCAGATGTGCAGGTGAACCTCTGCTTAATATGGAAAGTCATCTTGGGGCCTGGGATAGGGGTGAGGGAGAAGGTGTGGGGGCAAGTGTAGCATTTCCTGCGGTTGCAGGGGAAGGTGCCGGGTGTGGTGGGGTTGGAGGGCAGTGTGGAGCGAACAAGGGAGTCACGGAGAGAGTGGTCTCTCCGGAAAGCAGACAAGGGTGGGGATGGAAAAATGTCTTGGGTGGTGGGGTCGGATTGGTGTGTGAGAACGAGGGGGGGATCCTCTTTGGGCGGTTGTGGCGGGGGCGGGGTGTGAGGGATGTGTTGCGGGAACCTCCGGATACAACGCATCATCCTCCGACACTTCTGCCATCTACAATCCGACCCCACCACCCAAGACATTTTTCCATCCCCACCCTTGTCTGCTTTCCAGAGAGACCTCTACATTGGGGAAACCAAGCGGAGGCTTGGGGACTGCTTTGCAGAACACCTCCACTCGGTTCGCAATAAACAACTGCACCTCCCAGTCGCAAACCATTTCCACTCCCCCTCCCATTCTTTAGATGACATGTCCATCATGGGCCTCCTGCAGTGCCACAATGATGCCACCCGAAAGTTGCAGGAACAGCAACTCATATTCCTCTTGGGAACCCTGCAGCCCAATGGTATCAATGTGGACTTCACCAGCTTCAAAATGTCCCCTTCCCCCACTGCATCCCAAAACCAGCCCAGCTCTTCGCCTCCACCCACTGCATCCCAAAACCAGTCCAACCTGTCTCTGCCTCCCTAACCTGTTCTTCCTCTCACCCATCCCTTCCTCCCACCCCAAGCCGCACTTCCATCTCCTGCCTACTAACCTCATCCCACCTCCTTGACCTGTCCGTCTTCCCTGGACTGACCTATCCCCTCCCTACCTCCCCACCTATACTCTCTCCACCTATCTTCTTTTCTCTCCATCTTCGGTCCGCCTCCCCTCTCTCCCTATTTATTCCAGAACCCTTAAACCATCCCCCTCTCTGATGAAGGGTCGAGGCCCGAAAGGTCAGCTTTTGTGCTCCTGAGATGCTGCTGCGCCTGCTGTGTTCATCCAGCCTCACATTTTATTATCTTGGATTCTCCAGCATCTGCAGTTCCCATTATCACTGACTCAAAGATGGGTGTGGCTGGAATGGGTTTCAGCTTGTGGGCAACTGGTACCAGTATTGTGTAGAAGGAAGCTGTTACAGTGGGAATGGTTTCACTTGCACTATCCTGGCATCTCAAATAATTAATACTGTATAAAGACTTTGATTAATTTAAAGTGGGAAGAGTTTGGGAGAGGGAAATATAGGCTTACAAAGCATTACAAGGCAGCTATTTGGATAACATACTGAGAATGGGTCAAGAAGGGACATTTTGTGCAAACATAGAAGAGCAATAAATAGGATTAAAAGGGGAAAAATGATTAAAGAAGCAAAATCAGTGGCTCTTAATTTAAATGTGCATAGTATTTGGAATAAATTAGAGAATTAAAGGAACAAATGCAAGCCAATCTTATAGCTGTTACAGAGACATAGCTAAAATGAGATCAAAGCTAGGAATTAAGTATTTTTGGGTATATCACTTTACAACAGGACAGGCAGAACGGAAAGGGTGTGGGTGCCACTGCTGGTACAGGATGAAGTAAGTACAATAGAAAGAAATTATCTTGAATCAGAAGACATAGAATCCATTGGGTAGAGTTAAGAAAACAAAAAAGGAAAAGAAGTCAGTGGTAGAACTAGTCTTTAGCCCCCAACGATACCCATGCAGTGGGACAGAGAATAAATAAGATAATTAGAGGTGGCATGGTGACACAGTAGTTAGCACTGTTGTCTCACAGTGCCAGGAACCTGGGTTCAATTCCAGCCTTGAGTAACTGTGTGGAGTTGCACCTCTCCCTGTGTTTGGATGGGTTTCCATCAGGCATCTGGTTTCTTCCCTCAGTCCAAAGATGTGTGGGTAAGGTGAATTGAAAATGCTAAATTGCTCCGTAGTGTCCAGGGATGAGCAGGCTAGGTGGTTATTCTAGGGTTATGGGTATAGGGTGGATGCTCTTTGGAGGATTTGTGCAAACCTGATGGACCGAATGGCCTAAATCAGCACTGTAGGGATTCTATTAGTAATGAGAGCATGTAATAAAGACATTAATCATGGTTTACCTTCATCTTCATGTAGACTGACATGGGCAAAGGAAGCCATGAGGAAGAATTCATAATATATTTGGGACAGTTTCATGCAACAATGTGTTAATGGATTGGATCTGATAATGTGTAATAAATTATGTCATAGTAAAAGATCCTATGGGAAACAGCAACCATAACATAGTAGAATTTAGCAACCACTTTTAACCTATTTCTCTCACCAACCTGTTCAGAGATATTATCTCACACCCATTGGAGGTGGGACTTGAACCCAGGTTTCCTGGATCCAGAGGCAGGGTGACCACCTCTGCATCACAAGAGGATCCCCTGTAATTCTCCCTTGAAAGGGAGGAACCTGGATCAGAAACAACTGTGCTAAGCCTAAATAGAGGTAATTGTAAAGGAATGAGGGCAGAGCTTGCTGAAGCAGACTGGGGAAGGGATTTTGCAGCAAAAATGAATCAAGATCAATAGAAAACATGGAAGAAAATAGATTATGGTTACCAGCAAAGACATATTCCAGTGAAAAAGAAGGATTCTAAAAAGGGAATCAACCAACAGTAGTTAACCAGGGAAGATAAGGATTGAAAGAAAAAATGTACAATGTGGCAAAGATTAGTGGTAAGCCAGAGGATTGGGTAAGTTTTCGAGCTAGCAATAGATGATCAAAAAACTGGAAGGGAGAAAATAAATTTTAAGGGTCAACTTGCAAGTAATATCAAGACAGACAACAAGAACTTTGTCTTTTCTCTTCCTTTTTATATGTTTAACAATGTGAACAAATGCCTCTTTAAAGAATAAAGGTGCAGAAATAGTCATGGGAACCAGGAAATGGCAGATAAGTTTACTGTTGCAAAGTATTTATTCTCTATGGTGGAAGATACTAACGGCATTCCAAAATTTCTAAATATTGATAGATCAAAGAATCCTTACAGTATAGAAACAGGCCCTTCAGCCCGACAAGTCCACAGTGACCCTCAGAGCATCCCACTCAGACCCATCCCCCAATAAACCACCTGATCTACACATCCCTGAACACTACAGGCCATTTAGCACAGCCAATCCACCTAGCCTGCACATTTTTGGACCCATGGAGCAAAAGTAGACAGAAAGTAAATACAATAATTATCACTAGAGAAAAAGTGTTCAAGAAAACCAATGGAAACAAAGCCAATAAGTCCTCTGGAATAGGGGAGCTGAATGTTACTCAAATGGAGAAAGACTGCAGAAAGACATGTAATAATCACGTTCGTGAATCATAAGAGAAGCTCTGTCCAAGTTCAGCAGGTGATACTTAAGGCAGATAGAATATTGGTCTTTATTTCAAAAGGAAGGAATTATAAAAGTCGGGAGGTTTTGCTAAAACTATACAAGACACTTATCAGATCTCAGTGCAATACTGTGAACAGTTTTGGACACTTATCTAAGGAAAGATAAACTGGCACTGGAGCCAATTCAGAGAAGGTACCCCAGATTCATAACAGGCATGGAAGATCTATGTTGTAAGGAGAGCATGGGTTGGTACCTGGGACTTCGATGTTGTGGCCATTTCGGAGACATGGATAGAGCAGGGACAGGAATGGTTGTTGCAGGTTCCGGGATTTAGATGTTTCAGTAAGAACAGAAGATGGTAAAAGGGGCAGAGGTGTGGCATTGTTGGCCAAGGACAGTATTACAGTTGCAGAAAGGATGTTTGGAGACTCGTCAACTGAGGTAGTATGGGCTGAGGTTAGAAACAGGAAAGGAGAGGTCACCCTGTTGGGAGTTTTCTATAGGCTTCTGAGTAGTTCCAGAGATGTAGAGTAAAGGATAGCAAAGATGATTCTCGATAGGAGTGAGAGAGACAGGGTAGTTGTCATGGGGGACTTCAACTTTCCAAATATTGACTGGGAACACTATAGTTCGAGTACTATAGATGGCTCAGTTTTTGTCCAGTGTGTGCAGGAGGGCTTCCTGACACAGTATGTAGATAGGCCAACAAGAGGCAAAGCCACATTAGATTTGGTACTGGGTAATGAGCCTGGCCAGGTGTTAGATTTGGAAGTAGGTAAGCACTTTGGTGATAGCGATCACAATTCTGTTATGTTTACTTTAGTGATGGAAAGGGATAGGTGTATACCACTGGGCAAGAGTTAAAGCTGGGGGAAAGGCAATTATGATGAGATTAGGCAAGATTTAGGGAGCATAGGATGGGGAAGGAAACTGCAGGGGATGGGCACATTAGAAATGTGGAGCTTTTTCAAGGAAAAGCTCCTGTGTGTCCTACATAAGTATGTACCTGTCAGGCAGGGAGGAAGCCGCAGAGCGCGGGAGCAATGGTTTACGAAGGAAGTGGAATCTCTCTTCAAGAGGAAAAAGAAGGCTTATGTTAGGATGAGATGTGAAGGCTCAGTTAGGGCGCCTGAGGGTTACGAGGTAGCCAGGAAAGACCTAAAGAGAGAGCTCAGAAGAGCCAGGAGGAGACATGAGAAGTTGTTGGTAGATAGGATCAGGGTAAACCCTAAGGCTTTCTATAGGTATTTAAGGAATAAAAGAATGACGAAAGTAAGATTAGGGCCAATCAAGGATAGTAGTGGTAAGTTGTGTGTGGAGCCAGACGAGATAGGGGAAGCACTAAATGAATATTTTTCAACAGTATTCACTCTAGAAAATGACAATGTTGTCGAGGAGAATACTGAGATACAGGCTACTAGACTAGGAGGGATTGAGGTTCACAAGGAAGAGGTATTAGAAATCCTACAGAGGGTGAAGTCCCCTGGGCCGGATGGCATTTATCCTAGGATCCTCTGGGAAGCCAGGGAGGAGATTGCCGAGAGTTTGGCATTGATCTTTAATTCAGCATTGTCTACAGGAATAGTGCCAGATGACTGGAGGATAGCAAATGTGGTTCCCCTGTTCAAGAAGGGGTGTAGAGACAACCCTGGTAATTATAGACCAGTGAGCCTTACCTCAGTTGTTGGTAAAGTGCTGGAAAAGGTTATAAGGGATAAGATTTATAATCATCTAGAAAAGAATAAACTGATTGGGGATAGTTAACATGGTTTTGTGAAGGGAAGGTCGTGCCTCACAAACCTTATTGAGTTCTTTGAGAAGGTGGCCAAACAGGTAGATGACAGTAAACCAGTTGATGTGGTGTATATGGATTTCAGCAAGGTGTTCAATAAGGTTCCTCACAGTAAACTATTGTACAAAATGCGGAGGAATGGAATTGTGGGAGATATAGCAGTTTGGATTGGAAATTGGGTTGCTGAAAGAAGACAGAGGGTGGTAGTTGATGGGAAATGTTCATCCTGGAGACCAGTTACTAGTGGTGTACCATAAGGGTTGGTGTTGGGTCCACTGCTGTTTGTCATTTTTATAAATGACCTGGATGACGGCGTAGAAGGATGGGTTAGTAAATTTGCAGACGACACTAAGGTCGGTGGAGTTGTGGATAGTGACGAAGGATGCTGTTGGTTGCAGAGAGACATAGATAAGCTGCAGAGTTGGGCTGAGACGTGGCAAATGGAGTTTAATGCAGACAAGTGTGAGGTGATGCACTTTGGTAGGAGTAAGTGGAAGGCAAAGTACAGGGCTAATGGTAAGATTCTTGGTAGTGTAGATGAGCAAAGAGATCTCGGTGTCCATGTACACAGTTCCTTGAAAGTTGCCACACAGGTTGACAGGGCTGTTAAGAAGGCATACAGTGTTTTAGCTTTTATTAATGGAGGGATCGAGTTCCGGAACCAAGAGGTTATGCTGCAGCCGTACAAAACTCTGGTGCGGCCGCACTTGGAGTATTGCGTACAGTTCTGGTCACCGCATTATAAGAAGGATGTGGAAGCTTTGGAAAGGGTGCAGAGGAGATTTACTACGATGTTGCCTGGTCTGAAGGGAAGGTCTTACAAGGAAAGGCTGAGGGACTTGAGACTGTTTTCGTTGGAGAGAAGAAGGTTGAGAGGTGACTTAATTCAAACATATAAAATAATCAGAGGGTTAGATAGGGTGGATAGGGAGAGCCTTTTTCCTCGGATGGTGACAGCGAGCACAAGGGGACATAGCTTTAAATTGAGGGGTGAAAGATATAGGACAGATGTCAGAGGTAGTTTCTTTCCTCAGAGAGCAGTAAGGGAATGGAACGCTTTGCCTGCAACGGTAGTAGATTTGCCAACTTTAGGTACTTTTAAATCGTCATTGGATAAGCATATGGACGTACGTGGAATAGTGTAGGTTAGATGGGCTTCAGATCGGTACGACAGGTCGGCACAACATCGAGGGCCGAAGCCTGTACTGTGCTGTAATGTTCTATGTTCTATGTTCTATGAGAGGTTGAGTAGGTCAGGACTTTATTCATTAAAATTTAGAAGAATAAGAAGCAGCTTCATTGAAACCTACAAGAATCTTAGAGCAATTGAAGGGGTAGACAAGAAAAGATTGTTTTCCCTTGTGGGAGATTTTTGGAGCAGACAGCATAATCTCAGAATAATGGATCGCACTTTTAAGACAGTTGAAGAGGACTTTCTTCTCTGCAGTGATTCAGTGGAATTTTTTACTACAGATGTTTTGACAAGGTTACGTCATTGTGCATATTCAAAGCTGAGATAGATTTTCAATCAGTAAGGGAATGAAGGGTTATAGAAGAAAAAGACAGGCCACTGGAGTTAAGGATTGTCAAATCAGCCATACATGCCTGACTCCATAGAACAATTGTGAGTGGAAAAATAAGAACGCTGTAGTCAAATAGTCCAAACTAAAAGGATAGAATGAGATGATTTTCTCATAATGCCTTCAGTTTCTTGTCAACAGGTTCATGTTGTGATCACTTCCAGAATGTGTGGGAAATCTTCATATCAGATTTAGATGAGAAATAGTTAGGAGTGTCAATGTTTGAAACTTAATTAAGTGTTCTCAAACCACTTCACTGAAAGAGACATAGAGAGTGTTGGCTTTGAGTTTCAAGCTCTGACTGTTACAGAGAGAGTGAAGCAGTATTGCCACCTGCAAACCTTTCCAGCAATTTCTAAGTCTGTAATGAAAAAAATATCCTTTACTTTCGTCCAGAGCCTGTTGTTAGGCAATTTCAGCATCCATATATTAGGGTTCTTCAGGTCAGTTTGCTCAACAACTAAAACAATAAAACTCTGCCATTATGCCATTGTCTCTGCCAAAATTTGCTGCACACTGCGTTCCAAAGTCTCTTAACTAATCATTATGTACAAAAACAAATTGTTTCCTGTAACATTTTGTCTTTGTAGTTCAGAGCAATCATGTGATAATTTTTAACCCAGTACTGTACATTTGTTCATTTTCCAGTTCTTATGTGTCCTCAGTAATGAAGAGAGAAACTGAATTAGTATGTCAGATCAGTGATTGGCCATCAGATTGGAACATATTAGAGGTGTAAAGGGAAACCAGTGGGGGAAAGGAATAAAAGTTAAGAATTATGTTAGGATGTGAGGCCCAGAAGATGTTAAATGTGTTGCTGTGTCAACTGTCCCTTAATTCAAAGATAACTGATAACTGAAAGGTTCATTTCTTCAGTCATGGGCTTTTACATGGCTGAATGGACCAATTCTCAGTTCACAGGTCTTTTGGTATATGGGGAAGAATATCCCATGAGATGATGGGACCTGGAGGGGTGGACTTGCAAACCTTCCTTCTCTGTTGTTGCTCTGCTACATAATTTTAATGGTTGGGGCCTGAAGCATGCTGTACCTTCATAATCAAAAATTATTATATATCATATTATTGAGTGATTTGGCAGCAAGTTCCACACAGTCATTGAGATCAATGCAGCACAGCTTCAAGGAGCATTTTTGTAGTGTATTCTTTGTACTCCCCAGGAGCATTGACCCATTTGAGAGTTGAGAAGGTAGGACCTGGCTAGGGAGCTTGTTTTCGCCCATTGAGTCATAGAGATATACAACATGATTGGATTCCCTACAGTGTGGAAACAGGCCCTTCGGCCCAACAAGCCCACACAGGCCCTTGAAGCATCCCACACACCCCTGAAGACTACGGGCAATTTAGCATGGCCGATCCACCTAGCCTGCACATCTTTGGACTGTGGGAGGAAACTGGAGCACCCGGGGGAAACCCACGCAGACACGGGGAGAATGTACAAACTCCACACAGACAGTTACCCAAGGCTGGAATTGAACCCGGGTCCCTGGTGCTGTGAGGCTGCAGTGCTAACCACTGAGCCACCGTGCCACCCCATGGAAACAGACTCTTCAGTTCAATTCATCTACATCGACCAGATATCTTAAATTGATCTAGAGATAATGGGAACTGTAGATGCTGGAGAATCCCGAGATAACAAAATGTGGAGCTGGATGAACACAGCAGGCCAAGCAGCATCTTAGCAGCCGAGGCCCGAAACGTCAGTTTTTGTGCTCCTAAGATGCTGCTTGGCCTGCTGTGTTTATCCAGCTCCACGCTTTGTTATCTTAAATTGATCTAGTCCCATCTGCCAGCATTTGGCCCAGATCCCTCTAAACCAGAGATAATAGGCCTGGGCCTCCTGCAGTGCCGCAACAACGCCACCCAAAGGTTGCAGGAACGGCAACTCATATTCGGCTTGGGAACCCTGCAGCCCAATGGTATCAATGTGGATTTCACAAGCTTCAAAATCTCCCCTCCCTCCACTGCATCCCAAAACCAGCCCAGCTTGTCACCGCCTCCCTAACTGTTCTTCCTCTCACCCAACCCCTCCTCCCACCTCAAGCCGCACCCCCTTTTCCTACCTACTAACCTCATCCTGCCCCCTTGACCTGTCTGTCCTCCCTGGACTGACCTATCTCCTCCCTACCTCCCCACCTACACTCACCTTTACTGGCTCCATCCCCACCTCTTTAACTTGTCTGTCTCCTCTCCACCTATCTTCTCCTCTATCCATCTTCGATCTGCCTCCTCCTCTCTCCCTATTTATTTCAGAACCCTCTTCCCCTCCCCCATTTCTGAAGAAGGGTCTAGGCCCAAAACGTCAGGTTTTGTGCTCCTAGGATGCTGCTTGGCCTTCTGTGTTCATCCAGCTCCACACCTTGTTATCCCTCTAAATGTAAGTTAAGTACACACCCAGACGCCTTTTGAATTTGACCTGCAGCCTCCTTCACCTCTGGAAGCTTGTTCCATACATACATCAGCTTCTGTATGGAGAAGTTGCCTTTCAGGTTCCTTTTCAGTCTGTCTCCTCTCACTGTACACCTATGCTGTCTAGTTTTGGACTCTCCTACCCTGGGGAAAAGACCATAGTTATTCACCCCTATCCGTGCCCCTCATGATTTTATAAACTCTTTAAGGATACCCCCCCCCCCACCCCGCCTCTGACCTCTAAGGAAAAAATCCTCAGCATATTCAGCCTTTCTCTACAGCTCATGGAATGTTTGAGTTATAAAGCATGGCTGGATAGGCAGAGACTTTTTTCACTGAAGTGTAGGAAGTTGAGAGATAACCTGATAGAAGTTCATAAAATAATGAGAGGTATAGATACAGTTAATGGTCGTTCTCTTTTCCCTAAGATGGGGAATTTCAAGACTGGGGACACATTTTTAAGGTGGGAGGAGAAAGATTTACTAAAGACATAGGGAGCATATGTTTTACACAGTGTGGTTAGCATATGGAATGAACTCCCTGAGGAAGTGATGTATGCGGGTACAATTACAATGTTTAAAAAACATTTGGATGGACACATGAATAGGAAAAGTTTGGAGGGATGTGGCCCACAAGCAGATAGGTGGGACTAATTTAATTTGGGATTATGTTTGACATTGACTTGTTGGACCGGCAGATCTGTTTCCATGCAGTTTGACTTTATGATAAACCTTCCAATCCCGGAGGGATTGTAAGTCTTTTCTGAAAAAGCTCAGCAGGTCTGTCAGCATCTGTGAAGGAAAAAACAGAGTTAATGAGGGTCAGTCAAGGGAGGGTTAGGCTAACAATTAAAGAAGTAAGTGTGGAAGGTGAAGGCAGTGGAAAAACTGTTCAACATCCAAGTGTGAGTAGTATTCATTGATGTTAGGGTGGAGGGGGATAAAGGTGAATTCTTTACTGAGGACTGACTGTTCATCCTCAGTGAGGGGCAGGTCTGGGAGATGGTGAAGACCCGGCAGGGCTGGGTGCTACTGTATACTCTGGAGCTGATGGCTGTGGAGGCGGTAACAACTTTTCCTTTAATTCCTCCAACTTCCTACAGACAAAAGGAGTGGCCATGCGTACCCCCATGGGACCAAGCTATGCATGCCTCTTTGTAGGAAATGTGGAACAATCTCTCGAACGGTTCATCCACTTCACTAACACCTTCCACCTCAACCTTAAGTTCACCTGGACCATCTCCGACAACTCTCTCTTCTTCCTGGACCTCTCTGTTTCCATCTCTGGCAACCACTTAGAAACCAATATCGATTTCAAGCCTACCAACTCCCACAGCTACTGAGAATACACTTCCTCTCACCCACATTCCTGCAAAAATGTCAACCCCATTCCCAAATCCTTTGCCTCTGCCGCATCTGCTCCCGAGATGAGGAATTCCACTCCCAGATAGCCCAGATGTCCTCGTTTTTCAAGGACCATGATTTCCCCTCCACAGTTGCCAAAAACAACCTTGACCGCAACTCTCACATTTCCCACAACTCATCCCTCACACACCCTCCCCGCAATAATGACAAAAACAGAATCCCCTCATGCTCAGATATCACCCCACCAACTTCCACATCCAATGCATTATTCTCCAACACTTCCACCACCTGCAATCTGACCCCACTACCAAGGTCATTTTTCTCTCCCCATTTTTATCTGCCTTCCAGAGGGACCACTCTCTCTGTGATTCCCTTGTCAGCTCCACACTCCCCTCCAGCCCCACAACAGCCAGCACTTTTCCCTGCAAGTGCAGGAAGTGCTACACCTGTCCCCACACCTCCCTCCTCACCCGCATCCCAGGCCCAAGAAGACCTTTCACATCTAACAGATGTTCACCTGCACATCAGCTAATGTATCTGCTGTTCCCGATGTCACCTCCTCTGCATCGGGGAAACTAAGAGGAGGCTTGGAGACTGCTCTGTGGAATGATTGCGCTTGGTTCGCAACAAACGACTGCACCGCCCAGTCACAAACTACTTCAACTCCCCCTCCCACTCCTTGGATGACACGTCCATCCTGGGCCTGTTCCAGTGCCACAATGATGCCACCCAAAAGTTACAGCAACGGCACCTCATATTCCACTTAGCTACCCTGCAGCCCGATGGTGTCAATGTGGACTTCACAAGCTTCAAAATCTCCCCGACCCCGACCACATCCCAAAACCAGCCCAGCTCGTCCCCACCTCCCTAACCTGTCCGTCCTTTCTCCCATCTATCCACTCCTCCCACCTCACCCTCATCTCCACCTCCTACCAACCAGCCTCATCCCCGCCTCCTTGACCTGTCCGTCTATCCTGGGCCGACAAATCTCCACCCTATTTCCCCACCTACACTCACCTTTCCTGGCTCCATCCCTATCTCCTTGACCTGTCCGTCTCCCCTAAACCTACTTGCTCCGTCATCCACCTTCCAACCGGCTCCCCTCTGTCCCTATTTATTTCAGAATCCCCTTCCCCTCCCCCGTTTCTGAAGAAGGGCCCAGACCGGAAACAGTCAGTTGTCCTGCTCTGATGCTGCGGTTTGTATTCCTGTGTATTCAGTGTCACTGGCTGATCGATTCTGTCATTTGATTAAGTCCGTTTGGAGGGAAATTGCAACGAGGTAATGTGACAAAGAAACGTCACTGGGTTATTATTAAGCCGTTTGAAAGCATCTCTGCTAATTATAAATCTCAAAATTCTAGCAGAAAAGTGCACGCTGAGACATTTAAAATTTCTGCAAAGCATGAAAATATTGCACGGTAGACAAAACATCAGCCCTAATTAAATGGAATAATGACAAGATGGGGAGAGGTGATGAACGGGGTGCGGTGTATGGGCTGTTTGTGTACAAATCAAACATTACTTGTACTCCAAACAATGAGTCGGGTAGGTGTCAGCTGTGTTTATTACCGCATCAAATACGGGTTTTAAAAGTTCCCGATTGGTTGTGTTCCGCCTCCCCACGCCAGTCAATTGTTGAACTACAACAAAGCTTCACGCGTTTCCGCGTCAACAAACTGACTTTTCTGAACTCCGAATAGACTGAAGGTCAAATGTACGCGTGGTAACCTTTAAATTGAATATCGTGTTCATGAGAACACCGATTCGAGTGCGAGAGCTTTCCTTTCTGACTAAAGGCGTGTTCAAGAGACTCAAGTTGTCCAATGTTGTCCTGTGTGTGGGTCTGGCTGCACGGTGATTGTCCTGTGTGTGTGTGTGTGTGTGTGTGGACGTTGGGGGCGTCCTGTGAATGACTCTCCTGTATGTGATACTATCCTGTGGAGGAGTGCCCTATCAGGCTGCGATTCCCGTTGTTACATTTCCCGGAAGAAGTAAGTTTTGTATGGTGCCGTCCATCGGGCGGTGTTCATTTCAGTGAGGGTCCCCAGAGCAGATGCCTATCGATCAGAATCTCTCAAACTGCCAAAGCAGTTTTTTTTTCGAAATTCGTGTGATACAGAATAGGCTACCTCTAAATATCTCGCGAAACACCAGCTTGTTTTTTTTGTTTTCCCGTATTTTAGATTGTCAGGCGCGTTTTTTTTTCTCTTCGAAGTGTGAAGCAGCGATTCGCTCCTCTGCCGATAAACTGGCGATACCGTGAATGTGTTTAAAAACTGCTTCCCGAGATTGCTCATCGCATATTTGGATAAGATATATCTTCATTCCTCTTCCTTCGTTCAAATCCACTGCACCAGTCACCCCGTCCTTCATCAATAAACCACATAACGCAAATCATTAACTCAATCTGACGCATGCTTTCATTTGATTTCATGTTGAAATATTGAAGGTGATGGCGATTTATTTTTAAATAGTGAGAAGATAGTCTGAGCCTTCGAATGTCTGATAGGTGTGGAAGCCAGAGTTTAAGTTGTCCCGCTCTGAATAAGTTTCAAATTCGATAGTCTTGCCGAAATGACGCAATCGCTTCCCAGTGACTCAGTGGAAGGCCAGGGTGTACGTCTGACTACATTCTAGAAACTTCTTATCTTTCAAAATAAGCCGATTTAGGATTCTTACTTAGTAGCCTCTTGCGTGGGCAACATTGTCAAAGACCTTCTGGAAATCCAAATAGATCATGCCCACTGGCTTTCCTTTATGGAGCTTGCTTCTTACTTGACACAATGATATGACCAGGTCAAGAGAACTCAAAGAAGGGTCCCGACCGGAAACGTCGACTTTCTTAATCCACTGATGCTGCCTGACCTGCTGTGTTCCTCCAGCTCCATGCTGTATCGACTCTAACTCCAGCATCTTCAGTTCTTGCTATCTCCACCTCCAGACCTGCCATAAATAAGCCTGTCTTTGAGCGAATCTGGAAGTTAGATATCGTCTTGATGCGCGAAGTCAAGTCCAGCATCATCGGTGGCACTTTAAATCACAAAATCCACCTCCTCCCCCCAAAAAACCCTCACAATCTCCCCACTGGCCGCATTTTCCCCATTCCACACATACACAGCCAGATTCTCCTCATCCGGTCCCCAATACGTTTTAACAGTGGGAAACACCGGTAACATAACCAGAACTACAGAGGTGAGTGTAGGCATCACTAGGGAGAAGATGCTTCAAGAGCTAAAAAGTGTGGAGGCCAATTATTCACTAAGACTGGATGGACTATACCCCAGAGTTCTGAATAAGACACGAGGAGATTGTAGAGGCAATTGGTTGTGATCTTTCAGGGATCACTGGGGTCAAGGAGGCCCACAGTGGATTGGAAAATGTCTAATGTTAACACCCACGTTTAGTAAGATTGGTAAGATTTTAGACTCCATTATTAAGGATGAGATTTCTGAGTACTTTGGTAAAGAAGCATTGTAAAGTAAGGTGGAGTCAGCACGGCTTGGAAAAGGGGAGGTCAAACCTGACAAATCTATTGGAGATAATGGGAACTGCAGATGCTGGAGATTCCAAGATAATAAAATGTGAGGCTGGATGAACACAGCAGGCCAAGCAGCATCTCAGGAGCACAAAAGCTGACGTTTCGGGCCTAGACCCTTCATCAGAGAGGGGGATGGGGGGAGGGAACTGGAATCAGTAAGAAGCAAGTTAGATAAAGAAGAGCCAGCGGACATGATCTATTTGGATTTCCAGAAGGTCTTTGACAAGGTTGCCCCCACAAGAGGTTACTAAGTAAGAGTCCATAGAATAAGGAGCAAAATACAGGCATAGAGAGAGGATTGGCTGATTGGCAAAAGGCAGAGAATAGGGATAAACAGGTCTTTATCAGCCACCTGGTGACTAGTGGAGTTCTGCAGGGCTTAATGTTGGGACCACAACTATTTATGTTATACATTAATTAATCTGGATGAAGTAACCAAGGCCATTGTTGCTAAGTCTGCAGATGACACAATGATATGACATGACGTAAAGAGAACCCAAAGAAGGGTCCGGACCGGAAACGTGAACTTTCCTATTCCTCTGATGCTGCCTGACCTGCCGTGTTCCTCCAGCTCCATACTGTATCGACTCTAACTCCAGCATCTTCAGTTGTTGCTATCTCCGCTACCAGACCTGCCATCCGTACGGAAGTGATAAAGTGAGAGATGTGTCACTTGCAAATTCCGCGTTAAAAATGTATGGTATTTGGATGTAGACAAGTGAGGTCGTACTGCGTATAATGTAAAGACAAATACTTCAATCCCGAGTATTAAAAGTTAGAAGTGAAGATGCCATCATACATATTACTCGTACAGATGAGATTCCGGTTTAAATATTAAATATCTGATTCTTATTTGTGGTAAACATATTAATACGTTCGAAATTAAACATATGGTGTCTCCGTGTGAAGTTCACAGTGCGTGATATCGTTATATATTTCGTGGAACACGTGGTAAAAGTTGGAGGGTACATTACTATGTGGCTCATAGAAGACCAGGTGCAGGGAGGGCTTGGCCGAAACTTGCCCCAAATAGCACGCCCGGACAGCGAACTGGAATGATGTATTCTCGTGCCTTCGCGGAATACAACGGCGTGGTTGTTTGGGACCTGTATAAAGTAGCTTTATACATAGTCCAAGCATATTATTGTTGCACTGTGAATATGCTGTGAAAGCAGTTTCCATGAACCTGCGCTGTACTGGGCACAGACCCAGATCAGATCGTAGGCTTCGAAATCTGAACGGAGCTGCGTCCATTTCAAGTACTTTACTAAAAGCACAAGTGGCTTATAAATAACAGAAGCCGTTGAAAAGAATATGAGGATGTGTGTTTTTGCGCGTACACTTCTGTATTTATACATATTTATGTTGCTTAATACAATTCAAATTATCGTTAGTGCTCAGTAGCAGATGGGCCTTGCGCTCAAACTTTTTGATCAGGTTCTGAAATGATATCAGAAATCCCGTAGACTCCATGTCAACCCAATCATGTTTGTATATTAGCTCCAGTCTACGGAAAGCGTTTCTCCTCCTGAGTCTGATATAAAAGGTGATGATAGTTTGTTACTACGTTTGGCATAATTGTTGTTTGTTACTCGGTGCAGAGAGAGAGGTTTCGTGGAGGTGAAATGTTATGCATATTATGAACTTAAACCTAAGTTAGCGGGACCACTCATTCGTGTTTACGTCCCTTTTTATTTGGCTTCAGTGTCATTCGGGTTTAACTTGTATCCCACTCATCGCTTAGTAGAAATAATTAGGCTCCTCGACAGCAGATTATTTCGCATAGGCATTCCTTAAAATTTTAAATGTCAGCTCTCAACAATTTCTTTTAGGTCATACCCGTGTGTACTTTTCTGAAACTATCCATGGAATGACGATGTCTATCAACTTTTCCCTGAGAGGTTGCTGGAGCATTGAGTTCCTGCTCAATCTTCCTTTATTTTCATGAATAGGCATTTGGAAATTAAAAACTGCTCCTCATTACACACGGCCTGCTATAACGGAGTTTTTTTTATTACATTTGCTCCATTAAAATGTTGCATTTCATAATTATCCGTCAGCAAGCTGCACCAAGCAGCCGTTTGCCAGAAAGATGAAATTGGAGTCAGAAGTGCGTCAGAGCTCGATGATTTATGCAATTTATTTAGGGCGCTGCTTTGCCAGTTACCATCAGATTAAATGGTTACTTACTTGCAAATAGCCGCTAGGGAGTTGAAATGCTCGGAAGAAAACAGATTAAAGTTTGCATTCAAACAGAAATTGAATTCAAAGGTAATCAATAGCATAATGGGACAGTAAATGCAGCCTGCCGCCTGAAATGAAATTACCATATTTTTAATCTTAATTTTCCACTCTGTTTATCTGACACTGTCGATGCGAAATATAAACAGATAATGACATAGCATGTTATTGACACTTCTGTCGTCTCGGGACGGAGGCTTTCAGTGATTAAATTGCCGGGATATTTGATTACTTTGTGCTGAGAGCCGATGATGGTCAACGTGTGGGAGAGACACCAACCACATGGCTTCCGCATGGTCCTGCCGGGTGTCAACATAGATCTTTCCATCAAACGAAAACTACCTGCTTTAGTCTGTCATTGCATCCGTTTCAAATAGTTACAATTTATTAGTTACTCGCTAGTGCAGATGAAAAATGTTGACAAAAATGTTCATTTTGTTAAAGTCTTTCGTCTTGCACTTAGGGCAATTGCACGAAATTACACCGACAACTAAGTTAGGTACGTCATTTGGGCTCACCTTGTGGTGCTGTTGTACATACTGAAAAAAAAATCTTACACGGAGCACCGTACTTTGAAGGCACAAAGAACATATACACACAGGGCGCCTGTTTCATCTTACCAAATGGTTGTAACCCATTTTGTTAATTTATTTATAAGTGCTGGAGTGCCAACCTGCCTGGTTTAAAATTTCAACAAAACTTGACAGTTAACTGAGCAAATGGTAAAATACAGTTCTGAAGAGGAGGCATACCAGACTGGAAACAATAACTGTTTTTCTCTCTCAACAGATGCTGCCAGACCTGCTGAATTTATTCACCATTCTCTGTGTTTGTTTCTTGACAGTTAACTGCTAGTCACCAATAATGACAAACTCTTTGACATGATCTCTTACCCACCACTGGCCAATTAGCATTTTCGTTTTGTGCGGTACTTGTTGATCTCATTTGGTTAATCCCTGTATTTTCGTGCAATTTGTGCGTAAAAAACAAAGTTTCACAAATGTCTTTTTTTCAGTAATGCTGATTTATTATAATTATTAGCCTCATTGAGCACGTTGGGAAGCATTAATGGTTTTACAGTTGTTACTCTACAGTTCTTTTGTATTGACCGGAATACTTCATGCCTTGACCTTTTTAGAGCTCCTGTGATTTTAAAAGACGCATCAAACGGTTCAAAGACAACGACCCGATTGTCGTTCTCTTCTCAAATTTTGGGTTTGTCTTATGTGGTTGAAAAATAATTATAGATGTAAACCAAATATAAAGTGGGTGTAAATCCAGAGCGGAGTAGGCGCCATTCGGAAATCTGCTCGGTTTTTAGGGGCTGAAGGGCCCAAAGGTACCCTCTGCAATAGACTCTCTGTTCGTGCCTTTCCCTTTTTGTAAATGTGGCAAGGAATCTTTAGAGAGGCGGTGGCAGCAGGATCCTAAGAAAGTGCACACAATAAATCACCTCCTGAGGAGGGTCTTTTTGTTTTGAAAATTATATTGGCTGCTGCAAGTTGGAGCGAACACCTTCAGATTCCACAGAAAGCAAGCTCCTGGCATGGAAAATACCGGAACCGAATTCCTTCTGCCGTCTACCGTTAGTCCAGTACCCGAGCCAGGGCGCCCAGGGAATTCGAAACTCAGTTCAGTTCCTAACTGCTGCATTCAACAGTTCGCTAGCACTTTAATTTCCGACGTTTCTGTCTCTAATGCCGAAAGCTCACACTATAGATGGTAGGCTAGAATCCACTTACTGGATGGCCAGTGTCAGCTTTTTGAAATGATGCTTCCTGTTCATTATACCTCCTTTCAACTGCTAACAATGGAATTGCTTTGCTGCTGTACGAGTCGACGCCCATCTCTTCAATCGCGTATGAATTCAATTAAATAGTGTTTATGCTAGGCCATTGTTGTCTTTTGTATTATGTGTCTAGTGCTCGGAGAAAGAGCTGCTTTTGTGGAGTCGGATTTGGGCTTTCGTCTCACACGGTCTGGCTGTAGAATGTCAGAAATGAAAAGAACCCTGATAAACTGGAGTTGTTGCACTCTCAGCGGTTTACTTTCGTAGAAACAGGATGTAACAGGCCATGTGCACAATTTACGAGGTGACATTACCCTGACTTCAGGTCTCTCTAAATTGACAGGGTGGGTAAAAAAAAAGCAAAAGAAAGACTCAAGTTACTGCCGGTCTTTGGGGAAAGAAAAATCACTGAAACAGATCTGCGAACACCGTAGCGTCGGCGAGGAAAGTTCTTGTGTTTCAGAGAAACTATCCTTATCTGTCGGTTTGAAGGTCCAGGTTCAAATCTTACAAGCTCCAGCTATCTAGATAATAATTACAGTAGGTCAGCGTCTGTGCAAAAGTGTTGACTTTTAGTGGTTAGCCCATTTTACTAGGAAAAATTTTGCATTCAAACTATTTCACTGGACTTGACGTAGTTAGATGTAATCGTTTTAGCTGTGCTAGGCCTAATATGAATGTAAATTATGTTTGTCACACATGACAGTTTTTAATGACATATACAAGACTGCTTAATATTCATTGTGGGATGGATGAATATGGCTAACCTGTTAAGTAGCAATTGTCAAAATTGCAGAGAGCCCAGCTTATTCACAGACTTTCAGATTGTTTTAGCAGCACAATTTCTCTTTTATTCTTTACTATTTTGCACCTCCAGAACTACAGTATAAACATACTACATTACCCAGGGCAGTGATTCCTGTGAGATGTTGTATGGCTGATTCCAAGCCCAGATTAGTTTGTAGCAGGGGTTATTTGAAACTTAATGAGGTGGTCATTCTGCCCTTGAGCAAGTCACTTTCAGCCCTGTTAAGAGTTTCATACTCAGTATCATGAGCCATAGTTAAACAGAAGAGCCAGCAAATTCTCAATGGTCAAGGAGAAAGAGGTAGGACCCTGAAGGGACAATTACAATGGCTCATTCATCTGAGGAAGGATCACCAAAACCAAAATGTTAACTCTGATTTTTCTTCACTGATGCTGCCAGATCAGCTAAGCTTTTCCAGCAATTTCGGTTTTTGTTCCTTCAGAAACTGAGCCTGCACTTCCTTGAAGCACTCAGGAGAAGACAGTAGGAAACCATCCTAAATGTTCATTTCTCATTGATCACTGAATTTAATAATTGTAAAGAAAATGGAGAAAATGGACAGTGGATCCATCCTTTGCCAGACAACAAATACACATTTCTCTGGTAACTAATCACTCATTTGGCGGGGCAGTGGCTCAGTGGTTAGCACTGCAGCCTCACAGCGCCAGGGACCCAGGTTCGATTCCAGCCTTGGGCGACTGTCTGTGTGGAGTTTGCACATTCTCCCTGTGTCTACGTGGGTTTCCTCCGGGTGCTCCGGTTACCTCCCACAGTCCAAAGATGTGCAGGCTAGGTGGATTGGCCATGCTAAATTGCCTGTAGCGTTCAGGGGTGTACGCGTTATAGGGGAATGGGTCTGGGTAGGATGCATCAAGGGCGGTATGGACTTGTTGGGCCAAAGGGCCCATTTCCACACTGTAGGGAATCTAGTCTAATCTAATTCGTAAGCGTAGCACAGAGATTCAGTGGTTAGCACAGCTGCTTCACAGCGCTAGTGATCTGGGTTCAATTCCAGTTTCAGACAACTCTGTATGTGGAATTTGCACATCTCCCTGTATCTTTGAGAGTTTCCTCACACAGTCCAAAGAAGTGTAAATTAGATGGAGTAGCCATGGGAAATGCAGTGTTACAGGGATAGGGTGGGGGAATTAGCCGAGTGGGATGCTGTTCAGTACAGCTGGTGGGAACTTGTTGGGTCTAATAACCCAAACTATAGGGACTCTATAATTCTGATTAATAACACTTCCTTTTCAGCAAGATGAGTTTGATTTAGATAAGTATGATGTACTCCATTTTAGTAAAACAAACAAAGGCAGGACTTCAACAATTAAAAGTAGGGCCTCAGGTAGTGCTGTATGATAGAGAGAGAGAGAGACCTGGGGCTCAGGGGCATAATTCTTTGAAGCGTGCATCACATAGAGATAGGGTGGCTAAGAAGGCATTTAGTATGCTCTCCTTCATGTCTCAGACCTTTGAGAAGAGGAATTGGGGAGTTATGTTGAGGTTATACAGGACATTGGTTAGGCCTTTTAATGGGGTACTGTGTCCAGTTCCAGTCTCCCTGCTATCGGAAGGATATTACTAAGCTTGAGAGGGATCAAGAGAGATTTACCAGGATTTTGCTAGGAATGGTGGGTTTGAGTTATAAGGAGAGGCTGGATTAGCTGGGACCTTTTTCACTGGAGTGTAGGAGGTTGAAGGTGACATTAAAGAGGTTTATAAAATCATGAGGGGTAAAGATAAGGTAAATGGCATGTATTTTTCCTTAGGGTGGGGGATTTTAAGACTATTGAAATAGTCACATTTCATATTTTTAAAGTGAGAGGAGAAATGTTTAGAAAAGACAAAAGAGGCAAGATTTTTTACACACAGATTGGTTTGTTTGTAGAATGTACTTCCAGAGGAAGTGAAGGAGGTGGTTACAGTTACAATGTTTAAAAGACACTTTGATAAGTATATGAAAAGAAATGTTTGGAGGGATATGGCTCACGTACAGGCAGATGTTTAGTTTGGGATTATGATCAGCATGAACTGGTTGGATTGAATGGTTTGTTTCCATGCTCTGTGACGCTATGACTCAACTCATGATGATACACCTGGAATAGAGTCATCTCTTCCTGTAAGCTTCAGTAATTTGACAGTTGAATCAAAGCAGATCTACAGATCTGCAGGACATCCATAATGATTGAGTAAGCAGTGTTTCTCATGCATCTGCTCCGGCATTAACTGGCGTTAAGTAACCCCACAAACTGAAGTCATCAATATCTAAATCTCAGAATTAAAGAATTTTGAGTGGCTACAGTCCATAGTAAGGCACTTGGCTCATCAACTTCATACTGCCATTTAGCAAGAGCAATTCCGTGAGTCTTCCCATTCACCTTAATTCTGCAAATATTTTGACCCCAGGTGTGTATCTCATTCTCTTCTGGAGGCCACAATTCAACTTGCCTCCTCCATTCTCTCAGACTGTGTAAGTCATACTCTAACTACTCACTGTGCAAACATACATTTTCACACAATGCTTTTGACAATGTTGCCATTCAGTGTATCAATGCCCTACTCCATAAACCTCAACTTTTTTAACCAGATTTTTATGAGGTGAAAACGCTTATTTGAAATCCAATTGGAAAGCATCCATTGCTTTCCCTTTATTGATTATCCCTATTATTGAATCAAAACATGTTATTAGATCGGTCAAACATGATCTTTGGCCATCCTGTTATAGGAAAGACATAATTAAACTCGAAAGTGTACAAAGAAGATTTACGAGGATGTTGTCAGGACTAGTAGGCTTGAGTTATAGGGAGAGGTTGGCCAGCATAAGACTTTGTTCCTTGGAACGTAGGAGAATAAGGGGTGACCTTACTGAGGTGTATAAAATCATAAGGGGCATAGATATGCACAGAATGCGTATAGTCTTTTTCGCAGGGATAGGGAATTGAAAACTTGACGGCATAAGTTTAATGTGAGAGGGGAAAGATTTAAGAAGGACCAGGGGCAACTTCTTCAGACAGAGTGTGGTGTGTGTTTGGAATGGGCTGCCGGAGAAAGTGGTTGAGCCAGGTACAATAGCAACATTTTAAAAACATTTAGATAGGTACACGGATGAAAAGGGTTTAGAGAGATATGGACCAAATGTGGGCAATTGGAACTAGCTGACTGGGCACCATCGTCAGCGTGGACCAGTTGGGCCGAATGGCCTGTTTCCATGTTATAATACTCTATGACTCTATCTGTCCTTTACAAATCCGCACTAGCTCTCCAAAGTTAATTCAAATCTCTCCAAGTGACAGCTGCTTTTTTTAATCTCCCTGATTGTTGTTTCAAAAATCTTACCTACATATTCTTGACTGACACTGTTACATTTGTCACTCACTGCTCAATTCTCTTGCACCCTTCCTTGTCTTAGTGAGATTATAAAAATATAGAAAGGCCTCCACTAACTTCACTTCAACTTCCTTTAGCAGCGTGGCATGTAAGCTATCCAAACCAGGCTGTGAAACCAGCATTTCCAGTATATGCATTACCTCAACCCTGACTTTTCCAACAATATTTTGTCAGACTCTTCTTCCTTAGTAAACACAGATGCAAGCACTCATTATGTTCTAGGCTTACTTTGTGATTCTAAACATATTATTACATTTTTTGTCCAAGTGACAACCTACTACTACCTCCCCTTATTATTTATGTGCCAGTAGAAGACTTTTAAGTTCAATTTTATATTGACTGCCACTCTATTCTCACACTGTCTCTCCTCTTCTCTTCCATTCTCAACATCTTGTCTTTTGCCTACTTCTTACTTGAAGAATTCACCTGACATGCAATGTGCACTTTCTTATCTCATTCTATCTTATTTCCAAACACCCTTATCTTCCAAAGAGCCCTATCTTACCCCTCATTAGATTATACTCATCCCTAAAACAATCCCTAAAGCAATTCCCATGATGATTGGTGGATGAAATTTAATACAAAGATATTTGGTTTGATGCATTTTGGCCAAAGGCATGGGGAGAGGTTATACTGATGTAATGGCACAGTTCTAAAGTGTGTAGAGGAGCAGAGTGACTTGGGGGTGCAAATTGGAAGGTAGTAGGACATATTGAGAGTATAGTTAGAAAAGCCAATGCGATATTATGTTTCACAAATAGATTTGATGTGTATAAACCTTGAGAAGTCAAACTGAATATTTATAAATTTCAGGTTAGGCCATAACTAAGCTATTGCATCCAGTTCTGGGCCCCAGATTTTAGGAAGGATGTAAGGGTCCTTGAGAGGGTTGAGAGAATATTCACTAAAATGACTTCAGAGATAAGGAATTTTAGTGTCAAGGATAAGTTGGAGACACTAGGATTGTTCTTCAGGGAGCAAAAGAGATTTGGGGGGTGAAATTTGATCCAGGTGTACGAGATTAAGACAGGTTTTGATGAGGTAGACAAAGAAAAGCTGATGGTGCAAAGTCTAAGGATATAGAATGGTTTTGGATTCAAATCCAGTGGTATGTGAGGAAGAATATTTTGCTCCAAGTGCTAATAAACGGGAACTCACTGATCAAGAGAGTATGGAAATTGAATGTGCCCTTGAGGGAAGTAAAGTTGTAGATGTACAGGGATAGAATGGGTAATGTATGATTTGCCTTTATTCATTCATGGAATGTGAGTACCACTGGCTGCCCATCCCTAGTTGCCCTTGAGCAGGTGGTGGTGAGCTCCTGCTCGAACTGCTGCAGTCCACCTGTCTCATAATGCCGGTTGGGACTGAATTCCAGAATTTTGATCCAGCAACAGTGAAAGAATGATGTTATATTTCAAGTCAGGGTCGTGAGTAGTTTGGAGGGGAATGTCCATAGTAGTTCCCATGTATCAGCTGTTCTTGTCATTCCAAATGGAATGTTGTGGGTTTGGTGAATTTCTGTCGTGCATCTTGTAGTTAGGACACACTGTTGCTATGGAGTGTCAGTGGTGGAAGGAGTGGATGTTTGCGGATGTGGTGCCAATCAAGTGAGTTGCTTTGTCCTGGATGGCATCAAGCTTCTTTTTGTTGTTGGAACTGCACACATCTAGGCACATGGGGAGCATTCCATCACACTCCTGATTCTACCTTTGGGAGATGTTTCGGGGAGTCAGGAGATGGGTTATTCACTGCAGTATTTCTACCTTCTGACTTGCTCTTCTAGGCATTTATTTGCATGGCAGGTCCAGTTGAACTTCTGGTCAATGGTAGCCCTGGGATGTTGACAGTGGGGGAATTCAGTGATGGTAATACCATTGAACGTTAAGGGGTGGTGGATGGATTGTTTCTTACTGGTGATAGTTATAGCTTGGCATATGTGTTGCATGTTACTTGCCACTTTTCAGCCCAAGTTTGGATATAGTTTCTGAGGTGTTGCAAATTATGCCAAAGTTTGTGCAATCATCAGCAAACATCCCCACTTCTTACCTTATGATGGAAAGAAAGTCATTGATGAAGGAGCTGAAGGTTGTTGTGCTTTGGACACTACTCTGACAAATGCCTGAAGAGATGCCCTTGAGCTGAGATGATTGACTTCCAATAATGACAACCATTTTCTTATGCACCAGGTATGACTGCAACCAGAGGAGAGCTTGCCTCTGATTGATTCAACTTTTGCTAGGGCTCCTTGATGCCACATTTGGTAAAAAGCAGCCTTGATGCCAAGAACTGTCATTCTCACTTCACCTCATTGGTAAATTGCATTGATCTACAGTGAGCAGACATCAAACTTCTGAGCTGTCATAATACCTAGGCCTGAAACGTTAGCTTTCCTGCTCCTAAGATGCTGCTTGGCCTGTTGTACAGCTCTAGATCTTGTTATCTCTTGTCATAATGACTCCCTGACTATATGATCATCCTTAACAACTTATCATCCATTGAGACTTAGGTGAGGCAAAATTCTTTCTCATCGAGGTTCACAAGACTTTGGAAACCTCTTCCTGAAAAGGTGGTGAAAAGCCTTTGAATATTTTATGATATGTTGGATCTATTCTTGATGAGCAAGGGGTGAAAGGTATTAGGGATAGGTGATAATATGGAGTAGTCCAACCAGCAATGATCCTATTGAATCGTTGAGTCGAATGGAGTGGCAGACTTGCCTATTTGTGGCCTTTCTTCATATGTTCATGTGATTTAGCCCATCCAATATCAAAATTACCACCTCCTTTATTCTGGTTAACAGCATCTTCTCTGTTTGTCTTCTCTGTTTGTATGGACAGATGCAAAATATTTAGTTAGAAACGCAGCCATTTCTTTTACCTTTTTGCATTTGGTCCCTAATCAGCCCAAATTTCACTGCTTCCCTTTTCAATATGCATATGCAAACAGAAGAATTTTGGTTTCTTCTTATATTCCCTCTTTGCCTTTTTCCATTCTCCCCCTGACGTTTTAATAGTCATTCTGATTCTCACTATTCAAACTTGCTGACCATATACCTCTCACCCACCTTCTCTGTTTCATCTTATTCTCTACGGACAGCCAGAATTCTCCCATTTTTGGTAGAACTGTTTTATTTGGTGAGACCCATGGTTCCCAGTCCACGCGGTGTGCAGCTATCTTCCTAAGCAACCTTCTGGTTTTGGTAGCCTTTCTTAGTGACTCACGCGACAGGAGAGGCAAAAGTTCTCACCACTGCTGACACCATTGAGTGTTCGTTTCACTGGTAGTATATTTAAAGCCACACAACAATTTAGATGTTGCAAACCAGGAACCACCCCTCACACTGTGATGTTCGAGCGTCCACATTCAAGACATGACTCAGAGGAAAAGAATGCTCACTGTAGCTTCCTGGACAAGGACCTGCAGGTCTTGATGGATAGCGGAATGGAGGGTAAAGTCATTCTTTTTCCAGCAGGCTGTCACGGTAGGTCATGCTATCAGATACAACCAGCATGGTCCCAAGTTTCAGACATGTCACTGCAGTGACCTGAGTTAAGATTGACATCTGGCAGTGCAGATAGAAGGTCGATGATATTATGACCTCTATAAAGGTAAGAACCACCATCTTCTTTCTGCTTCTTTACCACCACTGGGCCACCACATGCTCAAACTCTCCTGTTGCACACACCTCACCAAGGCTTATTTGCAACAGTTCACTGTTGCTGTAGTACGTCCACTCAACAGCTCTCACTCACATTATCCTCCCAAACTAGTAATAGTTCCTGCCTTCTGCATTTTCTGCTTACCCACTGGGGATGCCTCACAACTTCTCCTGCCCCTGCTTTACCGCGAATGCTTCTACCATCAACTTCCATCAGATTCAATCTTTTCCTTTGTCTCATTGCATGAAAAATTGGTTGACCTCCCCCAAACTGACTTCTCCAGAGGTCCCCAACTGCCCCTTGCTGTGATTTTTGGACTGCTTGCTCTTGAGCTTCCAGACTTAACATGACCAAATCCCCAAACTGCAAAGGGCATGGATCCCCAGACTCTGTTAAGGACAAGTGGCTAACTGACTTTGACCAACTCTTGAGTTGGAGTCATACAAACCCCTTGACCCCATTAAGGACTGCTCCTCTTTTACCTTTGCATATGGCCATTTGTTTGAAGCACATGCTGTATGCTTACTGCATAAATTGCCGTCACATGCAGTAGGTTTAATATTGACATAGCACAGTCCATACCCTTGATTGTTCAGTGCTTCTGCCA
Organism: Stegostoma tigrinum; assembly: GCF_030684315.1. Classification (NCBI taxonomy): domain Eukaryota; kingdom Metazoa; phylum Chordata; class Chondrichthyes; order Orectolobiformes; family Stegostomatidae; genus Stegostoma; species Stegostoma tigrinum. The sequence goes on from NC_081359.1 coordinate 45,197,592, forward strand.
TAAACTGCCTAGCTCTCGCTCTCTGCTTAAAAGGAATGCAGCCCATATAGACACTGGTAGCCTGTATGATGGTGCTGAAGTCACAGAATGTGTGTTAGGAAAGCAACATGAAGTAGATGGAGAGATAACGGGAACTGCAGATGCTGGAGAATCCGAGATAACAAGGTGTGGAGCTGGATGAACACAGCAGGCCTGCTGTGTTCTTCTAGCTTCACACTTTGTTATCTATGAAGTAGATGGAGGTTGGCAACCTCCAGTTAAGTGCAAAGTGACTGACTGAAGAGAATAAAGCTAGGAGCCGTAGATGTAGCCTTGTCAACACAACAGCCTCCTATGTAGGTGCATAAGATGTATGTGTGTTTATGTGCACAAGATGATTTGGCAAATCATTGATGTCCTTGAGTTCAAAATAAAGTGTTGATTGACTGAGGTCAAGTGTGAGTTGGACTGAGAGTAGGCCTGTTGATGTGGAGCGGCTAGTTGTTTGACAATGCAGAGTTGTGAAGGTGAAGGGTCAAGGAGGATAGTGGCCATTAGATGATGTAGGGACATTGTTGTGAAGAAACAGTTTAATGTCTGGGACACGGATTCAGTGATCTGCAGCTGCCAGGAACCCATGATGATTCTCATATTGGGCAGTTGCAGCATTTCAATTCTCGAGAAAGAAGAGGACAATTAGGAGTAGTGTATAAATAAGGTAGGTTAGAATCATAGAATCATACAATGCAGAAGAGGCCTTTTGGCTCATCAAGTCTACATTAACACTTGAGAAACACTTGACCTAGAAACCAATCGCATTTACTAGCACTTGGCCCATAACCATGAAAGTTATGATTCGCCAAATGCTCATCCAGGTACATTTAAAAGTATGTGAGGCAATTCATCTCTACCAATCTCCCCAGCAGTGCATTCCAGACCAACAGCACCCTCTGGTTAAAGAAAGTTTTTTTCATATATCTTCTAAACCTGCTGCCGTCACTTTGAACATGTGACTTCTGGTGACTGACTCTTTAACTAAGAGAAATAGCTGCTCCTCACCGTTGCTGTTCATACCTTTCATAATCTAGTACACCTCCATCAGATCGCCCATCAGTCTTCCCTGATCCAACAAAAACAACCCAAGCCTATCCTATCCTACTTCACAAGTTAAAATTTCCACCCCAAGCAGGATCCTGGTGAATCTGTTCTGCACCCCTCCAGTGTAATCACATCCTTCCTGTAATATAGTGACTAGAACTTCTCACAATACGCTAGCTGTGGTCTCACCAAAGTTCCATACAACACCAGCATGACTTCACAATGTTTGTAATCTATGTCTTGATTGATGAAAGCAAGTGCCTTTTTATGCCTTTTTCACCAGCCTACTAACATGCCCTTCTGCATTCAGAGATTTATGGACAAACATTCCAAGGTCCTCTTGTTCCACAGAACTTCATAGTGTCAAGACATTGGTTGAATACTTCCTGGTCAAATTGCTCCTTCCAAAGTGAATCACCTCTCACTTTTCAGAGTTAAATTCCATCTGCCACTTATCTTTCCATTTGACCATCCTGTTAATGTATACTTCTTGCGCAAGTTAATCAAATTCACTATTAACCAGCTGATCAACTTCTGTATCATTTACAAATTTATTAATCCAACAGAGTCATCAATGCCATTTAAACTAATGATGAATAATAAGGTCAGCACAGATCTCTGTGGTACACTTCCAGTCACTGAAGCAAACTTCTGTCATCTCAGTGTGTCTCCTACAACTGGGCCAATTTTGAATCCACTTTATTATATTACCTTGTATCCAATGTGCACTTGTCTTCATGATAAGTCTCCCATGTGGGACCTTGTCAGCGTCTTTGTTGAAATCCATATAAACTACATCAACTGCACCGCCCTCATCTACATACTTCCTTAAAATATTCAATCAAATTCATGAGAATTACTTCCGTTTGATGAAGCCATGCTGACTATCCCTGATCAAGCCTTGCCTGCCCATGTGGATGTAAATATTTTCCTTTAGAATTTTTTCCTATAGTTTCCCTATAGACTCACTGGCTTGTAGTTTTCTAGCTTATCTCTACAAACCTTCTTAAATATCAAAACCACATTTGCCACTCTACAGTCTACTGATGTCTCCCTCCGGCCAGAGAGAAATTAAAAATTTGGGTCAATGCCCTTGCAATCTCCTCCCTTGCTTCCTACAGCAGCCTGGAATTTTGTCCACTTTTAAGCCTGGCAACACTTCAAATACCTTGTCCTTCCCTATGTCAACTTGTTTAAGCACCTCACAATCATCTCCCCTGCATCTCATGCCTTCATCTTCATTCTCTTGGGTGAAGGCAGATGTAAAGTATGAGTTGGGGCATTTTTGAGAGGCAAATACATGGAAATAGTATAATCATCTCTCAATGTTAATCTGCAGTTGTTATTTAAGGCTTGAGGGGAAAATCACAAATATATTTTCTCAAGATTTTGATTTTATCATTCTTACCATGTTTTCCTACCTTCCTCGTCATTGCTCAGGTTATGCCAAGCTGAGAAAAGTTCAGCACATCATCATCCAGGGATTATTATTATTGCTCAGAAAGACAGAAGAACTTGTCAGTATTTTGTGCTGGTATACTACACAGTGTTTGCTGGTCAACTCCAACAAAACCATAGATACACTGAGGTTATTTTCAATCCAGCACCGAAAGTGTCCAGATGTGGTGTCAAGGCTCTCAAAGATGCAATCGGAATACAATAACTATTTGTTACGATTTCTTGTCAGCTTGGTTCTCCAGTATTTTTTCATTTGTCAGATACCTGGATAATAAAAGAAATAAAAACAAGTTTCCAATGACTAGGTACAATACATTTGACCTTAAAGTAAGGCTAGTGAGGCATGGCAGTGTATGCTGGTAACTCCCAATTCAACTGCGTGACCATCACTTCAAACTATTCACTGCCTCTGTGTTATCAGTTTGCTCATTGAGCATTCTTTCTTGGTTGGGCTACTGACCTTCTCCAACTAAACATTGGTAAGACTGCATCCCCATTGTCTTTGGCCTCTGCCACAAACTCAATTCTGTATCACTGATTCCTTCTCTTGCCGTCTTGAAAATTTTATAGCCCTCTGATTGTCCTAGATTAATTCTATCTTCCTTGAACTCTGGACTCTTGTACATCCTGTTGCTTCCTTCATCCGATCGGTAGCTGCTGAAGTCTTCAGTTGTCAAGGCTGAGAGCCTTTATATTTCTTCCTTAGTCTTTAGGTCTGTCCACCTCTCTTTCCTTTTCAGGATGTCTTAATACCTTTGAGAAAATATTTTTCCATTGTCTTAATAGTCCGTTCTTTGGTCAGTATTAATATTTCTCTGATACTACTTGTCACACATCCTGGGTTGATTAATATGCTCAAGAGGTTACACGTGTGCAAGTGTTGTTGTTTGCTGAGCTTGTCCTGCTGTTGGGACAGATCACACCAAGCAATAGTGATGTTGCTGTTCGGATCTTTGTATAAGGTATGATTCTGTGAGTTAGATTATGACAAGCTGTTGCTTGACTAGTCTGTGAGACACCTGTACCAATTTCGGCAGTTGCTCCCAAATGTTAGGCTGGAGCACTTTTCAGGATCAGCAGTGTTTGCCTTTGTCATTTTTGATGCCTTAATTGATGCCAGTGGTCCTTCTGGTTCCATTCCTTTTTTTTCCCCTGACAACTGAGTGTCTCGCTTTGCCATTTCAGAATCAGCCACAATGCTGCGGATTTAAAGTCACATGTAGTCAGCATCAGGTAAGAATATTCAAATGGTTTAAATTGCAAATGAAATGTATCTGGAATTTGCACGTTTTTGCTTCTTCAATATCCTAGCAGTCAGCAACAGGATCCCAGATTTTCCAGTTGCATTTTGCATCTAGGGAACAGCGAGTAATGGCAAGGAATGTCGCTTGATGTGAACATGTCAGCATTAAATTCTACCACGTATCCATCCAAGAGCATCCATGTCCCATTTTACCTTACACTAGCTGGACAGCCCATTTTCATACATTCCCTATGTGGAGACCCCGGTACATTGCCTACAATTATCTACCATTGTTCTCCCTGCCCTTGAGCCCAATATTTTCATCCAAATCATTTATATCTATTACAAACAACAGAGATCCTAGCACTCTTCCTTGTGGAACACCACTGGTCATATTGTATTATACATTAATAATATGCACCCTGTTTCTCCACTACATGGAGGCCACAGTGGTGTCACTGCCACTACCTTCCCCTGCCATAGCCCTCCATGCCATCTGATGCTGTTCTACATTATCGTCCCCATACACTTTGACCTGTCATCGTCCTTGTCTCCACTTTTACAAATATTTCTGTTTTCCTCAGCTTTGACACTTCCATTTCTTAGACAATGCACCCCTTGTGCTCCTTTCAATGATCAAAAGACAGACCCCAGGATTTTACCCTGACCAATGACTGACTTTGATGAGTGGTTCTGAGACATGCAACCAGACCTCTGACTGCCGTACTTGCAGTTCCCCAACTGATGATGTACGATTCCTCTGACTACTTATGACTGGCCTCCCTGATTGACCATTGCCCACTTCATGGACTATAGTTGGACAAATCACCTGATCAAGTCCAGGCTGTGCAGATGCCTGAATGTGGTCAAGCCCTAGATTGTGTAGGTACTGTACCGCTGACTGACACAAATGTAACAAATTAATTCTGTAACAAATCCTGGGGTGAATTATTTTTAGCCTATGGGGAAAATTGATTGTTTATGTGGTTTAATTGAGTAGTGACACATTTGTGATGGTTTGTGAAATCATGGATTCAATTATTGGTACATTCTTTCCAAACGAGTCATGACATTTAAAAGAAATAAAGTAATATAGGATCATTTTCATGACTATTGCTTTATTGTGCTAAGAAGCTAACTTTCCAAAGTTAGAGCCAGAAAACAAGAAGAATACAGATAATAAATTATAAAAGGAGTTGTTGACTAAATATGAGTGTTGATGCAGGACACTGCAAAGGGATAATCCTATTGCTCTGGCTGAGGTAGACAGCAAAACCCTTTATTCCTTTGTTTAAGAAGGGCAACAGGGATAATCCAGGAAAATGCCAGGGGTGGCACAGTGGTTCAGTGGTTAGCACCGCCACATTACAGTGCCAGGGACCTGGGTTCAATTCCACCTCAGGTGATTGTCTGTGTAGAGTTTGCACATTTTCCCTATGTCCTCTCACAGTCCAAAAATGTGCAGGCTGGATGGATTGGCCATGCTAAATTGCCCATAATGTTCAGGGATTTGTAGATTAGGTGGGTTGCAGGGAGATGGGTCTGGGTGGGATGCTCTGAGGGTCGGTGTGGACTTGTTGGGCCGAAGAACCTGTTTCCATGCTATGGGGATTCTATGAAAATAAGCCTTATTAGAGATTATCAGCATGGCCTTGTGCAGGAAAGGTCTTGTTCCACAAATTTGATTGAGTTTTTTGGGGAAGTGACAAAAATGATTGATGTGGGTAGGACAGTGGATGCTGTCTATATGGACTTTAATGAAGCATTTGACAAGATCCCTCATGGTAGGCTGGTCCAGAAGATTATAGAACATAGAACATAGAACATAGAACAGTACAGCACAGAACAGGCCCTTCAGCCCACAATGTTGTGCCGACCATTGATCCTCATGTATGCACCCTCAAATTTCTGTGACCATATACATGTCCAGCAGTCTCTTAAATGACCCCAATGACCTTGCTTCCACAACTGCTGCTGGCAATGCATTCCATGCTCTCACAACTCTCTGCGTAAAGAACCTGCCTCTGACATCCGCTCTATACTTTCCACCAACCAGCTTAAAACTATGACCCCTCGTGCTAGCCATTTCTGCCCTGGAAATGATCACATGGTCGAGTTGCTAAGTTGGATACCAAATTGGTTTGGTCATAGGAGGCAAACGATAGTTGCAGGGTAGGGGGAGGGGGTATTTTTTCTTACTGGAGGTCTGTGACCAGTCGTGTTCTACAAGGATGGTGCTGGGACCTCTGTTGTTTGTGATACATATATAAATGATTTGGATGAAAATGTAGGTAAGATGATCAGTAAGTTTACAAATGACAAAACCATTTTTTGGCATTCTGGACAGTGAGGAAGTTTGTTAAAGGGTGCAGCAGGATATCGATCTGTTAGAAAGTTGGGCAGAAAAATAGCAGATAGAGTTTAGCATGGACCAGTGTGAGGTAATACATTTTGGGCGGTCAAATGCAAAAAGGAAGTGTACCATAAATGCAGGACCCTTAGGAGCACTGATATACAGATGGATTTTTGGTGCAAGCCCATTGCTTCCTGAAAGTAGTAACACAAATGGATAAGGTAGTAAAGAAGACATACAGCATGCCTGCCTTCATTAATTGTAGAATTGAGTGTGAAAGTTGACAAGTCATGTTGCAGCTGTATAAAACTTCAGTTAGGCCATATTTGCAGTATTGTGTGCAGTTCTGGACAACACACTGCAGGAAGGTTGTGGAGGCTTTGGAGAGGTTGCAAAAAAGCTTTACCAGGATATTTTCTGGATTGGAGTGTATTACCTAAAGGGAGAGTTTGGACAAAGTGTTTTTGCTAGACTGTCGGAGGCGATATGGTAGAAGGCTATAAAATTATGAGAGGCTTGGATAGGGTGGATAATCAGTCTTTTTACCAGGGTGGAAATGTTAAATGCTAGGGGGCATAGGTTTAGATGAGAGGGGGCAAGTTTGATGGAGACATGCGAGGCAAGTTTTTACACTGAGGGTGGTAGGTATCTAGAACACACTGTGAGGAGAGGTGATAGAGCAGATATGAGAACAACATATAGCAGGCATTTAGATAGATACATGAATAGTCAGGAAATAGAGGGATATGGACTATGTGCAGGTAAGTGGGGTTAGTTTAGAATGACATATCTACTGGTATTCCACAAGGATCCATACTAAGGCCTCTGCTGCTTGTTATATATATAAACGACTTGGATAAAAATGTAGATGGGTGCATTTGTAAGTTTACAGATGGTACAAAGATCATTGGAGTTGTAGATAGTTTAGAAGGTTATCAAAGTTACTGCAGGATACAGATCAGTTGCAGATATGGGCGGAGAAATGGCAGACAGAGATTAATGTGGGTAAGTGTAAGGTGCTGAACTTTGGGAGATCAAATGTTGAGGAAAAGTATGCAGTTAATGGCAGAACTCTGAACAGCATTGATGTACAGAGTGATCTTGGGGTTCAAGTCCATAGCTCCTTGAAAGTGGCCACTGAAGTAGATAGGGTGGTGAAGAAGGCAAATGGCATTTTGCCTTTATTGGTCAGGGAATTGAGTGCATGAGTAATGTTGCAGCTTTATAAAGCGTTGGTTAGGCCACATTTAGAGTATGGTATTCAATTCTGGTCACCACATTACAGGAAGGATGTGAAGGCTTTGGAGAGGGTACGGAAGAGGTTTACCAGGATGCTGCCTGGATTAAAAGGTATGAGCTGTAAGGACAGGCTAGAAAAACTTGGTTGTTTTTTCTGGAGTGGCAGAGACTGAGGGGAGACTTGATAGAAGTCTAAAAAATTATGGTACACATAGATAGGGTGGACAGTCAGAATCTTTTACCCAGAATTGAAATGTACAACACTAGGGGTATGCATTTAAGGTGAGAGGGGGATAGTTCAAAGGGGATGTGAGGAGCAAGTTTTTTTACACAAAGAGTCCTGGGAGTCTGAAATGTACTGCCCAGGTGTGATGGAGGCAGATACAATAGGGGCGTTCAAGGGACTTTTAATTATCACATGAATAAACAAAGCATAGAGGGATATGGACCAAGGGTAGGCAGAGGGGATTAGTTTAATTTGGTGTAATGTTTGGCAGAACATTCTGGGCTGAAGGGCCTATTCCTGTGCTGTATAGTTCTATGCAACATGGTTGTGCAGACATGGTAGGTCGAAGTATCTGTTCCAGTGCTGTACAGTTCTATGTTCTAAGCCTGAGTGTTCTCACTGAGACCATTTAAGGATCCTCACACACTAATATTCTAACATCTAGAATTATTGCTGATCTCCAAGCTTTGCTCTTGATTAACCTGAAGGTAAACAGAGATAAACTCCACCAATGACAGCTCCCTGAAAGGCAGCACATCTTTTCCAAGTGAGAGTGACGCAGATTTTACATAATATCAGATAGTAAGCACAGAAGGTATATAGAACATTACAGCACAGTACAGGCCCTTCGGCCCTCGATGTTGTGCCGACCTGTCATACTGATCTCAAGCCCATCTAACCTACACTATTTCATGTACGTCCATATGCTTGTCCAATGACTACTTAAAAGTACCTAAAGTTGGCGAATCTACTACCATTGCAGGCAAAGCATTCCATTCCCTTACTACTCTCTGAGTAAAGAAACTACCTCTGACATCTGTCGTATATCTTTCACCCCTCAATTTAAAGCTATGCCCCCTTGTGCTCGCCGTCACCATCCTAGGAAAAAGGCTCTCCCTATCCACCCTATCTAACCCTCTGATTATTTTATATGTTTCTATTAAGTCACCTCTCAACCTCCTTCTCTCTAATGAAAACATCCTCACGTCCCTCAGCCTTTCCTCGTAAGATCTTCCCTCCATACCAGGCAACATCCTTGTAAATCTCCTCTGCACCCTTTCCAAAGCTTCCACATCCTTCTTATAATGCGGTGACCAGAACTGTACACAATATTCCAAGTGTGGCCGCACCAGAGTTTTGTACAGCTTCACCATAACCTCTTGGTTCCAGAACTCGATTCCTCTATTAATAAAAGCTAAAACACTGTATGCCTTCTTAACAGCCCTGTCAACTTGGGTGGCAACTTTCAAGGATCTGTGTACATGGACACCGAGATCTCTCTGCTCATCTACACTAGCAAGAATCTTACCATTAGCCCTGTACTTTGCCTTCAGGTTACTCCTACCAAAGTGCATCACCTCACACTTGTCTGCATTAAACTCTATTTGCCACCTCTCAGCCCAGCTCTGCAGCGTATCTATGTCTGTCTGCAACCTACAGCATCCTTCGTCACTATCCACAACTCCACCGACCTTAGTGTCGTCTGCAAATTTACTAACCCATCCTTCTACGCCCTCATCCAGGTCATTTATAAAAATGACAAACAGCAGTGGACCCAACACCGACCCTTGCGGTACACCACTAGTAACTGGTCTCCAGGATGAACATTTCCCATCAACTACCACCCTCTATCTTCTTTCAGCAAGCCAATTTCCGACCCAAACTGCTATATCTCCCACAATTCCATTCCTCCGCATTTTGTTCAATAGCCTATTGTGGGGAACCTTATCGAATGCCTTGCTGAAATCCATATACACCACATCAACCGGTTTCATTCCCTGTTGGCATTCAGCAAATGTGTTCATTTTACATTTTTTTTCCTTTTGTTTCCATTCATCTATACTCTATTTGTAGTTAGGGCAACAATAGTTTATGAATTTTTTGGTTATAACTTTGTGAAATATCTTGGAGGTCTTTTCCATACTGAATAAACCATAGTGGACTATTGTTTCTTGTTACAATAAGAATAGTTTTGGTGAGACAAAAGGAAAGGTATGTTCAGCAATGCCAGATTGATTGTGTTCTATAATTATAATGTTGACTCTTTTCTATTGGCAATGAGTTGCTTTTAGCATTGTCCCAAACCAGGCCAGTGCATGCAGGAGGAAGAATAATGCAACTGATTATCCTGGAGGTTCTTATCATTCTAAGCTCTGAATGGACTGCCGTAGGGAGAACATACAGGCAGCTGTGCTGTTTCTAGCTTTTGTTGGTTTACCACTAGGATTTAAATGACAAACTGGATATACATTTCAAATACATAACTGAAAAGTGCTCCAATTAGCTCAATGCATATCATTTTTAATGCATTTAATTCCTTTTTTTGAGTTAACTTTGTGAACTAATTCACAATGATAGGAAATATGTCATTCTGGCCCTTGTTACAGTTTAGAGATTTCCCTATCATTTTATGCTTACAACAGAATCATTGCAAAGCAAATTGAATCTCTAAGGATCTGAAATCTTTAACTGTAGTCTGGCAGAAATCTTACTATGCTCAGCCTTAACAAAGAACTTTGAATTTGCTGCAATCATTGAATATCTGAGAAGTTAGAACTCAACACCTTGTTGGATCAATGTATAAAGGTTAAATGACTGCTTCAAATTTATCTTCAAATGAAATAATACACAAGCAGCAAATTTATTCTTTAAAGATGCAATGGCCAACTTTACAAAATGTAAGAACTTGTTTGTCTGGTTATCAAAGAGAAAATAAAGTTGAAGTTTTCTTTGTCAGCACAGACTGGATGGTCCAAGGGCTCCTGTACTGTATGACTCTGATGAAACATTTTTGAAGGCTTCCCCAGCAAACTCCTGAAGAAACATATGGGAAAAATTTCTTCCAATCTTGGTCGATGTGCCAATGTTCCTTCTGACAATGTTAATACTGAGTTGAATGGGGAATTGAAGATTTTAAGAACGTTTTGTGGATCAATAAATGTTCTTTCCTTTGAAGACCAACCTCTATCCAGTAAACAGTTAACTAATCTATTTGGAAACAGTTTCTAATGCAGACAAGATGGAAAGGACCTGAGTCTTCATGGTGGTCTGAAATCAAGTTGATTTATAACAAATGGAAATCTGTTGTAATAGGGTAGATGAAATCTATTGTTTTGAGGTATGTGTGAAGCAAGAGCCTTTGGGCTGAATGACTTGAATTTGTGCTTCTTTAAAGGAATTTAAAATATGAAATATCCTTTGTTGTGTGAATAACTTAAGTTAACAATCATCAATGGCTTACGGGGGATTTGAACTAGGCAGCCTGGTCCTGATGATCCTGCAATATCTTCACCACAGTCTGGTATTAATCCAGGGCCATAAAACTTAAAGATAACATTTTACTATTTTCCACTGACTTGCTTTGTTTTGCCAACACTCTTTGCTCTTATTTCAGTGTTCCAGTATTGCTTGCATTTGCCTTCCTTCTCAAATCTTCCTTAGGTTATTTATTTGTCCAACCAGAATGGAGAGGGCGATGGAGAGTTGATGGTGGGATTTAGGTGGAGGACACAAGACTTGCAACATAAGTCCATTTAGCTCAGTGTTTTAGGAGACGGTACCTTCAATGGGCATAAGCCCAGTGATGAGATGCAACACAGTATTCCTGGCTCTCATAATTCACCCTTATTTTGTGAAGTTCTCTGTGGAAGTCCATTTCTAAGCAGTTATCTTTGGCAGGCCCTCTCTTTGTTATCTATTTGACTGATGGCTAACTGGGTTCCTCTGAACCAAGATTTATTTTCTGAAGGTCTTAGCAAGGATTGGAGTACTCCAGAACTATAAGTAGGCCATAGTAATGAGCTGCAAAATCCAAATGTGTATTTTTTACACTTCATTGATGTCTCTGTTTTTCAGCATATTCCAAGAAAGTGGTAGGACATTATTTGAAATTATCTAAGAGAAAGTGATTTTCACTTCAATGGATGGACATGCCACTTTGCTATAGTGTGAGCCACCTCTGAGTTTCAAGGTTTTGGGTTCAAGTCCCAGTCCAGGGTTTGAGCCCAAAAGTTACTCCAGTACAGTACTGATCAAAAGATACATTGTTGTGGGTGCCACCTTTCAGTTAATGTTTTTGAATCCAGCGACCCTTCTTCAGAACTTTTATTTTATTATCACATTGATGTTCGTGGAAACTTGCTGTGTGCAAATTGGTCGATGTGCCAAATGGCCATGATTCCCCTTTAGAAAGAATTCACTAGCTCTAAAGCACTTTGCAGTTCATGATTATCCTGAAAAGCACTTTGTTTGTTTATAGAGTTGTTCATTGATCCTCCAGTCCAAGTCATCCACGCTGACCAGACATCTCAACCTGTCTAGTCCCATTTTGCCAGCGTTTGGTCCGTATCCCTCCAAATCCTTCCTTTTTACATACCCATTCAGATGCCTGTTAACTGTTGTATTTATATAGGCATACTCCACTTCCTTCGTTACTCAGTCCACATGATATACACCACTATCTGCATGAAAAATGTAGCCCTTGGGTCCTTTTTAAATCTTTACCCTTCGCACCATAAACCTATGCTGTCTAGTTTTGGACTCCCCCACTGTAGGAAAAAAAACTTGGATATTCGTCCTATCCATTGCCCGTCATGATTTTATCAGGTCACCACTCAGCCTCCAATGTTCCCGGAAAAAACGTCCCAGCTAATTTAGTCTCTTGCTATAATTCAAACCCTCCAATACCAGCAACATCCTTTTAATTTTTCTGCACTCTCTCATGTTTAACAACATCCTTCTTGTGGAAAGACAACCAGAATTGTACACAGTATTCTAGTATTCTAGCCTCACCAGTGTCCTGTACATCTGTAACATGACATCCTAAGTCCTACACTCAAAGTTCTGACCAATGAAGGCAAGGGTGCCAAACACCTTCTTTACTACCATGTCTACTCCATTTTCAAGGAACTATGCACCTGTACCCCTAGGTCTCTCTTTATTCAGCAGCACCCCCATGTGCCCGACCATTTACTGTATATGTCCTGCCCTAGATTGCCTTACCAAAATGCAACATCTCATATTTACCTAAATTAAACTTCAACTGCCATTCCTCAGCCCATTGGTCCATCTGATCAAAGTCCCTTTATACTCTGAGTCAATCTTCTTCAAAGTCCATCACAAAATATTTTGGTGTCAAATGCAAACTTAATAACCACACCTCCCATATTCACACCTAAAGTATTTATATAAATGATGTAAAGCAATGAATACAGGACCGATCCTTGTGGCACGCATTGGTCACAGGCCTCCAGTCTGAAAAGCAACCCTATAACAACACCCTCTGTCTCCTAGGACGGAAATTAGGGAAAAAACTAGCACAAATGTACAAAATGACACCAGATGTTTCCTCTGTCTCCTAACTTCAAGCCAATTTTATAGCTAATTGGATAGCGCTAGCTCGATCCCATGTGATCTAACCTTACCAAACAGCCTACTACATGGAACTTGGTTGAACACTTTACAGAAATCCATATTGATAATGTCCACCACTCTATATTCATCAATCTTCTTTGTCACCTCTTCAAATAATTCAGTCAAATTAGTGAGACACGATTTCTCATACACAAAGCCATGTTGACTATCCATAATGAGCCCTTGCCTTTCCCTGGGAATCCCCTTCATCAACTGACCCATAACTGATGTAAAGCTCACCAATCTATCTCCCAGTCTATAGTTCATTGGCTTTTTATCTGCCTGTGTATCACTGTGTCTGGACTAATAAGACATATTACCTCAACTAGTATACTTTCAATTATGTGAACTTCCACACAAATAACATTCAAATTGCCAGGATTCTGACTGAAGAGGCATTCAAAATACTGTAATTTTGTGTTTTATGACAGTTTAAATAATTTCAGCAAAGTTGTATTTACAATATGATAATCAAAACAAATGATGTATGAGCTATTGTCATGTATTTAGCATAACAATGTGGAATAGATTTGAGTAGTATAATAGAGAATGATCTATTATGAATTTTTCTTTGTTAAGCTGCAATGATATCACTGATTTAAAAAGTGTATAGGCCTTACAGCAATTGTCATTAATGCAACAGTCAGGAAACGCAATAAAGCTAGAACCAGGGAAGATACTAATGTTTGTAGAAACTGCAGTTCTGAAGAAGGTCGCTGGATCTGAAATGATGACTCTACTTTCTGCCACAGACCTGCGGAGTTTCTCCAGTAATTTCTACTCTTGTTTCAAATTTCCATCATCCTTAATAATTTACTTCTTTAAAAATATTAATTCAATAAGATTGGAGTCTCACCATCCAACTGTTTCAATCACATCTCATCCTATTCCTGGATGATCAGTTTTGTCACAAGAATTTCTCTATCAATTTTTTGCTGTCAATTTTGTTTTAATTGTTCAATGAATTCAATAGTCATAAAAATGAACAGTGACTGATTGAAATACTTATCCATTTCCATATAGTGTCTTAAATGCTCCTATCCGTACTATACTCCAGAAAACCAACTCACTGTTTCTGAGATCAATCTCATCTAATTCTACAGATGAGCCACAAAACAATTGGAAACTTCAGAAGTCCAAAGCACCGAATAATGAGTACAGGCATTAAGCCATACCAACATGAAAATATATCTTTGAACTTCCATTGTTCAAAGTCTAGATACTCCGTACAGACAGTAATATGGGAGTAGGGTCAGCACACTCATGGGACGGTGCTCACTAGTACCTTCTCGGGATAATCAGAGGTGGGCAATATGTGCTGGCCTCTGCTGTGATGCTCACACACTCAGAATGAATAAACAATGCCTACTGTGAGGCAATATGAGGCAATATTGAGCTTGAGATATTAAATAAGTCAAAATCTGAAAGGAGAAAGCTTATAAAGCATGAAAGAAGTTAGTGCAAATAAAAAGAGTAAAAGCCAAACTTGAATTGGGTTCAATATTACCTTGTACTTTTAAAACATATTGGCAGAGAATGAAATGAGACCCACATGTTTTTATTTGGAAATTCTTAAATAATCTGTTGGATAGAATATTTTTGATGGTGGATGTTTCTAGAGTTGAGTCTAGAAGACTTTCAAGGTCTAATGGAAAGAAATGATTCTGTTTCTGAAGTTAGTGTTGAGTTTCAGTGGTACAATATACTAGGTCAAGAACAGAGACAGCAAAGATGTTGTAGGATAGAGATTAAAAGGGGTAGAAGCCCAGACATTTGTGTCATGTTTTGTATTAAAGTATCACCCAAAACAATCACCAATTCTATGTTTACTCTCACCAATGTGGGGAACACAACTCCAGGACTATGGTAAATTGGAAGGTGACCACAGTTTCACTTAGACAGAATACTTGGATCCTGGATGGTCAGAACAAATTTGGTAGAAGGCAGTTATTTCACTTCTTATTCTTAAAGTGAGCATTATGCATAGTGTTGTTCAAGGAGTAATCTTTCTGGAATGTTGAAAGAGAAGCGAAGGTACTTGCCAGTGGGTTAACACTGGAGGTGCTGAAATCAGCATGGGGATTATTGGTTGACTTAGGAAGGTTGGGACATGGCAGGTGATGGCAAGGGAACACTATTTTGCTTCTGGGAAAAGTGAGAACAGATGATCAAGAAATAGAAAGACAAGGTGAAAGGCCCTGTCAATCAAGGGTGTCAGGGAATCCTATATTTAGTGAAAAGGATGTCTGGAACTACCAGTCTGGAAGGTGGTATTGTCTGAGCAGATTTGATGGATGTATGATGGATGGGGCAGAAATGAATTGTGGAGCAGGATAGCTTTGAGATAAAATGAGTCAGTGCTGCTGAAAAGAGAGATAGACAATGAATAAGTGCTGTCATTTGACAGTGGCATTGTTTGCAGGATGTGATGAGTGCAGTGGTTTGAGCAAATGTTGGAATAACTCCAATGGACCTGTGATCATGGACAGATCCTTGAAGGCTGGAACAATGCACAATGAGTCAGTTTCAAGGATGGTTTCTGAGGATCGAGAAATGGCAATGGAAGTTAGGTGTGGTAAATTCTTGAACAAATATGAGGATTAATCTGGAAAGTGATGAAGGTGAACCAAGTAAAAAAGGCAAGTGAAGAAGATGTCAGACAGAACAGCAGTATCTCTTCAAGGCTGGCACTCCCAAAGGAACTCACTAAGAAATGCAAGAGATGAAAAAAAAACCTCTTTCATCTCCACCTTTCTCGACATGCAGGTCCCAAAAACGTTCCTGTCAAGTCACACCATGGGCAGAATCTTCCAGTGTCAGGGGAACAAGAATAAAGGGGAATTTAACCACGGAAAACCCCAAATTTCAGATTTCTTGATGGCGAGAAAAGCTTTCTGAATTGTGTTCCCTAACTTTAGAAGGCAGCCCTGTGGAGCACCACTGGTCACAGTTCTCCGTTTTGAGACACTCCCTTCCACTATAACTCTCTGTCTCTATCCATCTAGCTAGTATACCCTGGACCCCATGCGACTTCACTTCCTCCATCAGCCTACCATGGGTAACCTTATCAAATACCTCACTGAAGTCCATGTATATGAAATTTACAGCCCTTCCCTCATCTATCAACTTTGTCACTTGCTCAAAGAAACTTCAGTTCAGTGCATGGATTAGAAAGGTTGAGACTGTTCTTCTTGGAGAGGACAAGTCTGAAGAGACCTGTTAGAAATTTTTAAAATCATCAAGCAGCTGGATAAGCATAGCTAGGGAGAAAAGTTCTTGCTCATAAAAGGATCAAGTTTGAAAGGGCAAGTAATTTGCAAAAGTGTCAAATGTGATTTGAGGAAACATCTTTTTACTCAGTGAGTGGTTTCAGCTTGGAAATGTAGTGGAGAAGGTTCAATTAAGTGATTTTTGAAATTGACACAATGTGCAGGATTATGGGGAAAAGGCAGGAGAATGGTGTTCATTGGGAGAGCTGGAGCACACACAAAGGGCCAAATGGCTTCCTTCTGCACCGTAAGAATTCTGTGAGTCTGTGATAATATGGGAAATAAAGATTTTAAACCATGCAAAATTGTACAAGTACACAGTGTGCTCATGAATTCATATGAGGAAAGGATGAATGATTTTTTTTCTTGTTTTTGACCTCAAATTCCGTAAACTAAAGTGCAGCAAGTGATCCTCCTGTTTTTGCTGTCCAGTGCCCCCTGTTAAAAGTGTACAAGTATCAGACGATTCAGGGCCAGGTTGGCCGATGCTCACTGTCTGTATGTGAGGAATGGTGTTCCAAGCTGTCATTGCATTTGACCTTTGTAGCAGCATCATAGAATATCTACAGTGCGAGGCCATTCAGCCCATCAACACATTCACTGACCTTCCAAAGAGCATCAAATCCAGTACCAACCCCCTGCCCTATCCCTGTAACTCTGTATTTATGATGATTAATCCACCCAACCTGCATGTTCCTGGACGCTATGGATAACTTAGCACGGCCAGTCCATCTAACCTGCATACCTTTGGTTCACCATGGAAACCATTGCACCCGAAACGAATCTACGCAAATGTGGGAAGAATGTGCAAACTATATAGGCAGTCACCCAAAAGTGAAATCAAACCCAGGTAACCTGTGCTGTGAGACAGCAGCACTAACCAATGAGCCACCATGCCATATGAATCACTGTCTCTGGAAGAAGGCTATAAAGAGGGTCTTCTTTTTCTAAAAATAAGAATAAACAAACAAAGAATTCAAAAGACAAAGAATAAAGAGCAGTACAGCACAGGAACAAGCCTTTTGTCCCACTACGCCAATGCCTACACATGACAGTTTTCTAAACTAAAAACTTTATGCAGTTCACTTCCCTCTATTCTCTGTCTATTCACATATCTGTCAAATGCCTCTGACATATTGCTGTTGTGTCTGTTTCTACTGCTGGGAAGATAAGACTGCCTAGTTAACTACCAATGTAAACCTAGTTTAATCTGTTGTGCTTGAGATTCAAGAAATAAAAATGAGATATTCAAACCTGGAGTACCTGGATGACAAAGGATATTGAAGAGAAAATAAAAGAAAAACAAGACATAAGATGCATACCAGAAGAATAATAGCAATAGGAATCAGGAGAATCTCAAATGTAGGAGACAGGCTAAAGCTGGCATAGGGAAGGCTAAAGGAAAGCATGAGGTAAAGATGGCAGGCAGTCTGCATTAAACCAAGCTAGCAAAAAGTTTTTCAAACATATTAATAGTAAAAAAATTCATGAAGAATAGAATGGGTTCCGTAAGGAATAAGCAGGATAAGCTGCTCACTGAAGCAAAGGATTTGACAGAGGTACTAAATGAATATTTTGTTTCTGTTTTTACCAAATTAGAAGCTGCTGATAATAGTCAGATTGAAATTGTCCTGATTGAACAACAGAACAATACAGTGATAGATTAAAAAGGTGCTAAAAAGGCTGACAACCCTCCAGGTAGAGAAGTTGCAAGGTTCTGATGGAATGTTTCCTAAATTGCTGAGAGAGGTAAGGGAGTAATCATGGTTAGAAATTTAAACAATCTCTCTGAACATATGATTAGTCGCAGGGGACAGCAAATGTGACTCTGTTGTTTGAGGTAGAAGCAAAGGATAACCCAGGATACTACTGACCTGTCAGCTTGACATCAACAGTGGGCAAACTGATGGAAGCCACAGTACAAAATATACTTAGAGAAAAATAAGTCAATACTATTCAGTCAATATGGCTTTGTTGAGGGCAGGTCGTTTCTGGCAAATTGAACTGAGTTCTTTGACTAGGTTACACAGGCAGTAGATGAAGGTACTGTTGTGGATGCAATTTTGGATGTTCAGAAAGCATTTAATACAATACCACATAGTAGATTGGTTAGCAAATTAGAAATGTTTGGGATTGATGGGTACTCGGTAACATGGATTACAAGTTGGCAAAAAAAAGGAAACAGAGATGGGCATTTCTCAGGTTGGAGACAAATTGAAAGTGGTGTTCTCCAGGGATTGGAGTTGGTACTCTTGCTTGTTCTGATTTATATGAATGATTTGAAATTGGGGATTGAGGACAGACTCTCTAAATTTGCAGACGATACTAAGCTAGGGAGAATAGTGAATTGTGAGAATGATGCTGAACAACTTCAAAGGGGCATTGGCAAGCTGGCCAAATGGACAGACAGCTGAAAGATGAATTTCAATGCAAAGAAATTTGAGGAAATGCATTTTGGTGGAAGAAACACTGACAGACAATTTGGGCTCAATGTTACAACTTTTAGGGGAATATAGGAACAGATGGATTTTGGGGTTCACATGCAAGGTTCTCTGAAGGTGGCCAGGCAAGTTGAAACAATTGTTAGAAAGGCTTACAGGATTCTTGGGTTTATAAATAGATACATGGAATATAAAAGCATGAAAGTAATACGGCACCTCTACAAATCATTGGCCAGATCACGTTTAGAGTATTGTGTTCAGTTCTGGGCACCTTATTGAACGATGTTAAAGCCCTGGAGTGAATGCAAAAAATATTTACTAGAATAATGCCAGGAATGAGGGATTTTACATACAAGAAAAGATTAGAGAAATTGGGCTTATTGTCCTTGGTGCAGAGAAGATTAAGAGGTAACTTTATTGAGGTGTTCAACAGAATGAACAATTTTGACAGAAAGACACATCTCTACTATTATCCTCTATAGACCCCAATATATACCCTTTCTGACTGGAGGCCTGTGACCAGCAGTGTTCTACAGGGATGGGTGCTGGGTCCACTTTTGCTTGCCATTTATATAAATGATTTGAATGGGAATATAGAAGGCATGGTTCATAAGTTTGCAGATAACACCTGAGAAAAAAAACTGCAGAAAGCTTCAACATAAAGGGACTTGGGGGGATTCATGCATGAAACACAGAAAGCTAGCACACAGGTGCAGCAAAATCAGGAAGGCGAATGAAATGTTAGCCCTTATTTCAAAGGGGTTGGAGTATAAGGGGAGGGAAGTCTTACTGCAACTATACAAGGTGCTAGTGAGACCACATCTGGAGTACTGTGAGCAGATTTGGTCCCCTTATTTAAGGAAAGATATTCTTTCACTGCAGACAGTTCAGGGAAGGTTCACTCAGTTGATCCCAGGAATGGAGGGATCACCCTGTGAACAAAGGCTAAACTCTATTCACCGATGTATAGAGAGGTGATCTCATTGAAACATATAGGATTCTTAAAGGGCTTGACAGGGTAAAAGCTGAGAGGATGTTTCTCCTCATAGGAGAGTCTAGAATCAGGCATAGTCTCAAAATAAAGTGGCAGCAATTTAAGGCTGAGATGAGAAGGAATTTCTTCTCTCAGAGGTTCGAGAGTCTTTGGAACACTTGGGACAGAAAACTGTGGGAGCAAAACCTTTGAAAAGTGGAAACACATTAGCTGTCCTTCTCACACTTCTACTGTGGCCAGAGATGATTTGAAATTTTGGATCAGGGCTCCTGTAATTTTGTCCCTTATCTCACACAGCAGCCTGGAAAACAACTTATCCAGACTGGGGAATTATCCATCTTTGAATCTGCCAAAACTTTCAAAACCATCTTGCTTCTTGTGTTAAATTGCACAACAACTTCACAAATTCTGTACTTGCACCCTCCTTCTCCCGAGTAAAGGCAGATATGATGTGTTCATTTAAATTTCTATCTTCTAATAGATCATAGAATTCCTACAGTGTGGAAACAGGCTCTTCAGCCTGACTAGTCCGTACCAACCCTCAGGCCATCACACCCAGGCCCATCCCCCTATAACCCACCTAATCTACACATTCCTGAACACTACAGGCAATTTAGCATGGCCAATCCACCAAACCTGCACATCTTTGGACTCTGGGAGGAAGGTGGAGTACTTGGAGAAAACCCATGCAGACACAGGAAGAATGGGCATTCACCACACAGACAGTTGCCTGACAGTGGAATTGAACCCAGGTCCCTGCTGCTGCGAGGCAGCACTGCTAACCACTGAGCTACTGTGCCAATCCAAGAGAATCTCATTTAATTAAATACAAATAAGGAGAATCCCAAGATATTCTAAAATATATCAAGGGGAAGAGATTAACTGGAGAAAGATAGGGAGTATGGGGAAAACTCTGAATGAAATTGGAGGGCATTGGGGCAGCACAGTGGCACAGTGGTTAGTACTGCTGCCTCACAGTGCCAGGAACCTGAGTTAGATTCCACCCTTGGGTGACAATCTGTGTGAAGTTTATATATCCTCCCCATGTCCGTGTGGGATTCCTCCAGTGCTCCGTTTTCCTCCCATGGTCCAAAGAAGTGCAGGCTAGGTAGATTGGCCATGCTAAATTGTCTGCAGTGTTCAGGAATGTGTAGATTAGATGGTTTATAGGGGGATGCTCTGACGGTTGGTATGGACTTGTCAGGCTGAAGGGCCTGTTTCCACACTGTAGGGATTCTATGATCTATTAGAGGCTAGAAGGTTAAATGAATACATCTGGGTGGGATGCTCCAAGGGTCAGTGTGGACTTGTTGGGCCAAAGGGCCTGTTTCCACACTGCAGGGATTCTATGATCTATGATTTATAATCTAGCCACCAACATTTTCACATGGCCCTAGTTGCTTCCCTAATTGTTTCCTTGAATTTCCCCCAGGACTTTCTACATGCCTCCAGGGCTTCCATTGTTTTGCTCTGTTTGTACCTGTTATATATCTTTCTTTTCCTTTTCATTCTGCATATTCCCAGACCTGGGCTATCTGATCTTGTTGCCATTATATTTCACCCTAAAGGGAACATGTTGGACCTGTACTCTCCCAGTACCTTTTTTGAAGACATACCCCACCCCCAACTGCTCTCCTGTAGAGTTATCCCACTAGTGACTGTTAACAATCTATTTTGGTCAGATCCTGTCTTATTTTTAAAAGAAATTGCCTTACTCAACTCCAGAACCTTTTTTTGAAGACCATTTTTCTCCTTTTCCGTAACACATTTAAAATTTGTTTCCCATTTGCTCAATCAATAGTGCTGTTGCCAAACCATTCTTTGTGGTGGACTGAGAAATTCCACACTCAAAGTAACCTCTGTGCCCCTGCCACCCTCAGTGCCTTCTCCAAGTGTTGTTCAACATGGAGGGCTACCAATTCATCAGCCAAGAGAGGATGCAACGTGGTAATCAGCAGGAAATTTCCCTGCACATGTTTAACTTCAAGCCATGAGAGTTCATGGTATCCGGAGTTAATGTTGAGGACTACCAGAGCAATGTCCTCCTGACCCGCTGTGCTGTCACCTCTGCTGTGTCTGTCCTGCTGTGAGACAGGACATATACAGGGATGGTAATGGTGCTGTCTGGGACATCGCCTGTATGGTTTGATTTGATGAGTATAACTATGTCAGGCTGTTACTTGACTAGCATGTAAGACAGCTCTTCCAATTTTGGCACCAGCCCCGAGTGTTAGTAAGAAGGAATTTTCAGGGCTCTTTCTGCTTTTCCTTTTCCAGTGCTAAGGTTGATGCCAGGTGATCTATCTGGTTTCATTCCTTTTTGGAGATATTTTTAGCATTTGACAAATGAGTGGCTTGCTAAGGCCATTTCTTATGGTAATTAAGAATCAACCATATTGCTGTGGGTCTGGTGTCACATGCTGGCCACACCAGGTGAGATTGGCCGATTTTTTTCCTTTAAGGACATTAATAAACCTAATGGGATTTTCCCAAGAACATGAGCTGGGTCTGTCGATAACTAATACTCCAGGCCATCACCATCTCTGTACCCGCCCCACACAATCCAAAGTCCTGAATATTGAACAGCACTCGGAGAAAGCACTGGGGGTAGTAAGTCTAGGAGGGTGATTCCAGTGTCCATCACAAACTTGAGGGCACTGTCAGAATGACATATGGCCCCAACCACTCCATCAGTGTCCTTCATGTCCTGGATTGTTTGCTGGTTGGTTGTACCCAAAGACTGGGCATCCTCTGACATTGAGGGTGCCACACCAGATGTCACCAGGTCCTAAACCAGTGCCTAACGGTTGGTTTGAGTCCAAGGAAGTCCCAAAACCATGAATAGATTTTGTCACCAGCTTTTTCCATTGACAAACTCCCCTCCCGCTCCCCTGCCCTGATGAATTGTCCCAACTCAAATCACCAACTTCCCTGCTCCTCTGATGCTGCCTGACCTGCTGCGTTCACCCAGCTCCACACTGGTGGTCTCCAAGTTCCTGACTGGATCATCAGTGTGCCTCAGGACATTCTGTCTGCCTTCAAAGATGAACATTCCTCATCATTGTTAGTAACACTTGGGATAGACTGAGGTCAATTGACCACAGGGAGGCCCGTCATCATGGCATTTTTTGAGGTGTCCTTTACTGAAAATGACTTAACCATTTCAGACAAGGCTGTTGGGCTTGTCAATGGCTGCTTGAAACTTGTTATGAAAACCTGGGGCTGGACTCACATCTCCAGTTCTGTCAAGGTGATGGTGATGGACTGGATGCTATAACATTCTATGATTCTACGAACAACGTAGGTAGAGTTGCTAAGCTGCCAAGCAACTATCAGGCAGGTGTGCAGACATTAACCATTAGGCTCCTTCAGCAATAAAGGAAGCGGTATTAAAAACAGTCTGTAAATGCTTTCACTCTAAACTGTTATTCATTGAAGCTTGGCCAATAGATAGTATCAGGGTCTTCCTGAGCCTGTGTCCTAGGAGGTCTGTGGAAACTTATCTGCTTGGTGCATTCATGCAAATTATTACCTACAGCTCAGAATACTGATAAATGTGAAGTACTGCATTTGGGCAAAATGAGATCACAGTTTAAGAAAAACAATGTGGTGAGAATGTTAAAGATTGAAATAAAATAAGGAACTGCAGCAGCTTTGTGAACAATATCAGAGCCATTCAAGGAAATGCCAAAGACACAAATGCAGTCTATTGAAGAGATGCTCATAATAATTTAGAATGAAGTTTCTGAGGAATGCCTTAGACTTAGAGAAATTACAAGCAAAAATGTGGCAGCAATTTTCTTCTCCAGTAAAAAGATTAATTTCACACAAGTTGCGCTCTCAAATCGCCAGGCACAATCAAAACCCATGGCTAGTAATAATTTTACATAGTGTCTGTTAATCCCTCAATTGCAGTTTCAAAACATTGTATACAAAGACCAGTTGGTAATTTCCTTAATGTTTGCCAAAATAGATGGTCCACAGAAAGACATTTCATCACATTGATTTGGTTTAAAGACTGTGAACACAGTATTTATTCAAATTTTTTATGGTGATGACTATTGTTTTTAACACAAATTTTGAATAGATTTTGGGCAAATTTTAAGCTCCATGTCTTTAACAAGAATGGTACATGAGAGGATGTTAGGATTTTTCTGTTTATTTTGTTATTTCTTCTGACTTTTTTTTTATCAGGGTGGAACTGCCAAATACTCGGGACATAGGTTTAAGGTGAGAGGGAGAAAGTTTAAAACAGATGTGTCAAGCAATTATTTTACACAGAAAGTGATGGGTGCCTGGAATATGCTGCCAGGGGAAGTGATAGAATCAGATTTGATAGCAATGTTTAAGAGGCATTTAGACAGACACAAGAACTGGCAGGGAATAAATGGATGCAGACTGTGTGCAAGCTGGCAGGAATAGTTTGGAATAGCACCATGATGGGTGCAGACATGTTGGGTTGAAGGGCCTATTCCTGTGCTGTACTCATCTATGTTCCATGTTTTAAACTGAAATCTTCCACTTTAAAGTGCTGGCAGAATCAGAATAGCTGTGAATTTTCCAGTCACTATTCCATGCTCAGTGACAAAACTATGAAATACCTACAGAATTAAATAAAAGGATTTTTATGAATGACTGAATTAAATAATAAGATTAGCAATTCTATTATCAGTGTGAAAGAAAAAGATATTGATGATAATTTATTAATTTATTTTATTTAACGTATATAAAACTGTATTACACCCTCTCACTGTGGAGCAAAGAACCTACGCGAATGAGACTTTGAAAGCTTTGAAGTCATACTTTGAACCCATATTACATCTGATTCTGGGAAAAGGATGTTAATATTGTGGATGATAAAAGTAAAGAAAGCATGTCCAGTGAGGGGAATGAGGTGCTCCAACTGTAGGAATTTGAATCACTTCGCATTTAAGTGTTTAGTTAGAAAGAAGCATCTGATCATTCTGAGAAAACATTCCATAAAACGGGTTGTCTTCATCAGGTGTTAGAATGATAACTGATTTGTGAACCTTAGAATAATGATTGCAGAAGGAGAACACCAAGTGATTGTGAAGTGTCAGGCAGACTGGTGCTCTGTCCAACATCATGAGACCCATGCAAAGTGGTTCAAGGAGCTGGCCCATAAATGAATCCCTCAAAAATAAAGTTGAGGCCCTACAATTGATTGCTGTCATCCCAGGAGTACAAATGTGACCATGAGAAATCATCTTGTGGGTCAGTACTGCACTCACCATGGTGCTATTCCAAACTAATCCTATCAGCTTGTATACAGTCTGTACCCATGTATTCTTTGCCAGATAACAAAGTGTAAAGCTAGATGAACACAGCAGGCCAAGCAGCATCTCAGGAGCACAAAAGCTGATGTTTCGGGCCTAGACCCTTCATCAGAGAGGGGGATGGGGAGAGGGTTCTGGAATAAATAGGGAGAGAGGGGGAGGCGGGCCAAAGATGGAGAGAAAAGAAGATAGGTGGAGAAGAGAGTACAGGTGGGGAGGTAGGGAGGTGATAAGTCAGTCCAGGGACGACGGACAGGTCAAGGACGTGGAATGAGATTAGTTGGTAGGAAATGGAGGTGCGGCTTGAGGTGGGAGGAAGGGATGGGTGAGAGGAAGAACAGGTTAGGGAGGTGGAAACAGGCTGGGCTGGTTTTGGGATGTAGTGGGGAGAGGGGACGAGCTGGGCTGGTTGTGTGATGCATTCGGGGGAGGGGAAGAACTGGGCTGGTTTTGGGATGCGGTGGGAGAAGAGAAGATTTTGAAGCTTGTGAGGTCCATATTGATACCATTGGGCTGCAGGGTTCCCAAGCGGAATATGAGTTGCTGTTCCTGCAACCTTCGGGTGGCATCATTGTGGCACTGCAGGAGGCCCATGACGGACATGTCGTCTGAGGAATGGGAGGGGGAGTTAAAATGGTTCGCGACTGGGAGGTGCAGTTGTTTATTTCGAACCGAGCAGAGGTGTTCTGCAAAGTGGTCCCCAAGCCTCCGCTTGGTTTCCCCAATGTAGAGGAAGCCACACCGGGTACAATGGATACAGTATACCACATTGGCAGATGTGCAGGTGAACCTCTGCTTAATATGGAAGGTCATCTTGGGGCCTGGGATGAGGGTGAGGCAGGAGGCATGGGGGCAAGTGTAGCACTTCCTGTGGTTGCCGGATGTGGTGGGGTTGGAGGGGAATGTGGAGTGAACAAGGGAGTCCCAGAAAGAGTGGTCTCTCCGGAAGGCAGACAAGGGTAGGGATGGAAAAATGTCTTGGGTGGTGGGGTCGGATGGTAGATGGCGGAAGTGTCAGAGGATGATGCGTTGTATCTGGAGGTTGGTGGGGTGGTATGTGAGAACGAGGGGGATCCTCTTGGGGCAGTTGTGGCGGGGGCAGGGTGTGAGGGATGTGTTGCGGGAAATGCGGTCAACGGCGTTCTCGACAACTGCGGGGGGAAAGTTGCGGTCCTTGAAGAACTTGGACATCTGGGATGCGCGGGAGTGGAATGCCTCATCCTGGGAGCAGATGCGGCGGAGACGGGGGAATTGGGACTGGGGATGGAATTTTTGCAGGAGAGTGAGTGGGAGGAGGTGTATTCTAGTGCAAGAGAGTGGGTGGGGAGGAATCTGTCTCATGCTGCCTTCATTCATTAAGAGACCTAGGTTGGCACTGCTTTGAATGAGACTCCATGGGTCACTGCTGTGGTAAGGGTTATCCCCTTAATAAGTGGTTTCCAATTCCCATCTGGCACTCAGACACCAATGCAGAGACACATTATGTCCAAAGTAAGCCCCACAAAAGCCACAGTGGATACTGTCTGCAGGTGGACTGACTGCTTAGATCTCAAAATTCGGAATGTAAAGAAATTTGGTGCATGTCTTGACCTTTACAAAAATAAGTGATGTAAGGAACAGGATGGTGACAGCCTGCAGTTAGTTGAGTGGATTGGTGATTTATGTATTTTACGTTGTTTTTTTCTCTCTAAACAGTTGCTGTAGTTTAAACTAGGTGGATCTAGGTCTTATGTCAACTTGAGTATTGCTGCAAAAAGACATAGTTTGTTGATGCTCTTAACCTTGAATTCATTAGAACATTTCAGAAGAATAGCAATTCAAGGGAAAAATATCATTTATATTGTGTGAAAGAAGAGTGATAATTGGTTGGAAAAAAGACTCTGATTAGAAGAGGCATTGCCTTATAGCCATTAATATTGATTGACAGTTAACAAACAGCCTTGGTTTAAATTTTATAACATGCACATTGACTCTGATTGGTCCAGACATTGACCAACAATCCTTAATTAGTTGTTAGCATAATTCCTTGCATGTTCAAGATTATCTGGCAAATACTGTCCAATTTCAAAATCACATTTAATGTTAGACCCTGGGTTGTGAATTTTGCAAGTGCTGGTTGGTTGAACTTGATCAGTACCTTACATGTTGTAAATAGTTGAAAGAACATGTTGTTTGATACAATACACCGGTATCTGGAATGTATGCATTATGTACTTGGCATCATATCAGCGGTGAAGTTCAGATGCCATGTTTCTCATTTCTGTGACAGGCAGAAGAATGTCTTTTTGGCTTGATAACAAAAACCTAATAGTAGTACCATAAATTAGGTCACTTCAATCTGTTGCTCAAACATTTCAGCTCCCCCCCTTCCAGGGTAATCTTGGTTAGACTGGGCACTTTCATGATCAGGAGTGAGGACCTTTCGTGAGTTTGCATGATATGTGGTGAGAAATTATCTAAACAGGATAGTTGTTATCTGGAAGAATGCCTTTAATGCATCTTATTTTGGCATTACGTTTATGAGGTTTCACAAAGTATCTGTGAGGTTATTGCAGGGATAAAAAAAGTCAACATTTTTTCTGATGTTTATAACAAGACAATGCCAATAATTCATTTATGATGCTATTATAGTTCATGCATTTTGTTTATGTAGCAAAAATTATATTATTTTGTTAAAAGTACATTGGCAGTCTCTTGTAAATATGTTTAGTGCCTGATCTTTCCAGACAACTAAGACAAAATAAAGCCAGGTTTCATTTTGGAATTGAACTTGATTAGTTGAGATCACAACAATTGTAGTCTTCCAAAATTCTCTGATTCTAGAAATGTCCCAGCACATTGGAAACTACAAATGTAATACCATTATTTCAAAAAGGAGGGAGACAGAAGGCAGGAGATTTGAGATTAGAGAGTCTAACGCCTGTCTTTGAGAAAGTGCTGCAGTTTATCATAGGATATAACCTATTGGAGTTGGTAGCAGACTTGATTAATCAATTAGCCTGTTCATGCAACTATTGTTCATGATTAATGATAAAAATGATAACACAAGCCTTCATCAAACAAACCACTGTTAGAAGATGAGCTTCTTATCCCTTGGCCATGGGGAGGTGGTGTCTGGTATGAGTCAGCCAGAGTGTCTTCTGTTCTGACTAAATGCTGAGTACTTCCTCATGTAACTATTCAAAGAGGTCTGGGGAGGGATGGCAAATACCCTATAGTGATTATAATGCGGTCAGTCAGGTGGAACTCAAAAAATATGAGTTCCCTGACTGGGGTTGTTAACCTGGTCCAATCAGAGATCCCTGGCTGACAGATATAAAGAGGCATGTCAACTGGAAATTTGAGATGGACACAGCAGGTACTACAGCCTCAACACCTTTACCACCTGAAGAAGAGGATGAATTTCTCCCAAGTTGGGAGGAAGATGGGTACAAGAGGCAGGCTATGGTTCAGTACATGCCATCTGGTCCAAGGCTAGGCAGGAAGAACTGGATCCAGTGTGAAAAGACCCAAGGACAAGAAAAAGAACAGACCATCAACCTCTGAACAAAAGAAGAACAAAGCAGTACAGCACAGGAACAGGCACTTGGCCTACAAAGCCTGTGTCGATCATCATGCCCTAACTAAACTAAAAAAAACTTCTGCCCTTATTCAGTCTGTATCCCTCTCTTCCTTCTCTATTCACGTAACCATGCAGATGTATCTTCAATTTCACAAATGTGACTGCTTCCACCACATCCTCTTGGCAGTGCATTCCAAGCTCCTACTACTCTCTGAGAAACTTCCCTTGTACCTCCTTGAACTTTCCCCCACTCACTGTGAACCTTTGCCCCTTGTAATTCAAATTTCAACCCCAGAATAAAACCTTTGACTATCCACCCTATCTATGCCTCTCATAATTTCCAGTGAAAACAATCCTAGTCTTTTTAACCTATCCTCTTTGCCACTGCTCTCAGGCAGCATCCTGGTAAATCCTCTATGCACTCTCTCCAAGGCTTATACATCCTTCTTGTAATGTGGCAACCAAAAGCCTACACATTACTTCAAATGCAGCCTAACAAGGCTTTTGTATAACTGCAACGTGGCTTGCCAACTCCTGTACTCCATGATACTCCTAGATCCCATCTGGCCCTGGGGACCTATCCAACTTAGTGCAATTTAGGGTACCTTAAATTTCCTCCTTCAATATATTGACATTCTCTAGAGTATTCACATACTCATCCCTGATCTCAACATCAGTCATGTCCTCCTTGTTTACTGAATGTCCTTGAATACTGATACAAACTACTCATTAAGGATCTCTCCTACTTCCTGTGGCTCTGCGCATAACTTCCCTCCTTTATCCTTTCGTGGGCCTGCTCTTTCCCTTGTTACTCTCTTTCATCTAACATGTGCGTAAAATAGTTTGGGATTCTCCTTGACCCTATTGCTTAAAGACATTTCATAGCATTCCTAATTCTGCGTTTAAGTTCCTTCCTAATTTCTCTATACTCCTCAAGGGCTTCACCAATTTGTAGCTGCCTAGACCTACAGTACACTTCCTTTTTCCTTTTGGCTAAGCTTACGAGAAAACCTAAACAGATAAATAGAAAGCGGGACATAACACCAGCGCTTCGTCAGAGGCTCACTGATGATGTTACCTAGAATGGTGACGAAACGTTTGAAAACTAACCTTCCAGCTCAGCGAGCAAACTCACATCCAGAACCTCAACCTGTGCTACAAATCTTCTCAAAACTCACTACTAAGCTTACAATTTCCCCTATCATCCATGGTTCCTGAATCCTGCAATTCCTACCCTACAGAGGGGAAAGGTGTAGTGATTGTAACAAGGTCAGCCAGGTGCACATCATGGAATATCAGTTCCCTGACTGGGACTGATAAAGTGGTCTGATCAGAGAGCCCTGGATGACAGACATAAACAGGAGTGTCAGAGGTTCTGTTCATTCTGAGAGCTGGCTCTGAGGAAGCTGGACTAATGTCAAGTACTATGCATGTGTAAATAAAGAGTGAATTGGTGACGGGGTACAGACCTCCGTGGAGTTACTTCAAACTCCAAAACCCCATCTGAAAGCAAAACTAAAACCCTGGATCTTTGTGAACCTGACTCCAACCACTCATTCTTCTTCTGTCTGATTTTAAAAAAGAAACAGTCAGAGCTCAAAACTGTATACCCAATGCTTCTGAACCAGACATTCCATCACCAGTATAGCAACACCTCTCCAAAAGAGACTTAAAGGCATAGTACCACCACACTGAAGACTACTCCCCTTAGTCTTTGGGAAATGGCCTTTGTTTGAAGTACATGCAATGTGTTTGCTGCTTAAGGTGCTGGCACACATTTGTGTGTTAATTTGATGTAGCATAATGTTGTACATCAATGTCTCCACCTGCTTGACTGTGCATTTTTGGTAAACATGACAAGTAGAAGTACTGTGAATCCGTTGGGAAAGTTTAGCAGGTCTGGCAGCATCTGTGAAGAAAAAGAAAAATCACAGCTAACGTTTCAGGTCCAGTGACCCTTCCTTTAACTCTGATTTCTTCATCATAGATGCTGCCAGACCTGCTGAGTTTTTCTAGCATCTTCTGTCTTTGTTCATGATTTACAACATCCACAGTTCTTTCGGTTTTTACTGTGTATCTGTACCATTCTGAATAAGGCAGTGAGGAGCAAAAACAAGGCAGAGATGCTGTAAGCATCCAAGCGGGCATGAAGTGAATGAGTACGATATCAGCAATAAAGAGCCCTGAGATGCATCCCACTGTAGTACATGAGAATGATGCCCATCCCCATTAGATTACAAAGGAACCTAGTAGCAGCATTATGATGCAAGGCCTTGGTGCTCTCCAAAATGCAGCATTCAAGTGAAGAAATCTATTGTGAGTGTCTGAGATATGCCATGATGATATGGTAAGGTTGGTGCCCATTCATTGCTTAGTTAAGGAACTGTCAATTACAAAAGCAATTGCAAATTTCAGTATCCACGTCAATCACAAGCTTTGTGTGGTTGGAGAAATCATTTTTGAGGACTAGGAATTTGAAAAAGTGTAAGTAAAATTTAATAGTAACATAGTAGCACGGTAATGAAGAAAAATTTAAGACCTGTGGCCAGGATCACAGGAAACTTGAGGGGCAAGATTTTGAAACCAGAGTGGTAAGGGTGTGGAACACCCTGCCTGCCAATGTAGTTAACTCAGCCACATTAGGGGCATTTAAACAGTCCTTGAATAAGCATTTGGATAATGATGGGATAGTGTAGGGAGGGGCTTAGATTAGTTCACAGGTCGGCGCAACATCGAGGGCCGAAGGGCCTGTTCTGCGCGGTATTGTTCTATATGCTCTGTTCACTTTGTGCATTGACCCTAAAAGTACTGGATCAGTGTCAAAGACTCTTCATGTAAATAAAGAATAACTTGGTGATAGGATACCAGCCTCTTCGGAATTATTTCAGTGGCAACGAGAAAAAGCATGCCTGTGAAGAAATTCACTTGCAACAGTTGTCTTTGAGTTCAGGTAGATATTTCTGGCATCATGCTTTTATTGGTGACGTTTGACTCATTCGCTCCTACTGTCGAAGGCTAAGTGTAGTATGTGGAAAGAATGTGTTAATTTTTCCAAGCAAAGGACATTAAAGCAACAAGTAACACTCCTGAAAGCTTGTGGATCTGCAACTTTTTTAGGTTATTAGGACCCTAATGCTTCCTGAGGCACCAGACACTAAAGCCATTCAAGAAATGACAGATTTAGTTAAGGAATATTATGACCCCAAGCCTCCTTTAATTCTCAGACACTATCGATTTGTCTTGGCAATTCAAGAGCCAGGGGAATCCATTTCAGGATTTTTGACCAGGTTAAGACAATGGGCAGAGTGACTTTGATTTAGTCCTTAATGAGACGCTGAGAGACAATTTGGTAAGTGGGATTAAAGATATAACCATGAAAAAATGCCTACCAGGTGAAGCTCAACTTCAAACAGGCACTACAACTGGCATTTTCATTGGAAAATGCTGCAAGAGGAGCATATGAGTTGCAGGGTATTCCAACAGAAGTGGACATCTGGCCAATCTGACTGAGCTTGGGGAACACCACTTGAGTGAAGTCAATTGCATAGCTCAGGAGATAACAAAGTGTAGAGCTGGATGAACACAGCAGGCCAAGCAGCATCAGAGGAACAGGAAGGCTGAAGTTTCGGGCCTAGACCAACCTTTTCTGAAGAAGGGTCTAGGCTCGAAATGTCGGCCTTCCTGCTCTTCTGATGCTGCTTGGCCTGCCGTGTTCATCCAGCTCTACACCTTGTTATCTCAGATTCTCCAACATCTGCAGTTCCTACTATCTCTGCATAGCTCAGGACCTGTGCTGAACAGAGATTCTAGGTCACCCTGCAGCAGGACCTCAAAACATACAGCCTCAGCCAAATGGTTAAAATTTTCTTCAGGATCTGAGTCAGAAATCCATTGTAGTTGTTGCTGATATTCGGACTCCAGACAGTAAAACAGTCCCACTAGAACTTAATTTAGTATGAGCACTCATAGGCCAGGAGAGTGCACAATCTGTAGAGTCCACCTACATCTGTTTTGGAACTGTTAAATTACTTCAGAATGTCCAAATCAGAACCAACTAAATTAAATGTCTGGTTAAATAGTCACTGGTTCTAATGGAGAATGATATCAGTGTGGGTGTTTCAATGGTTGCAGATACAGTCTTGAACAAAATTCGCTGTGGACTCCAACCCCTAAGCTTTCGCAAGACCTTGGCCAGACTGAGAACCTAAATCAGGAACCTTTACAGGTGAAGGGTGTAATGTAGTTCCAGTCTCTTTTGAGAAGCAGCTTCTTGAGTTACCACTGATTTGTAGTAAAAGGTTCAGGCCCAAGCTTGATGGGTGAAATTGGTTTTGAAAGATTCATCTCATTTGGCTCAACATTTTTGAATGAGTAAGTCGTTGTCTGAGTGAAGTCCAAACTAATTATGCAAAAAGATTTTCAGAAACATCTAGGGTCTATCAAAGGAGACAATACACCCTTGAATGTTGACCAGGAACAAATTCCACAATTCTGCAAGGCCTATCCAATGTCACTTGCCTTCCGGGCAAAAGTAGAGGCAGAAATCAGAAGGCTGGAAAGTGAAAGAACCATCAAACCAGCCCAGTTTGCCAAAACTGCAGCACGAAGATCCTACTGATTATGATGCCTGATGGGTTGGTTTAACTTTGTGGGGATTTTAAACAAACAGTAAATCACTTCTTGCAAATGGATAAATACCCAATCCCTTGCATACAGGACAAATATGTAAATATGGCATGGGGCTGTCCTTCATGAAGCTAGACATGAGCCATGCGTACTTGCAATTGAGGTTTGATGAGGACTCTGAGAAGTTTGCTACAATCAATACCCATAAGGGTTTGTACACTATACAAGCCTGCCATTAGGGCAATCATCAGCCTGTGTAATTTTTCTGCAGACGATTGAGATAATCGGCAGTGTGGAGGAACAGCGGGATCTTGGTGTTCAAGTGCATAGCTTCCTCAAAGTTGCTACTCAGTTGGATAAGGTTGTTATGGTTGTGCATATGGTGTTTTGGCTTTCATTAACGGGAGATCGAGTTTAAGAGCCACGAGGCTTTGCTGCAGCTCTACAAAACCCTGGTGAGACCACACTTGGATTATTGTGTCCAGTTCTGGTCGCCTATTATAGGAAAGATGTGGAGGCTTTGGAGAGGGTGCAAAGGAGATTTACCAGGATGCTGCCTGGACTGGAGGGCTTGTCTTACGAGGAGAGGTTGACTGAGTTTGGACCTTTCTCTCCAGAGAGAAGGAGGAAGAGAGGTGACCTGATCGAGGTGTACAAGGTAATGAGAAGCATGGATAGAGTCGATAGCCAGAGACTTTTCCCCAGGGCAGGATTGACTGCCACGAGGGGTCATAGTTTTAAGGTGTTAGGAGGAAGGTATAGAGGAGATGTCAGAGGGAGGTTCTTCACCCAGAGAGTTGTGAGCACATGGAATGCTTTGCCAGTGGTAGTCATGGAAGCGGAGTCATTAGTGACATTTAAGTGACTGCTGGACATGCACATGGACAGCAGTGAATTGAGGGGAATGTAGGTTAGGTTATTTTATTTTTGGATTAGGATTATTCCACGGCACAACATCATGTGCCGAAGGGCCTGTACTGTGCTGCACTTTTCTATGTTCTATAATTTTACAAGGTCAACCCCACATTGCCATTTACACAGATGATGTGCTGATAGCAGAGAAGATTAATAAGGAGCACTTAGAAAATTTGCCAAGTGATCTTCTTGGGCTACTATTCGAGAAGACTGGGTTACATCTGTTGGAAGATAAAGTGAGGGTGATCAAATGTGCGCTTGGTCCCATGTGAGTATCAGAGTTTAGGTCCTTCCTTGGGCTGGTAAACTATTAAGAAAAGTTTATGCATAACCTGACCTCCATCATGGCACCTTTGCAACAACTCCTAAAAAGTATCTGCTTTAGAAATGGTCATGTAGCTAAGCCGTAGCTTTCAGAGAAGTGAAAAAAAAACAGCTATCATCCTATAAGGTATTGGCACATTCTATGATCCCGGGTGAGATCTGTTATTGACATGCAATGCCCACCTGTATGGCATTGGGGTAGTATTAACTCATAGGTGGCCCAAAGGAGAGGAATGCCCAATAGCATTTGCGTGCAGGGCTTAAGAATGTTAATATGCCCAGACAGAGAAAGAAAATTTGATGGTCACATTTGGAGTCAGGAAGTTCCACCAAAATTTTTAGATATGTAAATTTGTAATCATAATGGACTACAAACCTCTGCCGTGTCTATTTATAAAGGACAAAGCAATGTTGCCCATAGCTTCAAGCCTAATTCAGAGGTGGGCTCTAATACTATGTAAATATAATTACAAGTGGGAACACTGTCCAAGATACTAAGTAGTAAATACGGATGCATTGACGCACCTCCTGCTGGCAGATACACCATGGTAGTACCGGCACTGGAAGTGTCCATCAAGGTTTTAAATTTTCTGGACACATTTCTAATCACAGCTCACATTATCAAACTTTTGACACTGAAAGATCCAGTCCTGCCAAAACTGAAACAGGTGGAGGTGATGGGGAAAGCCAAAGGGCCATCACAACCAGAAGTGAAACTCTTTTGTACCCAGAGAGACCTGATCACAGTAGACGACAGTATATTGTTATGGTGAGCAAGAGTGATTGTCCAAAGCAAAGGTCAGCTCCAGGGTCATCCAGAGGTTTTGGATTAGTTTAGATTCCCTACAGTGTGGAAACAGGCCCTTCGGCCCAACAAGTCCAGACCGCCCCTTGATATACCCACCCAGATCCATCCCCCTATAACCCTCACACCCCTGAATACTACGGGCAATTTAGCATGGCCAATCCAACTAACCTGCACATTTTTGGACTGTGGGAGGAAACCGGAGCACCTAGAGGAAACCCACGCAGACACGGGGAAAATGTGCAAACTCCACACAAGCAGTGGCCCAAGGGTGGATTTGAACCCAGGTCCCTGGTGCTGTGCAACTACAGTGCTAACCACTGAGCCATCGTGCAGCCCCAGTTTTCAAAATGAAGATATTGGTGAGAAGTTATGTTTGGTGGCCACAAATGAATGCAGACATAGTTGCGTTGACAGAGTGCCAACAAGGATAAAAATTACCACAGCAGCTCCGCCACATTTGTAGGAATGGCCGGATAAAGCTTGGACTGAGTTACATGTCAACTATGTGTGTTCTTTCATGGGCTCAATGTTCTTCGTCATTTTGGATGCTGATTCAAAAAACCCAGATGTGCATAGAGTTCATTCACCAAATCGGGGATGACGATGAAGAACTGCACTCATTGTTTGTAATACAAGGACTCCCAGAAGTGCTGATACTAGCAGAGAATTTTAGTATTTCCTGAATTGAAATAGTATTTGTCATATAAGGACAGATCCTAACCGTCCATGATCCAATGGCCTGGCAGAAACAGCAGTCCAAATTCTGAAGGCAGACTTGAAGGATCAGCCTGTAGCTTCACTACATACCAAACTGTCCTGATTCCTATTTGATTATAGGACCACCCCTCACATAACTACGGGAATAGCTCCAGCAGAGTTGCTAATAGGGAACAGACTCTGCACCAGGTTAAGTCTGATCTTTCCGGACATTGGGGGAGGGTGAAACAGCATCAGGAACACCAATGCCATTCACAAGACTCTGCTGAGTGAGGGAGACAGTTTATTTTAGTGGACAAAGTTTGGTGTAGGAATTATGGAAATGGCCCTGCCAGGGTAAAAGTCATGATTGACATGAGGTCAGGTTCAGTGATATATAAAGTTTGGTTAGGAGCAATGATCCCGAACAAACATGTGGATCAATAGAAAGATGCATACTCGCAAAAGATTCAGTAGCAAAATGCACTTAGCTCCTTGATTGCCTTTCTGACTGTTCTGGAACCCATTCACCTTCCATCTCTATCAAGTATTGAAGATACCTCAGAATCAGAGATAGATATAACAGATATCGCCGCCCCAATGCCTTTGCCATGTGAAGAGGAGAATTAATTTCTTCTGAATGCTCCAGACACATGAGATGCATTACATGCTGCCTATATCAGAGACGGAGTTGGAGAAACCTGACCCTGTGCTAAAGTGCCCCAGAAGGAGCTACAATAAAAAAAAACAGCCCATGTCCTCGCATTCGGAGGGGGAGGGGTTTAATGACTGTAACAAGGTCAGCCAGGTGGACCTCATAAAATATGAATTCTCTGGGGCTGTTAAGCTGATCTAATCAGGGAACCCTGACTGACAGATTATAAACAGGAGTGCTCACTCAGAAAGCTGGCTTTGAGGAAACTGGACCAGTGTCAAGTACTATGAAAGTGTAAATAAAGGGTGACTTGGTGATGAATACTGGCTTTTCTGAATTATTTTACCTTCCTCCGAGAGGGAAGCAAACACACAGACATACAAATTGGGAACAGGATTAGGCCATTTAGCTGCTCTAGACTGCTGTGTGAGATAACAAGAACTGATTATTACCAATTTGCCAGTTTGCCAACTTAACAGATCATAGCTAGCATGACCTGAGCATGACATTCCAGGATATCACAGCGTTTTTCCAATGCTTCCCTTGAGGGTTTAACAGATGCCTTCTCCAAGAGGGGCGATGTGCTTTTCCCTCTGTCTGGAAGCAAAAGTCCTCCAAGCTGGACCAAGACGTCATGCATGCAGGTGTCAAGCACCCAGAGTGGCTTTAGGAACTCATGTCTGCGGACACGTGACATAAAAATGGGAACAATGAGCACTCCATGTGCTCAACTTGTTTATGTGGAGCTATAGACCGAGTTAGAGACCTACTACATGTCTGGTGTTTGCCAACTTAACAGATCACAGCTAGCATGATTATTACCAATGCCTATTACCAATAACCTCTGACCCGTTTGGTAGTCAGGAATCTATCTACCATTGTCGTAATGATGCAGAGAGTTCCCCAAAGGTATCCAGGCATTGGAGAAAACCCATGAAGCCATCCATGATCATCAGGCTAGCATGATCACAAGTCCCCTGGATAATACAGCAATAATTCAACTGTGCCACTCTTAGCTTGGAGGACAGGTGATTCTTTCACTTGATTTCCTTCAGGGACAGCAATCATTCAGCAGTAGGCTCACACATTGAATAAACCCTTCTCAATCAAACCAATGAAAATGGACCCTCCCCTGACTCCAACACAAACTATGCATGAACACCCAATCATTCTCCTCACTGCCTGCATTCTTTGACCATTTATGACATCAAGCAATGATAACACACAAGTCATCTTGTTGGCATAGTCAATTAGATAAATAATGAAAAGCCCACCAAGAACAAAACAGAAGGCTCAAGTTTAAGGTCAGTGTTAACAGGACAGGTACACTGTGCTCTCTTTCTGAGTGATTCTGCGGGAGGCACTACAATGTGGTAATGATAACTCAGATCATTCAGCAGGCAGCAGACTACAACAAATCCAATAAATTATAGCAGTTGTAAATCAACACCAGGCATGGGTCAGGAGTGAGCATTATGCTCTCCATCTGTATTGAGGCTTCAAATGACTCTTTCTGAATGACCTCTCTTCTTTCCATTGCCCACAGCCTGCCACAATGGTGTCCTTGCCACTTTCAGGTTTGCCTCCTCCATTGGCATCATTTTGTACAATTGTGGATTGTCACCCACCCATCTTAAACGTTTTTCACTGACTCTGTGCCCTGCCTCCTATAGGATGAAGACAGTAAGAGTTACAAGAAGGTTGTTCTCTCTATTCAAGCATGTCATTCACAAGAGTGAATTCCCCACTGAGGGACCCCATCTGATGTGCTCCATATGTTGGGATCATTAATGTTTCAATGGACACGTGACATAAAAATGGGAACAATGAGCACTCCATGTGCTCAGCTTGTTCATGTGGAGCTATAGACCGAGTTAGAGACCTACTACATGTCTGGTGTTTGCCAACTTAACAGATCACAGAAGTATTTTCCGCAGACATGAGTCCCTAAAGACATTCTGGGTGCTTGACACCTGCATGCATGACGTCTTGGTCCAGCTTGGAGGACTTTTGTTTCCAGACAGAGGGAAAAGCACATCGCCCCTCTTGGAGAAGGCATCTGTTAACCCTCAAGGGAAGCATTGGAAAAACGCTGTGATATCCTGGAACGTCATGCTCAGGTCATGCTATCTATGATCCTCTGCATTCCCTTCTCTTCCATCCCATCTGTTAAACACACTTTCAGACTTATAAAGGGACTTACATTTAAAAATTACGTTGTGTTATTGATGCTAACTCACGATAGAGTTATGATTCAGAAACACAAGACTAGATCAGAAAAATGATCATTTGGCCCAACCAGTCCATGCTGGTGTTTATGTGCCATTGAAACATTTATCTTTCCTCGAAATTTATCTTCATAATGCTAGCTTTCCCTTAAATGCTTCATCATGTTTATTTTTGGGAATGTTTCTTTTGTTTCTTCTGAAATTCCTTTTGGATTTATTTGTGACTATTGATATTAATGGCCCTTAGCTTTATTCTTCTCCACAGGAGGAAACAATCTCTCTGTGTCTGCTCTATCAAAACCTCTCAGAGTGAAGAGATCTTTTTTTCAGTCCCTTTTCTGATGAGTCAACCTACACATTTTTGAGATTTTGACAGTTCCGTTGGCTCAACAAATCAACATCTGGCTATAAACTAAAGGGTTGGCAATTCGAGACTGAGCCGATACAGAACTTCAGTTATGGGGTGGCACGGTGGCTCAGGGGTTAGCACTGCTGCCTCAAGCACCAGGGACGTGGGTTTGATTCCAGCCTTGGGCGACTGTCTGTGTGGAGTTTGCACATTCTCCCCATGTCTGCATGGGTTTTCTCCGGGCACATTGGTTTCCTACCACAGTCCAAAAATGTGCAGGTTAGGTGAATTGGTCATGCTAAATTGCCTGTAGTGTTCAGGGATGTGTAGATTAGGTGGGTTATAGGGGTATGGGTCTGGGTGGGATGATCCAATTGTTGGTGTGGGCTTGTTGGGCTGAAGGGCCTGTTTCCACAGTGTAGAGTTTCTATGATTATCCTTGTAAATTGTCCCTGTACCCTATCCAGTGCCTCCATATTGTTTTTATAAATGTGGCAATGAAAAATGCCCACAGTGTGGTTTAAGCAAAGTTCAATCCAGATCTAACACCACTTCCCTGCTTTTGAATTCTATCCCTCTAGAAACATACCCTGTGGAATAATGTTTAGTGATTGGTTCATTTGGCCTCCAAGGACCTTTCGTTTTTCTATCTCACATAGTCTGTCACTTTCTGAACTATGAATGACCTCCTCATTCTTGCTGCCAAAATGTATATTTATATATATATATACATATTTATTTGTGTTGATCCCGCATTTACCAGTTATTTGCTGACTCTGTAGGTGTATTATGTTCTTTTGTAATTTACTGCAGTCTTTTTCAATAATGACTGTTTGTCTAATTTGGTGACACATGTAAATTCAGTGATTGCATTTTTGATTCCAAAATCAAAATACTGATAAATTGCATTACTGCATTATTGTATTTGACTCTCTCTCTGTTACAGAACATAGAACATAGAACAGTACAGCACAGAACAGGCCCTTCAGCCCACGATGTTGTGCCAACCATTGATCCTCATGGATGCACCCTCAAATTTCTGTGGCCATATGCATGTCCAGCAGTCTCTTAAATGTCCCCAATGACCTTGCTTCCACAACTGCTGCTGGTAACACATTCCATGCTCTCACAACTCTCTGTGTAAAGAACCCGCCTCTGACATCCCCTCTATACTTTCCTCCAACCAGCTTAAAACTATGAACCCTCGTGTTAGCCTTTTCTGCCCTGGGAAATAGTCTCTGGCTATCAACTCTATCTATGCCTCTCATTATCTTGTATACCTCAATTAGGTCCCCTCTCCTCCTCCTTTTCTCCAATGAAAAAAGTCTGAGCTCAGTCAACCTCTCTTCATAAGATAAGCCCTCCAGTCCAGTCAGCATCCTAGTAA
Organism: Stegostoma tigrinum; assembly: GCF_030684315.1. Classification (NCBI taxonomy): domain Eukaryota; kingdom Metazoa; phylum Chordata; class Chondrichthyes; order Orectolobiformes; family Stegostomatidae; genus Stegostoma; species Stegostoma tigrinum. The sequence goes on from NC_081359.1 coordinate 45,238,151, forward strand.
ACCTCCTCTGAACCCTCTCCAAAGCATCCACATCTTTCCTGTCATAGGGTGACCAGAACTGGACGCAGTATTCCAAGTGCGGTCTAACCAAAGTTTTATAGAGCTGCAACAAGATCTCACGACTCTTAAACTCAATCCCCCTGCTAATGAAAGCCAAAACACCATATGCTTTCTTAACAACCCTGTCCACTTGGGTGGCCATTTTAAGGGATCTATGTATCTGCACACCAAGAACCCTCTGTTCCTCCACACTGTCAAGAATCCCATCCTTAATCCTGTACTCAGCTTTCAAATTTGACCTTCCAAAATGCATCACCTCGCATTTATCCAGGTTGAACTCCATCTGCCACCTCTCAGCCCATCTCTGCATCCTGTCAATGTCCCGCTGCAACCTACAACAGCCCTCTATACTGTCAACGACACCTCCAACCTTTGTGTTGTCTGCAAACTTGCTGACCCATCCTTCAATCCCCTCATCCAAGTCATTAATAAAAATTACAAACAGTAGAGGCCCAAGGACAGAGCCCTGTGGAACACCACTCACCATTGACTTCCAGGCAGAATATTTTCCTTCTACTACCACTCGCTGTCTTCTGTTGGCCAGCCAATTCTGTATCCAGACAGCTAAGTTCCCCTGTATCCCATTCCTCCTGACCTTCTGAATGAGCCTACCATGGGGAACATTATCAAATGCCTTGCTGAAGTCCATATACACCACATCCACAGCTCGACCCTCATCAACTTTTCTAGTCACATCCTCAAAGAACTCGATAAGGTTTGTGAGGCAGGACCTGCCCCTCACAAAGCCGTGTTGACTTCATTTAATCAAGCCATGCTCTTCCAGATGGTCATAAATCCTACCCCTCAGAATCCTTTCTAACACCTTGCAGACTAGAGACGTGAGACTTACTGGTCTGTAATTGCTGGGGATTTCCCTATTTCCTTTCTTGAAGAGAGGAATTACATTTGCCTCTCTCCAGTCCTCAGGTACGACTCCAGTGGAGAGCGAGGATGCAAAGATCTTCGCAAGTGGTGAAGCAATTGCATTTCTCGTTTCCCAAAGCAGCCAAGGACAAATCTGGTCCAGGCCTGGCGACTTGTCAATCTTAATGTTTGACAAAATTTTCAGCACATCAGCTTCCTCTATCTCTATCCATTCCAGCACGCACACCTGCTCTTCAAAGATTTCATTTACTACAAAGTTCGTTTCTTTCGTAAAGACAGAAGCAAAAAACTCATTTAGGGCTTCCCCTACCTCCTCAGACTCCACATACAAGTTCCCTATGCTATCCCTGATTGGCCCCACTCTTTCTTTGACCATTCTCTTATTCCTCACATAAGTGTAAAATGCCTTTGTGTTCTCCCTAATTCGTTCTGCCAGGCCTTTCTCATGCCCCCTCCTGGCTCTCCTCAGCTTCTGAAAAATTTGAAACAGTTGGTCAAGCAAGATTTTTCCTTTTGAAATCTACATCATTTATTATCATTACTACATATTTCTAGATATTCTTCTATTTTTCCCTTTTGTAAGGATTCCCATAATTTTCCTTATTTCATGGCAGACACAACCTTTTCATGAACACATTGCTAAATCTATGTAGTAATGCTTCCTTTTCCTCTTTCAAATATGCTTTTAAAATATATGGATGCAATTCTCCTGAACCAGGTGCTTTAACTTTTTTGAGTTTTGCTGGAAAAAAAAAGAGGCATGCTGTTGAAGCTTTGTATCTTCTTATAGGACACATGCAAGAATGCCAAATTTCAAAGGGAGCAACAATTTACACTACATGGGGAAAGGATTCTGGCTGGTTCACAAGTGGAATCTGAGTTGTCAAGGTGTTTCTGTGGTAAACAGAACATAGAACAAAGAACATTACAGCACAGTACAGGCCCTTCGGCCCATGAAGTTGTGCCGACCTGTCATACTGATCTCAAGCCCATCTAACGTACACTATTCCAAGTACGTCCATATGCTTATCCAATGACGACTTAAATGTACCTAAAGTTGGCGAATCTACTACCGTTGCAGGCAAAGCGTTCCATTCCCTTACTACTCTCTGAGTAAAGAAACTACCTCTGACATCTGTCCTATATCTATCACGCCTCAATTTAAAGCTATGCCCCCTCATGCTTGCCGTCACCATCCTAGGAAAAAGGCTCTACCTATCCACCCTATCTAACCCTCTGATTATTTTATATGTTTCTATTAAGTCACCTCTCAACCTTCTTCTCTCCAATGAAAACAGCCTCAAGTCCCTCAGCCTTTCCTCGTAAGACCTTCCCTCCATACCAGGCAACATCCTAGTAAATCTCTTCTGCACCCTTTCCAAAGCTTCCACATCCTTCTTATAATGCGGTGACCAGAACTGAACGCAATACTCCAAGTGCGGCCGTACCAGAGTTTTGTACAGCTTCACCATAACCTCTTGGTTCCGGACATTTTTTTTCTTCTTTTTCTCCTGCAGTGATCACCAGCATTTTTTGTCCTCAGTTCAGATTCCAGCATCTGCAGTAATTTGTTCCTGTCTGTTTTATAAATGCAACTGAAAATGTAATATCATCAACTCATGTAAACGTTTAGTTTGTGTCTACTTTGGATCAATGAACTTCTGACTCTTTGGTATTTATTTAATTAAAAAACAAAAATAGTGAAAATCCTGGGAATTATCCTTTTAATTCCAGAAGACTGGCCCCTGGATATGAATTCATGTAGCTTCTAACAAGCACATGTGAACCACCTTGAGAGACCAAGTAATACTTCTAAATTGGCTGTTGATGTAATTCTTTGTATCACCAGCAACACTCACATTCCATGAAATAATAAAAAAGCTACAAATGGGAATGTTCATCAAGTGCTGCCTAATCAAGGAGTGACATTTAATTTTGGATACTATGTTCTGAATTTTACAAACGTGAATGGGTAGCATTCTGCTCAGTGGAAATAGTGAAAAGCATTTGCTTTGGTATAATCGACCACATGTTTTGAAGTTGAACATATGTACCTGGCTGCAAAACCTTTACATCACATTACTCATTTGATGGTAGCCAGAGCTTCTTGTTAGTTTGATGGCAGCATCTCGTTAATGAAAAATGATATTTGTGTTGCCACTGTTTGATAGAAACATGAAACAGCTCCCTCCATCTGTTGCTCAAAGTATTTGTAAGTATCTTATCCTTCCAGGATAATTTGAGGTACACCTGCCACTTTCAGATGGAAAGTGGCAGTTTTAGACACAGTCACGAGAATGCAGGATACATGATTTAATTGGTGTAGCCTTTATCCTGCTAGGTAGCTTTGATGCTTGCTATTTTAGGGTCAAGCTTGAATAGTGAACAAATGACTTGGCTTATTTGAGTTTTAATTAAATTTGTTTCTTTAACTGTAATTGTGCTTATTTCATTGCTAATTGCATCAAAAAACATTATGTCTACCTTTCTATTTCCCTGGCAACTATTGAAGTGAAATTTTTTTTTCTGCTACCATTACCCGCACTTTTATCCTAAAGATCTTATTCCCATCAGAGCCTTTGTTTTTATTGATGATACTGTGAAATATTTTGTTATATCTTCCTCAATATTTCATTTCATTTGTTCTTCTTTGCTATGCTATGTTTTTACTTCTTTCCATGTCACTTTGCCTTCTCTCTTATCATTCACACCTCTGCTCTATGTGAATTTAATGTAAACTCATTCCTGACCCTCAGTTAGATCTGTATAGTTGAGTTACAAAAGCCTTTTTTAAGATTTCTTTTTAGTGGAATATAATTTTCTTACACTCTTGAACATTACTTTGCATATTCTGCATTATTGTTTGCCAATATTATTGTCATTTTTTATTTATTCAAGTTCTATTTTCCACCCCATAAAATCTGTTTTTCTCTAATCGGTTAACTTTGCCTTCTCCATCATTATCTTTAAGTGTATTATGCTGTGATCAATATTACCCATATATTCCCTATCTCTGCTTTTTTTATCTGCTCTGGTTTATTCCCTATTGCTAGATCCAATAGTGAATTGTCTCTTCTGTGGGTTTTTAAAAAAATATATTGGGTTAGGAAGGAGTCCAAATACATTGTAGGAATCTCTTTTACTCATTTGGCACACCATATCCTCTTTTCCTACCGCTTACAAATTCAGGGGTTATACCAGACTGGTATTGGGCAATGTGCCCACTCAGGTGATCAAAGTTTCAGTGGGGGAGCCCTTGGGGAAAGGTGATCATAATTCCATAAATTTTAAGTTACTTATAGATAAGGATAAGGATAGTCCTCAGCTGAAAGTAATAAGCTATTTGAGGCAATATTGGCTAGGAATATAATTGGAAGTGGCTGTGTGAAGGTAAATCGACATCTGTCAACTGGGAATGTTTTAAAGGCCATCGATTAGACAGTGTTCAATCAGCATGTTCGTGTGAAAATGAAGGCTAAGAATGCTAAGGTTCAGGAACGTTGGATAACAAGAGAACTTGAGGGTTTAGTCAAAAAGAAAAAGGAGGTATATGTATTTTTATACATATGTAAGAAACAACAGGGTAACTAGTGAAAGTGTAGGTCCACTCAAGGACAAAAGAGGAAAATTATGTGCGGAGCTGGAGGAAATGGATGAGGTCCTTAATGTATAAGTTGCATCAGTATTCACAAAGAAGTAGGACATGGTGGACGGTGAGTCCAGAGAAGGGTATGTTGATATTCTAGGGCATGTCAATATAAAAAAAAGGTTTTGGCTGTTTTGAAAGCATTAAGTCCTGAGTGCATGATGAGATCTATCCCAGAATATTGAGGGAGATAAGGGAGGTACTTGCTGGGGCCTTGTATAAAATCTGTATATCCTTTTTAGGCACAGGAAAGATCTGAGAAGACTGGGAAATAGGTAATGTTGTTCCTTTGCTTAAGAAGGACGACAGAGATAATCCAGGAAATTAAAAGCTGGTGAGCTTTATGTCAGTAGTAGGAAAATTATTGGACAAAATTCTTAGGGTTAAGATTTACTCACATTTGGAAAAATATGGACTTATGGGCAGCACAGCGGCACAGTGGTTAGCATTGCAGTCTCACAGTGCCAGGGAACCGGGTTCGATTCCAGCCTCGGGTAACTATATGTGTGGAGTTTGCACATTCTGCCCGTGTCTGCGTGGGTTTCCTCCGGGTGCTCCAGTTTCCTCCCACAGTTCAAAGGTGTGCAGGCTAGGTGGATCGGCCATGCTAAATTGCCCATAGTGTTCAGGGGTGTGTGGGTTATAGGGGGATGGGGTTGGGTCTGGGTGGGATCCTCCAAGGGGCGGTGTGGACTGGTTGGGCCGAAGGGCCTGTTTCCACACTGTAGCGAATCTAATCTAGTTAGTGATAGGTAGCTTGGCTTTGTACCGGGGGAGGTTCTGCCTCATAAACCAAATTGAATTTTTTCATAAAGTGACAAATATGAATGATGAGGGAGGGACAGTGGATGTTGTCTACATGGATTTACAAGTTCTTTGACAGGGTCCTTCAAAGCAGATTGACACAGAAGTTGAAGTCATATGGGATCTGCGTTGAACGGGTAAACCGAACACAGAGCCAGCTTGGTCACAAAATACAGAGAGTTATGGTGCAAGGGTCCTTTTCTGATTGGAAATCTATGTTTCTGATTGGAAATCTATGACCAGTGGTGGTTTGCAGGATCAATGCTGGAACCCCTTTTGTTTGTAATGTATGTTAGTAATTTGTAAAAGAATGTAAGTGGTCTGATCATTAAGCTCGCGTACAACACAAAGACTGGGGAGCTGCGGATAATGAGGAGGATTATCGGTGGATACAGTGGATATAGATAGACTGGAAACTCGAGCAGAGAAATGCTGACAGAAGTTATTATGGGCAAATGCGAGGTAATGGATTTTTAAAGGTCTAATGTGGGACGGAAGTATGCAGTAAATGGCAGGTACCCTTAGAAGAATTAACATATGGAGCTATCTAGGCATACACAGAATCCCTACATCGTAGAAGCAGGTCATTTGGACCATCGAGTCCACATGAATTTGAAAGCTGAGTACAGGATTAAGGATAGGATTCTTGGCAGCGTGGAGGAACAGAGGGATCTTGGTGTGCAGATACATAGATCCCTTAAAATGGCCACCCAAGTGGACAGGGTTGTTAAGAAAGCATATGGTGTTTTGGCTTTCATTAACAGGGGGATTGAGTTTAAGAGTCGTGAGATCTTGTTGCAGCTCTATAAAACTTTGGTTAGACCGCACTTGGAATACTGCGTCCAGTTCTGGGCGCCCTATTATAGGAAAGATGTGGATGCTTTGGAGAGGGTTCAGAGGAGGTTTACCAGGATGCTGCCTGGACTGGAGGGCTTATCTTATGAAGAGAGGTTGACTGAGCTCGGTCTCTTTTCATTGGAGAAAAGGAGGAGGAGAGGGGACCTAATTGAGGTATACAAGATAATGAGAGGCATAGATAGAGTCGATAGCCAGAGACTATTTCCCAGGGCAGAAATGGCTAGCACGAGGGGTCATAGTTTTAAGCTGGTTGGTGGAAAGTATAGAGGGGATGTCAGAGGCAGGTTCTTTACGCAGAGAGTTGTGAGAGCATGGAATGCGTTGCCAGCAGCAGTTGTGGAAGCAAGGTCATTGGGGTCATTTAAGAGACTGCTGGACATGCATATGGTCACAGAAATTTGAGGGTGCATCCATGAGGATCAATGGTCGGCACAACATTGTGGGCTGAAGGGCCTGTTCTGTGCTGTACTGTTCTATGTTCTATGTTCTATAAACCTTCCAAAGAACTTCCCACCTAGATCCACCCCTCTACACTATCCCTGTGACCTTGTACTTACCATGGCTAATCTACCTAATCTGCATAGTATGGACAGTATGTGTAATTTAGCATGGTTAATCTACCTAATCAGTATATCTTTGGACTATGGGAGGAAACCTGCACATCTTTGGACTGTGTGAGGAAACCAGAATAATCCGATGGAAATCCACGCAGACATAGGGACAGCGTGCAAACTCCACACAAGCAGTCGCCCAAGGCATGAATCAAATTCAGGTCCCTAGCACTGTGAGGCAACAGTGCTAACCATTGAGCCACTATCCCTCCCAGGTCCACAATTCCTTGAAAGTGGCAGCATATGTAGATAAGGTAGTCATGCAGGCATATTGCATGCCAGCCTTATCAGTCAGGGCACAGAGTATAAAAAATGGTAATGTAGCTACGTAGAACTTTAGTTCAGTAGTTGTCGTAGGGTGGTTGTAGGTTTGTGGTCAGCCCTGATACCTATGGGTCTGAGCAGTCTGATGGTCATCTCTGAAATGCCCTTGATGTATGGTAGAGTGATTAGTGAGTTAGGTTGTCTTGTATCTTCCCATTGTTGTTTGTCTTGGAACCAAGATTACTGATGAATGTAAAGGATCCCATACTCAAAACCAGTATAATATTCAAAATACCATGCACGGACTGTGAGAAACACAGTCAAACTGGAAGAAAATTCCTACTTGGAAACAAAACTCCAAGTTGATACACAGCCAGATTCTAAACAAGGCCTAATACCTAAAATGCATTGTCTGACCTAAGATGTCACTTCTGGTATACTGATAAAAGCTTCACTTATCTCGGGCCAGTGACTTGAAAGAAGTTCTGGGATTTCCATATTAGTCCTTTCTGATTAAAGATTTAACTGCCATCTTTGGTTTGTTCAATATATTCACATCAGTTCTATGATCTTTTGCATATCAATTCTGTGTCTGATGCCACCTCTCTCACACCTGAAGAAGGAAGCTGACTGAAAGCTTGCATCTTCAAATAAACTTGTTGGACTGTAATCTGGTGTTATGTGATTTTTGACCTAATATCATGATTGAAATTGCCATAGTTATTGTTCTACGATTTTTATTCAATTCCCTTATATATCTCCATATTTCTTCATCTATCTCCTTTCTATTTTAGAACTTTTGTAAAGTACATTTATTAATATAATTGATCTTTCTCTTATGTGTGTCTGGAAGGATTCAATCTTTTGCCTTGCTGATAATCTGCATTCCTTGTTGTATGGTCATTACTGAATCCCCAATAGAAACAGCTACTTCACCTCCTCTTTCTCCCTCTCTATCTTTTATACAATTGCATAAACACTGCATCTTTAATTCTCAGTCCTGAATTTTTCTTGTCACCGTGACCCAGTAATCCTTATTGTGTCTAGATCCTCACAATGCATGATTGCCTCCAATTCCCTGTTTTTATTGCAAACTCTCCTGTTATTCAGACATTTTAACCCATTTTAATCGGATTTTGTCTCACTTTAAATTTAACCATTTGTTAGACTTTGATTTTGTGACATTATTTGTTTCCCACATGCCTTCAATGTCCTTCCTTATTTCATTTCATTCCCTTGCTCTACTGCCCTGTTTTGTTTACATTTAGACTGGTTATATTTCTTGTGGTTCTCCCTGAACCCTCTCCGAGTGCAAAGGTAATGTCATAGAACATAGAACATAGAAAAGTACAGCACAGTACAGGCCCTTCGGCCCATGACGCTGTGCCATGGAATAATCCTAATCCAAAAATAAAATAACCTAACCTACATTCCCCTCAATTCACTGCTGTCCATGTGCATGTCCAGCAGTCGCTTAAATGTCACTAATGACTCCACTTCCATGACTACCACTGGCAAACTTTTCCATGCACTCACATTTCGCTGGGTGAAGAACCTCCCTCTGACATCTCCTCTATACCTTCCTCCTAACACCTTAAAACTATGACCCCTCGTGGCAGTCAATCCTGCCCTGGGGAAAAGTCTCGGGCTATCGACTCTGTCCATGCCTCTCATTACCTTGTACACCTCGATCAGGTCACCTCTCTTCCTCCTTCTCTCAGAGAGAAAAGTCCGAGCTCAGTCAACCTCTCCTCGTAAGACAAGCCCTCCAGTCCAGGCAGCATCCTGGTAAACCTCCTTTGCACCCTCTCCAAAGCCTCCACATCTTCCAATAATAGGACGACCAGAATTGGGCACAATATTCCAAGTGTGGTCTCACCAGGGTTTTGTAGAGCTGCAGCATAACCTCGCGGCTCTTAAACTCGATCCCCCTGTTAATGAAAGCCAAAACACCATATGCTTTCTTAACAACCTTATCCACCTGGGTGGCAACTTTAAGGGAGCTATGCACTTGAACACCAAGATCCCGCTGTTCTTCCACACTGCCGAGAATCCTGCCTTTAATCCTATATTCAGCATTTAAGTTCGACCTTCCAAAATGCATCACTTCGCATTTATCCAGGTTGAACTCCATCTGCCATTTCTCAGCCCAGCTCTGCATTCTGTCAATGTCTTGCTGAAGCCTGCAATAGCCCTCGATACTATCAATGGCACCTCCAACCTTTGTGTCATCAGCAAACATACTAACCCACCCCTCAACCTCCACATCCAAGTCATTTATAAAAACTACAAAGAGCAGAGGCCCAAGAACAGAGCCCTGCGGGACACCACTCAGCACTGACCTCCAGGCAGAACACTTACCATCTACAACCACTCTCTACCTCTTGTCAGCCAAACAATTCTGAATCCAGACAGCCAAATCACCCTGTATCCCATATCTCCTGACTTTATGAATAAATGTCACCTCCTTATTTACCCAATCCAATGCAACACTGTAACACATTACTATTCAATCAGTGTATCTCCTTCCTGCCTGAGAACTGGGGCTGGTACCTAGGAAAAGCAACCCCTCACAGTAGCTTTTAAGGCTCAAAATGCAGTCCATTGTTTTCAGTTGAAATTATATTAAACATAGAACACTACAGCCCAGGAATAAGCCCTTCAGCCCACTATATCTGTGCCAACCATGATACCATTCTAAACCAATTCCGTCTGCCTGCGCCTTTTATATCCCTCTCTTTCCTGTCTGTTCGTGAGTCTTCTAAATACCTCTTAAAATTTGCTAATGTATCTGCTTTTACCATCGCTCCTGGCAGCACTTTGTCGGCATATTCCATTGTCTGTGTAAAAAGCGTTCCTTGCACATCGCTTTTAAAATATTCCCCTTTCACCTTATATCCTAGAATTTGAAATTTCCAACCTGGGAAAAAAAGATTCTGATTATCCACCCTAAATAACAAATCCACAAGAAATGTAAGCAGTCTAAGTGTAAACAAACTGTAAGAGAATTAAGAAAAACAGTCTCACAAGAATAACACGTTACCAGCACTTTTGTTCCAAAGGGATTGCAGATAAATCTAAAGTATAAATTCAAATGTATGACACAATACCAAATAACAATTTCACACAGCAAGCTGTTCTTAAAATGACACTGCACTTAATTAGCAAGTTTAATTATCATTTGAATTGACCAGAATTAATGGCAATGTTCTAGTGAATTATCAATTTTAGTCATACCACAATTATCATTGTTCACTGAAATTATCACATTTGACACACTCTAGTGAGTTATAATATTTGAACACAATCAATGAATTACTGCAATCACACTCCAGTGGCTAAGTAATCCAACTTTATTCAGTGTAATTAATTATTGTTTCAATTTACATCCTATTAATCTCTGCAACAATTTATTGATTTTGATCACAGTACAGCTAATACTATTAACCACACTTCAATGTTTATTAATTTATTAAATTCTATTAGCATTCTCATCTCTCCACTAAATCACTTCTTAAAAATGTTATTTATTCATATGATATGGATATCTCTGGCAATGATGTCTCTGCAAGGCCAGCATGTGTTGTCTTGGAGAAAATGGTAGTGACCTGTCTTCTTGAATCACTGCTGACCTCGGCGTTTAGTGCAGTTAGGGGTGTGTTCCAGGGTTTTGACCCAATGTCAGTGGAACAGCAAAATACTTCCAGATCAGGGTTGTGTTTCATTTGGAGAGGAACTTGCAGGCTGTGGAGTGTGCATACATCTGTTATCCTAGTCTAACTAGTTGCAAGTTTGGACGATAATGTCTAAGGAGCCTGGTGAATTATTGCAGTGCATCTTGTAGATGGTATACAATGCTACTACTTTGTTTTAGAGTGTGGAGTGAATGTTGAATGTGTGAAATAGGGTTTTAATAAAGTAACAACAGTAGGAACAGCCGATGCTGGACAATCTGAGATAACAAGGTATAGAACTGGATGAACGCAGTAGGCCAAGCAGCATTACAGGAAGCCAAGCCGCAACAGAGCAAGTGTCAAGCAACATTATTTCTGAAGAAGGGTCCAGACCTGAAATGTAGACCACTATTTGTAGAATGCGAACAAGGGTAATACCTGAAACGTTGACTTCCCCTTTCCTCCAGATGCTGCCTGGCTTGCTGTGTTCTTCCTGCTTTCTGTTTATTTACCTTGGATTCCAGCATTGCAGTTTTGTTTGTCTGACGCTACAGTCAATACAGGTTAAGGAAATTCCAATCATATCAATTTAAGTGGTGTGGCTATTGCACACTTTTCTCATAATGTGTGATTGCACAAGGTTGGAACTGTTGTGTTATATTGGAACTGACTGTGCTTGTAAATTTGATGAGGGATTCTTACTTCATTTCCTGAAATAATGGTAGAGTAAGATCCACATTGGTGTGTGCTCAGCCCCCTCTACTCAGGAAAATGCCCTTCACATCAATTCTGTCTGAGCCCACCATAATTGTATCCACTTGTTTTCAAAGAAAATTAATATAGTTTATTTTATCTTGCAAATAGCTAAACTTTTCTTGCTTGCATCCTTGTAGCTTCCCTCTGTGCTTGTGTTGGTGAAGTTCCATCCTTGCACTACTTTTTAATTGTGGTGTATTTTTCAAGTTTTCCTTGCCACTGCTCTATGCTGCACTTTGACTAATAAAGAAATGATCTTTCATGTCATTTTAGCCACTTTATCTGCTTGCCTTGATAATCTTTAGAGATTTGTAGGTATGCATATCAAGGTCTGTCTACTCCTGTATACTTGCCAGTATCCGAGCATTTGTGTATTTTTTTACCTTGTCTTTCTTCATAAGAAATGTACTTCAGGATTGAATTTAATTTGTTACTTTCTTGCCACCTGATCAGTGCATTGATATCTTTGTAGCCTCAAAATCTTTTCTAGAGCTTTCTTCCTTACTATCAACGCGTGACTTTTTTTTTAATCATAAACTTTACGCCCCTTTACTTTAAGTCTCTAAACAATTGAGATATACCATGAAAAGCAATAGTCCTAGTCCTGTTCCCCACGGAACCCCAGTGGACTGTCAAGTCACAAACGCCTGTCATCCAGTACTATTGCTTTCTGCCATTTTTAGATTCAGCTTGCAACTTGACATTGTCAAGAACCGAATTGACAGTATTTACCACCACTTGCTCCTTATGGAGATAAGCTTTGCTCAGAGAACACCCCCATTAGGTTGTGCGTTACTAGGGCTGTACCCAACAACAGATTACAAACAGGTTTTGCCATGAAAAAGTGAACATCTGTGGGATGCTGGATGTTATCAGTAGAAGCACAATTTTTATTCAATGATAGCCTGTAATCTCAAGGTGTGGAGATATCCTTTGCTCTACTATTGCCAATAAACTGAAGGACCAATGCCAATTCACTGAGGATTGTAAAAAGATTTCCAGGCATATGAAAAAAATAAGATACTGCCCTGGTCAGTCTACAATGCAAGACCACATAACTTGTTAAACAACAACAACATGCTAGGGACAGAACTAAATGTTTTCAGAAACAATGGATTGGATTAAAAGATTACAATGCTGCTACATCCATATGTGAATAGCTGAGAATGGCTTTCATGAGAATTTGATTTTTCGTGATGACAAGAAAAGGCTGAAATATTTATAAGCATCATTAGACTGAGTTGCCAATTGGATGATCCACCTCAGTCCCCAATGTTCCGTTTCTCCAGAATTCTTTGGAACAAACACAACAGGTCTGACAGCCTCTCTGGAGGAGGGAGCAGGTCTGGAGAGACACAGTCAGAGTTAACATTTTGAGTCTGATTTGACTGTTCTTTTAAACTTAACCATTCAGTTCTCCTCCATCATACAATTATGATCACAAAATCCAACCTTTAGTCAATTTGATATTTTATGTGGCATCACTGAATCCACTGAGCATATTGGACGCAGTAAACGCTGTGGGCCCCAACTGCATCCAAGCTGACCAAATACAGCTATGAACAGATATATACCTGACAAAGCAGAACCTTAAAAGTATAAAAGCAAAACAAAAAAGTGGATGCTGGAAATCTGAAACAAACAGAATGCTGGAGAAACTCAGTAGGTCTGGAGCATCTCTGGATGGAGAAGCAAAGTTAATGTTTTGAGTCTGGTATAACAGGACAACACATCAATAACAGCTCAAGCCAAAAAAGAGACATGCCAAGGAATTCCTGGAGGCCTGGCATTCCAACTGGAATGCTGTCAACAAACACATTGAACTGGACCTGAAGTGCAAACTACTGAGAAACAACCGGAAGTGATGCCGACCACCCCAGCAAATCGAGGCATATAAGTGACAAGTGGGACAGATGCCACCACTTCACTGGAGGAGCACTGATGATGTTACCTAGCAGGGTGACAAAATGTCTGCAATCAAATGCACACCAGCTTGGCGAGTGAGTCTACAACCTCATAATCTGCATTTGACTATGTGTGATGTCAAATTGAAATCATTTGAAACCAGAGAAACGACTTCACCTGCAGAGATTTTTTTCTTATTGGTTTCTAATTGTCGCCACTACAGGGAATCACCTCAGAAGTTTCTTTGAGTACTCCTCTAGGCCCAACCACCTTCACTGCTTCATTATTGATCTGTTCATCTAAGAATCAAACTTGGAACTGCCCCCTGATAATTGCACAATATTTGGTAGTATTTGTAACACCTCAGATGCAGTACATGTGCGTCCAAGGGTCAGATGTGGGCAAAATTTGGCCTTAATAAGCAAATTGTATTCCTGTCACACAAGTACTAGACAATAACTACCTCCAAGAATCTTGTAACTTTACTTTCACATTCCATAGTATGACCGTTGACAAATCTTCTCCAATAGTGTTTCCATTGACCAGAAATGTAATTAGACCAACTACATAAGTACTGTAGCTACAAGAATAGGACAGAAGGTAGGTGTTCTGAAGGGAGTTATTCACCTTCTGACCCTAAGCCTGTCCACCATCTAAAGCTCAAGTTAGGCGTTCAATGGAAAACACTTAATGTTTCTTGGATGCAGTTCCAAAATTGCGCTCTCACTGTCTCGCTCTTAATGCCAATACCTTATCAAATAATGTGACATTGTTTGTTTGGTGCTTCATCCACTAAGACCAAGGCTCAGGAACGGACCCAATAGCCTGTGATACTGCTTTGTCACTTATGTTACAATTATAGTTAATCTTCTACTGAACTCATGTTTCTTGCCCAATCACTATATCTCTTGATTCCCTTCCAAAGCTATTTTGTTCCTCCTTTTTGCCCTCCTGTATCCCCTATATATCTCCAGGGACTCCCTTGATCCCAGCTGCCTGTACCTGAGCCTTGCCCCCTTTCTTTTTCTGGTCAAACTCTCAATATTTCTTGTCATCTAGGGTTCCCTAACCCTGCCAACCTTGCCCTTCACCCTCATAGGGGCATATAAACCTTGAACTTTAGCTACCACACTTCTAAAGGCTTCGTACTTGCCAGTGGTTCCTTTGCCTGCAAACAGGCTACATCAATCAACCCCTACAAGCTCGTATCTAATTCCATCAAAATTTGCCTTGCCCAGTTTAGGACTTGAACCTGTGGACTAGTTTTGTCCCTCTCGCTAACTATTTTAAAATTAATAGCACTATAGTCACTGGTCTTAAAGTGTTCCCCCACATTTGCTCATCTGTCCTGTCCTATTTCCCAAGAGTAGGTTAAGTTTGTTTTTGTCCCTTCCCAAATAGGACCCTCTATGTACTGCCTGAGGAAACTTTCTTGAACACATTTAACAAATTCCACCCCATCTTAGCCTTTAACACTATGGCTGCCCCCGTGTGTGTTAGGAAAATTAAAATCCCCCCACTATAGACAACCATATTGCTCCTGCAAGACTCACCAGTCTCCCTGCATATTTATTACTTTACTTTAATTCCCATTGACTCTTTGGAGGGGCCAATATTACACCATCCCCTCCTTATTTTTTAGCTCCACCCACAAAGTCTCACTGGATGATCCTTCAGTTATTTTGTCTTGGTCTACTGCTGTGATACTCCCCTCTTTCCTCTACCTTTGTCCCACCTAAAGCAGCTGTTCCCTGCCACATTAAGCTCCAGTCCTGTCCCTCCCTTAGTCATGTTTCTGTAATGTCTATACTATCTTAGTGCCACGTACCTATCCATGCCCTGAGTTCATTGGCCTTGCCTGTCAGCTCTCTTGCATTGAAATGATGCAGTTTAATCCAAATGGCATTCCTCATTCCCTGTCCTGTTCTAGCCCGACCTGTCTATTCAACTTGCTATTTCTGACTACTGTATCTCCTTCCAGTCTTGCACTTGGTGACCTACTGTTGAGGATACCACCCCCTGCCAATCTAGTTTAAACCCTATCTTGTCACACTAGCAAATTTGCCTGCCAGAATATTGGTCTCCATCCAGTTCAAGTGTATCCAGGATTCTAGTTTGGGGCCACAGAATCTCTTGTCTGTCCCCCTGACGAGAGGGTCTCCTATCACTAAGGTCATGAGTTACAGGAGATGTGCAGCACAGAAAGAGAACATTCAGTCCAACTTGCCCATGCCAACCGGGTATCCCAAAGTAATTTAGTCACATTTGCCAGCCTTTGGCCCATAGCCCTCCAAACCTTCCTATTCGTACATCCAACCAAATGCTTTTTTTAAATGTTGTAATTGGACCAGCCAGCCACTCTGCGCAAAAAGGTGGACCTTTGGGATGCTTAAATCTTTTCCCTCTTACCCTTAAACGTAAATGCTTTAGTTTTGGACTCCTCTACCTTGCAGAAAGGATCTTGACTCTTCATCCTATTGGTGCCCCTTATGATATTATAAACTTTGACAAGGTCACCCCTCAGCCTTCTAAATTCCAGGGGAAAATAGCCCAGCCTATTGACCCTCTCCCTATAGTTCAAAACCTTCAACCCTGGTAACATCCTTGTAAATCTTTTCTGCACCCTTTCAAATTTAACAACATCTTTTCTTTAGCAGGGAGACCAGACCTGAACACTGTATTCCAAAAGTGGCATTACCAGTGTCTACTACAGCCACAACATGGCATCCCAACTCCTATTCTCAATGTACTGACCAATGAAGGCAAGTGGATGAAATGCCTTCTTAGCTGCGCTGTCTAGCTGCGACTCCACTTTCAAGGAACTATGAACCTGCACTCCAACATCTCTTTATTCGGCAACATTCCCCAGGGCCTTACCATTAGTGTATAAACCCTTCTTAGATTTGCCCTACCAAAATGTAGCACCTCACATTTATCTAGATCAAACATTATCTGTGAACCCTTGACCCATCGGCCCATCTGATCAAGGACTCGTTATACTCTGAAGTAACCTCTGTCGCTGTTCACTACACCACCAATTTTGTGTCATCTACAAACTTACCAACCAAACTTCCTTTATTCACATCCAAATCATTTCGATAAATGACAAAAAGCAGTTGACCCAATCCCTTGTGGCACATCACTGGTCAGAGGCCTCCAGTCTGAAAAGCAGCCTACCACCACCATCTGCCTCCAACCTTCAAGCCAATTTTGTATCCAAATGGCCAGTTCTCCCTGTATTCCATGTGACCTAACATTTTGTTAACAATCTACCATGTTGAACCTTGTTGAATGCCTTACTGAAGTCCATATAGACAAGATCCACCACTCTGCTTTCAATTCTGTTTGTCACTTCAAAAAGCTCAATCAGGTTAATTAGGCACAATTTCTCAAGCACAAAGCCATGTTGACCATCACTAATCAATTCATGCCTTTCCAAATACGTGTGAATCCTATCACTTGGAATTTCCTCCAACAGCTTGTCCACCACTGATGTCAGGCTCACCAATGTATGGTTCCCTGGCATTTCCTTGAGACTTTTCTTAAAATATGCCTCCATGTTAGCTAACCTCCAGTCTTCTTACACCTCACCTATGGCTTTTGATGATACAAATATCTTGGCAGCAGATCCAGCAATCATTTCCCTAGCTTCCCACAAAATTCTGGGTATACCTAATGTGGCCCCAGGGATTTATCCACTTTTGTGTGTTTTAAGATGCGCAGCACCACCGCCTGTCATATAGATGGTTTTCAAGAAATTGCTATTTCTTTCCTTTATGTTCTCTATCCCATTTAGGTATCTTGCCCGTCTCCTGTGGTTCCGCACATAGGTGGCCTTACTGATCTTTAAGGGGTCCTGTTTTCTCCCTGCGTACTTTTTTTGGCTGAAATATCTTTGTAGAAACTCTTTGGATTCTGCTTAACCCTAGTTGCCAAAGCTATCTCCTCTCTCCTTTTTATCCATCTGTTTTCCATCGTATTCCTGCCGCCCTTGCACAACTCTAGGGATTCACGTGACTCCTGCGGTTTATACCTGACATACCTTTTTTCTTGACCAGAACGTCAGTTTCCCTAGTCATCCAGCATTCCTTACACCCACTGGCCTCACCGTTCGCACTAACAGGAACATACTGTCTAGATTCGCCAACTTTAAGTACATTTAAGTCATCAGTGGACAAACATATGGACGTACATGGAATAGTGTAGGTTAGGTGGGCTTCAGATCGGTATGACAGGTCGGCACAACATCGAGGGTCGAAGGGCCTGTACCGTGGTGTAATGCTCTAAGTTCTATGTTCTGTGTTAGCCTTCCTGCTCCTCTGATGCCGCTTGGCCTGCTGTGTTGATCCAGCTCTACACCTTGTTATCTTCCAATAAAGTAGGCTGTTTTAGTTTGCACAGTGTCAGTGTTTTAACTGGTTTTCGAGCTGCAGTCATCCAAGCAAGTACCTTGTGCCTTTTAGATGCTGCACAGGTTTTGGGAGTCAGGAAGGAAGATACTGCTGCAGTATTCCTTGCACTCATAGCCACTATATTTATTTGGCAAATCAACTTCAGTTTCTGATCAGTGGTTATCCCAGGATGATGATATAGCTGATACCCCCACTGATAATGTTATTGAATGTTGTGGGGTGATGGTTGGGTCCTGTCTTGTTGTAAATGGTCATTACCTGGCACTTGTGTCACACAAATGGCTCTCTCTACTTGTCACGCTAAGCCTGGATATTGTCCAGGTCTTATTGCATTTGGACATAGGCTGCTTTGGTATCTGAGGAGTTGTGAATGGTGCTGAAAATTGTGCAATGATCAGCAAACATCCCCTTCTGACCTTCTGATGAATGAGAGATTATTATGAAACAGCAAAAGGTAGTTGGATCTACAAAACTACCCTGAGAGCCTTCTACAGAGATGCCTGGCAACCTGAATGATGGACCTCTGGCAACCATAACCATCATCCTTTTTGCTAGGTATGATTCCAACTTTTAGAGAGCTTTCTCCCGATTTTCAATGACCCCAGCTTTGCTAGGCCTCAATGATGCCACACTTCTTGATCACAAACACACCTTGATTTCAAGGACAGTCACTCTCACCTCACCTCTGGAATTCAACTCTTTTGTTCATGTTTGAACTAAGGCTCTAATGAGGTCAGGAGCTCAGTTATCATGGGGGACCCCAGATTGAGCATCAGTGAGGAGGTGAATGATTTAGTTAAAGACATGATAAATACCACTTTAATCACTTTGCAATGAATAGTTGGTATTAATCGTATAATTTATTTTTGTCACATCATGGCAAGTTATCAATCATAATTACATTGTAATTATTTTCTACTTGTATGTGAGTTTTATGAAAGTGGCATTTTTATAGTTAATTTCTTATTCTTCCTTTGTTATCTTCTTTCAGTGGCTTATCTTCTCTGCTCCACTAGGGTAAATGCAATATTGTTCTCCATGCTACTGCGCCAACTTCCCACCAATGCTTATGCTCTACCACTTTCATTTCCACTACTGCATTCAACATCTTCCCTCACTCTCAGTTCATAGATTTGTTGATCACCCATTGTTATATCCTCAGACAGGAGACTGAAAGAAGTTGCAAAAACAGAAGTTGCTGAAAAAGCTCTCTTCTGAGGAAGGGTCACTGGACCCGAAATGTTTACTCTGATTTTTCTTCACAGATGCTGCCAGATCTGTTGAGTTTTTCCAGCAACTTCTCTTTTCGTTTCTGATTTATAGCATCCGCAGTTCTTTTGATTTTTAGTGACTGAAAGAAGGTAACTAAGGAAGAATAAGAAATTTAGCGTGGCCAATCCACCTAGCCTGCACATCTTTAGACTGTGGGAGGAAACCAGAGGAAATCCACATAGGCAGTCGCCTGAGGGTGGAATCAAACCCAGGTCCCTGGTGCTGTGAGGAAGCAGTGCTAACCACTGAGCCACCGTGCTGCCCCGGCATGGTCAGTAGTACCATAAGAAGGTAAATTATCTTCTCTGCTCTGCTAGGGTAAATGCAATATTGTTCTCCATGCTACTGTGCCAACTTCCCACCAATGCTTATGCTCTACCACTTTCATTTCCACTACTGCATTCAACATCTTCCCTCACTCACTCTCATCCACCCATCCTCGCAAACCATTAATCCTGTATGGCCTCTGTACTGCGTCCTGACTCCCTCTAAATTCTTTGTCAGCTTTCCACATTGTCTATCATTTTACAGAACATCATGTTAACCCTGTTAGCCACATCATCACTTTACAATTCTCACGTTTACTCAGCCTGAAATGAATCAGCCTCCATAGCCATTCTGCAAAATTATTGTTTAGATTGCAGTCAATGAAATATTGTTAATGTCAAAAAGGAGAATTATTTTAATTTTTAATACTGTTGTAATGACTTTTCATTGCCTGTTTAATTGAAATAATTTCATGCAATCATATTGAATTTTACTTCTGGGTTTGATTTGTCTAATTTAATTATGGTGAGTTACCTTCTTTACAACATACTTCATAATCTCAATTCTCAATATCCCATACTAAATTTTAGTTTTACTTTTCCTGTACAGAGATTATCCACAAGTATTACATAAATTGTGAAAAAATACACATTTTAAACATAGAACATAGAACATAGAACATAGAACAGTACAGCACAGAACAGGCCCTTCAGCCCACAATGTTGTGCCGAACATTGATCCTCATGTATGCACCCTCAAATTTCTGTGACCATATACATGTCCAGCAGTCTCTTAAATGACCCCAATGACCTTGCTTCCACAACTGCTGCTGGCAACGCATTCCATGCTCTCACAACTCTCTGCGTAAAGAACCTGCCTCTGACATCCGCTCTATACTTTCCACCAACCAGCTTAAAACTATGACCCCTCGTGCTAGCCATTTCTGCCCTGGGAAATAGTCTCTGGCTATCAACTCTATCTATGCCTCTCATTATCTTGTATACCTCAATTAGGTCCCCTCTCCTCCTCCTTTTCTCCAATGAAAAGAGACCGAGCTCAGTCAACCTCTCTTCATAAGATAAGCCCTCCAGTCCAGGCAGCATCCTGGTAAACCTCCTCTGAACCCTCTCCAAAGCATCCACATCTTTCCTATAATAGGGCGCCCAGAACTGGACGCAGTATTCCAAGTGCGGTCTAACCAAAGTTTTATAGAGCTGCAACAAGATCTCACGACTCTTAAACTCAATCCCCCTGTTAATGAAAGCCAAAACACCATATGCTTTCTTAACAACCCTGTCCACTTGGGTGGCCATTTTAAGGGATCTATGTATCTGCACACCAAGATCCCTCTGTTCCTCCACGCTGCCAAGAATCCTATCCTTAATCCTGTACTCAGCTTTCAAATTCGACCTTCCAAAATGCATCACCTCGCATTTATCCAGGTTGAACTCCATCTGCCACCTCTCAGCCCATCTCTGCATCCTGTCAATGTCCCGCTGCAGCCTATAACAGCCCTCTACACTGTCAACGACACCTCCGACCTTTGTGTCGTCTGCAAACTTGCTGACCCATCCTTCAATTCCCTCGTCCAAGTCATTAATAAAAATTACAAACAGTAGAGGCCCAAGGACAGAGCCCTGTGGAACTCCACTCACCACTGACTTCCAGGCAGAATATTTTCCTTCTACTACCACTCGCTGTCTTCTGTTGGCCAGCCAATTCTGTATCCAAGCAGCTAAGTTCCCCTGTATCCCATTCCTCCTGACCTTCTGAATGAGCCTACCATGGGGAACCTTATCAAATGCCTTACTGAAGTCCATATACACCACATCCACAGCTCGACCCTCATCAACCTTTCTAGTCACATCCTCAAAAAACTCGATAAGGTTTGTAAGGCATGACCTACCCCTCACAAAGCCGTGTTGACTGTATTTGATCAAGCCATGCTCTTCCAGATGGTCATAAATCTTATCCCTCAGAATCCTTTCTAACACCTTGCAGACGACAGACGTGAGACTTACCGGTCTATAATTGCCGGGGATTTCCCTATTTCCTTTCTTGAAGAGATGAATTACATTTGCCTCTCTCCAGTCCTCAGGTACGACTCCAGTGGAGAGCGAGGATGCAAAGATCTTCGCAAGTGGCGAAGCAATTGCATTTCTCGCTTCCCAAAGCAGCCAAGGACAAATCTGATCCGGGCCTGGCGACTTGTCAATCTTAATGTTTGACAAAATTTTCAGCACATCAGCTTCGTCTATCTCTATCCATTCCAGCATGCACACCTGCTCTTCAAAGGTTTCATTCACTACAAAGTTGGTTTCTTTCGTAAAGACAGAAGCAAAAAACTCATTTAGGGCTTCCCCTACCTCCTCAGGCTCCACACACAAGTTCCCTATGCTATCCCTGATCGGCCCTACTCTTTCTTTGACCATTCTCTTATTCCTCGCGTAAGTGTAAAATGCCTTTGTGTTTTCCCGGATTCCTTCTGCCAAGCCTTTCTCGTGCCCCCTCCTGGCTCTCCTCAGACCATTTTTGAGCTCCTTCCTTGCCTGCATGTAATCCTCTCTAGCTGAACTTGACCCTAGCTTCCTCCACCTTATGTAAGCTACATTCTTCCTTTTCACTAGAAGCTCCACCGCTCTCGTCATCCAAGGTTCCTTAATCTTACCCCTTCTTGCCTGTCTCAGAGGGACATATTTACTCATCACTCCCAACAACTGTTCCTTAAACCGTCTCCACATGTCTATAGTTCCCTTACCATGGAACAACTGCTCCCAGTCCATGCTTCCTAACTCATGTCTAATCGCATCATAGTTTCCTCTTCCCCAATTAAATATCCTCCCATTCTGACTAATCCTCTCCTTCTCCATAGCTATGTAGAATGTGAGGCAGTTATGGTCACTATCACCAAAATGCTCTCCCATCACAAGATCTGATACCTGCCCCGGCTCGTTTCCGAGCACCAAGTCTAGAATGGCCTCTCCCCTCGTCGGCCTGTCAACGTACTGCGTTAGGAAACCCTCCTGAACACACCTTACAAAAACAGCTCCATTCAAATCTTCTGCTCGAAGGAGGTTCCAATCAATATTAGGAAAGTTAAAGTCACCCATTACAACAACCCTACTGCGTGCACACTTTTCCAAAATCTGTCGACCTATGCTTTCTTCAATCTCCCTGCTGCTATTGGGGGGCCTGTAGTAAACCCCTAACGAGGTGACTACTCCCTTGCTGTTCCTAATTTCCACCCATACTGACTCAGTAGGCAGATCTTCCTCGACAAAGGAAGCTTCTGTATCTGTGATACCCTCTCTGATTAGTAGTGCTACACCCCCTCCTCTTTTTCCCCCCTCCCTATTCTTTTTAAATGTTCTAAACCCTGGAACATACAGCAACCATTCCTGCCCATGAGAAACCCATGTCTCTGTTATGGCCACAACATCATAGCACCACTTATTAACTTTATTAAAACACAGCTAATTGGCAAATCAAATCAACACTAGTTTCATATATTCTGCATTTTACCAACTGAATACTCTTGGAAATACAGATGCTCAATGACTTATGCAACATAAGGGAATTAAACTCTTACATCATCTCCTCCACAATAATCCTCAACATCGGTATCCTGCAAATCGGTGTACTCAGCCCTTACCCAGTCACCCACTCACCCACTCACCTCCTCATCTAGTCACCTGGCCAGTGAGGTACACACATTCAATCAGCCAGTCACTAATTGACTGCCCAGCTGATTGACCAACCAACTCATTCATTCATACACTCACTCACTGAACCAATAACTCATGGTGAGAATGAAATAATGGATATCCAAAATTGAGAAAAAAATCTGATTTCCTCTTACGCTTTAAACAGTGAAATCTGAATTTCACTAATGTCGTGATTACCTTAAGTCCATGGATTAGCATATTTTTAGCATCTCATTCACCCCAATTCACCTCATTACTAATTCATTCTGGATTCTATCCTCCTACCCCAAGAATCTAGATAATGTCAATTCCTAACATGAAACGCAACGCGATTACTTGGAAGCAGCAGCAAATCACTGCTCGCCTCTGTGAGCCTTCATCTGAACACAGTCACCCTGCATGCACCATGGACATCAATCTCTTCCATTCTTCATTCGTGAAATGGGGCATCACTAAACCACCAACCCCACCACATCAAAAACTACAGAAGCTTGAACCCACGTTCAAGAACACCTTGTTTCTTGCTCTTATCAGATTGCTGAATGGATGTCTCTCATTTCAAATCCAGAGTTGACCTTGTTTTTGTGCACCTCCTGTGCAGTCCTAACCTAGTATGCTTCACTCTCTCTAAGCACCTTACCCATGTCCTTGTTTGCTATGATCTGCTTGTACTGCTCACAAAACTACACTTTCCACTGCTCGTGACAACAATAAATCAAATCAGGAACAAAAACGAAAGTTGCTGGAAAAGCTCAGCAGGTCTGGTAGCATCTTTCAGTTTTTGACAAATCAAATCAAATCATGGCTGTTCTCATGCCAACTGACACTGGTTTCTTGACTTCCTGAACCATTGACTGCAATCAGTAAGGATAGGTGACATCATCTCCTCCACAATAATCCTCAACATCGGTATCCTGCAAATCAGTGTACTCAGCCCTTTACTATACACTCACAATTGTGTAGCCAAATTCAGCTCTACCGCTTTTTACAGATTTGCTGATGATACTACCGCAGTGGGTCAGATCTCAAATAATGGCAGCTTACAGGAAGGAGATAGACAACTTAATGATATGGTGTAAAGACAACAATCTCTCTCTCAATGTCAGAAAAATGAACAGCTTGTCTTTGATCTCAGGAAGTGCAGTGAAAGACACACCCCTGTCTGTATCAATGGTGTTGAGGTGGAGGTGGTCAAGACCTTCAAGTTTCTAGGAGCAAATATCACCAAAGATCAATCCTGGTCCAATTAGATTGATGCTACAGTCAAGAAAGCACACCAACACCTCTACTTCTTCAGAAGGCTAAGGAAATTTCACAATGATACTAATCAGTTTTTATAGATGCACCATAAAAAGCACCTATCTGGATTATCAAAGCTTGGTATGGCAACTGCTCTGCTCAAGACCACAAGAAATTACACAGAGTTGCGAGCACAGTCCAGTCCATCACAAAAACCAGCCTTCCTTTCACTGACTCCATCTACACTTCCCACTGCCTAGGGAAAATAGGCAACACAATAAAAGACTCCTCCCACCCCGGTTACATGCTTTTCCACCCTCTTCCATCAGGCAAAAGATACAACTGTTTGAAAACACATACCAACAGACTTAAGGATAACTTCTTCCTCCTGTTATCAGACTTATGAACAGACGTCTCAATATTGGAGTTGATCTTTCTTTGCACCTTCTCTCTCGCTGTAACATTATATTTTACATTCAGTTCTATCACCCTGATGTACTTATGCAAGGTATGATTTGTCTGGTTCACTGTATCTCAGTACATGGGATGGTATTAAATCAAATCACATCACACACTAGTCAGGCCTCACTCTGGAGCTCAGGAACACAATTGCCTTTGATGCTTCTGCCAGGTCGCTTTGCCCACAGGGGCACACATATCTTGTGCATCAACACAGAATGCATCTTGTGGCTTTTAGATTGCTTTCTTAGTCATTGGCTTTGTGCTGACTTGGAGGTGGCCAACCTCTGCAGCTTACATTCATGGAGAGGGACACGCAAGCAGTTTGACCTTGGTTCAGAGTACTGAATGGTCAAAGGGGTGAATGTGTTGCTGTACGGCACTGTGCTATATCAATGGGGCTTTGCCAGCATATGTGGTCAATGCTGGACGTTGGGTATTAATTGTTAGCAGACAGTCAATGTCATCCTGTGGAAAGCGGACTGCTGAAGTTTCAGTTTGGGTTTCATTAGATTGGATCATTGAGGGAATGATTGTGGAAGGGAACAATTCCAGCAGGAAGATTTGTTCTTGAAAGAATATAGGAGGGATGGGAAACAGGGCTGGGGAAAGGTCAGGTTCTCAGAGGTCACAATCACCGAGCCACAATGTGAGGAGAGTGAATGGCCAACAAGGGTTGGCAATTCATATAGCCACGGGTTCAAGGGGCAAACGGGAAACATTAATGCTCACACATGTAGGTACACTGAAATGGGGCAGACTGAAGCAAGGCCACAGGGACAGTCACACAGTAGGGATATGAAGGATTAGGGAACCAGCATTGGTTTCAGGCAGAGTTTGCTACCCAGTCTCAGCTGAACCCTTGGCATATTTGTCCCAAACTCTACAGCACAACAATAAGACAAAATGACTGACACTGCAAAGTAGGTAAACCAGTTTCCTGTTTCTCTCTTTGGGGACAGCATACAAAAGTTTTCATCTGTGACCCTGCTTTGGGTGATTAAACTAATTATGCATCTACTGAATCTGCAATACCGCCCATCTGCCATTTAATTCTGTTCTTTTGAAGGTCATTTTTATGGCAGCCCTCAACATTGTAAATTATGGCCTTAAGCAATGATGACTGTTACATACTTTGCATCAATTGGCCCCTTCTCATGTCAGATAGGTGAAGTTCTACAGATGCATACATAAAAATGTCTCACATGGCTTTGCCACTTCTACATTGCTTTTCATATTTGATATTGGAACACACCGCTTCACAGTGACCACCTTCTCATACCTAATTGTTAAGCATATGATGACATGGTCTGTGATGTTAAAGTGCAGTTTTATTGGGAGAAGGTGCTAACACATTGGAGAAATGCCTGCGTTTACCACACGCAATGTAGCATGGACTCTTTGCTGCTACAACATGCATGAGTTTAGATAGTTCATTTCACAAGCCTCCATGTCGCAATGTGTCAGACCATGACATCTTGTTTCATTGTGATTGATGTGAAGGATCAGGAGTACTGTTACTGAGACACAGTTCAATTTCTTACATTCCCCACAGATTATCCATTCAGTTCTTAGATGGAACCAGTGCTTGTGTTGTTGCTGACCATGAAGTGAGTGTCAAAAAAAACATCAGTTGCAACTTTGTAACAAAGCTCAGCAAGAACAGTAATGTTCCAAAACTGCTGCACAGCTTCCAGTGTTCAGCAGGTAAAAAATATCTGAGAAACTGGAGATGAATGATCAGACTTCACATATCCAGCCACCCTGTTATTATCTACAGCTCCCAGAATCATAGGTTCTGACAGATTTTGTCAGTCAACAATAATACACAGTGAAGATAAGAAAATAAATATGGATGAGGTCATGAAAAATGAAAAAGGACTGGTTATGATCTTGAACAAAATTTCTCACTGATAAATGAAGGGAGTTTGCTAATGATGAATTCAGAAATTCATGTATGAAAATAAATTTAATAGTTATGATTAGGGCAGAGAAAGCCTTTCCATCAATGATATGTGTGAAAGGAAAAATTCAAATGGTTCATAACATTGTGGAATATCAACCAAACTGTAAGTTATCATCTGCACTATAATATGGGATGTACATAAGTACATAATGATAAATAATCAGTACCCAGCTTGGGAACATTTAGCTCAACTTCCTGAAGGGTTTAGATGCAAGTTGAAAGGCATTCATTAAAAATAGTCTCAGAAAGAATTTGACGAGCCTAAGGACATAGGAAAAGTCATCAGAAACCAGTTTCAATCTGGGAGAAATGGTTTATTGGAAGAGAGAGGGTCTTAAAGAATGGAGAAGCCTGGTAAAGGTTATTGGTAAGGATAGAACAATAATAATTGTACAATATGGGAATGAAATTTGAAAAAACGAAGGAGCAGTGGATGCTTTAAATCAGGAACACAAACAGAAATTACTGGAAAAGCACATCAGGTCTGGCAGCATCTGTGGAAAGAAATCGGAGATAATGTTTTGGCTCTAGTGGCCCTTCCCCAGAACAGATAGTTGTCAATTCTGATGGGAATTGAATTGTCTGGGTACATTCTTCAAGATTTGTAGATTCTGAAGATGTGAGAAGCCATGTACATCTCATAGCCAAATGCTGCACAGCCACTAGAATCAAACGGCTACAGTTGACAGTTTATCAGATAGACAGGTCAGTTCTGATGGTCAATATGAGGCCATTGTTTCCAAAGGGCACCTTCCAAAAATGGGTATTAATTTCAAATATTTACGAGAAGAGGCCAGACAATGAAGAAATGAGACTGCTATAAGTACAGCAGGGAAAGCCATAGGAAAATACAAAATGGATGAATGTACAGAAATGACAAGCAGGAGGTTACACCGATATTTTGGAAACATGAAGCTACTGCTCACCAGACCTAGAATATCTTACAGTATATTGCCGTCCCTTCTATCTGTGGTGTGAGTTCCCCTCCACAATCCTGACAGCAGTTGACATACCACCTCTGCAGAAGTGAAGAATGCTCTGGATGAAATTTACACTGCCACAAATGCTCTGGAGACAAAATTCACTGAGGCCTTATTCATCATGGCTGGCCAATTAACTCAGGCCAACATCAAGGGGGTGCTACCAAAATACCACCAACACATCTCCTGCACTACCAGAGGACTGAACATCCTTGACCACTGCTACACAACCATCAAATACACCCACTGCTCCGTACCACAACTGCACTTTGGAAAATCAACTCATAATGGTGTGTACCTCTTCCCAGCTTACAAGCAAAAGTTGGAACGGAGGATCCTTCATAGAAAGTAGTACAATGCTTGGATGAGGCAGCAGAAGAGCTTCTTCAGGACTGCTTGGAATTGGAGGACTGGACCATATTCAAGAATTCAGCAGTAAACCTAGATGAGAATGTCATCACTGTGACAGTCCTCATTAGCAAGTGTTTAGAGGACTGTATGCCAATGAAGTCACTTACTACTGACAAGCAGGCATGCAGCATTCAAGTTGGATGACCAAGATCTATGCAGAAAATTCAGATACAACCTCCGTAGAGGCATCAGAGGTGCCAGAGGCAGTATTAGATCAGGTTTGAGGCCCAAACTAACCATACAGGTACATGGACAATTGGGGCTCATTCTGGGGAAGGTGGGACCTCGACAAACAGGACGGTCTCGATTTGAACCAGAGGGGCACTAATATCCTGGGTGGGAAATTCACTAGTGCTATTCGGGTGGATTTAAACTAGCTCAGAAGGGGGATGGGAAACTGTATACAGGAGGATGAGTATAGGGAGGACATGTTCAGGACCTCACTGTCACAGGAGTGTGCTGGCAGACAGCAAGCTGGATTGAAGTGTGTCTACTTTAATGCCAGGAGTATCCGGAATAAGATAGGTGAGCTTGCTGCTTGGATAGGTACCTGGAACTTCAATGTTGTGGCCGTTTCGGAGACATGGATAGGGCAGGGTCAGGAATGGATGTTGCAGGTTCCAGGGTTTAGATCTTTAAGGTCAGCGAAGGTGGTAAAAGAGGAGGAGGTGTGGCTTTGTTGGTCAAGGACAGTATAACGGCGGCTGAAAGAACCTTTGATGAGGACTCGTCTCCTGAGGTGGGATGGGCTGAGGTTGCTGAGGAAGGTTTGTTGACTGAGTCAGTATGGGTGGAAGTTAGGAACAGCAAGGGAGCAGTTACCTCACTGGGGGTTTTCTACAGACCCCCAAATAGCAGTAGGGAGATCGAAGAACTCATTGGCCGGCACATTGTTGAAAAGTGCAAACATAGCAGGGTTGTTGTTACGGGTGACTTCAACTTTCCCAATATAGATTGGAACCTCCTTAGTGCAGATGGTTTGGATGGAGCCGCTTTTGTCAGGTGTATTCAGGAGGGTTTCCTTACTCAGTATGTGGACAGGCCGACAAGGAGGGAGGCCATTTTGGATTTGGTGCTCGGCAATGAGCCAGGACAGGCGTCAGATCTCGTGGTGGGAGAACACTTTGGCGACAGTGACCACAACAGCCTCACATTTACCATAGCCATGGAAAGGGAAAGGAGCAGTTACCAGGGGAAGACATTCTAACTGGGGTAAAGGAAACTATGGTGCTATCAGACAGGAGTTGGAAAGTACAGATTGGGAGCAATTGTTCCACAGAAAGGGCACAGCAGACATGTGGAGGCTGTTTAAGGTGTAGTTGTTGTGAGTGATGTATAAATTTGTTCCTCTGAGACAGGTAAGAAGGGGTAAGATTAAGGAGCCTTGGATGACGGTTACAGAGGTGCTTCTTGTCAAAAAGAAAAAGGCAACGTATCTAAGGTGGAGGAAGCAAGGGTCTAGCACAGATTTAAAGGATTACAGGCTTGCTCGGAAGGAGCTCAAAAGTGGACCAAGGAGGGCCGGGAGGGGGCACGAAAAAGGCTTGGTAGGAAGGATTAGGGAGAACCCGAAGGCATTTTACTCATACGTGAGTAATATGAGAATGATCAGGGAGAAGGTAGGGCAGATCAGGGATAGCGTAGGGAACTTGTGCATGGAGTCTGAGCAGATAGGGGAAGCCCTAAATGAGATTTTTGTTTCGGTTTTCACGAAGGAAAGGGACCTTGTTGTGAATGAGAACTTTGAGGAGCAGGAAAACAGGCTTGAACAGATCAAGATTGAGGAAGTTGATGTGCTGGAAATTTTGGCAAACATTATGATTGATAAGTCCCCAGGGCCAGACCAGATTTATCCTAGGTTGCTCCAGGAAGCAAGAAAGGAGGTTGCTAAGCCACTGGCGAAGATCTTTGCTTCCTCACTCTCCACGGGAGTTGCACCGGAAGATTGGAGGGAGGCAAATGTTGTTCCTCTTTTCAAGAAAGGGAATAGGGAAATCCCTGAAAATTACAGACCAGTCAGTCTTAAATCTGTGGTCAGCAAGGTTTTGGAAACAATTCTGAGGGATAGGGTTTATGATTATTTGGAAAAGCATAGCGTGATTAAAGGGAGTCGGCATGGCTTTGTGAGGGGCAGGTCATGCCTTACAAATCTTATTGAGTTCTTTGAGGAAGTCACAAGACAGGTTGACGAGGGTTGAGCAGTAGATGTGGTGTACATGGACTTCAGCAAGGCATTTGATAAGGTTCCCCACGGCAGGCTCATTCATAAAGTCAGGAGGTATGGGATACAGGGTGATTTGGCTGTCTGGATTCAGAATTGTTTGGCTGACAGGAGGCACAGAGTGGTTGTAGATGATAAGTATTCTGCCTGGAGGTCAGTGCTGAGTGGTGTCCTGCAGGGCTCTGTTCTTGGGCCTCTGCTCTTTGTAGTATTTATAAATGATTTGGATGAGGAGGTTGAGGGGTGGGTTAGTGTGTTTGCTGATGACACAAAGGTTGGAGGTGCCGTTGATAGCATCGAGGGCTATTGTAGGCTTCAGTGAGACATTGACAGAATGTAGAGCTGGGCTGAGAAATGGCAGATGGAGTTCAACCTGGATAAATGCGAAGTGATGCATTTTGGAAGGTCGAACTTAAATGCTGAATATAGGATTAAAGGCAGGATTCTCGGCAGTGTGGAGGAACAGTGGAATCTTGGTGTTCAAGTGCATAGCTCCCTCAAAGTTGCCACCCAGGTGGATAAGGTTGTTAAGAAAGCATATGGCGTTTTGGCTTTCATTAACAGGGGGATCGAGTTTAAGAGCCGCGAGGTTATGCTGCAGCTCTACAAAACCCTGGTGAGACCACACTTGGAATATTGTGTCCAGTTCTGGTCACCCTATTATCGGAAGATGTGGAGGCTTTGGAGAGGGTGCAAAGGAGGTTCACAAGGATGCTGCCTGGACTGGAGGGCTTGTCTTACGAGGAGAGGTTGACTGAGCTCGGACCTTTCTCTCTGGAGAGAAGGAGGAAGAGAGGTGACCTGATCGAGGTGTACAAGGTAATGAAAGGCATGGACAGAGTCGATAGCCAGAGACCTTTCCCCAGGGCAGGATTGACTGCCACGAGGGGTCATAGTTTTAAGGTGTTAGGAGGAAGGTATAAAGGAGATGTCAGAGGGAGGTTCTTCACCCAGAGGTTTGTGAGCGCATGGAATAGTTTACCAGTGGTAGTCATGGAAGCAGAGTCATTAGTGACATTTAAGTGACTGCTGGACATGCACATGGACAGCAGTGAATTGAGGGGAATGTAGGTTAGGTTATTTTATTTTTGGATTAGAATTATTCCATGGCACAACATCATGGGCTGAAGGACCTGTACTGTGCTGTACTTTTCTATGTTCTATGTTCTTTACAGGCACCTGCTACCTGTGGCAAGTCCTCTACATTAGAGGTTACAGAATAAAGTAGAAAAAAATACAAACAAATACACATCCCTCAATGCACTCAATGCTTTCTATGCTAGGTTCAAGCAGAATGCCAGTGCTGTGGTGCCACCTGCCCCAATAGCACAAAACACATCTGTTCCTTCTATCACTGGTGCAGTTATCAGATCAGTCTTCCTGACAGTAAGCAGGAATGTGATGGGCCCAGACACAATCTCTGGCTGCGCACTTAGATCCTGTGCGGACCAGCTGGTGTGGGTTTTTGCTGATGTCTTCAACATCTCCTTGCTACAATCCGCAATCCCTACCTTCTTTGAGAAGACCACCATCATCCCAGTGCCAAAGAAAACACATGCCTTGTGCCTCAATGACTACTGCCCAGTGGCACTGATCTCTATAATTATGAAGTGCTACAAAAGGCTGGTCATGGAACACATCAACTCTATCCTCCCAGCCTCCTCGATCCCCTGCAATTTGCCCACAGGTAAAGTAGGTCCATAGTTGACACCATTTCCATAGACCAGCACTCATCCCTGGAGCATCTGGGAGACAAAGACACCTATGTCAGGCTCATATTCATCAACTACAGCTTCCCTTTTGGTACCATAATCCCTACCAGACTAATTTCAAAACTCCAAGACCCAGGTCGTGGCTCCGCCCTCTGCAACTGGACCGTCAGCTTCCTGACTCATAGACTGCAATCAGTGAAGACAGACAACAGCACCACCTCCATGATAATCCTCAACATTGGTGATGCACAAGGATGCGTTCTCAGCCCCTGACTGTACTCCCTATACACACACAACTGTATAGCCAAATTCTTTTTGAAGGCTGATGACACCACCATGGCAGGCTGGATATTGAACAATTAGTTAGAATACAGGAAGGAGAAATAGTACTTGGCATTGCTGTGCAATGATAACAATCTCTCGATGTTAGCGAAACTAAAGAACTGGTAATTGACTTCAGGAAGAAAAGAGAAGGACTCACCCCTATCTTCACCCACGGAACTAGGGTGAAGAGGGTTGACAGTGTCAAGTTCTTAGAAGTGATGATAACCAACAATCTATCCTGGACCTCCCACATAGCTGTGATTGTCAAGAAGGCACAGCCACACGTTTTCTTCCTTAGGAAACTAGGAAATTTGGCATGTCTGTAAGGACCACCACTAACTTTTACAGATGCACCACAGAAAACATTTTATCTGGGTGCATAACAGCCTGTTACAGCTCAGCCTGCTCTGCCCAGGACTGTAAGAGACTACAGAAAATTGTGTGCACAGCCCAGACCATCACGGAAGCCAGTCTCCCATCCATTGATTCCATTTGCACTTCTCTTTGCCGCAGAAAGGATGCCAACATCATCAACAACCCCTCCAACTCTGGTAGTGCTCTCGTCTAACCTCTTCTTTTTTACAGAACATACAGAAGCTTGAAGACATGCACAAACAGGTTCAGGAACAGCTTTTTCCTTGCTGTTATTAGACTGCTGAATGGACCTCTCTAACTTCAAATATTGTTGATCTTATCAATGCAGATGTTGTTTTGTGCACCTCCTGTGCAGCCATAACCTTGTATGCCTCCTTCTGTCTAAGCACCTTATGATCTGTATGTTTGTTTGCTATTATCTACCTGTACTGTTCACAAAACAAATCTTTTTACTATAGCTGTTTACATGTGACTACAATAAATCAAATGTACTAAGATGGAAGCCAACAGAATGCAGTATAAGCTCAAACAGTGGATGTGGGCGTAATCATGTCCCTCAAAAGAGTTCACAAACCATTGAAAGGAATCCCATTAATGGGAGGGAAGGTCAAACAGCTCCAACTCAGAAAATAAACCAGAAATACTACTGGTGTGACCAAGAAGTCTAAAACAAATTAAGTCCTGGTCCAATGCTCATAGCAGATTCTCTTTTTGCATTGCTAAGAATTGTTCCCAAACTGTCTAATAGACTAACAATGTTAGTGACAATACTAACATTGTGTGAGAATGAACGGAGATAAAACTTTGAATGAAGGAAATCACTCAGCAAAGTTTACCTTCAAAACATGCCTTTTATTCTGGGACCCATGTGACAAAAGTAAAAAGCCCAGCTGTGGCCTGGACTGGCTGACTGGAAGAAGGCAGACAGTAGGGATAAATGGGTCTTTTTCAGAATGGCAGGTGATGGCTTGTGGAATTCACAGGGGTCTGCATCCACAAATAATCGTGTATATATTAACGATTTGGATGAAGGAACTGAGGGCAATTTTTTTGTCAATTTTGCAGATGACACAAAGGTAGATGAAGGCTCTGATGTTGTTGGGGTAAGGCGAAGGCTGCAGATGGATTTGAATAGACTAGAGGCAAAGAAGTGGCAGATGGAATACAATGGGGGGGGGGGGAAATGAGAGTTTATGGACTTTGGTAGGAAATATAGACAGACATTGACTATTTTCTAAATGGAAAAAGATTTGGAAATCTAAAGCACAAAGGGACTTGGCAGAGTTCAGGATATGCTTAAAGTTAGCATACAGCTTCATTTGGCAGTTAGGAAGGCAAATGCAGTGTTAGCATTAATGTCAAGAGGGCTATGATGCAAGAACAGAGAAGTACTGCAGAGGTTGTATAAGGCTCTGATCAGATCACATTTGGAATATTGTAAATATTTTAGACTCCATATTGAAGGAAGGATGTGCTGGCCTCAGATGGTATCCAGAGGAAGTTTACGAGATTGATTTTAGGGATGAAGAGAGTGTCATAATAGAAATCTGGGTCTGTATTCAATAGAGTTTGGGAGAATGGGGGTGGGGGAGCTGATTGAAACTTACCAAATACTGAGAAACCTGAATAGAGTGGATGTGGAGAAGCTGTTTCCACTAGTTGGAGAGATTAAGACCCAAGACTCAGAGTGAAGGGACAACCTTTTAGAACTGAAACGAGGATAAATTTCTTTATCCAGAAGGTGGTTAATCTGTGAAACTCATTGCCACAAAACGGTGAGAAGGCCAAGTTATTAATAACATTGATATCTGAAAACAGATAGGCTCTTGATTGGTAAGGGGATCAAGGGTTATAGGGAGAAGGAAGGAGAGTAGGGTTGAAAAACATATCTTGATAGGCGAAATGGCCTAGTTCTGCTCCTATGTCTTACAGTCTTATAACAACCTGGGGAAGGAAGGACGAAAAGGCACTGCAGATGATTCTCTGACAATGATTGGAAAGTTAAGATGAGAATTAGGCCAGTGGAATCCCACGGAACTGGATGATGGGAGAAAAGTATTGGAAGGGGATGAAATGGTCAAATATGTGAAAGGTTGCAAATAGACTGTAAAGGATGAAGTAGTTAAATTGTTATTAGCAGATGATCTTACAGGGCACCACTGAGCAGTTTTGGGCCTAGCTGCTGACTGGACCATATCAACCTAAAGGATGCAGGTGGATTGGTGAAGTGACAGAGAGAGGGCAGCAGAGTCTTACTATTATGGAGGCAATGGTTAAATGAAATGAACTCCTAACAGTCACTCTATAATCAATGAGTAACAATTTGTTTATCAAACTCTAACAATGAACAAATTAACAGAGCTACTAATAAACCAAATAATTTTCCCTTAACTACTAACTAATCCCAAATAAAACAAAATTATAATGGTATGTTGTTCCAATAAATACAAGTCTCACTTACATAAAACAAAAAAAAAGAAAAAGAAATTAAAACTTAAACTGTCAAAGCTACAGTCAGGATATATCTTCTGGAATGTTCAATGTCTTTTCCACAATCCTTTGGCTAGGAATTCTCTCTTAGTTGAATCCTTGTGTCAGGAATATTAGCTAAAAGTGCCTGGTACCTTTTAGATGGTGCTTAATTAGAGATCTTAAAGATTTCTGTGACAACCAGAATTTTACTCTTCCAATGGCAATTTGCTCTTCCTCTGATTTTCAAAAGCCTTCTTTTTGTACACCCTTGATGACCTGTTAATTGTCTTATAATAGGGTTGGTCCAAAGTTGCACATACCATCAGATTTAAATTTAATTGATTTTAGTATCTAGGACCTGGTTTAAATTAATTGGCTGATATTCAAGCTAGTTGCTTTAACATCAAAACAAGCCTAGGTTGCCAACCACACAGACAAATGATACGTACATTTTAATTTCAGAATTGTCCATGCATCTGTAGCTGCTTGCAGACTTTTTTCATCTCCAAGTTTAGAAAAGCACATCATGTTATAAAGGGATCACACACTCTTCACCCTATCATTTTAACTAAGAAATTCTAACATCCTGCCTTCTAATTCACAAGCACTCTACCCAAATATGCAACACCTCCCCACTTAAGAAAAAAGATAAACCATCATTATGAAGAGATAGCTTTTTTATTTTTCTACATCTTAATGCCATTATTACTAAATCCATAATGCATTAATCTAAAGTTACACATTTCATACTAATTCAATATACATATATAACATTAAACCCTACCATTTCTATCTTAGACACACACTTTCTTTTAAACCAGCAATAAAGCATCCACAACAACATTTTCATGACCCGCAACATGTTCAAGCTTTAAATTAAATGCTTGTAACAAAAGACGCCAACAAAATATTCTGGTGTTCTTGTCCTTAAATGTTTTCAAAAATGTCAAAGTGCTGTGATCAGAATACACAACCAAGTTTGATACATTATTCACAACATAATCTTTAAAACGTTATAAGGCCAGCACCTAACTCAATTACACTTTTTCAACATTTGAATATTTTCTCTGATGGATAGAGCTTCTTTGAAAAATAACCGATTGGCCTTTCAATGCCACAATCAGACTCCTGTAACAACACAGTTCTCACCCCTACATCACTTGTGTCGATAGTGACTTTAAGGGTTTCAAGGAATTTGGCATCACTAATACTAGTGCAGTAGCTAAACTGCCTTTAAATTCTCAAATGCCTCCTGGCATTGTTTTGTCCATCAAAATTTCATGTTCTTCTTCAGCAAATCTGTCAGTGGTGCTACCACGCTATGAAAGTTTGATACAAGTTCCGGTGGATTCTGCTCAGTCCCAAAAAGCATAGAACTCCCTTCTTCAAGGATGGTCTTTGAAATTCCTCAATGGCCTTCATCTTCATTTTCTTTGGCGTCATTCTTCCATGTCCTAAGTTGTTGCTATGAATGTCACTTGCACCTTTGTGAATTCAGTTTTAGTTAAATTTATGACCAGTTTTGCCTTCCATAGTCTTTCAAAGAGCTCTGCCAAATGCACCAAATGATCTTTCCACGAATGGCTAAAGATCACAAAGTCACCTATATAGGCGGCACAATTAGTCAATCCTGCCACAACTGTGTTCATAAGTCTTTGAAATGTGGCTAGTGTGTTCTTCATTCCAAAAGGCACTACTTTAAATTGATATAGCCCATTTGGAGTTACAAATACAGAAGCGTCTTTTGCTCTTTCTAACAAAGGTTCTACCAGTAACACTAAAGTAAGTCCAACTTTATGATATAAGTGGCTTGTCCAACATTTTTCCACATAGTCTTCAAGCCTTGGAATTGGGTATGAAACTGATTTAGTCTCAGTTTTGACCTTTTGATAATTCACCACACCGACCCATCCCCTATAGCCAACCTAAGCTCCATATCCCTGAACACTTTGGGAAATGTAATGTGGCTAATCCACCTAGCTTGCAAATCTTTGGACTGTGAGATGGTTCAGCATATTTACATGATATACCTGATAAAGTTCTTTTCCAATCTGATATCTTAACCAGATAATTTCCCTGACTTAACTTCCTCTTAATCTGATAAGGGACCATTAAACCTTTTTTAAAGGGATCACCTACCACTGGTAGCAGCACCGATACTTTATCCCCATAGGCAAATGTATGAATTGTAAATTTGTTATCTGCTTCTTGCTTTATTAGATGCTGTGCCCCCTTCAAAAGTTGTCTAGCTAATTCACCAACTCTGTTTAATCTTTCTCTCACCTCAAATAATTAATCCAACTGTGAGATCTCTGACTTTGGACCTATCAACTTTTCTTTAATTAAGTTTTAAAGGCCCTCTTACTTTGTGTCTGAATACCAACTCAAATAGAGTAAACTAAGTTGATTCATTTGGGGCGTCTCTAATAGCAAATAATATAAATGGGATGCCTTTATCCCAATCATTTGGGTAATCCTGGCAATAAGCTGTTGGCATTATCTTTAGGGCAATGCCACCTTACCAATACTTCCCAGGGATTTAGGATGGTATGTACTTGATTTAAAGTGTTGCATGCCTAAACTATCCTTGTCTTTCTTAAGCAGTAAAATTGGACCCTTGATCTGACTGGATCTCCCTGGATAGCCCAAAATGGGTAAAGAAAGCAAGCAACACCTCCACAATCTTCTTTGCCTTGACATTCTGCAATGGAATTGCCTCT
This sequence comes from Stegostoma tigrinum, assembly GCF_030684315.1. Lineage (NCBI taxonomy): Eukaryota > Metazoa > Chordata > Chondrichthyes > Orectolobiformes > Stegostomatidae > Stegostoma > Stegostoma tigrinum. The sequence continues at coordinate 45,276,148 of NC_081359.1, forward strand.
GGAAATCTGGTAGACTCATCCATTATGGTTAGGAAATACTGTTTTCCACTTTTGGTTTTAAGGAGGAGTCCTACACAAACAATTATAACCCGCATGAAAGATTCTTCAAATGTAGGAATAAGCATCAAAGGCACAGATTTTATTACTGCCTGTGCCTGTCCTAGCATTTGACATTTACGACAGGTGTAGCAAGATTCAACTGCATCTTTATGTAATCCAGGCTAATAGAAATGCTTCTGTATCTTAGCCTGACTCTTCGTCACTCCTAAATGACCTCCCATAGGTAATTTGTGCGCTACCTGCAATACTTCCTGTCTGTATGCTACTGGCAACACAATCTGGTGAACTTCCGCCTATTTCTCCTACATACTAAACTGCCAACGTCTCCATTTCCACTCTAGGATACTATCCTTCAGATAATAACATTCTGGAATACATTCTGATTCCTTTTCTGAGTAGGCTTTACGATGTAAATCTTTTCTTGCCTCATCTTTTTGTTGTAACACCATTAGTCTTACAGAACTAAACACCTCTGCCTGGTCCTCTACCTGCTTAGGATTTTCCTTTCCCATTTCATCAAACAGGGTGTCAGCTCACTCGACCTCAACTCCTTCATCTTTCTCTTTTGCTTTTGTCCCCTTGTTTTAGCCTATGACTGTGGGATCCTGTCACCACACAGTACAAAAAAATTCGAAGTAGTTTTCTTTTAACTCATTAGTTCCCTGGTTTTCCTTCACCCTTTCCAATATAAGGGCATCATTCCGACCTTTGATCCTGCTAGATCATTTACAAGAATAAACTGTATTCCTGGAATAGACACTCATTCAATCACTTCCATTGTCATTTCCCCAGTCTTGATTGGACTTTCTAGCTTGATCTTACACAGGGCAAGACTAAATCTCTCACCATTTATTCCACAGATTATCACTCTCTCGGGTAACATTCCAGAAGGAGTGCAAAAACTTTCATCTCTTACTTTTAGAGACTGACAAGCTCCTCTACCTCTCAACATTTTAATTTCTTTATCTTGTCCCCCTACTCTTTCTGAGTAAACTTACCCACAGAGGTGACGTCTTAGAAGAGATTGGGTACTCTCTTGCTACCCAGCCCAAGACTGGGCTATGCACTTTTCTGCAATTCCTTGATTTCTCTTGGGATTTTCTTCACTACCTCAGCTAATCACACTGGTTTAGCCTCTTTTACCGCATTCTTTTTCCATCAGTCAGGAATTTCTTGTGTTGGGAATATTAGCTAAGAATGCTGTAATACTTTTTAGATGGTGCTCAATCAAAGAGATTAAAGATTTGTGAAAGCCAGAGTTTTACTCATCCGATGGCAGTTTGCTCTAATCCTGACGTTCCAAAAACCTTCTTCTTATATACCCTTGATGACCTGTCAATTGTCTTATAACAGGATTGGCCCTAGGTTGTCAGTACCATCAGATTTAAATATAATTGGGCTTTGATTTCAATGGTCTGGTTTAAATTAATTGGCTGATATTCAAGCTAATTGCCTTAACATCAAAACAAGCCTAGGATGCCATCCACACAGGCAATTAATACATATATTTCAATTTCAGAACTTTCTATGCATTTACAGCTGCTTGCAGACTTTATTTTTAATTTCCAAGCTTAGAAAAGTGCATCAGTTCTTAAAGGGACCATGCACTCTTCACCCGATCATTTTTATAAACAAATTCTAACATCAGGATGTTCTAATTCTCAAGTACTCTACCCAACTTTGCAACAATACCACTTCAGAACCATTTTTACCCGTGCTGAAGGCGAATCAACAATCTGAATACTCAGTCATATGGTAGATTTCAAGAAATGAACTTCAAGAAATGTCAGAGTTTTAGTATCTGCTACAAATATTACCAGCACCACCCCATCCCCGCACAATCCTGCCAGCCACTTCCTGGCCATCTCCAAGGATCCTGGCCTGTCAACATCACTTTAGGAGACCTCTTTAGCATAACTAATTGAGTCAGCTTGTGTTCCAGCAAGCCAACTCCAACTTAGTCCCTTCTCCCTGTGTTAGTTGCATCAAGCCTGTGCCCACTATCACTAAATTCTTGATGGATTCTGGATGGATCTCCGTTCTAGCCTCTTATATAGTATACCGTATACTAACTTTCACTGTGAGAGATGACTGCAAGATTGAGTAACAGGGCTAATGCTTAGCTTCTGCTGCAGCTGGGAGGGAAAATGTGCAGTTGATTAAAAAAAAGGCCAGGCATACTGGTTTCATCAGGGTAAGAAGAGGTCAACTCCAGAAACCAATTCAACCTACTAAGGGACAGGTTGTGCTTTCTGATGGAGGGAGACACAAGGGAGATCATGTGAACCAGTCTTGGAGAGAATGGAAATCTCTGAACTCCTTAGGGTTACCAGTACAGTATAATCTTTGTTTTGCTGCTGATCGAGGCCACTGCATCAATGTAATGTATATATCACAGTTTCTATTCACAGTCACCACCAGACATACCCATCTCACCTTTTGCCAACTTGCTCATAGCCAGTTTTCATGAAAATCCTGGTGCCTCCTTTTCCATGGAAGTGAGGGCCTGATGGATACAGATAAATCTGTTTCACAGACTTCATAAGACTTCTTTTGCTGCAGCCACAAAGGAAAGAGAGACCGAGGGAATGGACTGCACACCAATGCTAATGACAATAGCTCATTGGGCTAGGAAGCTGCAATACATGAGTGTTGGCAGGTCCTTAGCAATATTATGACTTTGATTCTGTGCTGAAGGGTCAGTATGTATCCTGTCTACATTTAAATCATGTTCAGAAAGGACATGTACCCTCAGGCTTGTTATAAGACCATAAAACACAGGCAGAAGTAGACACATCAGCTCATACTGTTTTGACATTCAATTAGATCATGATTGACCTAATAGTTCTCAACTCCACTTTGTTGCCTATTCCCCAAAACCCTTGATTCCTTTGCTGACTAAAAGTCCAACTACCCCAGCCTTGAATATATTTAATAATTCTGTCTCTACAGCTCTTTGTGGTACAGAATTCTACAGATTCTGATTCACTATCATCTGAGACAATTCCTTATCATCTCTGTCTAAACTGGGCAACCTCCTATTCAAGATTATGCCCTCTGGTCCTAGAGTCTCCCACAAGGGGGATGTGTCAACCTCTTATCCTACTCTAAGATCAAACTAACCTGCATATCCTTCATTTTACTATCATCCATGTGCCTATCCAAGAGTTGCTTAAATGTCCCGAATGTATCTGACTCTACTCCCACCGCAGGCAGTGCATTCCACAAGGGGGGTGGGAGACTCTAGGACCAGAGGGCATAATCTTGGTTGCCCAGTTTAGACAGAGATGATAAGGAATTGTCTCAGATGATAGTGACATTTCTGCATCTATTCTGTCAGGTCTCTAAGAATCTTGTATTCTCCTTTTTCTACATTTCAATGAGCATAGAAGACCGTGTGAAAGATTGGTGATGTATGTCCCATCCACGAAAAACAGGACAAATCCAACACATGCAAATACTCTCCAATCAATCTAGTTTCCATCATCAGTGAAGTAATGGATGGTATCGCCATCTGTGCTATTAATCAACATAAAAAGGAATACCTTGTTCACTGATGTTCAGTTTGAGCTCTGGGAGGCCCAATCTACTCAACTTCTTCCCAAAAGACAGTTTCCCTATACCTGGTATCAGCTGACTGAACATTTTCTGAACTGCCTCCAATGCCAGCATCTTTTTCTTGAGTAAAAAGCATAAAACTGTTCATAATATTGCACTGTGATCCGACTAGTCCTTTATATAGATTTAGAACATAGAACATCAGAAGATTCTAGGTTCGGCTCTTGACTGGCTCGCCATTTGCCTGCAACGGTAGTAGATTCGCCAACTTTAGGTACATTTAAGTCGTCATTGGACAAGCATATGGACGTACATGGAATAATGTAGGTTAAATGGGCTTGAGATCAGTATGACAGGTCGGCACAGCATTGAGGGCCGAAGGGCCTGTACTGTGCTGTAATGTTCTATGTTCTATGTTCTAACATAAAACAGTACAGCACAGTACAAGCTGTTCGGCCCACGATGTGTCAACCTCTTATCCTCCTCTAAGATCAAGCTAACCTGCATATCCTTCATTTTACTATCATCCATGTGCATATCCAAGAGTTGCTTAAATGTCCCGAATGTATCTGACTCTACTCCCACCGCAGGCAGTGCATTCCATGCACCCACCATTGTCTGTGTATAGAACCTACTTCTGACATCTCCCCTATATCTTCCTCCAATCAGTTTAAAATTATGCCGCCTCATGACAGCCATTTCTGCCCTGGTAAAAAGTCTCTGGCTATCCACTCTATCTATACCTCTCATCATCTTGTACACCTCTATCAAGTCACCTCTCATCCTTCTTTTCTCCAATCAGAAAAGTCCTAGTGTTAGCTTTTCACAAGACTTCCCGACTTCCCTGCTGCCATGAACTGCTGCAGTCTGTCTGATGCAGGTACAGCAACAAGTTATGCTGTTAGGGAGGGAGTTCAAGGATTTTGAATTGTAATAATGAAGGAATGTGGATTATAGTTCCAAGTCAGGATGGTGAGTGGCATGGAGGACACTTGCAGGTTGTGGCGTTTCCATGCATCTGACACCCTTGTTCTGCTAGATCGTAGTGCTCATCAGTCTGGGTGATGCTTTTGCAGGAATCTTAACAAGTTGCTGCAGTACATTTTGTAGGTGACATACATTAACCACTGTTCTTTGATACTGGAGTAAGTGATGATTTTGGTGGTAAATATTGTGCCAAACAAACAGGCTTCTGTGACCTGATTGGTGTTAAGCTCCTTGATTATTGTTGAGGCTGCATTCATCCAGGCCAGTGCCTTGTAGCTGGTGATGGTGAGTCACTCAGCTCACAATTATCAGCTGCTCCCCTGCTTGTGCAACCAGAGTATCTAAATGGCTTGTCGACTTCAATTTCTTATCCCCGGTAATCTCCAGGATGTTGATAGTGGGGTAATGTAATTGATATTGAGGGAAATGGTTAGATTCTGTCTGATCACAGATGGTCTTTACTTGGCATTTGTGTGATGCAAATGCTACTTGCCACTTATCAGCCCAAGCCTGAATGTTGTTCAGATCTCGTTGCATATGAACAAGGACTTTTTCAGTATTTGTGTTGTTATGTATGGTGCTGAACATTGTACAATCATAAGCAAACATTCTCAACTCTGACCTTATGATGGCAGGCAGGTCATTGATAAAGTAGCTGAAGATGATTGGGTATAGGTCACTAACATGAGGAAATTTGTAGAGATGTTATGGAATGACTGGATTGAGAAAACTGATCTCCACTAACCGTAATCAATTTCGTTAGTGCGAGGTATGACTCCACACTATGGAGAGTTTTCCCTTGATTTTCATTAACATAAATTTTGCTGCGGCTCCTTGGTGGCTCACTTGATTGAATGCAGCCTTGGTGGAAAAGTTATTGCTCTCACCTCACTCTGTAGTTCAGCTCAATTGGCCATGTATGGACAAGGCTGTGATAAGGTTAAGATCCTGGTTGTCCTCCCAGAGCCCAAACTTAACATCAGTGAACAGGTTATCCCCATGTGTGCTGCTTAATAGCACAGGTGGTGATGCCTTCCATTATTTTGCTGATAACAGGAACTAGAATGACAGGGTAGTAATTGGATATCAAAGTGTGGAGCTGGATGAACACAGCAGGCCAAGCAGCATCTCAGGAGCACAAAAGCTGACATTTCGGGCCTAGACCCTTCATCAGAGAGGGGGATGGGGAGAGGGAACTGGAATAAATAGGGAGAGAGGGGAAGGCGGACCGAAGATGGAGAGAAAACAAGATAGGTAGAGAGGACAGTATAGATGAGGAGGTAGGGAGGGAATCGGTTAGTCCAGGGAAGACGGACAGGTCAAGGAGGCGGGATGAGGTGGTAGGTAGGAAATGGACGTGCGGCTTGAGGTGGGAGGAAGGGATGGGTGAGAGGAAAAACAGGTTAGGGAAGCAGAGACAGGCTGGGCTGGTTTTGGGATGCAGTGGGGGGAGGGGACGAGCTGGGCTGGTTTACTGATGCAGTGGGGGGAGGGGAAGAACTGGGCTGGTTTTGGGATGCAGTGGGGGAAGGGGAGATTTTGAAGCTTGTGAGGTCCACATTGATACCATTGGGCTGCAGGGTTCCCAAGCGGAATATGAGTTGCTGTTCTTGCAACCTTCGGGTGACATCATTGTGGCACTGCAGGAGGCCCATGATGGACATGTCATCTGAGGAATGGGAGGGGGAGTTGAAATGGTTCGCGACTGGGAGGTGCAGTTGTTTTATGCGAACCGAGCGGAGGTGTTCTGCAAAGCGGTCCCCAAGCCTCTGCTTGGTTTCCCCAAAGTAGGAAGCCACACCGGGTACAATGGATACAATATACCACATTGGCAGATGTGCAGGTGAACATCGCTTGATATGGAAGGTAATCTTGGGGCCTGAGATAGGGTGAGGGAGGAGGTGTGGGGGCAAGTGTAGCACTTCCTGTGGTTGCAGGGGAAGGTGCCGGGTGTGGTGGGGTTGGAGGGGAGTGTGGAGCGGACAAGGGAGTCGCGGAGAGAGTGGTCTCTCCGGAAGGCAGGCAAGGGTGGGGATGGAAAAATAGCAGATGCGGCGGAGGCGGAGGAATTGGGAATAGAGGATGGAATTTTTGCAGGAGGGTGGGTAGGAGGAGGTGTATTCTAGGTAGCTGTGGGAGTCATTGGGCTTGAAATGGACATCAGTTTCTCGATGGTTACCTGAGATGCAGACTGAGAGGTCCAGGAAGGTGAGGGATGTGTTGGAGATGGCCCAGGTGAACTTGAGGTTGGGGTGGAAGGTTTTGGTGAAGTGGATGAACTGTTTGAGCTCCTCTGAGACAGGTAAGAAGGGGTAAGATTAAGGAACCTTGGATGACGAGAGCGGTGGAGCTTCTAGTGAAAAGGAAGAAGGTAGCTTACATAAGGTGGAGGAAGCTAGGGTCAAGTTCAGCTAGAGAGGATTACATGCAGGCAAGGAAGGAGCTCAAAAATGGTCTGAGGAGGGCCAGGAGGGGGCACGAGAAAGGCTTGGCAGAAGGAATCCGGGAAAACACAAAGGCATTTTACACTTACGCGAGGAATAAGAGAATGGTCAAAGAAAGAGTAGGGCCGATCAGGGATAGCATAGGGAACTTGTGTGTGGAGCCTGAGGAGGTAGGGGAAGCCCTAAATGAGTTTTTTGCTTCTGTCTTTACGAAAGAAACCAACTTTGTAGTGAATGAAACCTTTGAAGAGCAGGTGTGCATGCTGGAATGGATAGAGATAGACGAAGCTGATGTGCTGAAAATTTTGTCAAACATTAAGATTGACAAGTCGCCAGGCCCGGATCAGATTTGTCCTTGGCTGCTTTGGGAAGCGAGAAATGCAATTGCTTCGCCACTTGCGAAGATCTTTGCATCCTCGCTCTCCACTGGAGTTGTACCTGAGGACTGGAGAGAGGCAAATGTAATTCCTCTCTTCAAGAAAGGAAATAGGGAAATCCCCGGCAATTATAGACCGGTAAGTCTCACGTCTGTCGTCTGCAAGGTGTTAGAAAGGATTCTGAGGGATAAGATTTATGACCATCTGGAAGAGCATGGCTTGATCAAATACAGTCAACACGGCTTTGTGAGGGGTAGGTCATGCCTTACAAACCTTATCGAGTTTTTTGAGGATGTGACTAGAAAAGTTGATGAGGGTCGAGCTGTGGATGTGGTGTATATGGACTTCAGTAAGGCATTTGATAAGGTTCCCCATGGTAGGCTCATTCAGAAGGTCAGAAGGAATGGGATACAGGGGAACTTAGCTGCTTGGATACAGAATTGGCTGGCCAACAGAAGACAGCGGGTGGTAGTAGAAGGAAAATATTCTGCCTGGAAGTCAGTGGTGAGTGGAGTTCCACAGGGCTCTGTCCTTGGGCCTCTACTGTTTGTAATTTTTATTAATGACTTGGACGAGGGAATTGAAGGATGGGTCAGCAGGTTTGCAGACGACACAAAGGTCGGAGGTGTCGTTGGCAGTGTAGAGGGCTGTTGTAGGCTGCAGCGGGACATTGACAGGATGCAGAGATGGGCTGAGAGGTGGCAGATGGAGTTCAACCTGGATAAATGCGAGGTGATGCATTTTGGAAGGTCGAATTTGAAAGCTGAGTACAGGATTAAGGATAGGATTCTTGGCAGCGTGGAGGAACAGAGGGATCTTGGTGTGCAGATACATAGATCCCTTAAAATGGCCACCCAAGTGGACAGGGTTGTTAAGAAAGCATATGGTGTTTTGGCTTTCATTAACAGGGGGATTGAGTTTAAGAGTCGTGAGATCTTGTTGCAGCTCTATAAAACTTTGGTTAGACCGCACTTGGAATACTGCGTCCAGTTCTGGGCGCCCTATTATAGGAAAGATGTGGATGCTTTGGAGAGGGTTCAGAGGAGGTTTACCAGGATGCTGCCTGGACTGGAGGGCTTATCTTATGAAGAGAGGTTGACTGAGCTCGGTCTCTTTTCATTGGAGAAAAGGAGGAGGAGAGGGGACCTAATTGAGGTATACAAGATAATGAGAGGCATAGATAGAGTTGATAGCCAGAGACTATTTCCCAGGGCAGAAATGGCTAGCACGAGGGGTCATAGTTTCAAGCTGGTTGGTGGAAAGTATAGAGGGGATGTCAGAGGCAGGTTATTTACGCAGAGAGTTGTGAGAGCATGGAATGCGTTGCCAGCAGCAGTTGTGGAAGCAAGGTCATTGGGGTCATTTAAGAGACTGCTGGACATGTATATGGTCACAGAAATTTGAGGGTGCATACATGAGGATCAATGGTCGGCACAACATTGTGGGCTGAAGGGCCTGTTCTGTGCAGTACTGTTCTGTGTTCTATGTTCTATGTTCTATGTTCTTGGGAGCAAGAGGCAGCGCTGATACAGTCATCAATGTAACGGAGGAAGAGGTGGGATTTCGGGCCCGTGTAGGTGCGGAAGAGGGACTGTTCCACATAACCTACAAAGAAGCAGGCATCAATGTAACGGAGGAAGAGGTGGGATTTCGGGCCTGTGTAGGTGCGGAAGAGGGACTGTTCCACATAACCTACAAAGAAGCAGGCATAGCTTGGGCCCATGCAGGTACCCATGGCCACGCCTTTTGTCCGTAGGAAGTGGAAGGAATCGAAAGAGAATTCTCTTCCCGCATGGTACCCGCATGGGCCCAAGCTCCCCCTCTCTCCCTATTTATTCCAGTTCCCTTTCCCCATCCCCCTCTCTGATGAAGGGTCTCGGCCTGAAACATCAGCTTTTGTGCTCCTGAGATGCTGCTTGGCCTGCTGTGTTCATCCAGCTCCACACTTTGTTATCTTGGATTCTCCAGCATCTGAAGTTCCCATTATCACTTGTCATGTTTTTTGTAAATGGGACATACCTGACATACCTCACCAATCTTCCATTTTGTCTTCTAGATGTCAGTGGTGAAGCTGTACTGAAACAGGTTTGAAACATGTCCATCATGGGCCTCCTGCACTGCCACAATGATGCCACCCGAAGGTTGTAGGAACAGCAACTCATATTCCGCCTGGGAACCCTGCAGCCATATGGTATCAATGTGGACTTCACCAGTTTCAAAATCTCCCCTTCCCCCACTGCATCCCTAAACCAGCCCAGTTCATCCCCTCCCCCCACTGCACCACACAACCAGCCCAGCTCTTCCCCCCCACCCACTGCATCCCAAAACCAGTCCAACCTGTCTCTGCCTCCCTAACCGGTTCTTCCTCTCACCCATCCCTTCCTCCCACCCCAAGCCGCACCCCCAGCTACCTACTAACCTCATCCCACCTCCTTGACCTGTCCGTCTTCCCTGGACTGACCTATCCCCTCCCTACCTCCCCACCTACACTCTCTCCACCTATCTTCTTTACTCTCCATCTTCGGTCCGCCTCCCCCTCTCTCCCTATTTATTCCAGTTCCCTCCCCCCATCCCCCTCTCTGATGAAGGGTCTCGGCCCAAAACGTCAGCTTTTGTGCTCCTGAGATGCTGCTTGGCCTGCTGTGTTCATCCAGCCTCACATCTTATTATCTTGGAATCTCCAGCATCTGCAGTTCCCATTATCTCATGGTTATAAATGTTTTAGTTTTGCTCTTTGCCTTGGTGTGCTGGGTTTATCCATCACTGAGGATGGGCATATTTGTGCAGCCTCATCCCCGAACGAATAACCTGGATTTCTGACGTACTGATCCAGTGATATCACTGCTACAGCAGCATCTGCTCATTCCACCACAGTTATGTACATGAGTGCCATTTTTATGATGTGTGACCAGGTGAGAAAGAGTGAATTATCTTCATTCTTTTCAGACTACCAGTTTGTTGTAATGAATGTTTAAGTTGTTTTTAACATGTAACCATACCTTTCCACAATTAAAATCTTTTATAATAGTTGTAAGGAACCAACTGCAAAGTTTTCTTGAGTTACAAAAAATGATGCCTATTATCTGCTATGTTATGGACCAAACCCTCTCAAAAAATATTAAGAAGGTAATGTAGACTCTAACTTTTTCCTGTTTTAAAGTTAAGTGTAAGGTGTGTTTCTTGATTCAATTAGATTGGTCAAGCTACTCAAATTTAGGTAAAACACACTTTATCCTTACACTGCAGTTAAAATACAGACAAATAAAACTAAAAGAATCAGATGGGCTGAGGAATGGCTGATGGAGTTTAATTTGGGTGCATGTGAGGTGCAACATTTTGATAGGATCAATCAGTGCAGGACTTATACACTTAAAGGGAAGGCTGAGGCGAGTGATGCCGAACAAAGAGACCTTGAAGTGCACATTCATAGTTCCTCGAAAGTAGAGTGACAGATAGACAAGGTAGTGAAGAAGGCATTTGGTACACTTCCCTTTATTGGTTAGTGCATTGAGTATGAGAGTTGAGAGGTCATGTAGCAGCTGTACATGTCATTTGTTAGGCTACTTTTAGATGCTACATTCAGTTCCAGTCTCCCTGCTATAGGAAAGATGTTGTGAAAATTGGAAGGGTTCAGAAAAGATTTACAAGGATGTTGCCAGGGTTGGAGGGCTTGAGCTATTTTGGCTGGGGATATTTTTCCTGGAGCGTCAGAGGCTGAGGGGTGACCTAATAGAACTTTATAAAATCATGAAGGGCAAGGATACGGTAAATAGTCAAGGTCTTTTCCTCAGGGTAGGGGATTTCAAAAATAGAGGGCGTAGGTTTAAGGAGAGAGGAGTAAGTTTTAAAAGGGATCTAAGGAGCAGCTGTTCATGTGTGTATGGAATGAACTACCAGAGGAAGTGGTGGAGGTTGGTACAAGTACAACATTTCAAAAGCATCTAGTTGGGTATATGAATAGCAAGGATTTAGAGGGATACTGGCCAAATGCTGGCAAATGGGACTAAATTAATTTAGGATATCTGGTCAGCATGGTAAGTTGGACTGAAGGGTCTGTTTCAGTGCTGTGCATCTCTCTGACTCTATGACGTTAAAGGCCAACATTTCATTTGCTTTCCCCATTTCTTGCTGAACTTGGTCTAACTTTTTATGATTCATGAACAAGGCACCACAAATCCTTCTGTCTGCTGTCTTTATGCTGTCTTTCTCCATTTAAATAATATTAAGTGCCTCTATTTATCTAGCCAATGTGCATAACCTCACATTTCCCAACATTATATTCCACCTGCCATGTTTTTGCCCATTCACTTAACTTAACCGTATATTTTAGCAGACAGTTTGTGTCATCCTCACCACTTGCTTTCCCACCTAGTTTTGTGTGTGCATGATCCAATTAGGAACTAGTTATACTTGCATGAAGGAGACAAGGTTTAAAAGATTTATATACCAATATAATAGAATCAAAAGATTCCAAAGCTTTTTTGAACAAAAGAAAACTTTACTATTCAAAGTTAGAAAAGTAAAGTAATTTAAAATATCTAACTAATACTTCAACATCCAGAACTAACATTAGGCAAATAAGAATTAGCAGATAATCTGTGAATGAACACTCTCACAGTGCACAGCAAATTTTAGATGTCAGCTATTGATTACTCAGTTACACAGCCAGATGCCAATGACAATTTTGAGTCACAAAATCTTATTAAAACTATGTTTCTCTCATGAGAAATTTTAAATTCTCACTTATAAAGAACTAACCTTCAAAAACAGTTCCATCATGACCTGCCCCAACGACAGCTAACACCCTGGTAAATTAATTTCATCTCCTTAAACTGCATTCTTTTGGATTCCTAAAGCTGCAGTCCAGCAGCTACTCACAGAAACAAACCCATTCTTTTACAGACAGCTGGCTTCTCTAATCTAATACTGCCCATTGCTCTAGTCTCTTAGCTGAACCAAACTCTAAATGATTCCAAAAGGTTTTTTCTGAACCATAACATGGAAACATCAACCTTGGAGTATCTTCTCAGTTCCTCTGGATTTTTCATGGGCCCTGACAACCCGGAGACAGTTGTTTAGACTGTTTACATGAGTGATAGGTACCAACTATCCTGGCCTTTTGACATTTTGATATTCAACCTTCTCCAAACAAGTCTGTGATATTGGTATTGCAGATTTATAGAAAAAAGCTGATTCTTGTTTCTGAGAAATTACAGTTAATAACTGTTTTACGAAGAATTAGAATTACAATATTAGAATATTTTTTATCGTCATGTATACTCAAGTACAGATGTAGAGGGGTACATGATAAGTTTTACAATGTTGCCTCTTATGGTGCTATCTTAGGTATAGGTGCCTAGGTACAAATCTTAGAAACAAAACAGGAAAAAATGCTGACTTACTTTACAGTGTTTAAGAATAAGTTTGGAATAACACATAGTTAAGGGATTGACATTATAGTCATATAAACAAATTACAAATAAACATTATCTTGTAGTAACTCAACGCAGGGACTTCTACACGTGATCTGACTACCCGCGTTAGAATCCAGTCCAGCAACTGTCCCTGCTCTACTCCGCTCTGCACCGGCTCTCAGCTGCTCCAAGGTAAGTTTCCTCCGGGACTCACTTCCGCGCTGCAGCCTCCACCCGGGACTCTTCCCTGTGCCCAGAGATAACGGGAACTGCAGATGCTGGAGAATCCAAGATAACAAAGTGTGTAGCTGGATGAACACAGCAGGCCAAGCAGCATCTCCTGCCTGCTGTGTTCATCCAGCTACACACTTTGTTATCTCTTCCCTGTGCCTGCCGCTGCTCCACAGCTGCTTCCCCGTGCCAACCACTCTTCCAGGACTGCTTCCTTGTGCTGACCAAACTCCAGGACTGCTTCACAGCACCGGCTGCTGCCCCGGGACTGTTTCCCCACAGCAGCCGCTCCTATGGGACTGCTTTCCAACACCAGTCTCTGCTAAGGGATTCTCCTCGGGGCTTGCCAGTTCTCCCTTTCTCCTAACACAGAAAGGGGAAAATGGAAGAAAGACAAAAAAAAAGCCCAGCAGAGGAGCACCGGCTGAGCATCTTACTTTGCTGCCTTCTTGCTACTGAGTTCTCAAAGTGAATTGATTAAATTTGTCGAAGTACGTTTGGAACAAGAGTAGGGCATTCAACCCCTTGAGCTTGTTCCACCATTCAATGAGATAAAGGCTGATCTGTGGCCTAATTCCATATATATGCCTTTGGCCCATGTCCCTTAAGGCCTTTGCTTGACAAATATTCATTTACAAAGATTTAAATGAAGAACTGATCCAGCATCTACTTCCATTTATGGAAGATAGTTCCAACATGTACAATGCTTTGTGTGTAGAACTGCTTCCTAACATCTCTCCTGAATGGTCTGGCCCTAATTCTCAGATGTGCTGCCTAGTTCTAGAATCCAACCTTGTGGAAATAGTCTATTATTGTCTACCCTGTCTTTTCCTGTTGATATCTTGAAGATTTAACAAGACTTCAGACCTCTCAACCTTCTAAATTCTAGAGAAAACAAGCCTAATTTGTATACCAAAACAAAGAACTGTGGATGCTAGAAATCTGAAACAAAAGCAGAAATTTCTGGAGAAACTCAGTGGGCCTGGCACAATGTGGGGCGAGAAAGCAGAGTTAATGTTTTGAGTCCAGCGAACTTATATCAGAAATTATAAATTCATAATTTAATCCCTGAAGTCCAGGTATCATTCTTATAAGTCTACATTGTAACCCCTGCAACGCTGATACACCGTTGCTAAGGTGTGATGCCCAAATCTGCTCACTGTACTCCAAATGGAGTCTAATCAGGGTTTTAGAGAACTGCAGCATAACTTCTACACCTTTGTACTCCAGTCTGTACTCTAGATGTAAAGCATTCCATTAGATTTAATGATTATTTGCAGTACTTGTTTATAACATTTTAAGGATCTATGCTCCTGAACTCCAAGTCTCTTTTGACATCCGTTATACTTAGCTTTGTACCATCTGAAAAAAATCCTGATCTTTCTTTCTTCGTCCAAATGCATAACCTCACACTTACGTTTGTTCGCTTATATTGAGCACCATCTGCCACAGGCCTGCACATTCACTTAGTCTATCGATATTTCTTTTTAATTTTATGCTACCATCTACACTGTCTACAATGCCAACAAACTTTGTTTCATTAACAAATTTTAAAATATGATTTTCGATGCCACTATTCAAGCTGTTAATACCATAATGTGAATAATTGTGGCCTGAACTTGTGAGGTAACACGGGTCACACCCTGCTAATTTGACTACCTACCCATTACCCCCACTTTCCATTGCCTGCTATTCGACCAGTTTCACAGTCGTATCAGTAGTTGGCCCTCAGCTCCATGGACTTCTGCATTAGTTTACAATCTCTTCTGTGGTATTTTATCAAATGTATTCTAGAAGTCCAGATAAACAATTATTGTAATTCTAAGTTAAATTAATACTAAAATCATTCCACTGTAAATTGCAAACTTAGTGAACTGATGAGAGGTAATAGTTAGAATATTAACATATGCTGAGAACATTGTTCTCTCCATTCACATTCTTTTTCCACACTATAATTTGCTTCAGTATTCACCAATAAGAGGGACCTTGTAGTTTGTGTGGACAGCATGAAACAGGCTGATATGCTTGAACAGATTGAAGCTGGGAAGGAGAATGTGCTAGAAATTTTGAAAACATGAGGATAGGTAAGTACCCTGGGATAGACAGGATATACTCAAGGTTCCTTCGGGAAGCAAGGGAAGAGATTGATGTGCCTTTGGTGATCTTTGCATCCTCACTGTCCACTGGAGTAGTGCCAGATGATTGGAGGGTGGCAAATGTTATTCCCTTGTTCAAGAAGGGAATAGGGATAATCCTGGGAATTGCAGACCAGTCAGTCTTACTTCTGTAGTGGGCAAATTATTGCAGAGAATTCTGAAAGATAGTATTTATGATTATTTGGAAAAGCACAATTTGATTAGAAATAATCAGCATGGCTTTGTGAGGGGCAGGCCATGCCTCACAAACCTTGTTAAATTCTTTGAGGATGTGACAAAATAAATTGATAAAGGTACAGCAGTGGATGTGGTGTATATGAATTTTAGCAAGGCATTTGATTAGGTTCCCTATGATAGACTCATTCAGAAGTAAGGAGAAATGGGATGCAGGGAAATTTGGCTGTCTGGATACAGAATTGGCTGTCCAATAGAAGAAAGAGGGTGATAGTAGATGGAAAGTAATCAGCCTGGAGCTCGGTGACCAGTGGTGTTCCACAGGGATCTGTTCAGGGACCTCTGCTGTTTGTGATCTTTATAAATGACTTGAATGAGGAAATGGAAGGGTGAGTTAGTACGTTTTCCGATGACACAAAGGTTGGTGGAGTTGTGGAGGGCTGTTGTAGATTACAATGGGACATCGACAGGATGCAGAGTTGGACAAAGAAGTGACAGATTGAATTCAACCCGGAAAAGTGTGAAGTAATTCATTTTGGAAGGTCAAATTTGAATGCTGAAAGCAGGGTTAATGGCAGGATTCTTGGCAGTGTGGAGGAATAGAGGGATCTTGGGATCCATGCCCACAGATTCCTCAAATTTGCCACCCAAGTTGATAGGGTTGTTAAGGAAGTGTATGGCGTGTTGGCTTTCGTTGGCAGGGGAATTGTGTTTAAGAATAGCAAAGTTATGCTGCAGCTCTATAAAACCCTGGTTAGACCACATTTGGAACATTATGTCCAGTTCTAGTTGCTTCATTATATGAAGGATGTGGAAGCTTTAGAGAGGGTGCAAAGGAAATTTACCAGGATGCTGCCTGGACTGCCAGGTCTTATGAGGAAAGGTTGAGGGAGCTGGGGCTTTTCTCATTGGATTGAAGAAGGATGAGTGGTGACTCGATTGAGCTGTACAAGATGATGACAGGCTTAGATAGAATGGATAGCCAGAGACTTTTTCTCAGGACAGATATAACTATTACGAGGGGCATAATTTTTAGGTGATTGGAGGAAGGATAGGGGAGATGGCAGAGATAGGTTCTTTACACAGAGAGTGGTGGGTGAGTGGTATGCGCTGTGAGCGGTGATAGTGGAGTCAGATACACTACAGACATTTAAGCGACTCTTAGATAGGCAATGGAGGGTCGTAAAATGTTGGGTGTGCAGGGTAGTTTGATCTTAGAGTGGGATAATAGGCACAACATTGAGGGCCGAGGGCTGTGTACTGTGCTGTACTGTTCTATGTGCACATTCATTGATAGGAGCCACTACTGCACAATTAGGATGATGAGTAAGTCAAACATACCCACCCAACAGTTTGCAGACTTGACCATTACTCTAGAATCAGCTGAAACTGAGATACAAATTATGGCTAAATATGGCCTCTGATTTTCTGTTGTCTGCCTTCACAAATCATGTGGCATAAAACATAACATTTTCAAAACATACCAGTTTCTCTTTACTTTTCATATACATTAGTTTCATTATTAGTGAAAAAGGGTTCAAATAAAACAGATAGTGAGTGTAGTTCAATTCATCACGGTTGAAGCCTTCAGGGAAATTAAAGGATGTAGCTGACCTGGGGAGGAGAAGTTGAAATCACACATCTGATGCTGTCATTGATGCTAATGGCTAAACATATCCAAATACACCAAACTTCAGAGAATGAGGGGTATTTAAGTCATTGGATTGTACATCAAAAGCAGAAAAATATTTGAAGAAAATACAAACAACAACAAATCATCAAGAACCTTGGATAAAACTTCAGAAATGTGATTCTGCTGAAGAAAATTCAGTAGCATTATATCACCTTTCTTGTAATGCGGTAATGTTTTGTAATGTAATATAAAATGTCATATTTGTGCTAATGTGGAATGCCCCGATCCTGTGTGATTATATTGACATGATTTTTACATGACTTCCAAAGAAGCTGTTTTGAAGGTGCACGTTGCATGTGTTTTAAGCACTCAGTTGAGGGAAGAAGTGACAGTACTGAAATCATTTAACATTAATGTCAGCATCAGATTCAATAGCTGGTATGGAATATGGGTAAAGATTCTTCAATTTCTCTCCAAATAAAGTGGAGTATCCCCTCAATGCATGAGGGTAATATTTCTGTTGGATAATAATTGTTCAGAATATGCCTTCACAGCATATAATACAGGAGTGAATTTTACAAGTTTATTTCTCGCTTGGAAGCATCCCCTGCTAGTAGTGGATACCGGGAATTTAAATACCAAGGGCAAATTAATTAATGAATAGTAATGAGATGAATGATGAACCCCACTGCTTTTTTAGAATCATACAGTCGTACGGCATTGAAACAGGCACTTCAGTCCGAAACATTCCATGACAATATTCCCAAACTGAACTAGTCCCACTTGACAGCATCTGGCTCATATCTCTTCAAAGTTTTTCTATTCATGTACTTATTCAAGTGTATTTTAAACATTTAAACAGTTTAAATGTAACTATACCTGCATCTATCACTTGCTCTGGCTGTTCATTCCACACACTAACTGTGTAAAAATGTTTTTCCTCTTGTCCTTTTTAAATCTTTCCCCTCTCATCTTAAAAACATGCCCCCTGGTTTTGAGCTCCCCCACCTTTGCTATTCACCTTAGCTTTGCCCCTCATGATTTTATAAAACACTCTAAGGTCACCCCTCAACTTCCTTCTCTCCAGTGACAAAGGTCCCAGCCTATTCAATTTATTTTTACATCTCAAACCTTTTATATAAGGTACCAAACCAGCAACATCCTGGTAAATATTTTTGAACCTCTTCAGTTTAATAATATCCTTCTTATAACAGGGCAACCAAAACTGCACACAGTACTCCAGAAGAGGTCTCACCCACGTCCAGTATAGCCTCAACATAACGTTCCAACTCTTATAGTCAAAGGTCTGAGCCATGAAGGCAAGCATGCTAAATGCCTTCTTAACCACCCCATCTATCTGTGATGCAAATTTTAAAGATTTATATATCTGAACCTCTGGGTCTCTCTCTTCTATGACACTACGCAGTGTCCTCCTTATTTGTTTTACAGATGTGAAATATCTTGCATTTATACAGGGGGACACAATGACCCGGTAATATTATCACTGGACAATTAATCCAGTGATACAGGTAATGTTCTGGGGATCTAGGCTTGAATCACTCCAGACAGATGGTGGAATTTCAATTCAATAACTATTTGGAATTAACAGTCCAGTGATGACTGTGAATCCATTGTCAATTGTTGGGAATAAACTCACCTGGTTCACTCATGTCTTTTAGGGAGTAACTATCATTTGATCCACCTCTCCCACTCTCCCTATTTATTTCAGAACCCTCTCTCCATCCCCCTTTTCTGATAAAGGGTCTAGGCCCGAAACATCAACTTTTGTGCTCCTAAGATGCTGCTTGGCCTGCTGTGTTCATCCAGCTCCACACTTTGTTATCATTTGACCTGGTCTGGTCAACATGTGACTCCAGACCACAACAATGTGGTTGATGCTTAACTGCCCTCTGGGCAATAAGGGATTGGCAATAAATGCTGGCCTAGCCAGTGACGCCCTCATCCTGTGAATAACTAAAAAAAAATTAAATTCCATCTGTCACTCTTCAGCCTGTTCATCCAACTGGTCAAGATCTCTTTGTGATTTTGGATAATCCTCTTGACTGTCCATTACCACCAACTTAGGTATCATTCACAAACTTACTACCATGATTTCAATATTCTCATCCAAATCATTTATCTAAATGACAAAAAAAGTGGACCCATAAGACCATAAGACATAGGAGCATAAATTAGGCCATTCAGCCCATCGAGTCTGCTCTGCCATTCAATCATGAAGAATTCTGATTAGATTAGATTCCATACAGTGTGGAAACAGGCCCTTCGGCCCAACAAGTCCACACCGCCCCTTAGAGCATCCCACCCAGACCCATCCCCCTATAACCCATGCACCCCTGAACACTACAGGCAATTTAGCATGGCCGATCCACCTAGCCTGCACATCTTTGGACTGTGGGAGGAAACCGGAGCACCCGGAGAAAACCCATGCAGACACGGGGAGAATGTGCAAACTCCGCACAGCCAGTTATCCGAGGCTGGAATCGAACCTGGGTCCCTGGCGCTGTGAGGCTGCAGAGCTAACCACTGAGCCACCGTGCCGCCCTCCACTGAGCCACTGTGCCGCCCTAAATCATGGCTGATAAGTTCCTCAACTCCATTCTCCTGCTTTCTCCCCGTAAGGCCCAGTACTGATCCCTGTGGACATCGCTAGTCACAGGCCTCCAGTCCGAAAAACAGCCTTCCACCTTGTCTTTCCTACCATCAAGTCAGTTTTATATCCAGTTGGCAAGCTTATCCTGAATCCCATGTGTTCTACCTTTACTAATTAGTCTACCATGCGGCACCTTATGGAAGGTTTTACTAAAGCCCAAGGAAAAATATCTATTGCTCTACTTCATCAATCTTTTTGGTTACTTCCACAAAAATCTTAATCAAGTTCGTGAGACACAATTTCCCTCACAGAAAATCATACTGACTATCTTTAATCACTCCTTGTTTCTCCAAGTATATGTAAATCCTATCTTTCAAAAACACCTCCAACAACTTACCCACTACTAATGTCAGACTGATGGGTCTATGATTTCCAGGCTTCTCCTTGCAGACTTTCTTAAATAAAGGTGCAACATTAGCTACCTTACAGTTCTCCGGCACCTCATCTGTAGTTATAGATGTTATAAGTATTTCTGCCAGGGGCCCCGCAATTTCTGCCTTAACTTCCCACAATCTCCTGGGATATACTTGATCAGGTCTTGGAAATTTATCCAACTTTCTGTTTTGAAGCCAAAATTCTCGCTGGACACTTCTTAAAGAGGATACAGGGAAGTGCAAATTCGTAAAGCGATCATTTCCAATGGAAGGTTTTTTTTTATACTATGAGACTGGATGCACTCGGTGTGGGGGGGGCGGTTTGCCCTCTGTCTGGTCTATTATTCCATTCAATTTCTTCCCTCTAATAAATTATTAAATATGTATGTGAAATTTATCTATACCACCAATGAATTGACAGTCCATTTTCCACTGAGGTCCTCATTTTGTCCATTGGATAGCTGATTAATTTGCAATCAGGCCATTTTGCATTATTACTAAATCTATATATCATTTCTCTACTCATGGAGAACATAGAACATTACAGCACAGTACCCTGACTCATTTCTGCAATACAATTTATTGATGAAAATCATATAGTCAGCATATTTACCTGAGTACAAATTGGATTCAGTAAATGAAACCAAAGAAATATATTGATTGGCACTTTCTTTGGAAGGTATGTGTAATTTTAAAAATTTGTTAATGGGCAATGAGTGTCTCTAGTGAGCTCAGCATTTATTACCCATCCCTAATTGCCCTTAAAAAGGTCCAATGAGCTGCCTTTTTGAAACTCTGCTGCCCTTGGAATGCCGAGATACACTGCTGTTAGGAAATGAGTTCCAGCATTCAATCTAGCAACAGTGAAGGAACAGTGTTGTAGTTCGAGACTGAGATATGTGTGGTTTGGATTTATATTTCAATATCTGTATAGACAAAAACATATGTAAATGTCAACGGCAATTGGCAGGAATGCTATGATGGAACGGTATAGAAACGCAATAAGTTTTGAAAAGAATCTGATTATGAGGCAAGAACTATGTGTAAACAATAGTTATTTGCATTCAGTTGTGGCTTGAGATAAAGCAATGATGATAAAGTGGTAGTATCAGACCAAAATGAAATAACATTTCTTGAATTTAAAACAAAGACATATGAACTCTCATCTGAAATGGATAAATAGGCTCATATTTTAATTGCATTTTAATTAGTCAGTGATATATGAAGCATTAAGCTGTGCTCTGTCTCTTGCATTTCTTTTTGCTCTTTTTATTTCAGGATCCCAGCATTCACAGTTTTTTTCTTTTTACGCAGGTTAAAATGAAAATTTTCACTGGTTTCATATTCTGAGCTGGTGAAATTTGATTGCAGAGGTAGCATAATGTAGGCAATAATAAATTGGAGACTCTCTGTTGCACCCCACCCAATTTTATTTCTCAGCGAGGTTATTTCAAAAAAAAGAAATTTGGGTATGTTGGAAAACAAACAGACAATTTGCTCTTGCCCCTATGTATTCCTGGCAGAGTTGAACTTTACCCATGAGTGACTATGGAATCCCTACAGTGTGGAAATAGGCCATTCAGACCAACAAGCCCACACCAATCCTCACAGCTTCCCACTCCGACCCATCCCCCTATAAGCAAACTAATCTACGCATCCCTGAACACTACAGTCAATTTAGCATGGCCAATCCACATAGCCTACACGTCCTTGGACTGTAGGAAGAAAAACCACACAGACACGGGGAGAATACGCAAACTCCACTGAGGGTGGAATTGAACCTGGTCCCTGGTGTTGTGAGGCAGCAGTGCTAACCACTGAGCCATCATGAATAATGCAAGTCTGTGTAATGATGATCCTGTGCAATAAAACTGCATGAATTTATATTGTGGTGAAACTGATTACACTTTGATGCCAGAAGTACCCATAATGGATATTTATATTTTACAAGCAAATTAAACAGAATTGTGAGCATTTCGCTTTAAATCTGCTACATGCATCTAAATAAATGAAATAGATTAGGTACAACACAGTTCAGTGGTTAACACTGTGACCTCACAGCAGCAGAGACCTGGGTTGATTCCAGCTTTGGGTGATGGCATGGAGTTTGCATGTCTGCGTGGCTTTCCACTGGATCCCCTGGTTTCCTCTCACAGACCACAGATGTGTAGATTAGGTGGATTGGCCATTCTAGCTTGTGTGTACTGTCCAGGGTTGTGCAGGCTAGGTGATAAATGTGGGTTTATGAGGGTGGGGCTGTGGGATGGCATCCTCTTCGAAGAGTTGGTGTAATTTTGATGGTCCAAATTTTCTCTATGTCCGCTGTAGAAATTCTATCAATGTTTGTGTTCTTAAAAGTCATGCAATAGAAGATATCATGTGATTTTGCTTTAGGAATTGATTATATTTAATGTTCTAGTATGGTTTTCAGAACAAAAATAATGCCTATCACTTTTTTTTCCAAAAGTAGAGCAAAATTATCATATCATTTTGTTCAGTTTCCGGCTTTTGTCCAATGTTTTTCGTTAATCATTTTTTGAACACCTCTTAACCAGTTTTGGATCCAATATGCTACCTTACCTTGTGTACCATGGGCTCTTAATTTCTTAATTAGTCTGCCATGAGGGGCTTATCGAAAGTCTAGCTAAACTCCATCAAATTATCAAATCATTACCTTTATCAACATTCCTCATTTCTTCCCCAAAAAATTTAAATCTGTCAAACGTGACCATCTTTAATAAATCTATGCTGACTATCCCTAACATCTCCAAGCACAGACGTTTTCTGACTATCTGAATTCTTTCTAATGACTGACCTACCATAGAGATTAGACTGTCAGGCATGTAATACCCCGGGCTATCACTTCCTCCCTTATTTTTATAATGGGGCAATGTTAGCAGTCATCCAGTCCTTTGGCACTTCACTTGTGACCAGAGATGATTTTTTTAAAAAATCAGCCTGGAACATATCTCATCCAGTTTTGCAGATTTATCCATCTTTTAAGGCTGCTAAACTGCTAATACCTGCTCCCTCTCCGTCTCTCTCTGTTAATTTCTTCTAACATTTCACAATTCCCTACCCTGATGTCGATATCCACGTCATTTTCCATTGTGAAGATCGAAACAAAATATTAGAGTCATAGAGTTGTACACACCAGAAACAGATTCTTCAGTCTAACTTGTCCATGCTGACCAAGGTGGCATGGTGGCTCAGTGGTTACACGGCTGCTTCACACCACTAGGGACCTAAGTTTGATTCTGGCCTCAGGCAACTGTCTGTGTGGAGTTTGCACATTCTCCCGTGTCTCTGTGGGCACCCTCTGGCTGCTCACTGGTTTTCTCCCACAATCAAAAGATAAGGTGGATTTGCCATTTTAAATTGCCTATAATATGCAAATTGTGCAGGCTAGATGGGTTAGCTATGGAAAATGCAAGGTACAGGGATAGGGTGGGATGCTCTTTGAAGGGCCGGTGTAGACACATTGGGCCAAATGGCCTACTTCCACACTGTAGGAAATCTATGATCAGATGTCCAAAACTAATGTAGTCCTATTTGGCTCATATTCCTCTAAACCCTTCCTATGCATGTAATGATCCAGATGCCTTTTTAATGCTGTAATTGTACCAGCCTCCATAAACTTCTCTGGCAGCTCATTCCAAACATGACTACCCACTCCTTTTGAATCTTGGTCCCACACCTCAAACCATAGTTTTTGGCTCCCCTATGCTGAGAAAAATACTTTGGCTATTCACCCTATCCTTGCCTTTTATGATTTTATAAATCTCAGTAAGGTTATCCTGAAGCCTCCGATGCTCCAGGGAAAACAGTCCCAACCTATTTAGCCTCACTCAATAGCTCAAACCCTCCAAACCCAGCAACATCCTTGTGTATCTTTTAAACACTCTTTCAAGTTTATTGACATCTTTCCTATAGCAGAGAGAGCAGAACTGAACGCAGTATTTCAAAAGTGACTTAATCAATGCCCTACACTGTCTCAACATGATGTCCCGATCCCTTCACTCAATGCACTGACCAATAAAAACAAACAAATCGAATGCCTTCTTCACTACCCTGTCTACTTCCACTTTCAGGGAGCTATGAATCTACACCCTAGGATCTCTTTGTTTGGCAACACTCTGTAGGACCCCAGCATTTAGTGCTTATGTCCTGCCTTGATTTACCTTATCAAAATGCAACACAAAATGCAAAATGCAAAAAAGTTAAACTCTGTCTGTTCCTCCCCGGCACATTGGCACATCTCATCAAGGTCCCATTGTACTCTGAGATAACATTCATCACTGTCCGCTACACCATCAATTTTGGTGTCATCTGCAAACTTGCTAACCATTTGTCCTATATTCGCATCCAAACAATTTATATAGATGACAGTGGGCCCAGCACCAATTGTTATGGCATACCACTGGTCACAGGCCTCCCGTCTGAAAAACAAGCTTCTACTACTCCCTCTGTCTCCTACTTTCAAGTCAATTTGTACCTAAATGCTCATTAAGGACAGT
Source organism: Stegostoma tigrinum (assembly GCF_030684315.1). Lineage (NCBI taxonomy): Eukaryota > Metazoa > Chordata > Chondrichthyes > Orectolobiformes > Stegostomatidae > Stegostoma > Stegostoma tigrinum. The sequence continues at coordinate 45,300,744 of NC_081359.1, forward strand.
GCCCATGTCAACATAATTATCTCTGCGGTCCCTAATGGACCCTGCTCTTTTCTTAGTCATTCAGTGCTTTTTATTTGTTTAACAACCCTATGGTTTTCCTTTCTTCTATCCATGACACCTCAATGCTTTCTCATGCAGTCTGTCCTAGCTTCCTTATTTCTTTTACGTTCCCACCCTTTTTATTCTCTTTTTGTAACTTTGTGTCTTCACTATTAGCAATGAGTTTCTATTCTTTTCTTAATCCCAACCTTTGTGTCCCTTGACATTTAGGGTTCTCCAGTCTTGGTCCCACATTTTACAGGAACATATTTGCTCTGTATTTTCACCATTCCAATTTGAAAATAGCTCACTACTCTAACATAATTTTATCTGCAAGTTGCTCTCCCAATCTACTTGGTCCAAATCATATACCTTAGAAAAAGTAGCTTCACCATAGTTTAGAATTTATATTCTCTATGATTATTCTTTTCTATAAATATCTAAGCGAAACCTCAGCTATAGTTACTATCTCCAAAATTCTCCCTGACTGCTGCATCTACCACTTTTTAGGTTCATTTCCAAATATTAGGTCCAGAATTACCTCCACCTTGCTGTACTTTCTATGTTCATATATAACTATGTCCTGGATCAAAAAGTTCTCCTGGATGCAAGTTAAGAATTTTGCTCCCCCTTATCTTGTGCACTAAACCACAACTAGTTAATAACAAAAATAAAGTTGCTGGAAAAGCTCAGCAAGTCTGGCAGCATCTGTGGAGAAGAAAACAGAGTTAACATTTCGGGTCCGGTGACCCTCCCTCAGAACTGTTCCTTGCAACTAGTTAATATTTGGTATGTTAAAATGCCCTTCTATTCCTGTCTTAATATTCATGCATGCTCTGAAATGTGATTACATACTTGATCTTCTGTCTCTTTTGGAGCGTTTGGGAGCCTATAGCAAATACCAACATCATGTTTGGCCTTTATGTGCTTTTTACTTCTGTCCATATGGCCTCATTTGATGATTCTTCCATCATTCCTGCTCTCTGCTATAGTTGATTCCTTGATAAATATTGAGACCCCTTCCCCTTTCCTCTTCTAGTCCCCCATTCTATCTTACTTGAAACTCCTATAATCAGGGATATTAAGCTGCCAATCTTGCCCATCCTCTAGCCAAGAGTGGTAACCTTATTGAGGTGTATAATTTCATGAGGGGCATAGATCGGATGAATGCTCATAGTCTTTTTCTTAGGGAAGGGGAATTTAAAACAAGAGGGCATAGGTTTAAGGTGAGAGGAAAAAGATTTAAGAAGGACCTGAGGGGCAACTTCTTCATGCAGAGAGTGGCACATCCATTTAATGGGCTGCCAGAGAAAGTGGTTGGGGCAATAGCAACATTTAAAAAAAACATTTGGGTAGGTATATGGATGGGAAGGTTTTACAGGGATATGGACCAAATGTGGGCAATTGGAACTAGGTGAGTGGGCAGCATGGATAAGTTTGAGCTGAGGCCCTGTTTCTATGCTGTGTTACTCTATGACTAACTCTCAGTCATAGCTTTGCAAGCATATTCCCATGTGCTTACCTCCACCCTCAGCTCATCTATCTTATCCTTCAGGCTCCTTGCATGAACATATGTTTTATTTAGATTTGCTCAACTAAGGAACATCAGGCCTGTGTTTCCTCTGCCTTCCAGGCGTGTATTTTTATACTTTAACTCCTAAGTCCATCTCAACTTCTCTGAACTACTTGTCAGGATCCCAAACCCCTCTCAATCCAAGTAACATCATCCCAACCGTATTAGCAAACCACCCTTTGAGGATGTTGGTCCCATTCTTGTTGAGATGTTTGGAAAGCAGAACTTGTACAGTTCCCACCTCTCCCAAATTGGTCCCAACGACTCAGGAGTCTAATGCACAGGGGAACTATTATTCTCACTGTTTCCTGAAGTAAAAAAGTGGCTTGTGAATGAGATGCACTCAGGGGATTCACTTAGTACCTGCCTGATCCCATTCTGCAGTTCGATAGCGGCCTAATCCCTCTCTTCCCATCCTCTCCTTAAGCCGCAAGATGACCACATCCTGAACTGTACCACCCACAAAACTTTCACCCTTGTTAATACACTATCGTAAGCCCAGCTGCCAAGAGCTCGAGTACTCCAGCTGCAGCATGTCCCACACATGGTCATCCAAACTTGCCAGGAGCATCTAGGATTTCCCATATAGCGCAGGATAGAGTCACAGAGTGACAGAGCTATATAGTGGGAAACAGGCACTTCGGCCCAACTCGTCCATTCTGACTAGGTTTCGCCATTTGCCTACATTTTCCCCTTATTCCTCTAAAGCTTTCCTATCCATGTACCTGTCCAAATGTTGTAATTATACTTGATTCTACCACATCCTCTAGCAGCTCATTCCATATTAACACTCTGTGTGGAAAAAAATTACCTCTCAGGTCCCTTTTAAATCTTACCCCTGTCATCTTAAACGTATTTCCTTTTGCTTTTGACTCCCTAACCTGGGGAGAAGACCTTGTCTATTCACCTTATCTATACCCCTTCTGATTTTATTAACACCTATAAGATCACCCGCAGCCTCCCATGTCCAAGGGAAAAATGTCCCAGCCTATCCAGTCTTCCTCAGAACTCAGAACTTCTAGTCTTGGTAATATACTTGTCATCATCTTTTTTGCACCCTTTCCAGTTTAGTAACATTCTTCCAATTGCAGGGTGATCAGAATTATACACAAATACTCCAAATGGGGCCTTATCAATGTCTCCTGTACTCAACACTCTGACCAATGAAGGCTCTGTGATGGTACTTTCAGGGAACTATATACCTGGAACCTGGGTCTGTCTGTTTGACAGTTCTCCTCAGGGCCCTACCATTACCTGTTTAACTCCTGCCCTGGATGCGCAAATTAGTTACCCATGACTGTCCGGGTCTCACCATTGGCTTGATGTCAACCAAACTTGATCTCACCTCTGTATCCTCAACTGTGTTTTGATAGGGATTGACCTCCCAACTGTCATCTAGCAATTCTCTCCCTCTGTCCCTCATGGCTTTCCTTGTTGCTGTAGTGACCTTCCTCCTTCATTGGAAATCTTTGCCCTGAGTTCTTTGGAAAATGTCACCTGAGCTCAATGCATTAGCTCAGTTTCCACTCCCCTGGTCCAACAAGAGATCTCATAAAAGCACAGCAGGCCCTATTCCCTCCAAATCCGCGAAGAAGAAGATCTTGCTTGCTGCGGGCTACCAATCAAACACTTGTGAATTTCAATCCATGTGTTTCTCACTAGTGGCCAACTTAATCTTAAAGAACCAACTTAATTTGGTGAATAAATGTGTGATGAGTATACTTGACATAATAATGCATAATCCTGTGTAAAGATTACATATTTCTTATTTCCTTTGTTATTGGACCATAGACCTAAAAAGTAGGATACTGTTTTGTAACCTCATCCCACCTCCTTGACCTGTCCGTCTTCCCTGGACTGACCTATCCCCTCCCTACCTCCCCACCTATACTCTCTCCACCTATCTTCTTTACTCTCCATCTTCGGTCCGCCTCCCCCTCTCTCCCTATTTATTCCAGTTCCCTCTCCCCATCCCCCTCTCTGATGAAGGGTCTAGGCCCGAAACGTCAGCTTTTGTGCTCCTGAGATGCTGCTTGGCCTGCTGTGTTCATCCAGCCTCACATTTTATTATCTTGGACCTTCCCCTACAACTGCAGGAAATGCTACACTTGCCCCCACACCTCCTCCCTCACCCCCATCCCAGGCCCCAAGATGACATTCCACATTAAGCAGAGGTTCACCTGCACATCTGCCAATGTGGTATACTGCATCCACTGTACCCGGTGTGGCTACCTCTACATTGGGGAAACCAAGCGGAGGCTTGGAGACCGCTTTGCAGAACACCTCCGCTCAGTTCGCAACAAACAACTGCACCTCCCAGTCGCAAACCATTTCCACTCCCCCTCCCATTCTTTAGATGACATGTCCATCATGGGCCTCCTGCAGTGCCACAATGATGCCACCTGAAGGTTGCAGGAACAGCAACTCATATTCCGCCTGGGAACCCTGCAGCCTAATGGTATCAATGTGGACTTCACCAGTTTCAAAATCTCCCCTTCCCCAACTGCATCCCTAAACCAGCCCAGTTCATCCCCTCCCCCCACTGCACCACACAACCAGCCCAGCTCTTCCCCCCCACCCACTGCATCCCAAAACCAGTCCAACCTGTCTCTGCCTCCCTAACCGGTTCTTCCTCTCACACATCCCTTCCTCCCACCCCAAGCCGCACCCCCATCTACCTACTAACCTCATCCCACCTCCTTGACCTGTCCGTCTTCCCTGGACTGACCTATCCCCTCCCTACCTCCCCACCTATACTCTCTCCACCTATCTTTACTCTCCATCTTCGGTCCGCCTCCCCCTCTCTCCCTATTTATTCCAGTTCCCTCCCCCCATCCCCCTCTCTGATGAAGGGTCTAGGCCCAAAACGTCAGCTTTTGTGCTCCTGAGATGCTGCTTGGCCTGCTGTGTTCATCCAGCCTCACATTTTATTATCTCAGTATTTAAAGAGATGGCTGCAGTTTTAACCGTCATATTTACTGGAGTGCCTTGTTTGTGATATTCCAGTTTTCCTGGAACAGTGAGAGCAAAACCAGACAATACAAAGCTGCTAGGTTCTGAAATAAGGGACAACTGCTTGACAACATTTCTCTTCTCTTTGGCTCCTGACCAGGTGACCATGGCTTGCGCAGGGTCATGGGAGTGACACTGGGTGGTGAAGGAGAAACCGGGGCACAGTGGCAGTTAATGCCTTGATGAAGTGGGTGTGTGAAATGCGCTGTTGGCAGTGGTAGTGGGGTCAAATATTTTACAGACATTTAAGCAACTCTTGGATAGGCACATGGAGGATAGTGAAATGTAGGGTATGCAGGGTAGATTGATCTTAGTAGGATAATAGGTTAACACAACATCATAGGCTGAAGGGCCTGTACTGTGCTGTACTGTTCTATGTTCTATAAAGTATAAGATCTGATTCGATGAAGAGAAGTATGAATATGCAGGGATGCAATGTTACATTTACCTCAACACTCCAGTTGCCACCAAAATACAGAATCCAACAGGTCTCCAGAGGAGTGGAGTCAGTAACATACTTTGAGACATTGCTAGACTCAGGGAGAATATTAAATTGCTGGCCAGAAGTGCTGTGTGATGTTCAGATATTGATCTGTGTGCTTGGGAGAGCAATCTAGAGAAAGAGAATGAGGGCTTACATCAGATGGTGGAAGATATGTGGTTAGCATTGTTAAAGTTTGAAACTCATATGTCCTCATCAGGGAAGTCCTCAGCCAGCACAAACACAACAAGCTGAACACAATGAAGCTTGAAGCTCAAACTCAAAGAATCCTAGAATATAAGAGGGGGCCATTGTGTCTGTACTGGCTCCAGAAACAGCTATCCAGCTAATCCTATTCTCCAGTCCTAACTCCATAGCCCTCTAAGTCTATCGCTTTCAAATATATATCTAGCTCCATTTTGAAACCTCCCATCGAAACCAACTCAAACACTCTCTCAAACAGCACATTCCAGTCTCTGGGTAAAGAAATTTCTACTCATCATACATCTAGCTGTCTGGCTGACAATCTTGAAATTGTGACTCCTAGTTACTGAGATACCAACTAGTGAAAACAGAATATCTTTCTTTATCTTGTCAAAATTGCCCATAACTTGGAACACTTCAGTAAAGTCATAGAGTCCCTACTATGCAGATTGAGGCAATTTGGCTCATCGGCCTATGCACAGACTACCCGAAAAGCATTCCACCTAGACCTACCCCACCTCCTCAGCACTGCATTTACCATTGCTAATCCCACTTCACCTTCACATCTTCGAACTGTGGCTGAGAACTAAAGCACCCAGTGGAAACTCATGTGGACGCAGGGAGAATGTGCAAACTCCACACACATTGTCGCCCAATTGTGGGATCAAACCCAGATCCCTGGTGTTTTGCTGCGAACCACTGTGTGACCATGTCACCCACCCACTTTCTCATGTTCTCTGCATTAAGGAGAAGAGGTCCAATTTCTGTAATTTTTCCGAGAATTACTCAATACTAGTATCATTCTAGTAAATCTCCTTTGTATTCTCTATGGGTCTTTAACATTCTTCCTTAAATAAGGTGTCCAGAACTGAATACAATGCTCCAAATGATTTATAGAGGAGTTGCATCACATCCTTATAATCCATGCATCTATTTATAAACACAAGGATCTTATATCCTTTTCAACAGTTATTCCAACTTGCCCTGCCACCTTGCGAGAATTATGCATGTGAATCCAAGGTCCCTCTGCTCCTGTAAACCCGTCAAAGTTGTACCATTCAGCTGTACAGTCTTACCGTGGTTCTACCAAAATGCATTACTTTGCATTTTTCCACATTGAAAGGATTAAGATGATGATGATGATGATCTTAATATTGATCTCTTTAGAAGTAGTGATAATTAAAATACTGTAGAGGAAGAGAAGTTTCACGAGGAATGCTTGCATCTGTATGCAAAGAGGAAACCCAAGAAACCTACCATTGTCACCAAGTCCTCCATCCTCCTGATTGTGAAGCCACGAAATGATAAGATGGACATGATGAAGCTAGAGGAGTATGTGCACACCATCCAGATGGACAGCTTAGTGTGGGAAGCATCCAGACCTATCCTGGTTGGGTGTGGGATGAAGAAAGTCTGGATCCATTGTGTGATGCAGGATGATAAGGTCGACACAGATCAGCTAGAGGAAGAAATCAGCAAGTACAAAGTGTCGATATTGTTACTTTCAACAATATCTAAAGGCTTCTGAATCTTTCCACATATACTGAGGAATAAAGAAGGGATTGAGTTTTAAAAAAAAATCGAGCTTGCAAAAAGGAGGCATCAAAAAAAAATCTGTCTCCCTCCTGTGAGCAGAAAGTGTCCTGTAACAGCCAGCTGTGTTCCACTGATCTTTCTTTGCAAATACTCTGTAGAAGGTGGCTGTCAACAATGAACAGTTAAAAAGGAAAGGCAGAAAAAGAAACTGACTCACCAAATCCTGTGGTCCAGATGCGTGCTTTCAGTCTATATTTCTCTGATTTCTTCTCCTTTCCTACCCCTGATATTGATGTATTATCTGTCTTTGTGTGTTTGCCTATTTGTGAAGTGGAGACTTCAAAAGGAGTAAAGTTTAATTTCCAAGGAGCAGGAAGGCTGACGTTTTGGGCATCTGCAGTTCCTACCATCTCTGAACCAAAGTTTAATTCCTATAGAGTTACAAATTAGCAATATATGCTTCCTTAATACCGTTGGTTAAAGATAAAAAAAAGCAGTTATTTTCTTATTAAGTACAGAAACTTGGTGAACGTTTTAGCCTGGCCTTGTTAGTTAGGTAAGTTGGAGATTTTAGATAACTTGGCTAAATCTTGTCACATTTATGACAACTCTGGGAACACATGTGGCTTGATTTCCAGCATGCTATCTCAGTGAAATGTGACACCTAACACTAACTGAGATATCAAGCAGTATATTTGGATGAACACAGCAGGTCAAGCAGCATCAGAGGAGCAGGAAGGCTGACGCTTTGGGCCTAGAAGGGTCTAGGCCCAAAACGTCAGTCTTCCTACTCCTCTGATGCTGCTTGGCCTGTTGTGTTCATCCAAATATACACCTTGTTATCTCAGATTCTCCACCTAACACTACCTGTTGGTTACATTTAAGCAATTGCCAAGTTTCATCAGGAAACTGATCTTCCACCGCTCCACAAAGAGCAAGGTGTTAAAACAAATGTAGCACTATCTATGCAGAGAAAACAGAAAATAGTATGGGAAAAAAAATCAAATAAAGAAGTTTTTAAAGCTGAATGAAACATTGATTTATAGATTAGGAAATGATTAGATTAGATTCCCTACAGTGTGGAAACAGGCCCTTCGGCCCAACAAGTCCACACCACCCCTTGAAGCATCCCACCCTTTGGCCGAACTAGTCCACACCGCCCCTCGAAGCATCCCACCCAGACCCATCCCCCCTTAACCCATACACCCCTGAAAACTATGGGCAATTAAGCATGGCCGATCCACCTAGCCTGCACATCTTTGGACTGCGGGAGGAAACCGGAGCATCTGGAGGGAACCCACGCAGACACGGGGAGAATGTGCAAATTCCACATAGACAGTTGCCCGAGGCTGGAATTGACCCCGGGTCCCTAGTGCTGTGAGGCTGCAGAGTTAACCACTGAGCCACCGTGCTGCCCCAATAGACTGAAAAGTTCAGGGCTTGGTGGAATAAACACATCCCTCTCACTGAAAAAAAGTTGATAGAAGCTGATAGACTCTTAATGAGCCTGCCCTGCATCCATAGCATGCTACAGGGCTAAACTAGTGCAGAGTGGGACGGGCTGCTGAACTAGTGCAGGATGGCAGGAAGTCCCACTCAGTGGACCCAGCATCGCTAGAGCACCATAGTGGACACTGTTAGGATTGCAACTAGCTCCAGAATGAAGGCCTAAATGAATCCCAGACCCAGGTAAGGCATTGGGCAAGGAGGTTTGGTGGCCATAAGGAAGGAGTGAGGAGGATGGAGGAGTCAGTTTTAAACTCCATGCTGGGAGGAAGGAATCGGTGATACTATTTACTGGGAAGGTGCCCCTCATGTACAAAGGGCACATCCAATGATAGTGCCCACTTCCTTTCCACACTTATAATTTTACTTTCAAATAGGCTGCCCATTCCCACCTGCCTACCCATTCCCACCTGCCTACCCATTGCCTCCTTTTTTTTTGGTAATATTGGTGTCTTTTGAGCTTTTAATAGCCTGAATTACCCATAATGATTTATTTACATATTGTTGTAGGCTGATGATTATGGTGCCCATCCAGGCCCCATATTATGTGGTCTGTTTAGAGGTGGGTGAGAAAACTGCATGACATGTCCCTCAGCCATCCTGTGCTCAAAACACATCCACAGAGGACAAAGATTGGGTTGTGAAGAAATACAGCTTGTGAACAATCAAACTTTAAAATGTTACCTGTGGTGTCTGGTTGAAAATTACTTTATTCACTATTTGACATATGTATACACATATGTGGACAAGCGTGATCCAGTTAAGCACTGGATATCCTTCTATTCCACTGGATATCCTTCTATTCCACAATTGGGCTGAACCAGGAAATTCTAAATGAATATTTTTCGACAGTATTCACTCCAGAAAACGACAATGTTGTCGAGGAGAATACTGAGATACAGGCTACTAGACGAGGTGGAATTGAGGTTCACAAGGAAGAGGTGTTAGAAATCCTACAGAGTGTGAAAATACATAAGTCCCCTGGGCCGGATGGGATTTATCCTAGGATCCTCTGGGAAGCCAGGGAGGAGATTGCCAAACCTTTGGCATTGATCTTTAACTCGTCATTGTCTACAGGAATAGTGCCAGAAGACTGGAGGATAGCAAATGTGGTTCCCCTGTTCAAGACGGGGAGTAGAGACAACCCTGGTAATTATAGACCAGTGAGCCTGACTTCAGTTGTTGGTAAAGTGTTGGAAGAGGTTATAAGAGATAGGATTTATAATCATCTAGAAAAGAATAATTTGATTTGGGATAGTCAGCATGGTTTTGTGAAGGGAAGGTCGTGCCTCACAAACCTTATTGAGTTCTTTGAGAAGGTGACCAAACAGGTAGATGAGTGTAAACCAGTTGATGTGGTGTATATGGATTTCAACAAGGTGTTCGATAAGGTTCCCCACAGTAGGTTATTGTACAAAATGCAGAGGAATGGGATTGTGGGAGATGTAGCAGTTTGGATCAGAAATTGGCTTGCTGAAAGAAGACAGAGGGTGGTGATTGATGGGAAATGTTCATCCTGGAGTACAGTTACTAGTGGTGTACTGCAAGGATCGGTGTTGGGTCCACTGCTGTTTGTCATGTTTATAAATGACCTGGATGAGGGTGTAGAAGGATGCGTTAGTAAATTTGCAGATGACACTAAGGTCAGTGGAGTTGTGAATAGTGCCGAAGGATGTTGTAGGTTACAGAGAGACATAGATAAGCTGCAGAGCTGGGCTGAGAGGTGGCAAATGGCGTTTAATGCGAACAAGTGTGAGGTGATGCACTTTGGTAGGAGTAACCGGAATGTAAAGCACTGGGCTAATGCTAAGATTCTTGGTAGTGTAGATAAGCAGAGAGATCTCGGTGTCCATGTACACAGATCCTTGAAAGTTGCCACCCAGGTTGACAGGGTTGTTACGAAGGCATGCAGTGTTTTAGCTTTTATTAATAGAAGGATTGAGTTCCGGAACCATAACGTTATTCTGCAGCTGTACAAAACTCTGGTGCGGCCGCACTTGGAGTATTGCATACAGTTCTGGTCATCGCATTATAAGAAGGATGTGGAAGCTTTGGAACGGATGCAGAGGAGATTTACAGGATGTTGCCTCGTATGGAGGGAAGGTCTTATGAGGAAAGGCTGAGGGACTTGAGGCTATTTTCGTTAGAGAGAAGAAGGTTGAGAGGTGTGACTTAATTGAGACATATAAGATAATCAGAGAGTTAGATAGGGTGGATAGGGAGAGCCTTTTTCCGAGGATGGTGATGGCAAGCACAAGGGGGCATAGCTTTAAATTGAGGGGTGAAAGATATAGGACAGATGTCAGAGGTAGTTTCTTTACTCAGAGAGTAGTAACGGTGTGAAACGCTTTTCCTGCAAAGGTAGTAGATTCGCCAACTTTAAGCACATTTATGCTGTCATTGGACAAGCATATGGATGTACTTGGAATAGTGTAGGTTAGATGGGCTTCAGATTGGTATGACAGGTCGGCACAACATCGAGGGCCGAAGGGCCTGTACTGTGCTGTAATGTTAGAGGATTACAGGCTTGCTCGGAAGGAGCTCAAAAATGGACCAAGGAGGGCCAGGAGGGGGCACGAAAAAGGCTTGGCAGGAAGGATTAGGGAGAACCCAAAAGCATTTTACTCATATGTGAGTAAGAAGAGAATGATCAGGGAGAAGGTAGGGCCGATCGGGGATAGCGTAGGGAACTTGTGCGTGGAGTCTGAGCAGATAAGGGAAGCCCGAAATGAGTTTTTTGCTTTGGTTTTCATTAAGGAAAGGGACCTTGTTGTGAATGAGAACTTTGAGGAGCAGGAAAACACGCTTGAACAGATCAAGATTGAGGAAGTTGATGTGCTGGAAATTTTGGCAAACATTAAGATGGATAAGTCCCCAGGGCCAGACCAGATTTATCCTAGGTTGCTCCAGGAAGCAAGAAAGGAGGTTGCTAAGCCACTGACGAAGATCTTTGCTTCCTCACTCTCCACAGGAGTTGTACCGGAAGATTGGAGGGAGGCAAATGTTGTTCCTCTTTTCAAGAAAGTGAATAGGGAGATCCCTGGAAATTACAGACCAGTCAGTCTTACATCTGTGGTCAGCAAGGTTTTGGAAAGAATTCTGAGGGATAGGGTTTATGACTATTTGGAAAAGCATAGCTTGATTAAAGGGAGCCAGCATGGCTTTGTGAGGGGCAGGTCATGCCTTACAAATCTTATTGAGTTCTTTGAGGAAGTCACGAGACAGGTTGACGAGGGTGAGCAGTAGATGTGGTGTACATGGACTTCAGCAATGCATTTGATAAGGTTCCCCATGGCAGGCTCATTCATAAAGTCAGGAGGTATGGGATACAGGGTGATTTGGCTGTCTGGATTCAGAATTGTTTGGCTGACAGGAGGCAGAGAGTGGTTGTAGATGATAAGTATTCTGCCTGGAGGTCAGTGCTGAGTGGTGTCCCGCAGGGCTCTGTTCTTGGGCCTCTGCTCTTTGTAGTTTTTATAAATGACTTAGATGAGGAGGTTGAGGGGTGGGTTAGTATGTTTGCTGATGACACAAAGGTTGGAGGTGCCGTTGATAGCATCGAGGGCTATTGTAGGCTTCAGCGAGACATTGACAGAATGCAGAGCTGGGCTGGGAAATGGCAGATGGAGTTCAACCTGGATAAATGCGAAGGGATGCATTTTGGAAGGTCAAACTTAAATGCTGAATATCGGATTAAAGGCAGGATTCTCGACAGTGTGGAGGAACAGCGGGATCTTGGTGTTCAAGTGCATAGCTCCCTCAAAGTTGCCACCCAGGTGGATAAGGTTGTTAAGAAAACATATGGTGTTTTGGCTTTCATTAACAGGGGGATCGAGTTTAAGAGCTGCGAGGTTATGCTGCAGCTCTACAAAACCCTGGTGAGACCACACTTGGAATATTGTGTTCAGTTCTGGTCACCCTATTATAGGAAAGATGTGGAGTCTTTGGAGAGGGTGCAAAGGAGGTTCACAAGGATGCTGCCTGGACTGGAGGGCTTGTCTTACGAGGAGAGGTTGACTGAGTTTGGACCTTTCTCTCTGGAGAGAAGGAGGAAGAGAGGTGACCTGATCGAGGTGTACAAGGTAATGAGAGGCATGGACAGAGTCGATAGCCAGAGACTTTTCCCCAGGGCAGGATTGACTGCCATGAGGGGTCATAGTTTTAGGGTGTTAGGAGGAAGGTATAGAGGAGATTTCAGAGGGAGGTTCTTCATCCAGAGAGTTGTGAGTGCATGGAATACTTTGCCAGTGGTAGTCGTGGAAGTGGAGTCATTAGTGACATTTAAGCCACTGTTGGACATGCACATGGACAGCAGTGAATTGAGGGGAATGTAGGTTAGGTTATTTTGTTTTTGGATTAGGATTATTCCACGGCACAACATCGTGGGCTGAAGGGTCTGTACTGTGCTGTACTTTTCTATGTTCTATGTTCTATATGTTCTATGTTCTAGTGTTAAAATTGCTAGTATTTTCATGAAAACATGTTGGACATGTTTTTGGACAATCTATTGGCAAATTATTCACAGACCAGACAAGATTCCCAAAATGATTGAAAAGTTGAAAACAGGAGACAGTGACTGCAAAATATCTTTGCATGCTCTGAACAATATTCATCAAAATACATCCATAAAAATAAGATGCTTGCATATATATATTGCACAGTCATGAATGTGCAAAGCTTCCCAGGCATTTTGTTAAATCCTTCTAAAATACTGAATCTGTTGCAATAATGCTTTTGCACAATTTTACAAGATGTTGTTCAAGTGCTTTTTCATTGAAAAAATCAAATTATACATAGCACATTTGCTTCTTATTTGAAATATATAAATACATTTAAACATTTGGAATTGTTATATACCTACCACTTTCACAAAATGTTTTACAACAATAAAATTCAACCTGCAACATGTTTTTATCTGTTTCCAACAGTCTTGTTGCTGTGAGCATTTCAGAAATTAAAATCATTGCAGTGATTACAACCAGCACAAACATCTAAATGTCCTGAAAAACTCCTCCAGCCTTTAATACCACATAAAAGTTGTCAATCACTAAACCACAGAGGTACACTGATGGAAGAAAAATCTTTCTATACAGCATTCACATTTCAAGAATCACGGAGATAACTGCCTCAACAGTGGAATAAGACCAGATTATTGGAAAAAATACATTAAATTGTCATGTTTGTCAATGACCTCGATAAAAACTTCACCAGTCTTTCTTTCCTAAGGAGTGCATATCATAATACATTTCTTCAGCGACAGTCTTATTGGTCCTGAGATACTGCCCACAGGTTACCAGGCCTCATTTCAAATCTTCGACAGCAATACCTGTCATTTCATGCTTCATCATGATTTGAGATGTTCAACGGAAACTGAGGTCACTCTGTATATGGAAATCACTGTCTGCAGGGCAATAAAATTACAAAAGGTGATACTCGGGCTAGATTGCTGCTTTAACCTTGCTGGCCTTGGTAAATATGGTGCAGCCTGATACATTATACTAGCAGGAAATATTTAGCAGGTGGTACAAACTCGATATGTCAGGAAATAATGAGATGCTCTGGCTCCAGCTGAAACTTTATGGTTCGTAGAGCACTAAATTATGAATTCAGTAATTTTCAGTCATTCTACACAATAGATATTTTCCATATTGTATGATGCACCAGTATTTAGCATTCTTGGGTCAATTCTGAAACAGGCCCAAAGATCAGTTAAGGTCCACCCTTTCCCCCTAAAGCAGCAGCACAGGTTAACCCTATCGCACAGGTTATTCAGGATTGTTACATGACTTAGTTCAAAGCCAGCTCTTTGATTTAAATATCAACTAACCAAGATTGTATCTGTTTCTTTACAAAATAAAACAAACCCCCTCCCCCACAATTTGTTCAAAGTTTGATAAATATACAGGCTATTATACTGTCCACATATAGTGGTAGTAATTAAAGTCCATGAGAACAAGGAACAGGAGCAGGCCCCATTTTACTCCTCAAGACTGCACCACTATGTGATAAGAACATGGATGACCTGAGTGCAGGAGCTGAGACAGGGGCCAAGTTAAGTGTGCTGTACTGTGGAATTAGATCATCTTAGTGATGCAATGAGCTTGAGGTTGGAAGCTCAACTCAGAATGAAACGAGACATCAAGATTGTAAGGCACTGACTTAATCTCAAATTATTGGTAGGGAAAATGTTGGAGTTGGTTGCCTTACCGAGAGCAGTCGGCAGCTCATGAAAGGGCAAGAAGGATACAGAAATACAAAATGGCCATGGACCCTCAAATCAAAGTAAAGCACTTTACCTGATGCAAATTAACTCATCAAATTTCATAAAAACACTCAGATGGAAACAAACTTTCTGTTGTCCAGTGGTGACATAAACAGAACCGTTTAATTTTATCAAAAAAAGAAAATTCTATTACGTTCTGGTCAGTCCATCTAATAAGCCTCCTTAACAAGTTCTATGAGGCTTTTAGCTGGCAGGGTGCAGATTTCCAGTTCCTTCCCCACTGCATCTCCAAAGAAAAATAGACAATAGACAATAGGTGCTGGAGTAGGCCATTCGGCCCTTCGGGCCAACACGACCATTCATTATGATCATGGCTGAGCATCCACAATCCTGTTCCTGCCTTATTCCCATAACCCTTGATTCCACTATCTTTAAGAGCTCTATCTATCTCTTTCTTGAAAGTATCCAGAGAGTTGGGCTGCATTGCCTGCTGGGGCAGAGCATTCCATATATCCACCACTCTCTGGGTGAAGAAGTTTCTCCTCAACTCTGTTCTAAATGGCCTACCCCTTACTTTTAAACTGTGTCCTCTGGTTCTGGATTCACCCATCAGCAGAAACATGCTTCCCGCCTCCAGAGTGTCCAATCCCTTAATAATCTTATACGCCTCAATCAGATCCCCTCTCATCCTTCTAAACTCAAGCGTATACAAGCCCAGTCGCTCCAATCTTTCAACATATGATAGTCCCACCATTCCAGGAATTGACCTCGTGAACCTACGCTGCAATCCCTCAATAGCAAGAATGTCCTTCTTCAAATTTGGAGACCAAAACTGCACACAATACTCCAGGTGCGGTCTCACCAGGGCCCTGTACAGCTGCAGAAGGACTTCTTTGCTCCTATACTCAATTCCTCTTGTTACAAATGCCAGCATGCTATTAGTTTTCTTCACTGCCTGCTGTACCTGCATGCTTGCTTTCATTGATGTACAAGAACACCTAGATGTTGTGCTTCCCCTTTACCTAATTTGACTCCATTGAGATAGTAATCTGCCTTCCTGTTCTTGCCACCAAAGTGTATAACCGCACATTTATCCACATTAAACTGCATCTGCCATGCATCCGTCCACTCACCTAGCCTGTCCAAGTCACCCTGTATTCTCATAACATCCTCCTCACATTTCACACTGCTACCCAACTTTGTGTCATCAGCAAATTTGCGAATATTACTTTTAATGCCTTCACCTATATCATTAATATATATTGTAAACAGCTGCGGGCCCAGCACCGAACCTTGTGGTACCCCACTGGTCACTGCCTGTCATTCCGAAAGGGACCCGTTTATCACGACTCTTTGCTCCCTGTCAGCCAGCCAATTTTCAATCCAACTCAGTATTTTGCCCCCAATACCACGTGCCCTAATTTTGTTCACCAATCTCCTATGTGGCACTTTATCAAAGGCCTTCTGAAAGTCCAGGTACACTACATCCACTGGTTCTCCCTTATCCATCTTCATAGATACATCCTCAAAAAATTCCAGAAGATTAGTCAAGCACGATTTCCCCTTCGTAAATCCATGCTGACTCTGACCTTTTCTGTTACTGCTATCCATATGAGTCGTAATTTCATCTTTTATAATTGAGTCCAGCATCTTTCCCACCACTGACGTCAGGCTAACCGGTCTATAATTTCCTGTTTTCTCTCTCCCTCCTTTCTTGAAAAGTGGGACAATATTGGCCACCCTCCAATCTGCAGAAACTGATCCTGAATCTATGGAACCTTTGGAAAATAATTACCAACGCGTCTACAATTTCTAGAGCCACCTCCTTGAGTACCCTGGAATGCAGACCATCAGGTCCCGGGGACTTATCGGCCTTCAGACCTAACAGTCTATCCAACACCATTTCCTGCCTAATATAAATACCCTTCAGTTCGTCCACTACCCTAGGTCCTTCAGCCACTATTACATCTGGGAGATTGCTTGTGTCTTCCCTAGTGAAGACAGATCCAAAGTACCTATTCAACTCTTCTGCCATTTCCTTATTCCCCATAATAAATTCACCCGTTTCTGACTTCAAGGGCCCAATTTTAGTCTTAGCCATTTTTTTTCTTTTCACATACCTAAAAAAGCTTTTACTATCCTCCTTGATAATAAAATGTGAGGCTGGATGAACACAGCAGGCCAAGCAGCATCTCAGGAGCACAAAAGCTGACATTTCGGGCCTAGACCCTTCATCAGAGAGGGGGATGGGGGGAGGGAACTGGAATAAATAGGGAGAGAGGGGGAGGCGGACCGAAGATGGAGAGTACAGAAGATAGGTGGAGAGAGTGTAGGTGGGGAGGTAGGGAGGGGATAGGTCAGTCCAGGGAAGACGGACAGGTCAAGGAGGTGGGATGAGGTTAGTAGGTAGCTGGGGGTGCGGCTTGGGGTGGGAGGAAGGGATGGGTGAGAGGAAGAACCGGTTAGGGAGGCAGAGACAGGTTGGACTGGTTTTGGGATGCAGTGGGTGGGGGGGGAAGAGCTGGGCTGGTTGTGTGGTGCAGTGGGGGGAGGGGATGAACTGGGCTGGTTTAGGGATGCAGTAGGGGAAGGGGAGATTTTGAAACTGGTGAAGTCCACATTGATACCATATGGCTGCAGGGTTCCCAGGCGGAATATGAGTTGCTGTTCCTGCAACCTTCGGGTGGCATCATTGTGGCAGTGCAGGAGGCCCATGATGGACATGTCATCAAGAGAATGGGAGGGGGAGTGGAAATGGTTTGCGACTGGGAGGTGCAGTTGTTTGTTGCGAACCGAGCTGAGGTGTTCTGCAAAGCGGTCCCCAAGCCTCCGCTTGGTTTCCCCAATGTAGAGGAAGCCACACCGGGTACAGTGAATGCAGTATACCACATTGGCAGATGTGCAGGTGAACCTCTGCTTAATGTGGAGTGTCATCTTGGGGCCTGGGATGGGGGTGAGGGAGGAGGTGTGGGGACAAGTGTAGCATTTCCTGCGGTTGCAGGGGAAGGTGCCGGGTGTGGTGGGGTTGGAGGGCAGTGTGGAGCGAACAAGGGAGTCACGGAGAGAGTGGTCTCTCTGATACTATTTTATTATCCTCCTTTATATTTTTGGCCAGTTTGCCTTCATAGCTCATTTTTTCTGTGTATTGCCTTTCTAGTTATCCACTGTTGCTCTTTAAAAACTTCCCAGTCCTCCAGCTTCCCACTCATCTTTGCTATGTTATACTTCTTCTCTTTTATCTTTACACAGTATTTAACTTCCCTTGTCAGCCACAGTTGCCCCTGCCTCCCCGTAGGAGCTTTCTTTCTCTTTGGTATGAACTGATCCTGCACCTTCTGCATTATATCCAGAAATACCTGCCATTGTTGTTCCACTGCCATCCCTGCTAGGGTATTGTACCATTGAACTTTGGCCAGCTCGTCCCTCATAGCTCCATAGTTCCCTTTATTCAACTGCACTACTGACACTTCCGATTCTCCCTTCTCCCTCTCAAACTGCAGATTAAAACTTATCACATTATGGTCACTACCTACTAATGGCTCCTTTACTTTGAGGTCCCTGATCAAATCCGGTTCATTGCACAACACCAGATCCAGAACTGCCTCCTCCCTGGTCGGCTCCAGTACAAGCTGTTCTAAGAATTCATCTTGGAGGCACTCCACAAACTCTCATTCTTGGGTCCAGTACCATCCTGATTCTCCCAGTCTACCCGCATGTTGAAATCTCCCATAATAACTGCAGTGATATCTTTGTGACAGGCCAATTTCAACTCTTGATTCAACTTGCACCCTACATCCTGACTACTGTTTGGGGGCCTGTAGATAACTCCCATTAGGGCCTTTCTACCCTTAGAATTTCTCAGCTCTATCCAAACTGACTCTACATCTCCTGACTCTATGTCCCCCCTCGCAAGGGACTGAATATCATTCCTCACTAACAGGGCCACCCCAGCCCCTCTGCCCACCAGTCTGTCCTTTTGATAGCACGTATAGCCTTGAATATTCATTTCCCAGGGCCTGTCCACTTGAAGCCACATCTTAGTTTCCCCACAACATCGGACCTACCAATTGCCAACTGAGCTTCAAGCTCATCCACCTTGTTTCTTATGCTTCGTGCATTCGTATATAATATTTTTAATTTGTTTCTCCCCTCACCCTTCCTATTAATCCCTATTTCACTTGACCATACTGTACGATCCTTTCTTGAGTTTTCTGCTCTGTTGATTCTGTTGTCCTTCTTAACTTCTCTTATTCTCACTTTCCCTTTAACTTGATTCTTAAATATCCAGTTTGGCCCCTCCCCTCCATTACTTAGTTTAAACACACCTGTGTTGCAGTGGCAAGCCTGCCTGCCAGAATGCTGGTCCCCCACCTATTAAGATGCAAACCGTCCCTCTTGTACAATTAATTCTTACCCCAAAACATACCCCAGTGATCCAAGAATTTAAATCCTTGCTTCCGGCACCAGTCCCTCAGCCACACGTTCAAGTCCATTATCTCTCTCTTCCTGCCCTCTCCAGCCCGAGGAACTGGAAGCAAACCGCAGATAACCACCCTGGAAGTCCTGCTTTTCAGCCTTCTTCCGAGTTCTCTGAAGTCCCCCTGTAGAATGCCCCTCCTTTTCTTCCTGACGTCATTAGTGCCGACATGCACCACCACCTCTGGCTCTTCACCTTCACCCTCGAGGATTCTATGCACTCTATCAGTGACATCCTGGATCCTGGCACCAGGAAGGCAACACACCATCCTCAAATCTCGCCTGTTGCTGCAGAAACCCCTGTCAGTCCCTCTCACAATGGCTTCCCCTATTACCACAGCTCTCCGTGATGTCTGACTTCTCGGCTCTGCCTCTGCACCAATTTTTGACTTGCAGACCTGTCCACCTCTCAGACTGGGAGTGTTGTCTGTCTCAACAGTTTCCAAGACAGTCAGCCTGTTTACAATAGGTGCTTCCCCAGGGTCTCTTGTACTTCATTCATGTCTTCCTTCATCATCGACATTCCCTTTCTCTCTTCAGGTATCCTCCGTGGAATGATCTCGCTGAAGGTCCTGTCCAGAAAATTCTCATTCTCTCGGATGAGCCTGAGGTCATCTAGTTCTTTCTTCAGGGCTGCAACAACCTCCTTCAGAAGCTGAATGTGTACATACTTACCACAGCTATAGGAGCCAGAAACATCATCAGTGTCCCTGACCTCCCACATCATGCACGCAGC